>NC_135906.1:9532384-10177194 GCF_964194155.1 Cetorhinus maximus
TTCAGACCAACCAGACACACCCCCCCGCCCGTCCCAGACACCCCCCCCACCACCCGTCCCAGACACACACACCCCCGCCCGTCCCAGACACACACACCCCCCTGCCCGTCCCAGACACACTCCCCCGCCTGCAGGCAGAAACCCCCATCTACCCAGACGAACACACCAGGCAGACACGTTGCAATATGAGTGATAAACCTGAAGGTGAATTAATAAAGTCCCAATACCTCTTTCGTTTCAAAATACTCCAAGTGGTAGCAGGCCGTCAGCACAAAGTATCGCTCTTTCCACTTCCTCCTGTTTTCCACGTGTTGCAGTAGGTAGCCCTTAGCCATCGCCTGCTGAGTATCCCTGAGCTCCTGAGGAAAGAAGGCAGTGGCTGAGCTGGTTCCTGGTCCTCACACCCCCTTCCGGCTCCAGTCTGTTTGCACAGCTTTCTCAGGGCAAGCGACTGGATTCGCCTCAGGGAATGGGCCGCGTGGGACTGAATTACTTTCGAGTCAAATGCGACGGTGATCTAACAGCCCACCCCAGTCACCCCCTTCCGGCAGGAGGCTTCCTCGCTCCGTGTGGATTGGCGAGGTGCACCATCCAACATTCCCAGGGAGGACCCACTCCACCACCATCCCAGACGCACACAGGCGGAGTTTATTCTGGGAGGACCCACTGGCATTTCGTTTATTCTTCCATGGGGAGGTGGATTTGCTGCCCACCCCTAATCACCTTTGAACTGAGTGGAGTCACATGCAGGGCCAAATAGATTTATTAATTAATCAAATTTAAATTCCACCAGCTGCCGTGGTGGGATTTGAACCCCTGTCCCCCAGACCATTAGCCCGGGCCTCGCGATTACCTGCCCAGTGACATTACCACTACACCACCGTCTCCCCTCGGTCCAGCCCTGTTTCTGAGCTGAAATTCCTGTTGAATCAATCATTTCACAACTCACGTCATGGTGTAGAGTTTGATCCCAAAGCCTGTCTCTGGTAGGCCCCAGGGGGAGGCGGGACCACTCGACTAGTAATCCAGAGGCCTCAGCTATTGCCCTGAGGTCATGGGTTCAAATCCCCCTGCCCAGCTGGTGAATTCAGTGAACAAAGTCTGTATTATGAAACTAGTTTCAGCATCGGTGACCGTTCTTCTAACTATGCTTCAGTTCTGCCGAAGGGCCATGAAGGCTCGAAACGTTAACTGATTTCTTCTCCGCCGAGGCTGCCAGACCTGCTGAGTTTTTCCAGGTAATTCTGTTTTTGTTGTGGAGCTATCACTGATGTTTTTTTTGTTGTTAAAAACCCATCTGGTTCACTAATGCCCCTTTAGGGAAGGAAATCTGCCGTCCTTACCCGGTCTGGGCCTACATGTGACTCCAGCCCCACAGCAATGTGGTTGACTCTTAACTGCCCCCTGAAATGGCCACTCGGTTCGAGGGCAACACATGCCGGCCCTGTCAGCGACACCCACACCCCATGAAAGAATTTTTTAAAACGTAGGGCGATTGGCTGAGCCAAGGTAGCGCTCGTGGGAGCCTGAAGCAGGCCCGACATCGTGCGCCACTCCACCTAAAGTGGGCCCCATGGGAACCAGCACTCCTACCTTGTTCTTCAGCAGCTGGGGCGCCTGGCTTGGCTGTGGCTCCACCTCATTCCAGACTTGGTGGAGAAAACCCGCTGTGCGCTGGCGCCGACAGTGGGGGCGCAGGTCGTGCAGGAGCACATCAGCCCTACCTGAGGAAGCAATCGACAGGACAGGGAGCCAGTCAGTCAGTGCAATGTGGCAGGAGTTGGCGCTGATTGGCAGCTGTAACCCGTGTCTGCACAACGCGGACAAGTTTATAGCAAGAAATTTAACCATCCTCTGCTCTTTCTTACTCTTTCATCACAGGATTGTATAGAGCACATCTGGAATGCTGCAATACTCTCTCTATTTGAAAAAAGAGATATATTTGCGTTAGAAGCAGTTCAGAGAAGCTTCACGCGACTCATTCTTTGGGTGAGGGGCTTACCTAATGAAGGGAGGTTGAACAGATTGGGTCCAGGCCACCCTTGTCCAACCAGGTGGGCTGCATTGTGGCTCACCGAGCCCCTCTCTCAGGCCCCCAGAGCCACTGCTCAAAATGCTGGTGAGACAGGGAAGGTTTTGCAAGGAGCTGCTCCTCCAATCACAGCCATTCCCTCCCCGTGTTTGCTGCTGACAGGCGAGTGAGGGAGAGAAACGGCCTCTGATTGGAGAAGCAGCGAACACCAGGGGTGGTGAGTGTGCTGAGGCCGAGGGAACCGAAGGTGGGTTAGAGGAAGTGAGGCGGTGAGTGTGTGTATGGGTCGGAGAGAGCGAGTGAGTGTGTGTATGTGTGTGAGAGAGAGAGAGAGAGTGTGTGAGGGAGAGAGTGAGTCTGTGTGTGGGAGGGAGAAAGAGTAAGAGTGTGTGTGTGTGTGAGAGAGAGAGAGGAGAGAGAGAGAGTGTGTGCGTGTGTCTGTGTGTGTGTGAGAGAGAGAGAGTGTGTGAGGGAGAGAGTGAGTCTGTGTGTGGGAGGGAGAGAGAGAGAGAGAGTGTGTGTGTGTCTGTGTGTGTGAGAGAGAGAGAGAGTGTGTGAGGGAGAGAGTGAGTCTGTGTGTGGGAGGGAGAGAGAGAGAGTGTGTGTGTGTGTCTGTGTGTGTGAGAGAGAGAGAGAGAGAGTGTGAGGGAGAGAGTGAGTCTGTGTGTGGGAGGGAGAGAGAGAGAGTGTGTGTGTGTGTCTGCGTGTGTGAGAGAGAGAGAGAGAGTGTGTGAGGGAGAGAGTGAGTCTGTGTGTGGGAGGGAGAAAGAGTGAGAGTGTGTGTGTGTGTGAGAGAGAGAGAGAGAGAGGAGAGAGAGACAGTGTGTGTGTGTGTCTGTGTGAGAGAGAGAGTGTGTGAGCGGGAGAGTGAGTCTGTGTGTGGGAGGGAGAGAGAGTGAGTGTGTGTGTGTGTCTGTGTGTGTGAGAGAGGGGAGAGAGACAGAGAGTGTGAGGGGGAGAGTGAGTCTGTGTGTGGGAGGGAGAGAGAGTGAGTGTGTGTGTCTGTGTGAGAAAGAGAGTGTGTGAGGGGGAGAGTGAGTCTGTGTGTGGGAGGGAGAGAGAGTGAGTGTGTGTCTGTGTGTGTGTGAGAGAGTAAGTGAGTGTGTGTGTCTGTGTGTGTGAGAGAGAAAGTGAGTGAGTGAGTGTGAGTGAATATGTTTGGGAGAGAGTGAGTGACTGTGAGTGAGTACGCGTGGGAGAGAGTGAGTGAGTGTGTATGTGGGAGAGAGTGAGTGGGTGTGTCTGGGAGAAAGTGAGTGAGTGTGTGTGTGGGAGAGAGTGAGTGGGTGTGTGTGTGGGAGAGAGTGAGTGGGTGTGTCTGGGAGAAAGTGAGTGTGTGTGGGTGGGAGAGAGTGAGTGAGTGTGTGCATGTGTGAGAGTGAGTGAGTGTGTGTGTGGGAGAGAGTGAGTGGGTGTGTGTGTGGGAGAGAGTGAGTGGGTGTGTGTGGGAGAGAGTGAGTGGGTGTGTGTGTGTGGGAGAGAGTGAGTGAATCTGTGTGTGGGAGAGAGTGAGTGAATCTGTGTGTGGGAGAGAGTGAGTGGGTATGTGTGAAAGAGAGTGAGTGAGTGTGTGTGTGTGGGAGAGAGTGAGTGGGCGTGTGTGTGTGGGAGAGAGTGAGTGAGTGGGTGTGTGTGGGAGAGAGTGAGTGGGTGTGTGTGTGTGGGAGAGAGTGAGTGGGTGTGTGTGGGAGAGAGTGAGTGGGTGTGTGTGTGGGAGCGAGTGAGTGAATGTGTGTGTGGGAGAGAGTGAGTGAATCTGTGTGTGGGAGAGAGTGAGTGAGTGTGTGTGTGGGAGAGAGTGAGTGTGTATGTGTGAAAGAGAATGAGTGAGTGTGTGTGTTGGAGAGAGTGGCATGAAGCTATTAATGTATATAATATTATTGAGAAATGCTTTTCGTTTAAAGTAGAGGTTTAGTCTGTGGGTGTGTCTTAATGTACGGGTTCTTTGATGTGCACTAGTTTTGATATGTAAGAGAGATAGTGTGCATTTGCATTTTTTGAATAGAGCACTCAAGATATGGGGTGAAAACTATCACACAGCGAGCAGATACAAGGCAATATATTTATAGTACTAATAAAATTGGTTCTATGAAAGGAGTTTTATTGTTAAAAGATGGAGTTCAAAGACTCTGGTGATACAATGAGAATTTACATTCAGTGGGCTGTGCTAGGTTTAACGTCAGCAGTTTTGTGTGTGGGGCAGAGGCAATGTGAGGTCAAAAGGCAAATGTAAGCCTCCATCTGGCTCCACAGGGACCAAAGTGAAAGGAACCTCATTTTGAATTTGTACGGTGAAAATGCTTTGCCTGGTGTCTGGTTAAGTTTATGAGTTGCTGTTGCTTTAATGGAGATTAGTTTGGGAATTTGTTAAAAGTTATGATAGTAGTAATTTGTAGCCATGTGTATATATATTTTAACCTGTGTAAATTAATAAAATGTTTCATTTAGTTTAATGTAAAACCTCGAGAACTGGTGGTCTGATTCCTGAATTTAGAGTCGCATCTCAAACATAACACTTAAAATTATAGGTTATGACAGTTGTTTAAAGTTTCCGTCTGGAATTTTTAAATAACTCAGCTTTACCAACTGTTTGGTCATAACAACTGGGGGCTCTTGCTGGGGTCAATTATATTTCTAATTCCTTGATTAGTTTGGAATTGGTGAATCTTAAGCTTACGAATATGAGAAGCACTTTGAATTCAGGAGTTGGTGAGGTATTTTAGAAGTGGTAAGACTGCAAGGTGGCTTTGGCAATTGCTTGGGCTTGTCTGAGAGTAGAAGAAAGAACTCTGATTGGGTTGGAAAAAATAACCTAAAGTAAGCTAACAGAGTTGGCAGATGTTAAAATTGGGGTTTTGTGTGGGGGCCTAGGAAATCAGATATAGTTAAAAGTACAGCACAGCATCTATAGTTGGAAGTGAAACCTGACACTAGTGAGTCACAGCTGGAGGTAGTGAGACTTCAGTTACAAATGAAGACGCTTGAATTTGAACAAACAAAGGAACTGAAAAAGCTTGAATTTGAAGCAAAAGACAGAGAAATGGCTTTTAAAAGGGAATTAGAAATTGTGAAGATGGAAAAGGAGGAAAGAGAAAAAGAGAGAGAAGGAATTCCGACTGAAAATGTTGGCAGTTAGAAGACAGATGTCAGCAGCTGAGGAAGGATTTATCTACAGAGTAGAAGCCAGTGGGGATATGTTTAAATTTGTACAAGCTCTTCCAAAGTTTGAGGAAAAATATATTGAAGCATTCTTTATTTCAGTTGGGAAGCTAGCTAAACAGATGAAATGGCCACAGGAAAACTGGATGTTATTATTACAGTCTAAGTTGTGAGGTGGCGAGCTTAAGGTATGTGCTTCACTATCAGAAGAAATGTCGGTGAATTATGATGTGGTGAGAAAAGCTATTTTGAGTGCATATGAGTTGGTTCCTGAAGCATACAGGCAGAAATGTAGGGATATGAGAAAACAGCCTGGGCAAACTTGTATTGAGTTTGAAAAAGTAAAACAAAGTGATTTTGACCGGTGGATACGGTTAAAAATAGAGACAACTGATGCAGCTCTTAGAGAAGTCATTCTTTTGGAAGAATATAAAGATTCAGTCCCTTCGGTAGTGAGAACTCATGTGGAGGATCAGAGGGTTGATTCTGTAAGACAAGCAGCAGAGATCACTGATGATTATGAGTTAGTTCATAGAGCTAAACCTTTTTCCATCACCCTTTCAAATCGGAAAAGGATAAAAAGTGGGAAGGTGAAAGGAAGCTAGGTAGTCAGGGAAGAGAAGGAGTGGCTGGAAGTTCCCAGGAAGTTTTAGCTCAGAATAAAAAGGAAGGTGCTGAAGGTAGAAGTGACATTCAAAAATTGAGGTGTTTTTATTGTAATAAAGTGGGGTACATGAAGTAAGTGTGTTGGAGATTGCAGAGAAAATCTGTTGGAATTGTTGGGGTACAGAAAATCTCTGGAAGTAAAAGTACTGTGGGTTCTGAGGTTCAGGCACAGGAGAAACCAACGGTTTGTGTACAGGTGAAACAGGGAGAATCAGTGAAAGGTAAAAAAGTGGGATTGTGTTCACAGTTTACTCAAGAGAATTCTGAGGAGCAGGTTGCAGAAATGTTTGAGGACTTTGTATGTGAAGGGAAAGCCTTTCCATGTGTATAGGGTAGAGTATGTAAAGATGTTAAAATTTTAAGAGACACAGGGGCTAGTCAATCCTTAACGTTGTGGGATAGTGACATTTGTTGTTCAGAGGGAGTATTGCAGGAGAAGGTAATAATAAGGGGTTCATGGAAATGCTAAATCTATTCCATTGTGGAAGGTAAATTTAAAGAGCAAATAAAGGTCAGGTGAAGTTATAGTTGGAGTGGTGGAAAAATTACCTATTGCAGGGATTCAGTTTATTCTGGGTAATGATATATCTGGATTGCAAATTTGGGTGATGCCTATGGTAGTTGAGCAGCCTGTAGAAGTGTTTTCAACAGAAGTGCTACAGAAGGAACATCCTGGATTGTGTTATAATGAGACCAAAGGCCCATAGGAAAGAACAAGATAAACAAAATAAGCAGGCAGTTCAAAGGCAAGAAGAAGGCGTTGAAATCCAACTAGTATTTGATGACATTGTTCAGGAGGAAGGAATGCAGGACAGTTCAGGTGAAATGCTTAACTCAAAGAGGTTAGTGGAGTTACAGAAAAATGATTTGCAATTAAACCAGTTATATCAGAAAACGTATTCAGAAATGAAAGCAAAATGTATCCCAGTATTTTATCATCCTCGAGGGGATATTTTGATGAGAAAGATGGAGGTTGGATCATGTCTCAGCAAATGAAAGCTGGAGGAAGGTGCATTAGATTGTTATCCCAGCGGGGTATAGAAATGAGATTCTGAGGATTGCTCATGAAATTCCAATGGAATTCCATTTAGGAATTAGGAAAACACAGGAAAAGATACAGAGGTTTTTTTTCAGCCAGGATTGCTTAGGGGTGTAGTCAAATTCTGTAGAACCTGTTATACATGTCAAATAACAGGGAAACCACAAGCAGTGATTAAGCCAGCGTCTTTAATCCCAATACCTGCATTTAAAGAACCTTTTACCAGGGTTATGATTGATTGTGTAGGACCCCTCCCCAAGACTAAAAAACTAAGAAAGACTGGACATCAGTATTTATTGACAATTATGGATGTGTCTTCAAGGTTTCCTGAAGCGATACCTTTAAGAAATATTACAACTAAGAAGATTGTAGAGAAGCCAATTAAACTTTTCACACGATATGGCTTACCTAAAGAAATACAATCAGATCAGGGGTCAAATTTCATGTCACAGCTGTTTAAGGAAGTAATGAACAGTTTGGGGATAAAACAGTTTAAGTCAACAGCTTACCATCCAGAGTCACAAGATGGCATCAAACTTTAAAAACTATGATAAGAACCATACTATCAGGATTATGCACAGGATTGGGATATAAGAATTCCAGTTTTGTTACTTGCTATTACAAGCGCTCCTAATGCATTGACTGGTTTTAGCCCCTCTGAAGTAGTTTATGGTTATGAGGTAAGGGGACCACTGAAATTGATTCACGAGAAATTGGTGGGTCAAAATTCAGAAACTACTCTCCTGGATTATGTATCAAATTTCAGGGAAAGATTAAACAGAGCATGTGAGCTGGCTCAGGGACATTTAAATATATCACAGCAAGTAATGAAAGTGAAAGTAGATAAGAAGGCTAAAATTCGCAGTTTTGTTTCTGGAGAGAAAGTACTAGTTTTGTTACCAGTACTAGGTGATTCCTTAAATGCAAGATTTAGTGGGTCTTACAGGATTGAAAAGAAATTGAGTGAAGTAAATTATTTAATAAATGCTCCAGATAGAAGAAAGAAGCAGAGGGTGTGTCATGTAAATATGCTTAAAAAGTACTTTGACAGGGAAGAGGAACGAAAAGAGAGATATTAGTGATGGTGGATGATGCAGGACTCTGAAATTGATTTTCCTCTAATCAAATTGGATGATGGGGTGCTTGAAAATTTTAATGAAATTTTGAATTACCTTGCAAGCAAGTGTCAAAGTGATTTGGAAAAGCTATTGCAGTCATACAAACCTATTTGTGGAAATAAGTTGGGAAAGACATATTTAGCTTTACATGATGCATGTATGGAAATATCACCTTCAGTGAGGCAACAACCTTACAGATGAAATACGGCAAAGTTATCACCAGTAGAAAAAGAAATTGACTTCATGCTTCAAAATGATATCATTGAGTCTAGTTGTAACTGGAGTTCGCCTATTGTACTGGTACAGAAACCGGATGGAACACAAAGACTGTACATGGGCTATCGAAAGGTGAATGTGGTGACCAAAGCAGATTCATATCCCATACCACGGTTGGAAGATTGCTTTGAGAAAGTGGGACAATCGAAATTTATCACAAAGATTGACGTGCTGAAAGGATATTGGCAGGTACCGTTATCAGAGAGAGCAAAGGAAATATCAGCTTTCATAACGCCAAGTGGACCATATCAGTTTAAAGTCATGCCATTTGGTATGATGAATGCACCTGCAACATTTCAAAGGCTGACAAACAAAATAATTGCGAGTCTAAACAATTGTGCTGTTTATACTGATGATCTAATTGTTTGCAGTCAGACGTGGGGGGAGCCTTTACAGCATCTGGAAGAATTATTTACTCAACTACAGGAGGCTAATTTGGTGATGAACTTGGCTAAAAGCGAATTTGCAAAAGTGCAAGTTACGTATCTAGGCCATAACCATTGGACATGGTAAGGTGGCTCCGAGAGATGTGAAAGTCTAGGCTATCGTGGATTTCCCAGTGCCTACAACAAAACGAGAAGTTTTGAGATTTCTGGGAATGAGTGGGTTTTACCGGAAATTTGTACCAAATTTTAGCCAAGTGGTTGCTCCACGGACTGAATTATTAAAAAAGAGCAAGAAGTTTCAATGGACACAGGAGTGTCAGGAGGCATTCGATAGTTTGAAAACTGTATTAACTACGACACCAGTGTTGGCAGTACCCAATTATGCCAAGCAATTTAAGTTGGCTGTTGATGTAAGCGATATAGGCATTGGGGCTGTACTGTTACAAGAAGACGACACTGGAATTGAAAAGCCGATGGGATATTTTTCATGGAAGCTGAATGTACAACAGAGAAGATATTCAATGATTGAAAAAGACATTCTGAGTTTGGTGTTAGCGTTGCAGCATTTTGAAATTTATGTTGCAAACAATTCATCAGAAACAATTGTTTATACAGACCATAATCCTTTGAAGCTTTTGGATAAATTTCGAGACAAAAGTGCAAGACTTTTTCAGATGGAGTCTATTATTACAACCGTTTAATCTATGGATTATACACGTTACTGGAAGAGAAAATCTGTTCTCAGATGCGTTATCGAGAGTTTGAAGCTTAAAGGAAAACGGGACATTTTTTAAAAACCTAGACACTGAACTGGAGTGATTTCTGTTGACACCAAGGACTTGTGCCTATATATATTGTTATGTTAATGCATGCATCTGGTATTGTAATAGTGTAATGAGTATAGGAGATAGTGAGATGGGTTATTAAAACAAAGCCGTCTTTAAGAATTATGACGGTTCATTTTCTGATAAGGTGGGGGATGTCATGAAGCTATTAATGTATATAATATTATTAGACAATATTTTGTGTTTAAAATAGAGGTTTAGTCTGCGGGTGTGTCTTAATTGGATCAAAGCCAGCTAGTCTGGGTGCTTTGATGGGTACTAGTTTTGATATGTAAGAGAGATAGAGCGCATTTGCATTTTTTGAATAGAGCATTCAAGGAGTGGGGTGAAAACTGACGCCTATCCAATAGATACAAAGCAATATGTTTATATTACTAATAAAATTGGGACTATGAAAGGGCTTTTATTGTTAGAAGAGGCTGATGAGACAATGAGAATTTGCATTCAATAGGTGGTGGTAGGTATAACTTCAGCAGTTTTCGGGTGTGCAGGACAGAGGCAATGTGAGATCAAAAGGCAGTTGTAAACCTCCAACTGTCTCCACAGGAACTAAAGTGAAAGGAACCTCATTTTGAATTGTAAGGTGAAAGCGCTTTGCCTGGTGTCTGGTTGAATCTATGGGTTGCTGTTGACTTAATGGAGATTAGTTTGGGAACTTGTTAAAAGTTATGATAGTAGTAATTTTGAGCCATGTGTATATATTTAACTTGTGTAAATTAATAAAATGTTTCATTTAGTTTAATGTAAAACCTCGAGAACTGGTGGTCTGAGTGAGTGAGTGTGTGCGTGTGTGGGAGAGAGTGAGTGATTACGTGAATATGAGGGAGTGAGTGAATGAGTGTGCATGTGTGGGAGAGAGTGAGTAAGTGTGTATGTGGGGAGACAGTGAGTGAATGTGGGAGAGAGTGAGTGAGTGTGAGAGAGTGAGTGAATGTGCATGTGTGGGAGAGAGTGAGTGAATGTGTGTTTGTGAGAGGGAGAGAGTGAGTGAGTGTGGGAGAGAGTGAGTGCGTGTGTGTGTGTATGGGAGAGAGTGAGTGAGGGTGCGTGTGTGGGAGAGAATGAGTGAGTGTGTGTGGGAGAGTGAGTAAATATGTGTGTGGGAGAGAATGATTGAATGTGTACATGTGGGAGAAAGTGAGGGAAGGCGAGTGTGTGTGGGAGAGAATGTGTGTGTGTGTGGGAGAAAGTGAGTGAATGTGTGTTTCTGAGTGTGGAAGAGAGTGAATGAGTGTGAGAGAAAGTGAGTGAGTGTGCATGTGTGGGAGAGAGTGAGTGAGTGTGTGTTTGTAAGTGGGAAAGTGTGAGTGAGTGTGGGAGAGAGTGAGTGAGTGTGTTTGTAAGTGGGAAAGTGTGAGTGAGTGTGGGAGAGAGTGAGTGAGTGTGTGTTTGTAAGTGGGAAAGTGTGAGTGAGTGTGGGAGAGAGTGAGTGCGTGTGTGTGTGTACGGGAGAGAGTGAGTGAGGGCGCATGTGTGGGAGAGAGTGAGTGAGTGTGTGTTTGTAAGTGGGAAAGTGTGAGTGAGTGTGGGAGAGAGTGAGTGCGTGTGTGTGTGTATGGGAGAGAGTGAGTGAGGGTGCGTGTGTGGGAGAGAGTGAGTGAGTGTGTGTGTGTATGGGAGAGAGTGAGTGAGGGTGCATGTGTGGGAGAGAGTGAGTGAGTGTGTGCGTGTGGAAGAGAGTGTGTGTGTGTGTGGGAGAGAGTGAATGAGTGTGTGCGTGTGGGAGAGAGTGAGTGTGTGTGTGTGGGAGAGAGTGAATGAGTGTGTGCGTGTGGGAGAGAGTGAGTATGTGTGTGTGTGGGAGAGAGTGAATGAGTGTGTGCGTGTGGGAGAGAGTGTGTGAGTGAGTGTGGGAGAGAGTGAGTGAGGGTGCATGTGTGGGAGAGAGTGAGTGAGTGTGTGCGTGTGGGAGAGAGTGAGTGTGTGTGTGTGTGGGAGGGAGTGAATGAGTATGTGCGTGTGGGAGAGAGTGAGTGTGTGTGTGTGTGTACGGGAGAGAGTGAGTGAGGGCGCATGTGTGGGAGAGAGTGAGTGAGTGTGTGTTTGTAAGTGGGAAAGTGTGAGTGAGTGTGGGAGAGAGTGAGTGCGTGTGTGTGTGTATGGGAGAGAGTGAGTGAGGGTGCATGTGTGGGAGAGAGTGAGTGAGTGTGTGCGTGTGGAAGAGAGTGTGTGTGTGTGTGGGAGAGAGTGAATGAGTGTGTGCGTGTGGGAGAGAGTGAGTGTGTGTGTGTGGGAGAGAGTGAATGAGTGTGTGCGTGTGGGAGAGAGTGAGTATGTGTGTGTGTGGGAGAGAGTGAATGAGTGTGTGTGTGTGGGAGAGAGTGTGTGAGTGAGTGTGGGAGAGAGTGAGTGAGGGTGCATGTGTGGGAGAGAGTGAGTGAGTGTGTGCGTGTGGGAGAGAGTGAGTGTGTGTGTGTGTGGGAGGGAGTGAATGAGTATGTGCGTGTGGGAGAGAGTGAGTGTGTGTGTGTGTGGGAGGGAGTGAATGAGTGTGTGCGTGTGGGAGAGAGTGAGTGTGTGTGTGTGGGAGAGAGTGAATGAGTGTGTGCGTGTGGGAGAGAGTGAGTGTGTGTGTGTGGGAGAGAGTGAATGAGTGTGTGCGTGTGGGAGAGTGAGTGTGTGTGTATGTGGGAGAGAGTGAATGTGTGTGTGTGTGGGAGAGAGTGTGTGTGTGTGTGTGTGTGTGTGTGTGTGGGAGAGAGTGAATGAGTGTGTGCGTGTGGGAGAGAGTGAGTGTGTGTGTGTGGGAGAGAGTGAATGAGTGTGTGCGTGTGGGAGAGAGTGAGTGTGTGTGTGTGGGAGAGAGTGAATGAGTGTGTGCGTGTGGGAGAGAGTGAGTGTGTGTGTGTGTGGGAGAGAATGTGTGTGTGTTTATGTTGGGAGAGAGTGAGTGAGCATGTGTTTGTGTTGGGAAAGAACAGGTGAGTGTGTGTTTGTTTTGGAGAGAATTAGTGTGTGTGTTGGAGAGAGTGAGTGTGTGTGTTTGTGGGAGAGAGTGAGTGAGTGTGTACGTGTATGGGAGAGAGTGAGTGTGTGGGGGAGAGAATGAGTGAGTGAGTGAGTGTGGGAGAGAGTGAGTGAGTGTGTGAAAGTGGGAGACGGTGAGTGAGTGTGTACATGTATGGGAGAGAGTGAGTGTGTGGGGGAGAGAATGAGTGAGTGTGGGAGAGAGTGTGAGTGTGTGAAAGTGGGAGACGGTGAGTGAGTGTGTGAAAGTGGGAGACGGTGAGTGAGTGTGTACGTGTATGGGAGAGAGTGAGTGAGTGTTTGTGTTGGGAGAGAGTCAGAGTGAGCTCACTCCCAGTTCCAGGGTGTTTACTCATTCACTCTCTCCCACACACACTCACACAATCCCAGTGAACCCACCACAGCGACCCCAGTGAACCCACCACAGTGACCCCAGTGAACCCACCACAGTGATCCCAGTGAACCCACCACAGTGATCCCAGTGAACCCACCACAGTGATCCCAGTAATCCCACCAGGTGACCCCAGTGAACCCACCCCAGGTGACCCCCGCTGTAAAGTTCTCCAAGTTTTGACTGGCAAAGTGAGAGGTAAACGGGGAAGTCTCCTTGGGGCTGGTGGGTGGTGGGGGGGGGGGGGGGGGGGGGGGTTGCATTTGTCAGGTGCTATTTTCGAAGTTTACACTAACACAGGTGACAGGGCAGCCAGTGCTGCCACTCCTGCTGAAACAGTGAAGGTCGATCAGGTGAGATTGAAGGACAACTGGAGATTCCTGCTTTGTTTTGGAACAAACAGCAGGTCCCTGGTCCTGATACAGGGGGTGGAAGGTTTGCTCTATAAACTTGTGAGGTTGTCAGACTGGTTCAAGCAATGTTTCAGGGACTGATCACTTCCCTGTGTCAAGGACAGTGTCTCCACACAGATTCAATACATGGCATTTATTATTGTGTATAGCATTACAGACAAGAACATGCAGCCTGGGCCCCCTGAACCTGGGGTCTACAACGTATCATTAATTGGTGTCGTTGTGATGGAGCAGTAAGGACATTGGCACTTCCCTGTACCAGGAAATTAAAGACAATTCAATAAATTTACTTTGCTGGGTTCACTGGAAAATATTTGGCTCAAATACACTTCTTATTATTGGGATGCTGTTGTCAAGCCAGGGCATCCAAATCGCTGACCTAGTAACCAAATCACAAACTTAACAAACAAATCACAGCCCATCCCAACAACCAGCCACAGGCCCACCCAGTTGGCACAGTCAGTGTGGTTTATACATTGCAGTGGAGCGTAGAAAGGGAAGCAGGTGATCGCTAAACTCCCTCCTGTCGTTTTTCAGTTTGAATAATGCAGGCAAATTTTGGCGATGAGTCACACTCCATAGTGTGAGCGAGTTTTAGTCAAACTCTGCCTCGTCCTTGCAGCCAGTGTTACGGCATCCAGGCCTTCACTCGATTGGATCGAAAATAGGTCACGGGTTAAGTTGGAGCTGCTGTTTGCTTCTGGTCGGTCGCTCTGCAGCCCTCAGCACAATGGTCATTTACTTACCCGTATCTAGTACAGTCTCCTCACCAACAGCAACATGAGATGCAGAGACAGAGGGAGAGAGAGAAAGACACACACGTGCAGGTTAGAAAAAGCTACGCAGATACGCAGAGAAAGCTGCATGTATAGGGAGAGAGAGACGTACACACAAAGAGAAAGAGACAGGAGAAAGACTCTCGGGGAGGCCATGAAAGAGAGAAGGATGCACACAGACATGCAGAAAAAGCCCTCAACATCGACGCAACATATTTTGATAGACCCCTTTCACTTGTGCAATGATTGCTGGGATAGCTGCACCTCCATTGTAATTTCCTGTCAATGTTTGGGAAGAGAAAGAGACTGCGATAAGGATAGAGGATTTATGACATTACAATGGGGAATGCACTACAAAAGTATTTACTTGGCTGTAAAGCACTTTGGGGGTCCCTGAAGTGGTGAAAGATGCTTTATAAATGAGAGTTCTTCCTTCCCTAGGCTGCAGTTTTATACTCTGTGGGCTCTGTGCCATAGTGCAAGTGGAGGCCATGTTTATAACTACAATGAGATTGATTGAGCCAGAGTTCCTTGTTCATGTACCCTTCCATTGCTAGAGAAATAAAGAAAGAAGTTGCATTTACGCAGCACCTGTCACAGCCTCAAACTGTCCCAACACCAATGATGTACTTGTTGAAATGTAGTTGTTGTTGTGATGTAGGAATTGTTTCTGCTCATGGTTGCAGCAAACATGATTAGCAACCAGGTTT
The DNA here is from genome assembly GCF_964194155.1 of Cetorhinus maximus. Classification (NCBI taxonomy): domain Eukaryota; kingdom Metazoa; phylum Chordata; class Chondrichthyes; order Lamniformes; family Cetorhinidae; genus Cetorhinus; species Cetorhinus maximus. The sequence continues at coordinate 9,547,163 of NC_135906.1, forward strand.
GGAAGATTCTTCGAGAGTCCCTCTGTGAATGGCTCCTGGGCACCCCTATGAATCAGTGTGCCCAAATTTGCCAGACATTCATGAGCTCTCTCGGGGACTCCGACTGCCACTCTTTCCCTGGAACAAGGAACAACAAAGGCAACGAAGATTATGTTTATGGCAATGATGTCTACAACCTGCAATGGAGAATCTCAGGCTGGGATTTGAAAAAGATCAGCAGCTCTGCCCACTGCCCAGAACCCGTAGCTCACTGCCGCAGAGAGACATTACATCCGTATCTCACTGACACAGAGAGACACAGCATCCATATCTAACTGCCACAGAGATACACTGCATCCGTATCTCACTGGCACAGGGATACACTGCATCCATATCTCACTGGTACAGGGATACATTGCATCCGTATCACATTGGCACAGAGATACACTGTGCCCGTATCTCACTGCTGCAGAGATACACCACATCGTATCTCACTGGCACAGAGATACACTGCATCCGTAACACATTGGCACAGAGATATACTGCATCTGCATCTCACTGGCACAGAGATATACTGCATCCGTACCTCACTGGCAGAGATACATTGCATCCGTATCACACTGGCACAGAGATACACTGTACCCGTATCTCACTGCAGCAGAGATACACTGCATCCGTAACTCACTGGCACAGAGATACACTGCATCCATATCACACTGCCGCAGAGAAACACTGCATCTGTATCTCACTGGACCATAGAGATACACTGCATCTGCAATTCACTGGCACAGAGATACACTGCATCCGTATCACACTGGCAAGGAGATACACTGCATCCGTATCTCACTGGCACAGAGATACACTGCATCTGCATCTCACTGCCACAGAGATACACTGCATCCGTATCACACTGGCATGGAGATACACTGCATCTGTATCTCACTGGCACAGAGATACACTGCATCCGTATCTCACTGGCACAGAGATACACTGCATCCGTATCTCACTTCTGGAGAGATACACGGCATCCATATATCACTGCTGCAGAGATACACTGCATCCGTATCCCACTGGCACAGAGATACACTGCATCCATATCTCACTGGCACAGAGATACACGGCATCCATATATCACTGCTGCAGAGATACACTGCATCCGTATCTCACTGGCACAGAGATACACGGCATCCATATATCACTGCCGCAGAGATACACTGCATCCGTATCTCACTGGCGCAGAGAGACACTGCATCCGTATCTCACTGGCACAGAGATACACTGCATCTGTATCTCACTGGCACAGAGATACACTGTATCTGTATCCCACTGGCACAGAGATACACTGCATCCGTATCTCACTGGCACAGAAATACACTGTACCCGTATCACACTGGCACAGAGATACATTGCATCCATATGTAAATATTATGGCTACAAGAGCAGGTCAGAGGCTAGAAATCGTGCAACGAGTAACTCACCTCCTGACTCCCCAAAGCCTGTCCACCATCTACAAGGCACAAGTCAAGAATGTGATGGAATACTCTCCACTTGCCTGGATGAGTGCAGCTCCAACAACACTCAAGAAGGTTGACACCATCCAGGACAAAGCAGTCTGTTTGATTGGCACCACATTCACAAACATTCACTCCCTCCAGAACCGACGCACAGTAGCAGCAGTGTGTACCATCTACAAGATACACTGCAGGAATTCACCAAGGCTCCTTCGACAGCACCTTCCAAACCCACGACCACTACCATCTAGAAGAACAAGGACAGCAGATAGATGGGAACACCAGCACCTGGAAGTTCCCCTTCAAGTCACTCACCATCCTGACTTGGAAATATATCGCCGTTCCTTCACTGTCACTGGGTCCAAATCCTGCAACTCCCTCCCTAACAGCACTGTGGGTGTACCTACACCACATGGACTGCAGCGGTTCAAGAAGGAAGCTCACCAGCACCTTCTCAAGGGCAACTAGGGATGGGCAATAAATGCTGGCCCAGCCAGCAAAGCCCACATCCCATGAATGAATGAAAAAACCACTGCATCCATATCTCGCTGCTGCAGAATTATTCAATAACTGAATCTCACTGCTGCAGGGTTCCCCAATACCGAATCGAACTGTCACAAAGACACCCAACAGCTCTACTTCACTGCCGCAGAGATATCCAATACCTGTATCAGGTGGTCACAGATGTATTCACTAACCATATTTCACTGTCACAGAGTAACTCAATAAGTGTACCTCACTGCCATAGATACATCACACACCTGAATCTCACCATCAGAGTTATCCAATAACTGTAACTCACTGTCACAGAGATATTGATCCCTGTATCTGTCACAGGGACATTGATAACTGTATCTGTCACAGGGACATTGATCCCTGTATCTGTCACAGGGACATTGATAACTGTATCTGTCACAGGGACATTGATCCCTGTATCTGTCACAGGGACATTGATAACTGTATCTGTCACAGGGTCATCGATCCCTGTATCTGTCACAGGGACATTGATCCCTGTATCTGTCACAGGGACTTCGATCCCTGTATCTGTCACAGGGACATCGATCCCTGTATCTGTCACAGGGACATCGATCCCTGTATCTGTCACAGGGACATCGATCCCTGTATCTGCCTCAGGGACATCCAAAACTGTATCTGTCACAGGGACATCGATCCCTGTATCTGTCACAGGGACATTGATAACTGTATCTGTCACAGGGACATTGATAACTGTATCTGTCACAGGGATATCGATCCCTGTATCTGTCACAGGGACATTGATAACTGTATCTGTCACAGGGACATCGATCCCTGTATCTGTCACAGGGACATTGATAACTGTATCTGTCACAGGGATATCTGATATGTGTGTGTTATGGCACAACCTGCACTTAGCAGGAGATGTGATGAGGTAAAACACGGAAACAAGATATCACCGACTGCAAAATAGTTTCAGGGAGTTTGCAAAGAAATGTAACTTAAAAAGCAGGTAATACAGTGAAAAGCAGGTGCACAGTGAAGGGTTCTCAAAATTCCCACATTTTTCATATCATCAACAAGGATATGACATTTGGACTTTTAAACTGTTGAGTTAAATGTAGAACCCTGCAGACAGGAGGCTGGGCCCATGAAGGCCTGGGGTTGCACATGCCCGGGCTTATTGAGTGCAGTGTGGATTGTTTTGCCTGAAACCAGACGAAAGGAGACAGAATACGCATTCTTCCCTTTAATACAATCAACCCAGAGAAAGACTTCACCTCACGAAACTGAAGCCCATCGAAATCTTGCATAAATAATCGCTACTAACTACTAAGGCAGACAATTCAATTATGCAAACCCATCAATACTCCACACATACAATGGCTTTCAGTTCAAAACTAGTTACTAGGCAGGAAGACAATGATAAACATCATGCGAGCCCATTAAAAACAACGAGACATCAATATCAGGGGGAAGCCCACCAAAATCAGACAAAGAACTGACCCTTGGATTTGGATTGAGATAAGAAATTCGAAAGACAGTTTAACTGGCCCGGTCAGTTACGAGAGAGAGAGAGAGAGAGAAACCAGCTAGCAGAAGGGTGAGCAGTTTGGAAATCTGACACAGGGCAGTGAGCAGTTGAAACAGAGTTTAAGCAAGAAGATCTGGAGGTTTGCAGGCCCGCAGGCAACATCACGGTGAGGGGCACGGGGTGGCAGGCTCAACCGAAGACAACAAGGCCACAACCACAGCCCTCCACGAAGATCGACCACCCACAACCGCGCCCTCCACGAAGATCGACCACCCACAACCGCGCCCTCCACGAAGATCGACCACCCACAACTGCGCCCTCCACGAAGATCAACCACCCACAGCCGCGCCCTCCACCCAACTGAAGAACCTTCGCAGATTCCACAGACCAGGACCGCGTGGGGACGGCAGGCCCCAGAGGACACAAAGAGCGTACCCCAAAACTGCAACCGGCTTACCTGGCTGGATTTCGAAATGTCAAGGAACCCTGGTTGGTGGACATGATCCCTGACCTCTCCTAGTTCAATTTAGTTAGGTTTTGGGGGTGGGACAAGGGTAAGGGGATTAGTAGCGTGATTTTCCCTTGTTATACCGTGTGTTCCCCATTCTTAACTAAGTGTACTTTGTAGGTCTGTATAATCTCAGTGTAATCCTAATGTTATAAATTCATTTGTGACTTAAATAAACTCAGTTTTTTTCTTGCACCAAAACCAGTTGTCTGCTGCACTTTGTCACAACACCCAAATAAGTCCAAGGTCTCGAACCCAGGGAGTGGGAGCGATTCAAACCGCCCAGAAGTCAGTTTTGAAAGCTGACACACACGCCACCCCCTACAACAGCGAGTGAAGAAAGGCAGGTCATTATATCAGGTGTCTCTCTCTCTCTCTGACAATATCTCAGCCTCCAGGCTCTGCACAAACTGACGGGTATCCTCGCTGTTTTCCACATTTATTTCACTGTTTACAGGTGGCCTGGCCAGTACAGGAAAGCCCGAGTGTTGGGATTTTATTATCTAACAGGTGTCAGTTAGCAGCGGCCAGGATTTACACATTCAGTCACACAGGGTGCAGCACTCCTGCCATTCAGTGCACCGGATATGGGGAGCAGCAGCCAACGCGTGTCTTAAGTTTAACTAATTAAAACCCTCCTCACCTTTCAGGTAGTCATGCATTCTTTGGTCCAGGTGTGTGGAATAGTTCAAGCCCATTGCTGCCAAGAGATGGGGGGGGGGTCCAATCCCAGAGGAGCGGTGGAGTGACAGCGGGGAGAAAGTGGCAGGTCTCCTGGTCACTGCTGCCAGCTGGAGCCTCTCCAGCTCTTGAAGGGTGAGGCAATCTGCCGCTGAACAGCATTCACAGCAGCTGTCATCACAGTGACTCAGCTCATGAATATGTAAAACTGTCTCACGTTACCACTAATAACAATAATCGGGAACTCACCCAGGCAACGATTGTTTTAGAGGTCTCTACCTTCCCTCCCTCCTCTCTGGCTCTTCAAGCGCCGCAGCGCCATGCAATAACCTGCAGCTCCCTTGCTACTGCCCTGCCAACTGCTGGCCAGGGGCCACCCTCCTGGTCAGCAGCTGGCACTGGACCGCAGGGCACTGTCCCCTCTGCAGTCCGACGCGGCGGAGGAGCTGCTCAAACTGTGTTTGGAAGCTGTGAGAAGCAGTCTGCGAATAAGACAGGAGGATGCCCAGGCTGGTAACACCGACCCCGGGGACTGGGAAATTCTGAGAGCGGTTGCAAAGTGAACAAGCCATTACTGCAGAATAGGACCCCTAGCGTGATGAAGCAAAGTGGATTCATATCCGGGTAGCTCCTTTAGTCAACTGGTACACCTGGTGTGGAATGTTGCTGGTCTACATTCCCCTCACCTGAATATGACAGCAGGTTTCACTGGCCCTACGCACATTCAGCTCAGCCGCTACAAACAAAGTGACTGGTTTGGGTCTTCACTGTGCAGGATTATGGGCTGTGTTCACCCAAAACGCCCAGGACGAATTGTCACCTCCCTTGCAATAGCAACAGAAAATTCATCTTATTTGGTCACTCTAACCTGTCACAGGTTTAACACCGTTAGATTTGGACAATGTTCAGAAACCCTTAGTAGTGAGGCGTGGGTCATCGTCATTTGAACGGGGTCCTGGGCCAGGACTTAATGCAAAGAGATGGTTTCAAGTTTGACAGCTCTTCAATTATGGGGAGGCAGTGGCATTGTGACTGGACTGGTAATCCTGAGACCCAGGGTAATGCTCTGGGGACATGGGTTCGAATCCCACCATAGCAGATGGTGAAATGTGAATTCAATAAAAGTCTGATGATAACCATGAAACGATTGTTGTAAAAACCCATCCGTTTGCAAATGTCCTTTAGGGAAGGAAATCTGCCGTCCTTATCCAGTCTAGCCTACATGTGACTCCTGGCCCAGTACAATGTGGGGCTCTTAACTGCTCTCTAAACATGGGCAATTAATGCTGGCCTAGCCAGCGATGCCCACATCCCATGAATGAATTAAAAACATTTTAGGAATTCCTCGTCTTCCTCAATCCTCACTCTGATTTTTACCCAGTCTATATTAGGGTAATTGAAAACCCTTTCTATTACTGCTCCATTATTTTTATATTTCATGAGAATTTACTGACAGATTGGCTGCTCTATGCCTTTCTCAATGTGCACCTGGAGGTCTATTGTAAACAATCACCAACACAACAGGTCATTTTCCATCCCTAACTGTAACCAGATCAATTTGGTCTTTTAACCCTGGGGTACATTATCCCAGGGGTAAAACTGTAATATTATCGATAATTTATATTGTCACTCCCCATCCCTACCTTTTCCCTTCCCTATCCCCTGGGAATATATTTTAGCCAGGAATACTGAGTTCCCATTCCTTCCCATGTTTAACCCGGGTCTCTGTTACAGGTCCTACTGGAAAAGTACCTGTTGTGTTGGTGATTGTTTACTACATCATAACCCCACATGGCAAATTGGACCTGCAGCTCACCAACCTAATTTTTAACACTCCTCATATTGACACACACGCATCCCAAAAATTGCTTGTCGGCTTTGCCTTCTTCTTCTATCAATATCTTAATCTTTCTACACCATCCTTTGTTTGGTTGACTGAGTTCCAAACTCCCAATACTGGTATTGTTTCCACCTAGAAAGGACAAGGGTAAAATATCCATGAGAACACCAAACCCCAGCATTAGGCAAGCAGAGATTTCCTCTAAAGAAACATTGGTAGGGCTATACCCATTGCCTTTGGTCCTTTTCAGTTCTATAGACCTTAAACCTTGTCAGCGGCTACACCATTTTCCTCCAATACCTCTCCTCTGGGTGGGACTGCCCTTACCAGATTCCATTCTTATCTATCCTGTCATAGCCTGAGAATCACATGCAATTGCTTCTCTTCTCTCTCCTGCACGGTGACCTCTGGTGTTTCCTTCAAGGATCCTTCTTTGGATCCCTCCTCTCCACATCTACATGTTGCCCCTTCACAGCATCATCCAAAAACCCAGGGTCAGGTTCCATGTTTATGTTGATGAGACCCAGCTCTACCTCACCGCCATCTCTCTCTTGAACCCTCCACTATCTCTAAATTGTCAAGACTATTTGTCCAGCATCCAAGATAAGCAAAATTTCTTCCAACTAAATATTGGGAAGATGGAAGCCATTGTTTTTGGCCTCCACCACAAATTCTGCTCCCTTGTCACTGACGTCCTCTTCCTGGCAACTGTCTGAGACCAGCCAGGCTGTTTAAGTGTTGCCAGAACCTACCTGATTGTTTAAAGCAATCGAATAAGGGAGTGTCTGGGGATTCTGTATTATTAGGACTGTCATGACCCAAGTGAGAGAGGGTTTGTAGACATGCACCTTGTCGATGTTAACCGTGTCTGGGAATTTCAGATGGAATACAGCTGCTGGTGAATACGACTCAAGGGCAGAAATGATTGAGTAGGAAGTGAGAGATCCTACAAAGCGGAGGCCGAGTTGGAATGACTGTGACTTTTAATTCCAGGTTTTTACTGAATTCAAATTTCACCATCTGCCATGATGGGATTCGAACCTGGGTCCCCCAGGCATTTCCCTGGGTCTCTGGAATACTAGTCCAGTGACAATACCACTCTTAGTCCAACGAGGAAGGAAGCAGTGTTGGATCTAATATAATTAGATTTAATGTAGTTACGGCAGAGGGAAAAGAACAATCAGAAGTGAAAATGCCCAACTGGCAATGAGCCAATTTCGGCGATTTGAAAAGGATTTTGCACAGATGGACTGAAGATACAGATTGGCCAGGAAAACAGTGAACAGGTGGCCTTCGAGGTGAAGGTAGTTTGGATGCAAAATTAATTCTCGGTTAAGAAGCATGGGTTAATAAGGGATAGCCAGCATGGATTTCTTAAAGACAGATCTTGTTTGATTTACCTGATTGAATTCACTAATGGGAATAAAAAACCCTGGGAGGATATCAAAGCCAATGGAAAAAGGGTTTTATTCTCATGTTTAAGGGAATCAAAGTGGTAAAGCATTTGAGAGACCCAGGTGTGAGACTATAATGGAAAATTAGGAAATGGCAGGCTTTTAAATAAGAAAAAGGGCAAAATATCAGCAGTACAAGGTAACCGCTAGATGAGGCAAGAGAATTTAGTGCACTTCATTATATGAAAAAAAAATTGTGCTGGGGAAAATAACAAGACTTAATGTAGGTATACCTCCAGGACCTGCAGCCCAAGGTACCAGCCGTAACAGCACTGTGGGTGTACCTGCACCGCATGGACTGCAGCGGTTCAAGAAGGCAGCTCACCACCACCTTCTCAAGGGCAATTAGGGATGGGCAATAAATGCTGGGCTAGTCAGCGACGCCCACGTCCCGTCAATTAATTTAAAAAAAGGAAATTGCAGGTAAGCCATAATTTTCCAAAATTCACAATATTCAGGATTAGAAAATGCCGAATGCTACTCCATTATTTCAGAGAGGGAGAAATAAGGTAGCTACAGACGCATCTGTCTAACATCAGTTGGGGGCGGTGGTGGGGTGTTTAATACCAGTTTAATATCATTTGGAGGAATCTATTATCCAGAACAGGGAGTGATTGAACACTTAGAGAAGTATGAGCAAACTAAGGTTCAGCATGGAATTTTGGCGGGTAGGTCACATCTGGCTCATCCAGTGAATGTTTTGTGGTCATTGGTATGTTTTTTTGGCGAGTGTCTATGGATGTTATCTATACTGACACTCCAATGGAATCTGATCAGGAACCACACAAGAGATTATCGAAAAGGAATGCACATGGAATTAAAAGCAGTGATGTGACGTGGGCGGGTACTTAGTTGCAAGGTAGGAGACGGAGAGTATGGATAAAAGCAATGTTTTATGATTCACAGTATATGACAAATGTTCCCCAGGGATCTGCTTCACACCAAATATATAATAATGTATTTGATGAAGGAATAGATAGTTGTATATGCAAGTTCACACTAAATTAGGAAGCACAATAAGTTACATAGATGACTGGGAGCAGGAAGAAACAAAAGGACATGGAGAGATTAAGTGAGTGGGCAAAACCTTGATGGATGGAATTTAACATAGGCAATTTACTGTGAACTGGAAGAAAACAAATCAGGATGATGAAGGTGAGGAGCTGTGGAGAAGCTTTGCAATTGTGTAAACATACCGAAATCACTAAAGCCTAGTGCACACATGCTGGCTACCCGTGCTGGCATGTATCCCAGCACCTACACACCCACCCACCAGCCCCGCCACCCATCCGCTGCGACCCTCCGTGAAGAGCAGTGAATCGAGGAAAACAAACACCTCCCTATCCATCAGGTCCACAACAACGTCCCTCGCCTCCACTTGAAGTCATGTAAGTCCTTTTGAACCCCTGAACACAACCTCAGGCAACGTGATTTCAGCCCTGAAGAAGCCTGAGGGAAATGAATGGTGCTCACAAGAAGTTGCGCACAAACACCTCATGAAAGACCCTTCAGAGAGGGTCCCTGGTCCTGGCCTCCCATGAAGCTCATGGGCATCCCTAAACCTCACTTATACAAACCATGCGGATACCTGATGCACAGTTGGAAAATTAAAAGCTCTCCTGCGTGCGATTGTCGTCACCCAGAACGGACCATGGATCATGTAACAACTCAATGCCTGGCTCATAAATACGAAGGCGGTATTACAGCAATGCGCACCGCCACTCCTGACGTAATATCCTGGCTTGACCATCTTGATGTAAAATTGTAGTTGCTGCTGTACACCCAGCCATACAAAAGAAGCAGCAGCAGCAGCATACAGGTACCCTTAATACAGGTAAACCTCCAGGACCTGCAGCCCAAGGTACCAGCTGTAACAGCACTGTGGGTGTACCTGCACCGCATGGACTGCAGCGGTTCAAGAAGGCAGCTCACCACCACCTTCTCAAGGGCAATCAGGGATGGGCAATAAATGCTGGGCTAGTCAGCGCCGCCCACATCCCATCAATTAATTTAGTTGCCCTTTATTTCTAAGAGGGTTGGAATACAAAAATGAGATAGCTATGCTTCAGTTGTAAAGCCTTGGTCCGATTCTATTTGGACCACTGCATTCAGTTTTTAGAGCTTCACCTCAGGAGAGATATTGACCTGAATCTTCCGAGGAGGGACAATCACTGTTGGATTGCCGCTCCATCCCTACTTTTCTGGGGCACACGCAAGCTCCGCATTTCTGACTGGGACTTCCGATCCCGGCTTCTCTATCCCAACTGCTTCCTTGCGGCACTGCATCATTGGGGGAAGACAAGCCACGTCCCCTTTTAACAGCACTAGCTGCCATATTTTGCTTGGTGTTCATTAACGCACCGAAAAGCTGGACCATTTATACAGCTTTTCAGTGTGTCAGTGCATGAGTGCCTGAGTGAATGGGCGAGCGAATACTTAACGGGTGAATGTTTGGTTGCCAAGGGGATGGGCAGGTGAGGTAAGTGGGTAAGGGAGGAGGGTGGCAGGGCAGGTAGGGTGGAAGATGGGTAGCATGGCAGGTGGGTAGGGTGGAAGGTGGGTAGCATGGCAGGTGGGTAGAATGGAAGGTGGGTAACATGGCAGGTGGGTAGGGTAGAAGGTGGGTAGGGCAGAAGGTAGGTAGGGTGGAAGGTGGGTAGCATGGCAGGTGGGTAGCATGGCAGGTGGGAAGGGTGGCAAGGTCAGGTTGGGGGGCAGTTGGGTGGTGAAGTCGGGTCAGGTTGGGTTGAGGGGGAGTCGAGGGAGGGGGTCAGTATGACTGATTGGGGCATCAGTGATATAGTTACCCAAAGGTTAGACTAGGATTTTTCTATCTAACGTTTTGTGGGAGATTTAATTGAGGTGTATAAAATTATGAGACACCTAGATAGAGTGGAGCAGGAAGGACCTATTTCATCTATCAGACAGCTCATTAACCAGGGGGCATAGCTTTAAAGTAATTGGGAGGGTTAAAGGGGAGTTGGTGTGAAATCTTTTCACTCAGATGGTGATGGGCATCTGGAACTCATGGCCCGAAAAGTTGGTAGAGGCAGCCTTCGAATATGCACTTGACTTGCCATGAGGGATGGATGGTGACATAGTGATAATGTCACTGGGCTAGTAATGTTACAGGCTAAAGCTGTGGCAACACAGGTTCAAACCCCACAATGGTAGCATGTGGAATGTAAATTCAATCAGGAATTGAAAGCAGTTTCAGTATTAGTAACCATGACAACTATCACCGATGGTTAGTTAAAAACCCATCAGGTTCACTAGTTTCCCTTTAGAGAAGGAAATCTGCCACCCTTACCTGGTTTAGCCTACATGTGACTCCAGCAATGGTTGACTTTTAACTGTCCTCTGAAATGGTCTAGCGATCCACTCAGTTCAAGGGCAATGCTGGCCTGGCCAGTGACACCCACGTCCCATGAAAGAATAAAAAAAACCCCTAAAGGGCGATGGGCCAAGAGGGATTTAACTGGATTGCTCTTTCTAGGCTGGCAAATACATGATGGGCTGAATGGCCTCCCTCACTGCTGTAAATGTTCTATGTTTCTAGACTTTTTATTCGTCTATATTAAATGAGCTCCAATCCACCCAGGTATTTGATGGCCCATTCTCAATTTTTTGCACTTTCTGTATGGGCATTAAAGGAAGACTTGTACTTACATAGTGTCCTTCACAATCTCAGAAGTTTTATAGCCAACAAAATACTTTTGAAGCATAGTCACTGTTATAACGAAGGAAATGCCTCACCCAAATCGTGAATAATATCCTACAAGTAATGTGATAATGACCAGGTAATTAGTTTTAGTGCTGTTGATCCAGGGATAAATGTTGGCCAGGATACATCCATTGTGAGGGCAGACAGGGCCTGTTTAATGGTTCATGTGAAATATAGGGCCTTTGACAATCACAGCACTATCTCAGTACTGCATTGCAGTACCAGCCCAGATTATGCACTCTGGTCTATGGAACATGGATTTGAATCCACAACCTTATGTTTCATGAGTGCTCTCCACTGAGCCGTGACACCTAAAGCAGAAACTCACTTACCTCCCTTCCACATAACTGAGCAGTAGAGGACCTATCCATCCGGCAGTACAATGGTTCCAGACCAAACTTGGTCCACTGTTGTTGGAGCCTCTTGGACAACTGTAAGATTTGCTATCCTGTCTAAATGTTCTCTCTCCCTCAATGTGTTGCCACTCCTGCTGTCTGGGTCCTCTTAAGAAATTCTTCCAGTACTATTGCTGCCATAATATGTCAAAAAAGATTGAGATGCTTTAAGGAATTGAGCACATCATGGGAGATTCTACAAGTACACTCTTTAATAGTTGTTTGGTAGTACAGAACTTAAAAAAAGAGACATTTCAAAGCTTTTCGTCTTGCACTCATCAGGACCATCGCAAGAATACCAATATAAAGGGAAAACAACAATTTATGCTGTATGTGAAGAGAGTGCTGACTGGTTGACAAGTACGTTTGCCATGGAGAATGCACCACTGATGGTGACTGACAGTTAACTGCCAAGCATTGTTTGAAATTTAAACCAGGCAGCTTGACCCTGATTGGTCAAGGCATTGCCCTGAGGAATGAGACATTTGCTTCAGTCAACTTGCACCAACTTCCATTCAACTGTCAATTCTGCGCTGACCAACTCTGGTTCCTGGTTGGCAATGCCTTGATCTTAAAATTCTCACCTTTCTTCTCAAATCTCCGAATGGCCTCATCGCACCTCATTTCAATGCTCTCCCTCAGCCCTGTTAACCTTCAATTTATCTGCACTCCTCCAATTCTGGTCACTTGCGTAACCCAAATTTTCACGGCTCCACCATTGGCGGCTGAGTCTTCAGAATCACATCCTTCAAGACATTCCTTAAAATCTACCTCTTTGACCAAGCTTCTGGTCACCTGTCCCATCTCATGTGGCTCGGTGTTGAAGATTGATAACGCTTCCCTAAAGCACCTTGGAACATTTTACTCCCCCAAGTATAAGGCGCAATACAAATGCAAGTTGTTGTGACAAAATGGACATGCCAAGTCACACTAAGAAATTCCACAAACCAACAAGAACCATTTTGAATCAAGTTTATTAAACACTTCTCATTTCAATATTGTTGTTTATTGCTTAACAGCGTCTCATTTAGCAAGAATAAGCTCTAAAAAAAATCACACTATCCATTTTGTGCATTCCATTCAAAACACATGGCTTTTAGTTACTCCTTTATTATAAAATCACACAATATAAACACACAAAAGATTCTGTAAAGCGCATTGACAGCTGCTGTTTGCAGGGCTCAATGTCTCAGCATCAGCATGGAATGCCACCCCACTCAAAGGGAACGGCAGCAGCCGATTGTCCCGCACCATCCCTATCGGTGTGGTACGTAGCATTTTGCACCACGTGAAAGTCCATTGCACAGGCTTGCACCTTTACTGCCAGTCTGCAGCACTCTGGAGCAATGAAACTCAGCACAAAACGACACACCTGTCTCAGCACCTGGAATAGAGCCCTGCTACCACAGGAATTCAAGTACGACAACTGACTGAGAGACACAATTCTGAAAACAGCATAGCACACGTGGAGTGCAAAAGGAAGGCTGATCATTCTCCAGCTGGAAAAGGACGTAATGCATAAGGATAATTTCAGAAAACTAGTGGACAGAACTTTTAATCTTCTTTCCCTTGCAGCAATTCCTAACACATGTGCAAGATTTTTCAAATTAACCTCTTTTTATATCCCCCCCTAGCACCTCCCCCGGACCCCCAACCTGGGCCGTAACAAAGGGCCACACTGTCCTCACTGGTAGTGGCATGACCACTTTCTGAAACTATTTTCTCTGGTGGGCGGAGATCTAGAATAAGGGACTTTGTTAACATTAGAGTCAGGTCGTAGAGCAATGATGTTAAGAAGCAATTCTTCAAAAGGGTAGTGGAAATCTGGAACCCTCTCCCTCAAAAGGCTCATGGGGGGTCAAGTGAAAATTTCAAAACTGAGATCGATAAGATTAAGTTGGTTGAGGCTATTAAGGGATATGGGACCAAGGTAGGTCGATGGGGGTTAAGCTACAGGTCAGCCACGATCTAACTGAACGGGCTCCTCCCGTTCCAAAGTCAGTTTGGGAACACAATGGGCTAATGAAGTGTTAGGTGCACCATGTAGCCAAACAAACCTACCAACAAGGCAACTCCTAGGTTAGCCACAAGTTGTATAAGGTATGTCATGTTGCACAATGGCACAGTGTTTGAACTGCATCTACTTTGCACAGCTAGAGTAAAGATGCTAAGTGGTGTCTTCCCAAAACCAGTGTGAATACTCCCAGGTCCAGTTCTTCCCCACTTCCATCCCAACTTATTCAACGAACTCTACAATCGAATTGCAAGGTAACTTGCAGCACGAACGCCACTAATCGGGACCCGGTTTTTATTTCTTCAAAGAAGTGTTTCTCACATGGTTCGGATGATGAATGGTAGCCGTTTAAATTTAACGTGACAAAATACCCTGTAATCCTCAGATTTTACAAGTGCTGACCAGCAAAGGCACCTTCCGGTTTAGTCATTTTCAAACCAAGTCCTCAGGCACGCAAACGAACCAGTGCGGCAGGGAACAGAACCCTTCAAGGGGATCCTACCGGACTGCAAGTGGAAGCTAAACTATAAGCTGAAACTTGTGGAAAAACTGATAGGGGAAACCAGTGGAAGGTCACAGGAAGAAATGTTTAACTCAAAAGTTTACTAAACAGAAAGGCTTAAGAAAAAGTGCCACATTTTCAACCGAGCGTCTGAACACATGGCGAAAACTTTCAAGATCCTGCACGTGAACACAAGCCAGTTTTGCAGTCAAATTTTGTTAAGGCATATTTTAAAATGTTCCAAAAAATTAACAGGAAATGAATCCCGAAAAGCAAGGGATTGGCTAAATCTATCAGCTTCACTGAGCAACACTGCGTTAAGCTCCATCCATTTGATAACCCAAGAGGTTGGTCATAGATACTAACCAATGTCCTGTGATGTTGCAAATGGAGAGTCAGGCCGAGTGTAGTTTCAGATTGAGCAGGGGAGTAACTGGATTAGAGCATACGGAAGTAGTTCATCCCCATTATAAAGGAATACATTCTGCCCTAATTTTGATATTTCCCTTATAAATTCCTCCACCCATATTTATGATGGAAACCGCCTATGTAAACATGTCACATTGTAGTTACATCCGCCTATCGGTGGTGATGCTGCAACACAGGTGGACGTAGTTGTATGACAAGTTTACACAGCCAGAATTCCATACAAATTCTGACAATGGGATTTATAAAAGAAAAAGTTAACAGGAAGTGTGAACAGAGGCCAGGTTTAAATACATATTTCTTTAAGTTCTGCAGATTCATTTGCCAACACACAAAATCCTGCAAGTGTGAGCAAGCAGTCATAACCCCAGCTCACAAAATTTCAATTTAAGGCTTTCATTGCATTTTGGAACATACTGATCATATCTAATATAATGAAAACTTTAAAAATATACGAGACACACTTCCAGCACCAGTAACAACTGTACAGCTTGATGCAAAACTCCAAAGTGATTAACTTAAGTGGGTGTAATTGTAAAAGGATAGAGCATGGAGATAATGTTTACAACAAATCCAACTGCACCATAATTTATGGGTTCAATAAAAAGATTGTGTGTTCATTCTGAAGGGGATTCCCTTTATTGGGAAGCTACAATTGGACTATCAGCTCCCGCCTGACTGGAGGAAGATGCTCATTCTGTTCAGTACTTATTGCTTAGTCGCTTCCCGCTTCTTTTGGGCTTTATTGATTTTTGCTTCTCAGTTTCCAATCCTTGGGATGCGGGCAAGAGAACCGCACAGTCCCTCTAAGTGTGCTTTTTTTGTGCACTCGTGTGCTGTCAAACAGGATGAAGGGCAGGTTTTGCAGAAAGCCCCCCCCTCTATGCTTGAACAGCACGTCACCCCATTGCAAAACGGCGCGCACACACACACACACACACACACATCAGAGCCAGTCAGCAGGGCCATTTCTTCCTGTCAGCAAGGTGACAAGAGCCTGGAACAAAACCCAGCACTGGGGAGCTCAGCCACGCCATAGAAAAGGGAGATTCAAGTACAGTGTGGGTCAGACAGTGATAGGAAGGCTTCAACACTCCCCAAGCCCTGCTTTATACAAACCCAGCACTTTTTTTTTTCCTTTGAATAAACGTCTTATTCCTGCCGGCGTTCCTCCTTTCCCTTTAAAAACCGATTGAATTTAATTTGGGAACATATTAAAGTGAGGCTGCAGTGGAGCGCGTGCAGGTAGAAGCTGGGTGTACAGGACACGTAATCTGCTACCAATGACGGGCATCCGTCAGCATGAGGGCGCCTCATTGTTAAAATGATGTAACTGCAGCACCTTGATATGATACTCGTATATCTTTAGTGCGGGGCCCAGTTTAATTGCCAGTCCCGTCAGAACGTCATTCCTCTTCATTAGGAGCAGGGACTTGCCATCAATCTCCTGCAATAAGGAGGATTAAAAAATCTTCATTAATTAACGTCATTACTTCACCGGGATTAGGTGTTCCACTCACTGCCCCAGGCATAGAGTATGTTAAGCCTCAGTTGCAGCATCAAACTCGCACACCTGTAATCTACGTATGCATAAGGATAGGAGGCCCTCTGAGTGGATGTCCAACACTCACTGCTTGGGAAATCAGATCCCTCTGATTTGGGAAGCCTACATTCATAGGAACATTATTACACACACAGGATATGTCATGATAATGAAGGGGAAAAAAACAACAAAATGTATCCGGAAATATTGGACTTTAAAAATAAGGCCTGAATTTTTTTTAAAAATGCACACAAGGTACTGGCTGGAATGCTGCAGAGTGACTCCCTAAGAGGTAATGGAACCCCACCCTGCTGCCAGACAAGGTACTTCTAAAGACTTCCAGAAACTAATTGCTTTGGTAGAGAAAATGGGACATAATGGGAGATGAGCATCATCTCATCAAGAAATCCGGTGAGCGATGCCCAGACAGATTTGTGAATTCACTTCCCATTTGGAATATACAAAGAAGGGGTTAAAAGTGAGCTGAAAAGCTGCTCCGGTGTCTGACTGCTGGTGGGTGTTCTGAGAGAGAGCAAGTGCTGGAAGTTTGACTCAGAAGTAACAGCCACACACACTACCTCTGCAAATCGTCAATTTGCAGGTATCCCAATCTCCGTCCTCCTCTACAAGATTCAACTCTACGGAACCTCGAATCCAACTATTCATCTACCGGAGTCAATTCTACTGGAACCTCGAATCCGACTATTCATCTACGGATATAAAAACAAAAAAACTGCGGATGCTGGAAATCCAAAACAAAAACAGAAACAGAAATACCTGGAAAAACTCAGCAGGTCTGGCAGCATCGGCGGAGAAGAGCACAGTTGACGTTTTGAGTCCTCATGACCCTTCAACTGTTCTGTTGAAGGGTCATGAGGACTCAAATCGTCAACTGTGCTCTTCTCCGCCGATGCTGCCAGACCTGCTGAGTTTTTCAAGGTATTTCTGTTTCTGTTTTTATTCATCTACGGAGTCAACTCTACTGGAATCTTGAATCGCAACGCTCAATAACCTACTCCCCACAAGTTCGGTTTACCTTTGTTTTATATATATATATACTTCAAGCTAAATTCTTACTTTTAACCTGTATGGCTGTATATGCATGTGTTTTATCCTTTCTTGCCTTTAATAGTTAATAAACTTACTCTTATCTTTAACTCAAGAAAATCTGATCAAATTGGCTCCTTCAAAACCAGAACGATTGAGTCTGAGAAAAAGGCATTTGCGAAAGGGATCCCTTTTAGATTAAATCTCATTGCAACCGACAGAGGGGGAGGTGGGCTGAATAAAGACAGTGAGCCAGTTCATCCCTCCTCACCCGGGGCATAACTATTTGGGGGTGTCACGGCCAAACGGTGACAAATTGAGGGGTCTCACCTGGATCAACAACTTTGGGGAACGTCACCTGGGGGTGGGTCATAACAGATATATGGCACAGAAACAGGCCATTCAGCCCAACCAGTCCATACCGGTGTTCATGCTCCACTCGAGCTTCCTAGCGTCTCACCTAAATCTACCATTGTAACTCTCTATTCCTTTCACCCTCAGGTGCTTGTCTATCTTCCCCTTACGTGCATCTATACTATTTGCTACAAATAATCCTTGTGGTAGTTGAGTTCCACATTCTCACCGCTCTTTGGGTGAACAAGTTTCTTCTGAATTCCGTTTTTGGGTTCCTCGGTGACTATCTTATATTGGCGGCCTCTACTTATGCTCCTCCTCACAAGGGGAAACATTCTCTGTGTGTGTGTCTACTTCATCAAGAGCTACCTTTTCTTTTTAAGGCCTCGATAAGGTCACCCCTCAGCCTTCTTTTTTCAGGAGAAAAGGGACCCAAGCCTGTCAATCCTTTCCTGATATTTATACCCAAGCATTCCTGGCACCATCCTGGGGAATCTCTGCACCCTATCCACTGCCCCTTATGCTCTTTTTTATAACATGGTGCCAGAATCGCACGCAGCGCTCCACGTGCGGTCCAACCTAGGTTCTATGCAGCTTTACCGTGACTTCTCTATTTTTCAATTTGATCCCTCTACAAATAAAGCAGCCAGGAGCACCAGATCCCTTTGAAAGGGAAGTCTGAAAGCTACCACCAGTGCCTTGAGTCCAGAAGATAGCTGCTCCGGTCCATTTACAGTCCTGTCAGCTCTCGCTAGCTAGATTCCAGCATGTGCAATGTTCTGTTTTTGTCTGAACCAATAAGCGGTATTCACTGCAAAATAATCATCAGTTCCTGACAAGTGCTCCCTTGACCAAGGAGGGCACCGCTGACACAACTGGCCAATAGCCAGCTCTAAAAAGATGGGCGAGTTTAAAGAGCCAGGGGTTTAAAAGACCAGGAGCCGGGTGGAATCCCAGCATAAATCTATCAAGAGCCAGCCGTCAAGGAGAGCAGTTCTGTTAACCGGCTCTTCCTAGGGGATGTCCTTAAGGGTGTCCAGCAGGCGGGCTTTTGGGTCACTGCTCAGCTGCATGTGACCCACACATTGGCAGCCAGTGGCACAAAACCCAGTGGGTACGGATCACTGACAGCTGGAGCCCTGGCATTCCAGAGCCTGGGGCTGCAGTGTGCAGGTGGTCACTGTCCCAAACATCCGCTTATCTACTGCAGCCACAAGGGGATCCAGTATTCCATTCTTCACTGAGAGAATTCCACTACAGCTGGTGGCAAATGTGGGCCGTGTGTTTTCTTGTCAAAGCCCCTTTTAAACACACGTTTTAAGTGCACTCTTCAATGTCTTGCAGCATGCATTCAGAAAATAGAAACATCGGTCCCATTCCTAAATTCAAATTCACGCGTCGGAATCCTTGCACCAGAAAAGTTCCCCACTCACCTGATCCTCAAAAGCACTAGCCTGCTCTGGGAACCCTGCCTCCTTAAAATAATTCACCACATCAGCGATGCTCCATTCAGTTGGGTCGACAGACTTCCCATTCTCTTCCAGGCTGTTAACAAAGACGCCATCATTACTTTTCTCTCTATTCCCCCTCAGGTTGCTGAAATATACTGGGCTACAGTTCTATCAGGCCCAGACAGCCCAGCGCTTCTCAGCCAGTTGAAATGTGCAAGAGGAGGTAAAGGAGCAGTGAAAATAGAATGGGGAACAGTGAGAAGAAGAATGAGACATGATGGGTGAAAAAGTAAAGAAAACGGTCCTGCAACCATCTGATTCTGACCCTCCATCCAGGATAGGAAGATTGATTCTTGGGTCACAGTCAGGCCCAAACATCAGTCACAAGGGGACATAAGTTCAAGGTGAGGGGCAGGAGGTTTAGGGGGGATGTGAGGAAAAGCTTTTTTTACCCAGAGGGTGGTGACGGTCTGGAATGCGCTGCCTGGGAGGGTGGTGGACGCGGGTTGCCTCACATCCTTTAAAAAGTGCCTGGATGAGCACCTGGCACATCATAACATTCAAGGCTATGGGCCAAGTGCTGGTAAATGGGATTAGGTAGGTAGGTTAGGTGTTTCTCACGTGTCGGTGCAGACTCGATGGGCCGAAGGGCCTCTTCTGCACTGTGTGATTCTGTGATTCTGTGACATGCAGCCACAGTCTCTGTCTGGCTCAGGGTAAGGCCCACACAGTCGATCACAGACTCAGTCTGGCTCAGTGTCAGGAACAGGCTCAGACGTTTAGTCACTATCTCCGTCTGGCTCATGGTCACACACAAAGACATTCAGCCACAGTCTCCGTCTGGCTCAGGGTAATGTCCAGGCATTTGATCACAATCCTCATTTGGCTCAGGGTCAGGCCCCAGGCATTCAGTCACTGAATGTCTAGCTCAGGGTCAGGCCCCAGGCATTCAGCCACAGTATCTGTCTGGCTCTGGGTCAGGCCTTGATATTCGATCACGGTCTCCATTTGGCTCAGGGTCAGGGCCAGACGTTTAGTCACAAACTCAGTCTGGCTCAGAATCTGGCTCAGAGTCAGGCTTAGACATTTAGTCATTGTTGTCATCTGGCTCAGGCTCAGTCACAGACTCAGACTGGCTCAGGATCAGTCCCAGACGTTCCGTCACAGACTCAGACTGGCTCAGGTTCAGGCCCCAGATGTTCAGTCAGAGTGTCACTGAGGGTCAGTCCCAAATCTTCAGTCACTGTCTCCATCTGGCTCAGGGTCAGGCCCCAGACATTCCGTCACTGTCTCCGTCTGGCTCAGGGTCAGTCACAGTCACCCTCTGGATCACGATCAAGCACTAGACATTGGGTTACCACCTCCATCTGTCTCAGGGTCGGGCCCTTGACGTTTGGCTCAAGATGAAGAGCTCTTTTGTTGTCCATGAGCTTACTAGGAAAAGCCAACAGGGGACAGGCACATTCATGGGTCAGTGAATAGAAAACACAGAAACTATAAGAACATGAGGTTCACAGAAGAAAAACTAGAAGAGAGAAAATCAATAGAACAGTTGTTACAATTAGTATAGTTTAAATTTAAATTAATAGATCTCATGGCGTTGTGCACAGTAAGCAAAGTCGATCAGCTATTTTACGACAAGCAGGTTTCATACGATGCAGAGTATTTGTGTGCTGTTACAGTGCAGTTGTGCTTATGTGACATATCCCTTTCAGAATAATTTTAGAAGTTAATTGGTGTTGATGAAGGAAGTTTGCAAGGCGCTTTGTAAAATCCTGGCTCTAGGCCAGAAGAAACCAGCATGATGGACATAGAATTTTGACGTGGGTTACAGTTCTAGGCAGAGGCGGCTGCTGTGGGCACTGCACATTTCTTGATGTTGTGCTTAACTATTGCTTTTAAAGGGAAACAGGAAGGGAAGGCAGAGTGAAATGTGAAATGCGCAGGAAAGTGCTGATTGGAATACGGGGGAAGCAGGCACTGAAATGGGCAGCAGCGAAGGGGATGGGCACTGTGAGCTATCTGAGTCAGGTACTTACAGGTGTCTGTCTGTGGGGCCGTTCTCCTCAGGGACCATGTCTACTGGAGACGCTGATGGCGTAAGAAGACACGAGGCTCCACCAACCTCAGGAACTGTCCAGCAAGAGCAAAATACAAATATCAGACACTACAGTTACTGGAACAGGAAGATCATTGAACACGGAAACTTACAACTTACTGTAACAAACTTAAATGTAACAAATTGCTGAAGTACTGTCACATTAATGGAGTGCCCAGAGAAGCTGGGACTGTTCCCCTCTCAGAGCTGCAAAGGTTAAGATTTAATAGAGGCGTTCAATTTATGAAGGGTTTTGATGGCGTGGATAGGGAGAAGGTGCTTCAACTGGTAAAAGTGAAAGTGATTCCACCTTCCAAACCCGTGATCTCTACCATCTAGAAGGACAAGGGCAGCAGGTGCATGGGAACACCAAGTTCCCTTCCAAGTCACACATCATCTGACTTGGAAATATATCGCCGTTCCTTCACTGTCGCTGGGTCAAAATCCTGGAGCTCCCTCCCTAACAGCACTGTGGGTGTACCCGCACCACATGGACTGCAGTGGTTCAAGAAGGCAGCTCACCACCACCTTCTCAAGGGCAACTAGGGATGGGCAATAAATGCTGGCCTAGCCAGCAACGCCCACATCCCCTGGATGTATAAATGAAAAAAACAAGGGGCAATAACCAGAATACAGGCTAAAGTAATTGGTACAAGATCTAGAAGGGAGATGGAGACATTTTTTTGACACAGCGATTTATGATGTGGAATGCACTGCCTGAAAGGGTGAAGGGAGCTGATTCAAAGCTAACTTTCAATGGGGAGTGGAATAAATACTTGAAAAGGAAAAATTTGCAGGGCTATGTCGGGTAGAGGGAGAGGGATTAATCGTATAGCTCTTTCAAAGAGCCAGCACAGACATGATGGGCTGAAAGGCCTGCTTCTGCGCTGTATTATTCCATAGCTTGGAGAAACAAATCTGAAAAATGATATTTAATTTCAATAAACCAGATGAGATGGGATGGAAAATATTCCATCTCTTTCTTGTTGCTTTTAATTTTTTTTCAAGGGATATGGAGCATCGCTGGCAAGGCCAGTATTTGTTGCCTACCCCTAGCTGCTTGGGCACAACTGAGTGGCTTGCTTGGCCGTTTCGGAGTCAACCACATTGCCGTGGGCCTGGAGTCACATGTAGTGCAGACCGGGTGAGGATGGTAGATTTCTTTCCCCAAAGGGGAATTAGTGAACCAGATGGGATTTTACAACAATCGGTGATAGTTTAATGGACAGAGAGAACTCTCTTGCTCTTCTTCAAACAGCATTTTTACACCCACCTGAGAGGGCAGACAGTGGTTTAACATTTCACTGAAAAGCGACACTTCTGACAGTGCAGCATTCCCCCCGGTACTGCACCGGGGCATCAGCCTAGATTTTGTGCTCAAGTCTATGAAGTGGGACTTGAACCCACAATGTTCTGACTCAAAAGTGAGAATGCTACCCACTGCACCAAGGCTGACACTATTGAAAGTACTCACAGGCGATGGGTTCAACTGAGACTTGCATGTGGCAGCCTCCAAACACCAAGATTTTAATCTCACCCACACTCCAACGAGAAGAGTCAAATCAGAAACAGGAAGCAAATTACACTGGGTGGCTCTTTTTGTATTCATTCATGGGGTGTAGAAGTTGCTGACAAGGCCAGCATTTATTGCCCATCTGTCATGAAGCTATTAATGTATCTAATATTATTGGAAAATATTTTTCTTTTAAAATAAAGGTTTGGTTTGTGGGTGTGTGTCTTAATTGGATTAAAGCAGCTAGTCTGGATGCTGTGATGTGTATTAGTTTTGAGATGTAGAGATAGCGTGCATTTGCATTTTGTCAATAGAGCATTCAAGCAGTGGGGTGAAATCTGGCACCTAGCCAGCAGAGACTAGTATTCATAGTACTAATAAAATTGGTACTATGAAAGGGGTTAGAAGAGATGGAACTCAAAGGGGCAAGTGATGCAATGAGAATTTACATTCAATGAGTTGTGCTAGGTATAACTTCAGCAGTTTTCATGTGTGCAGAGAAGAGGCAATGGAAGATGAAAGTAGCTGTAAGCCTGCAACTATCTCCACAGGAACCAAAGTGAAAAGAACCTTATTTTGAATTCATAAGGTGAAAATGCTTTGTTCGGCGTCTGGTTGAATCTATGGGTTGCTGTTGCCTTAATGGAGATTAGTTTGGGAATTTGTTAAAAGTTATGATAGTAGTAATTTGTAGCCATGTGTATATATTTAACTTGTGCACGTTAATAAAATGTTTCATTTAGTTTAATATAAAACCTCACGAGAACAGGCGGTCTGATTCCTGCATTTAGAGTTGCATCTCCAACGTACCAAAAAATATAGGTTATGACAGTTGTTTAAAGTTTCCCTTTGGGATTTTTAAATAACTCAGCCTTTACCAAAGGCTGTCTCATAACACCATCCCTAATTACCCTCAAAGAGTCAACCACATTGATGTAGGTCTGCAATCACCTACAAGCCAGACCGGGTAAGCACAGCAGATTTCTTTCCCTAAAGGACGTTAGTGAATCAGGTGGGCTTTTACGACCATTAAGTAATCTTGCAGTCACCATTACTGATACTCCCTTTCTCCCCCAGATTTATTTAATTAACTGAATTTAAATTCCAGAGCTGCCATAGTGGGATTCAAACTCACATCTCTGGATCATTAGTCTAGGTTTCCGGTTTACTTGTCCAGTAACATAACCACTATGCTGCCGTACGCAGTCCTGTGTAACTATCAGCAGAAGGTTACGCTCGGGTACCAGTTGGGTCTGGGAGGTCACATAAATGCACAAATTGAACAACCTGGATTCAAACAGCTAACCTGCTCAGGTAATCAAGTCACATTTTTAAAAAAAAAATCTACAGTTCAGTTTAAAAATTTGTGAAATTTCATGCCACGTCGGTTAGAAAAATCAACCACTTTCAGATGAATATTGCCTCCCAGTTCTCCACAGGCTCCCCAACACCAGTGGAATAATCATGTCACGTTTTGCATTACCGTGGATGGCAGGTTAATTGGACTGCATCCAAAACTATCAAGTACTGAGAAGAATTGTTTGTCACTTACAGTGCCTGCTACAGAAATACAGCTTTATTTTAATCTGCCATAAAGCTGTCATTATTAATCGGAGGTGAGCACTCCAGCTCCAGCACTGCAGAAGCAGAAGAAAAGATCAAACGCCATTACCGGCTCAGAAACTTCCAGTAATAGCTCAGAGAGAGGTTGTGTGTGCAGCTGGCTGGATACCATATTCAATTACCATCAAGTACAGGGAACAGGAAGCTACCTCACCTGAAGCGAAAGGGACAAGAGGAGGACAAACTGCAGAACATACAGCAGCCTGCACTCATACAGTGCCTCTAAGTGCAGTGAGACAGCGCAAGGTGCTTCACGGGAGTGTTATCAAACACAATTTGACGCCGGCCGACATGACATATTAGGTCAGGTGACCAAAGGTCTGGTCAAAGGGGCAGGTTTTAAGGAGTGCCTTAAAGGGTGAAAGAGAGGCAGAGAGGCTTAGGGAGGGAATTCCAGAGCTGAGGGTCTTGGTAGGTTAAGGCAGGGCAGCTATTGAGAATGTGCAAGGGGCTAGAATTGAAAGAGCGCATTGATGTTGGGAGTATTGTGGGGCTGGAGGAGGTTACAGAGATAGGGAGGAGATTTGAGAGTTTATAAACCCTGGTGTCTATTCCACCCCCCACCAACATTTTGACATCAGGGTCAATAGCTGTGAGTGTATTGAACCTGTAAGTGAATTCAGAGGCCTCCTATAGAAACATAGAAACTAGGAGCAGGAGTAGACTATTCGGCCCTTCGAGCCTGCTCCGCCATTCATTATGATCATGGCTGATCATCCAACTCAATAGCCTGCTCCCGCTTTCTCCCCATACCCTTTGATCCCTTTCGCCCCAAGAGCTATATCTAACTCCTTATTAAAAACATACAACGTTTTGGCCTCAACTACTTTCTGTGGTAGCAAATTCCACAGGCTCACGACTCTCTGGGTGAAAAAATTTCTCCTCATCTCAGTCCTAAATGGTCTACCCCATATACTCAGACTGTGACCTCTGGTTCTGGACTCCCCCACCATCGGGAACATCCTTCCTGCATCCACCCTGTCTAGTCCTGTTAGGATTTTATAGGTTTCTATGATATCCCCCCTAATTCTTCTGAACTCCAGTGAATATAATCCTAACCGACTCAATCTCTCCTCATATGTCAGTCCTGCCATCCCAGGAATCAGTCTGGTAAACCTTTGCTGCACTCCCTCTATAGTAAGAACATCCTTCCTCAGATAAGGAGACCGAAACTGCACACAATATTCCAGGTGTGGTCTCACCAAGGCCCAGTATAATTGCAGCAAGACATCCCTGCTCCTGTACTCGAATCCTCTCGCTATGAAGGCCAACATACCATTTGCCTTCTTTACCACCTACTGCACCTGCATGCTTACCTTTAGCCACTGTTGTACAAGTGTACCCGGGTCTCGTTGCACATTCCCCTCTCTCAATTATCATTCAGATAATTATCTGCCTTCCTGTTTTTGCTACCCACATAACCTCACATTTAACCACATTATACTGCATCTGCCATGCATTTGCCCACTCACTCAGCTTGTCCAAATCGCACTGAAGCATCTCTGCATTCTCCTCGCACCCAGCTTTGTCATCTGCAAATTTGGAGATATTACATTTAGTTCCCTCATCTAAATCATGAATATATATTGTGAATAGCTGGAGTTCCAGCACTGATCTCTGTGGTAACCCACTAGTCACTGCCTGCCATTCGGAAAAAGACCCGTTTATTCCTACTCTTTGTTTCCTGTCTGCCAGCCAGTTTTCTATCCATCTCAATACACTACCCCCAATCCCATGCGCTTTAATTTTACACACTAATCTCTTATGTGGGGTTTTGTCGAAAGCCTTCTGAAAGTCCAAATAAACCACATCCACTGGCTCCCCATCGTCAACTCTACTAGTTACATCTTCAAAAAATTTCAGTAGATTTGTCAAGCATGATTTCCCTTTCATAAATCCATGTTGACTCTGTCTGATTCTGCCACTGTTTTCCAAGTGCTCAGCTATTAAATCTTTTATAATGGACTTGAGGATTTTCCCCACTACCGACGTCAGGCTGACTGGTCTATAATTCCCTGCTTTCTCTCTACCTCCCTTTTTAAATAGTGGGGTTACATTAGCTACCCTCCAATCTGTAGGAACTGTTCCAGAGTCTATAGAATCTCGGAAGGTGACCACCAGTGCATCCAGTATTTCAGGGGCCACTTCCTTAAGTACTCTGGGATGTAGATTATCAGGCCCTGGGGATTTATCAGCCTTCAATCCCTTCAATTTCCCCAACACCATTTCCCTACTAATACTGATTTCTTTCAGTTCCTCCCTCTCACTAAACCCTGTGTTCCCCAACGTTTCTGGTGTGTTATTTGTGTCCTCCTTTGTGAAGACAGAACCAAAGTATGTATTTAGTTGGTCAGCCATTTCTTTTTTCCCCATTATAAATTCCCTGTTTCAGGTGTATGTCAGGTGTATCCCACTATGGCCTACCACTGTGTGAGGCTCTCTTCACAAAGTTGTCCAATACCATCATGAAAAGTTTCCCTTGAAGTTTCTGCACAGCCCAATCCATAGCTTGAGGCTGGACTGTCCACTTGTGGGAAAGACCAGTTCCATGCTAACCACATCCAGGATTAACAAGATGTGAAGAGTCACCTATCCCATGTATCTGTCTATCTGGACGACAGGTTGGGTTGGGAGTGGGGGGTGGGGAGGGACATTGGCAGGGTTGACGTCCTGGCCGATAGCCTTACTATGACTGGATTGCACAAGGTCCACTACCAGTAAAGTCAGTAACAGTGAGGTCAGCCAAGGCACAGTGTACCCAGGCTAGCACAAGTGGCTGCTTCTTTGATTGCAGTCCCCAAAATGAAGGGTAAGTTGAGCCCTGAAAAAATTGATTAGGCCTGGGCAATCTAGAGTGATAGCTCTACCCTCTGAACAACCTGGGAGGTCACGGCTCAGGCTCTGTGTCATCAAAAACCAGTCAAATATTGACTAGATCACCTCTTTCCTTCTGGACTGAATCAAGATTCACAGTAAATCCCTCAATGCTGGCTGGTCAGGTTCATTGAGCATAGTGGTTCTGAGACAAGTCCTCTGTAGAGGTACAGATAGAAGTACTCTCTTGTCAGCTCATGAATAGAGCAGGTTGCAGAGTCAAACCCTGCAAATCATCAGCCCTTGCCAATAAGTGAATTGGCATCAATTCTTTCTTTGGGTGTTGAAATCATCGGCATCGGTACATCTCTCAATGGTAAGAGACTGTGAAAGGAACAAATGCCTGAAGTAACTGAGGAGAAAAGGAGCTGTTCAACTACATAAAGAAAGAACTTTCAACTTCATGATCTCAGGACATCCCAACGTGCGCTACAGTTACTGAACTGTTTGTTTTAAAGTGTAGACTCTCTGGTTATGTAGGAATGCAGCCAATTTACACACAGGGACTACTTCTCTGCCCTTCTTCAAACCTTTTACTTCGAACCATGGGACCTTTTACGTCTTCCTGAGAGAGCTTATAGAGTCTTGGTATAACATCACATCTGAAAGACAACATCTTTTACAGTGCAGTGCCCCGTGGTACTGCACTGAAGTTTCACCCTAGATTACCTGCTTAAATCTCTGGGGTAGAACTTGCACTCACAACTTAGATGTTCCGAGTCTTATTCTACGGACAATTTGCCACCCAAATTCGTCGCTAGGTTAAAGCCCTGGAACTCCCTAACTAACAGCACTTGTGGGTGTACAAAGGCAGCAGACGCATGGGAACACCAGCGCCTGCAAGTTCCCCTCCAAGCCACGCACCATCCTGACTTGGAAATATATCGCCATTCCTTCACTGTCACTGGGTCAAAATCCTGGAACTCCCTCCCTTACAGCACCGTGGGTGTACCTACACCACAGGGATTGCAGTGGTTCAAGAAGGCAGCTCACCACCACCTTCTCAAGGGCAGGTAGGGATGGACAATAAATGCTGGCCTAGCCAGTGATGCATACATCCCATGAATGAATTTTAAAAAAACCTTCATCACACAAGGCTGTAGTGGATAAAGAATATGGCTCACCAGTACCTATTCGAGGGCAACCAGAGATGGGGAATAAATGCTGGCCAAGCCAGTGATGCACACGTTGTGTGGGAGAATAATGAAAACTTACTTGCCACCAGAGGAGGCTGAGATACTCAGGGTGGAGCAAAGGTCACAAGTGACAACTGGACAAGAGATACGTTTGAGGATGATGAACATAGTCACTCATATCGAAAGTACTTAGTCAACCTTTAACACTCCCTGAACTTAGTTCCTTGAAATCTCTCTCCTTCTTCTTTCTCTATTGAGTATTGGGCAACAAGTAATGGTGAGAGTAGCGAAAGGGTATCACCAAATCTAGCTAAGAAACATCATCTGACTGAGATAGTTCTCTAGTGAAAAGGATCAATGATATACTCTAAGCTAACACCATCAATTCTTCTGGGGACATGGCACCAGCTGGTTGATTTTCTGAACAATTGGCATGCAGCACGATGCCCCAATTCCAAGGCATTGACTTTGGCAATGCTGGCCTTGTAGAAAAGTCAAGAGAAATGTGAACAGAAGTATTCCCAGCAGCAGCAGTCACGTCCGGGGGCAGTAAATGTACACTGAGGCTTTGTACATTGCTTTGATTCAGCTTCTTTCCAATTTGAATGAATCCTGGGACAGATCGGAACCAAACCCAATAAATTAACTGAAGACAATTTTAACACAGCAGAACCCAGAATATTTGCCTACCAAGCAAAACACAAACTGAAGGAGCACAATGTGGCTTTTATATGTTACATGGTTGGGGGTGGGGGGCTGGCTTCTCTACCAACATTGTAACGCTAAACATCCCAAAGGGCCACGGTCTCTCATGCATTTACTTAGTCTTGGACAGCATCATCCTTGGAGTTACATTTCAATCTTCGGCCCTCCAACAATTATCTTGCTAGGCTACAGTTCACACAAGCAGAATCAAGTCTGTGGTGAACTGAAAGCTGCTTCTTTGTTCTATGACAGCTATGTTTTTGCACAGCCAAATTGAACAATCAACCCAAACCATGACAGCTTTAACTCAAATGCCAGCACATTGGCCTGGCACCTCAGAAGATGAAAAAATACTACTCACTGGACAACAGTACAAGTTTGGCCAGATTTATTTAAATAAATATATAATAATATAAATGATATATATATAAAATAATAATATAAATACTATAACTAAATAAATACTATAAATAAATAAAACTATACTGAATCAGATGTAGTGATTTAGTTTCTTATACAGATGATTTTTTTTTTGTTTAGAGGTGTTTTGAGAGCATCCATCACACTTTACAATCGTGGAATATTACAACACAGAAATAGACCATTTGGCCGACCAGATCTGTGCTTTTCTCCAGAAGTCATGCCACACTTCTTACAGTGAAATGCATTAAGGAAGGAAGGCAGCCATTTTGAATAAACATACATTCATACAGCACCTTTCACGTTCCTAGGATGCTCCAAAGTGTTACTCCTGAACTGTAAACACTTTTGTTTTTCAGGTAAACGCAGCAGCCAATTCGTTCAGAGCAAAGACGTGCAAACAGCAATGTGATGAATGACCAGCTTTTATTTTGTTGTTGATTTAAGGACTGAGTGTTGACCAGGACATTTTGCCTTCTCTTCAAATCTTTTAAATCTAACAGAGAGATTGTCAGCATAATGTCTCATCCGAAACACTATGCCTTCGACTGTGCAACACACCTTTATTACTCGCGTGAACAGCCAATATTGCAAACTCTGAAGTGGGACTTACAGAATCATATGATGGTTACAACACAGGAGGCCATTTGGTCCATCGTGTCCATGCTGGCTCTCTGCAACAACAACTCAGCTAGTCCCACTCCCTCGCCTTTACCCCGTAGCCCTGCAATTTTTTTTTCTCTTCAGATAATTAACTGATTCTCTTCTGAAAGCCACGATTGTATCTGTTTCCATCACTCCTGAGTAAAGCATTCCAGGTCCTAACCACTCGCTGCGTAGGGTAGGTTTTTCTTCACGTCGGTGTTGCTTCTTTTGCCAATCACCTTGAATCGGTGTCCTCTGCTTCCCGATGCTTCTGCCAAAGGCAACAGTTTCTCCCTATCTACTCTGTCCAGAAACCTCATGATTTTGACCGCCTCTATCAGATCTCATCTTAATCTTCTCTCCTCCAAGGAGAGCAGCCCCAGCTTCTCCAACCTATCCAAGTAGCTGAAGTGCTTCATTCCTGGAATCATTCTCACAATTCTTTTCCGAACAGACTCCTTCACATCCTTTCTCAAGTGCGGTGCTCAGAAAGGGCCACAATACTCCAGTTGAGGCCAAGCTAGTGTTTTCACACAGATTTATCATAACTCCCTCGCTTTTGTACCCAATGTCCTTATTTATGAAGCCCAGGATCCCATATGCTTTATTAACCACTTTCTCAATTTGCTCTACCACCTTCAATGATTTGTGTACATATATGGTGAGTTTCCTTTAAGTTTTGCCTTTTGTTTTTGCAGTTTCCCTTTAAGGGGATGCCTTTTAATTTGTCCCCTGATTTGTTAATTTAGTTTATTTGGTTGGACTCGAACGATTTATCCCCAGGCCCCTCTGCTCTTACATCCCCTTTCGAATTTTACTATTTATTTTATGTTGCCTCTCCTTGTTCTACTTACCAAATGAATCATTTCATACTTCCTTGCACTAAACTTTCTCTGTCGCTTGTTTGCCCATTCCACCAGCCTGTTTATGTGCCTTTTGCAGTTTATCAGTATCTTCCTCACAGTCCACAATATTTCTAAGTTTTGTGACATCTGCAAATTTTGAAATTGTGCCCTGCACGCCCAAATCTAGTTCATTAATATACATCAAGAAATGCAGGGGTCCTAACACCAACCCCTGGGGAAGCCCACTTATACCTTCCTCCTGTCTGAAAAATAACCGTTTACCACTACACTCTGTTTCCGGTCACTCAGCCAATTTTGGTATCCAGGCTGCTACTTTCCCTTTTATTCCATTACCTCTAAATTTGTGGTCATGCCTGTTCTGTGGCACTTTATCAAAGGCATTTTGGAAGTCCATGTACATCGCACCATCTGCATTAACCTCATCAACTCTCGCTGCTACCTCATCAAAAAAAACTCGAGCAAGTTTGTTAAACACGATTTGTCCGCAGCAGATCCATGCTGGCTTTGCTTTATCAATCCGCATTAAAGTGACTGCTAATTTTGTCCCAAATTATGGTTTCTAAAAGTTTCCCCACTACTGAGGTTAAACTGACTGGCCTGTAGTTGCTGGGCTTATCATTTTGCCCTTTATTGAACAATGGTGTTAAATCTGGAATTCTCCAGTCCTCTGGTATCACCCTGTGTCAAAGGAGATCTGAAAAATTATGGTCAATGGCTAATGCTTGTGCAATTTCCACCTTTACGTCCCTCAGTATCCTTGGATACATCTTATTTGGTCCTGATTACTTATCAACTTTAAATGCAGCTAGCCTATCCATTTTTAGCTCACCTATGTCTCAACTACCTCCTCTTTCATTATGACTTAGGAAACACCTTCTTCCTTGGGTGAACACAGATGCAACGTACTCATTTAGTAGCTTAGCCTTGCCCTCTGCCTCCATGTGTAAATCTCCTTTTAGTCCTGGATCAGCCCTCTTGTTCTGGCACTTTTACTATTTATACACCTATAGTAGACTTGTGAATTCCCTTTTATGTTAGTTGCCAGTCTCTTCTCATACTCTTTCTTTGCTTAAAGGTCTGCCTGCTAATATTTGAATGCAATTTATCTGGGCAAGACCCATTCTCACCCCACTGAAGTTGGTCCTCCCAATTAATTATTTTTACTCTGGATTGCACCTTGCCCTTTTCGATAGCTAACTTAAATCTTATGTATGATCATTGTCCCCTCAATGAGACTACTGAAACTTTATCCACTTGACCCAACTCAATCCTCCAGCAATGCTCCATCCTCATTGTCGAAAGACTAATGTACAAAATTCTCCTCAACATGCTCTCACAATTGCCCCTCTCTGCCTTTTACACTATTATTATCACATTCTATATTCAGATAATTAAAGTCCCCATTATAACTACTTTCTAATTCTTGCACCTCTCTGTAACTGCCTTGCAAGTTAATGTTTCAGGTTGATGACATTTCATCAGAATCTAACCTACTAACTCGGTTTCTCCCTCCACAGATGCTGCCGGACCCGCTGAGTCATTTTACATTTTTATTTCAGATTTCCAGCATCCGCAGCATTTTGTTTTTGCAATTAGACTCTATCTGACCGCAGGCTGTGTTTATTTGCAGCAATGATACTTTTGACCTTAAAGGGGCAGGTCACGGGAAAACTGGTTTACAAAGTAGATTACACATGGGCTTTTCACCTCTGGGACTCCATCCCTCTCCCTGGCGACTACCTGAAACTAAGTCAGACTGTTCCCAATTTTGCGGCCTTCAGCTGCCAAGGCCCTGAGCTCTGGAATTTCTTCCCTAAACCTCTCCGGCTCTCTACCTCCCTGTTTTCCTTTACGACCCTTCTTAAAACCTGCCTCTTTGACCAAGCGGTAGGCCATCTTCGATCGATGTCGAATTTTGCTTTACAACTCTCTGGTGTCCAATTTTGCTTTATAACCTTCCACTGAAGTGCAATGGGACATTTTATTGTGTTAAAGGCAGTATGTAAATATAGGTTGCTGTTGATGTTACCAACATAGGGTGCCTGAAATGGGAACAGTTCCATTCTTCAGACCTTTAGGCTTGCCCAAGTAGAATTCCATTTGCTCCTTCAGCTTAGAAAACCACCTTCAGAGACGCATAACCAAAAAACGGACATCAAGCCAAAGATGGGATGTGGGCATTGCTGGCAAGGCCCATCCCTATTTGTCACCCATCCCTAACTGCCCTTGAACTAAGTGGCTTGCTAGGCCATTTCAGAGGGGAGTTAAGAGTCAACCACATTGCCAAAGAGGGAGGTGGGGATTAAAGCATAAGCACGGAGAATTTAAAAAATTGTAGCTTTGGGAGACTGAGAGCTAAAGTAAATCAGCAAGGTTGGGATGAGTGGGACTTGACGTGGGGTAGGAGACAAGTAGTAGAGTCTTGGATGAATTGAAGTTTAGAGAGTGGAGGTGACCATGGATGAGCATTTCAGTGGTAGGTAGGCTGAGGCAGGGAAGGAGGTGGGTGATGCCACGTAGTTGGAAGAATGTGGTGAAGGAGAAGACATGGGGTCAGAAGTTCACTATGCGGATGAATAGGACTATGAACAGCCTGGTTCAACCTGAGAGAATGGCCAAGTAGGGGGACAGCATTAGTGTTGAGGCCGTGATGGTAATGCCATACAATCCATGGATACTTCAGGTAGTTGCTTTCTTAATCACCTGAAATGGTTCTGCCTTAGCAACAGAATAATGCATTCATGAGGACTTTTCTTTGGGAGTTTTCTCAATTGACCACCACAAACCAGACACAACATGGGGCTTCCAACCAAGTTATGGCCCACAGGAGGGAGACCTCCCCACTTTCTAAATGAAATTCCTAGCAATCGGGGACAATACCCTTGTTTTCGATTTACTGTAAGCCAAGACATGAGAGAACTGCAAGTCCAATACAAAATAAAATTCAGGACAGATGATTACGTTTGCAAACAGCAAAGATCATGGATGTGATCCTTGAATTGTAAGGAGTTAGCTTGGGGCAGCGGTGAGACATGTGGCAATCAGTCTTAGTTTCTGGGCCCAGGAAAATCAGGCTACTATCCCAACCCCTGCTGGATGTGTATAATGTAATCGCCACAGGACCATCCCCAGGTGACCAGGCTGGCAACATTCTACACCTAAGCTCATAACATGAAGAATGGCCTCTTGGGCAAGGTACTGGGAGACAGCTAGCACCCATGATAAGAGCTTAAGATATTCTGAAGAGAAGGAGGCGATAAAGTAGTCAGAAAAGGGTGGAAGAAGGTTGAAAACAGTATTGTATTTTGTAGGATATAAAGAACTGGTCCAAGTCTCTTTTGCTCCACATTTGCAATAGCCATTATTGAGTGTTATCAGGCAGAATAACAATCTCATTTCGGTGACATTTGTTTTTCGTTCAATTATACAATATTGGTTGGTTTTCATGGGAATTTTAGATGAAGAATTAATACTGGCGCACTTGGCTCGATATACAGTTGTTGATATAAGAGAACCGTGTCTTCTGATCATTCTGTGCTTCCCACAAACTTTTTCCAGAGTTGAATTGTTGGATTCTACTCGAAGAAATGAAATACTTCCAACAAAGGCAAAAGCAATGCTTGTAACTGTCTGTCTATAAATAACACAGATCTATGATTTTAGTGGTCCTAGCATTTTTTAACCAGCTACCAAAGTGTGACTTGGAGGTCAGGAATTAAACTATGAACAAGTTTTCCCACAAGGTTTCTGTAATCTTTGTGTGTGTGTGTGTGTGTGTGTGTGTGTGAGAGAGAAAATGAGTACAAGTGAGAGAAAGAAGGAAAGAACACATTTCTATAGTGTCTTTCACCTCAGGACATGTTAAAGTGCTTTACAACTAATGAAGTAAGTTTTTGAAGTGAAGTCACTATTGTAATGAAGGAAACACAACAGCTTATTTGTGCACAGCAAGCTCCCACAAACAGCAATGAAGTAACTAATGAGATAATCTTTTTCTTAGCAATGTTTGAGGGATTATTATTGGCAAGGTCATTGGGAAAACTCCTCCACTCTTTTCCAAAAGGTGCCATGGGGTCATTTATGTTCACTCGAGCGGGCAGACGGAGATTTGATTTAACGTCTCATGAGAATGTGTAGCACTCTTTTTCAGTGCTGCTGAGGAATGTCAATCCGAATTATGTGCTCAAATCTTTGGAGTGGGACTCCAAAAGCTAGAAATGTAAAACGAACTCTGGCAAATCAAAATACTCTATTGTGGGTTCCGCACTTGGAACTCTTACTAGAATAGACCAATTTGTATTTATTATTTTTAATTCATTCATGGGATATGGGCTGCGCTGGCTGGGCTAGTATTTATTACCAATCCCTAGTTGCCCTTGAGTAGGTGGTGGTGAGCTGCCTTCTTGAATCGCTGCAGTCCATGTGGTGTAGGTACACCCACAGTGCTGTTAGGAAAGGGTACTTCAGGGTTTTGGCCCAGCGACAGTGAAGCGACAGTGATATATTTCCAAATCAGGATGGTGAGAGACTTGGAAGGGAACTTCCAGATGGTGGTGTTCCCATCTACCTGCTGCCCTTGTCCTTCTAGATGGTAGTAGTCGTGTGTTTGGAAGGTGCTGTCTAAGGTGCCTTGGTGAACTCATGCAGTGCATCTTGTTGATGGCACACACACTGCTGCTGTGTGTCAGTGGTGGAGGGAGTGAATGTTTGTGGATTTGTGCCAATCAAGTGGGCTGCTTTGTCCTGGACTGTGTTAAGCTTCTTGAGTGTTGTGGGAGCTGCACTCATCCAAGCAAGTGGGGAGTATTCCATCACATTCCTGATTTGTGCCTTGTAGATGGTGGACAGGCTTTGGGGAGTCACGAGGTGAGTTACTTGTTGCAGGATTCCTATCCTCTGATCTGCCCTTGTAGCCACAGTATTTATATGGCTAGTCCAGTTCGGTTTCTGGTCAACGGTAATCCCCAGGATGTTGATGGAGGGGAATTCAGTGATGGTAATGCCATGGCATGGCAAAGTGATAGTTAGATTCTCTCTTGTTGGAGATGGTCATTGCCTGGCACTTGTGTGGCGTGAATGTTACTTGTCAGCCCAAGCCTGGACATTGTCCAGGTCTTGCTGCATTTGGACATGGACTGCACCTTACTGTAATGAAATGTCCAAGGAGCATTACAGGAGTGTCATGAAAAAAAATATGACACTGAGCTGCATAAGGAGCTATTGGAGCAGATGATCAAATGCTTGGTCAAAGAGGTAGGTTTTAAAGAATGCTTAAAGAAGGAAAGAGAGCAGAGAGGTGGACCCTCCTTAAAACCTCCTCCTTTGACCAAGCTTTGGGCCACCTCTCCTAATACCCCCTTTGGCTCAATGTCAACACTCTGCTGCATAGCAGCTTGGGACATTTTACTATGTTAAAGGCACTATATAAATACAGATGGTTATTGTTGACCTACCAGCATTTCCTGCCAACATCTGCCAACAATCTGACTACGGGTAATAAAGGTTCTGCACTAGTGGTAACTCAATTCCGCTGAAGTTAAATCTGCCTTAAATCTGACAAGACCAGATGGCATTCACACACCTGACCCATGATGCAATTAAACAGTAGCTTTACAGTAGAAAACAACTGATACTTTAAACACAGCAACAAGAAGATGTTACCAGGCAACATCGATGATTGCCATGCAAGGGTACCTGAGCATGCCACCCGAGGTGGCAGCAGCATTAGGATGCGCCTCAGTGACAGGTTTATGACATAATTAAATCGTGCGCGTGCAGTGGCCAATTTCCTACAGCTACACATGCTACTTGAAACATGCTTTGCCAATAGTACGCAGAGTTCTAATTTACAAGGAAAACTTGACAGAATGGCGTTCTTAGGCTACTTCCCCTCCCCCGCCTAAAACCCCAGGCAGCTATATAAAAGGCCTGAACATCTCAAGTTTCTCACTGGCCTTGCCAAATATGATGAGTGTACACTCTGTCCTGCAGCTGAAGCTAACGGTTGACCACAAATTGGTTTATTATGCGACAACGCAGCTGTGGAAAGAATCAGCCAGGGCCAGAACCCAACCCACTCCCCAGTCCAAGAGCTGTAAAGAGAAGAAGCTGCGTAGGAAACATGATGGCCAATTTGCACACAGCAAGATTCCACAAACAGCAATGAGCTAACTGACCGGACAATCTGTCTTAGTGAAGTTGGTTGAGAGACAAATATAGGCCAGGATGTGAACACCCCTGCTCTTCTTCGAATAGTGCCATGGGATCTTTTACATCCGCCCTAGCAACAAATGAGGCCTCGGTCTAATTTTTCATCCAAAGTCCTAAACTTCACATTAAGACTGGTAAAAGCAGCCCATGAGCAAGGCGCATCAATCCTGAAGCACTAGCCTGTGATCTGAGCGACTCTAACTGATCACCAGAGTCAGGCAAAAAGCAAACTATGGATTCTCATACCAAATCGAGTGTCATGAATGTTGAATTTACTTTGTTTAATTTGTAATTAAAAAGGAGCAGCTGGTGTCTTTCGATCCTGGATCAGATTGATTCATCTAAATTGCTAGTACTCACATCAGTGCAATTTGGGTTGCCTTTTGTCCAATGTGAATGTCTAGTTAAACGTTAGCTAAGGGACCTCTTTGTCTGAAGGACAGTGCACAAATTAACTCTTGGCAGAGAAAAGAAAGTGGGCTTCTTCTTTAGCCTTCATGTGTAACTCACTGAGATCCGCACTTACGTAAATGTAGTCACTCAAATATTTCAATACGTACCATTTATCAAATGAATTTATGAATGCAGCAATTGTTAAATTCCTCCAAATGACCGACTCCAAAAACTGAGGGGTCAAATGCAGCTTTCTGAAACAGTATTCGAATTCTGGCTGAGCCCTTTGATAGGTCGGCCAGGAGACTCATCTTTAACTTGCTGCAACAACCACACAACTTACGTTCATACAGCGCCTTTAGCACAGAAAAACACACTTCACAGGAGTCTAATCAAACAAAATTTGCTTGAGGAAAAAGGGTCTTGCATTTATATAGGGCCTAATCACTGCATCAGGATTCCTCACAGCACTTTGCTAGCAACAAGGTTCCACAAACCTCAATGAGGTGAGGGACCAATGGACCCTGGGGCTTTTTGTTGGGAGTGAATGAGAGAGAAATATTGGCCAGGCATCTTGGAAAACTCTCTTCTCTCAATAGTGCCACTGGGAATTTTTATATGCCACCCTAACAGACACATTGGGGTCAGTTTAAAAGCTCATCCAAAGATTTCACTGCCAATCACACAGCATCCCCTCCACACTCGATAATGAAGGTTCAACCTAGATTTTTTTGTTTTTCATTGAAGGCCAGTATTTATTGCCCAGCCCTGTTCAACTGAGTGATTTGCTAGGCCAGTTCAGAGGGCAGTTAAGAGTCAGTCACCTTGCTGTGGGTCTGAAGTCACATGTAGGCCAGACCGGGTAAGGATGGCAGATTTCCTTCCCTAAAGTACATTAATGAACCAGATGGGCTTTGAGACTGGCTTTTTATTTATAATTCAAATGCAATAATTACATTTATATTTCCAAACTGCAAGGATGGGATTTGAACTCAGGTCTGCAAATCATTGGTCCAAGCCCCTGGATTACTAGCCCAGTAACATAACCACTATGCTACTGTATCCCATTACGCTCTCCCGCATGTTGTTGCTTATAGTAAATCAGTGGATATACTATTTTATAGTGATAGGAACATTGTGCTTTGCAAAGCACAATGCTTTGTCCTATTACTAAGGGGAAACTATGTATAATCTAGCCTTTCTCTTTAAGGCCACAAATTGCTGCAAAGAGGTGTATCTCAATATTAATGAACTGCCATTGTAAAACAAACACAAAAGTGTAATGTCATCCCGTGATACATCTAATCCAGTGAACAGGAGATTGAAAGTAGGATCACTGTTAATCCTCAAGTCCAGCAACTGAGAATGTACAGCTTCTGACTTGTAGAGGACAACATTTAGGTTCAGCAAATGCTATCAAACCCAAAACTGTAACAGGGGAGAATGTAGCGCAGCGAGAAGCTCAGTTCTGCTCTGAAGATTGGAGGTAACATCATGGAATTTTTTTCCCTCAAGCTGATCAACTCCACATTCCAGTTTTCCGGGGTTTTCCGGCCCTGCCGAAAATCAATGAATCTTTGGCGGGTCCCTCAACGGTGGGGCTGTAAAATTCCAGGCTCCCTTCTAAAGTGCCAGAATGTTGAACATGCAAACCTGGTTGCTCCTTGGGGCATGATGACTTTTGCGTGTCAGCCTTGGCTCCGCTGGTAGCCTCTGAGTCAAAAGATTATAGGTTCATGTCCCACTTCAGGACAAAAAAATCTAGGCTGACCCCAGTGCGCTACCGGGAGTGCAGTACTGAGGGAGTGCTACACTGCCCATCTTTTGGATCGGACGTTAAACCTAGACCCGTCTGCCTAAGAGCTGAATGAAAAAGATCCCATGGCACTATTTCGAAGAAGAGCAGGGGAGTTATTCCCGGTGTCCTGGCCAATATTTATTCCTCAATAAACATCGCATAAACAGATTATCCAGTCAATGTCACACTGCTGTTTGTGGGAGCTTGCTGCGCAAAATTGACTGCCATGTTTCCTATAATACAACTGTGGCTGCACTTCAAAAGCACTTTAGGACGCCTGGTGGTCTTGAAAGGTGCTATATAAATGCAAGCCTTTCTTTTCTCTTTTGAGAATGACCTCGCCCACTGCTGGTGCATACTGGAACTCTACGTGTTACATCGCACCTTCAGCACAGAAAGAGGCCATATACGCTCCACACGAGCCTCCTCCCGCCCGTTTATCAAATCCCATCAGTTTACCTCACACTCCTTTCCCCTTCATGTGCTAATCTGCAGCCCTGCTGCGTATTTGCAGCATTTCCTGAATTTATTTCAGATTGCAAGCATTTGCAATTTCTACTGTTTGTTTTTGCTGCTCTGTATTTATCCAGCTGCAGTGGGTCAAGGGAGATGCCTGTGATTTTCTGTTCTGCATTGCTGGTTGCCAAACTCACTGTGATCACTGTCCATAAGGCAGAAGTAATAAACACACAAAGAAGCTGCCAATGTGTTATCGGGATGGAGTTTCAAACCTACCTAAGCCTCTGGGGTCAGAGCTCAACCCTGCTGCTGTCTCGACTGCTTCAAGTTTCGGGCTTGGATTGGCTGCAGGGATCTGGCCTAGCAGCATAGTGTCCAAGAAGCTGTCCGCGTTGCTGGGGTTGCAGTCTCTGAGCAGCGACGTATCTGCACAAAAATAAAAATCTTACATCAGCCAACATGAAATTCAGAGATCCAGCTCTCAAGAAATGACCCCAGCCTACCTAGGCTGGTAAAAGCTTAAGTAATAGGAGCAGCATTATGGCCCTACGGCCTCTCGAGCCTGCTCCTCCACTCAGTATAATCACGGCTGATCCTCTGCCTCAACTCCACTTTCCTGCCTGTTCCCCATTATCTCTTGATTCCCTGGGAGATTGAAAATCTTACCAACACAGCTCAATGGTGGGACAAGCACAACCCTCTGGGTTAGAAAGATCCAAAGCTTTACAACCCAGTGAGTGAAGAAATTTCTCTTAGTCTCAGTCCGAAATGATCAACTCCTCAACCTGAGGCGATGTCGCTGTGTTCTAGGTTCCCCAGGCGGGGAAACAACCACCCAGTGCCTACCCTGTCAAGCCCCTTCAGAACCTTGGGTGTTTCAGTGAGGTCACTTCTCATTCTTCTAAACTCCGGAGAGTATAGGCCCCTTCTGCTCAGCCCCTCATCACGGGACAACCTTCTCATCCCAGAAACCAATCTAGTGAACATTCACTGTACTGTCTCCAAGGCAAGTATGTCCTTCCTTCAACATAGAGGCCAAAAGCGTGCACAGTACCCCAGGTGTGGTCCGACCAAAGCCCTATACAATTATGGCAAGGCTTCTTTATTCTTGTACTCCAATCCCCTTGCAATAAAGGCCAACACGCCATTTGTCTAATTGCTTGCTGTACCTGTATGTTAACTTTGTGTTCTTTGCACGAGTACACTGAACATTAACATTTATAGTTTCATGCCTTTTAAATATATTCTACTTTTCTATAATATGTAGGATAACCTCATTAATAGACTGCAAATTCTGAGGTCCCAGTACAGATCCACTAATTACAGCCTGCCAACTTTAAAATGCCCTATTTATCTCTACTCTCTGCTTCCTATCCTTTAATTAATCCTCCATCTTTGCTAATATGTTACCCCCAACTCCATGAGCTCTTATCTTGCATATTAACTTTTTTGTGTGGCACCTTATTAAATGTCTTTTGGAAATCCAAATATACTAAATCTACTGACTCCCCTTTATCTACCCTACTAGTTATATCCTCAAAGAACCTGTAATGAATTTGTCAAACACAATTTTCAATTCGTAAAACCATGTTGACTTTGTCTGATCATACTATGATTTTCTAAGAGCATAATTAAAATTTCCTTAATAATAGATTTCAGTATTTTCCCAGTGACTTCTCTTGTTTTCTCTCTCCCTTCTTTCTTGAATAGCAGTATTACAACTGTTAACTTGCAAGCTGCTGGGACTGTTCTAGAATTTAGGGAATTTTGTAAAGTCATAATCAGTGCAATCACTACCTCTTTCAGAATCCTAGGATGTAGGCCATTAGGTCCTAGGGATTTGTCGGTTTTTAGTCCCTTAAGTTTTCTCTAATATTTTTTCTCTGCTGATAGCGATTAATTTAGTTTCCCCACTCTTATTAGCCCTTTGGTTACCTTCTATTTCTGGTATGTAATTTCTACTGTGAAGACAGATACAAAAATATTTGTTCAATGTCTCTGCCATTTCCTTATTCCCCAAGGTAATTCTCCTGTCTCCGTCTCCAAGGAATCATGTTCACTTTAGCTACTCTTCTCCTTTTAATGTACCTGCAAAAGTTCTTACAATCTGTTTCATATTCCTTGCTAGTTTACTCTCATACTCTATTTTTTCCCTTTTTAATAACTTTGCTGGTTTCTAAAACTCTCCCAATCTTCAAGGTTATGACCATTCTTCGCAACATCATAAGCCTCTACTTTTAATCTAACACATCCTTAACTTCCCTAGTAAGCCACTGATGCATTTTTCTCGCTGAGGTTTTGCTTTTTAATGGAATGTATTTTTGTTAAACGTCTAGAATCATTCCTTTAAATGTTCTCAGTGGTTATTTTCTCCCATACCTTTTAGTCTATTTCCCAATCAACCTTAGTCAGCTGCCCCTCACACCTATATTGGCTTTGTTTAAGCAGCCAATTTGCACACAAACTCTCACAAGCAGCAATGAGATAATGAACAGATAATCTATTTTTGTGATGCCGATCGAGGGATAAATATTGGCAAGGACGCAGGGAGAGCTCTCCCGCTCTTCTTTGAAATAGTGTCATGGGGTCTTTTCATATTCTCCACCTGAGGGAGCAGATGTGGCCTCAGTTTATAACGTTTCATCTGAAAGAAAGCACTTCCGATGGTGTAACACTCCTTCAGTACAGCAGCTCGATTATGTGCCTAAGTCTCTGCAGTGGGTCTTGAACCCACAACTGTCTGACCTTGCAGCAACTCACCAAGGCTCCTTCGACAGAACCTTCCAAACCCGCGACCTCTACCACCTAGAAGGACAAGGGCAGCAGGTGCATGGGAGCACCACTGCCTGCAAGTTCCCCTCCAAGCCACACAACTTCCTTCCTAACAGCACTGTGGGTGTACCTACACCACATGGATTGCATCTGTTCAAGGAGGCAGCTCACCACCACCTTCTCAAGGGCAATTAGAGATGGGCAATAAAGGCTGCCATGCCCGTATCCCATGAAAGAAAATAAAACTCCAGTGAGAGGGCCCACTCACTCAGCCATGCTGGCACAAGAGGTAGAGAGAGTCCAGCCTGGAAAAGTTCGACAATGTGATTCAAAGGTTAT
Organism: Cetorhinus maximus; assembly: GCF_964194155.1. Classification (NCBI taxonomy): domain Eukaryota; kingdom Metazoa; phylum Chordata; class Chondrichthyes; order Lamniformes; family Cetorhinidae; genus Cetorhinus; species Cetorhinus maximus. The sequence goes on from NC_135906.1 coordinate 9,590,451, forward strand.
AAATAAGTACTGAAATAAAATCCAGGACTGATGCATAAAGGAAGCTACTGTTCCTGATTTATGTGAAGTGCAATTGAGTTATGGAATGGAACATTTTTTTTCAACTTTTGGTCTTCCATGTTATCAATCACTCCCTAAAGCAAACGGAATTAAAATGTCCAAACAGCAAGCTACGAAATTGTGCATCCTGGCCCTGAAGGCCCAGGGAATTCATGTTAGTCTTTACATTTCTCACATACTGGTTTTTCCTGTTTGCATTTTGTGGGGCTCGAGTACTGCTTTCAGCTTTTATTCATCTATTTATCCTTTCATGGGATGTGGGCACCGCCTGCAAGGCCAGCATTTAAGTGCCCTTGAGCAGGTGGTGACCATAACTGAGTGGCTTGCTAGGCCATTTCGGAGGGGCAGTTAAGAGTCCACCACACTGCTGTGGGTCTGGAGTCACATATAGGCCAGACCAGGTAAGGACGGCAGATTTCCTTCCCTAAAGGACATTAGTGAACCAGATGGGCTTTTACAACAATCTAACAGCTTCATGGTCACCATCACTGAGATTAGGTTTTTTTATTCCAGATTTATTTAATTAACTGAATTCAAGTTCTCAAGCTACCATGGTGGCATTTAAACCCTAGTTTCCAGGTTGGGACAGGCCTGTAGATTATTATTCAGTAACATAACCGCTACGCTACCAACCCCCTGGTTGGCCTTGGCCGGGGGGTGGGAAGAGAGGGTGGGGGGTACAGCGCACATTCGCCAGTGAAACCCAGGGAGTAAAAGGGTTAAATTATGAGGAGAGGTTGCATCAACCTGAGTTTAAAAGATCAAGCAGTGAGCTAATCAAGGTGTTTAAAATGAGGAAAGAAATCAAGAAGCTAGGCAGAGAGAAACTATTACCTGCGGTGGGGGAGTCCATCTCAAACTGGCACAATTTCAAAATTAAAGCTGGGTCATTTAGGTGAAATTTAGCAAACACATTTTGACACAGCGGGTCGTCCAAGTGGGTAACTCTTCCTCAAAAGGCTGTGGGGGCTGGAGGGCAAGTGAAATTTCCCAAACCGGGAATGACCAATCAATGCATGCAGAGCAAGGACGGGTAAATGGAGTCGAGGTGCAGATCAGCCACGTGCCCAACTGAATTGTGGAACAGGCTCCGCCTGTAACCTTTTTTTCCTTTATCCCTGCATAGGACGTGGGCAAGGCCAGCATTTATATTGCCCGTCCCTAACTGCCCTTGAACTGAGTGGCTTGCTAGGCCATTTCAGAGGGCGGCTAAAAGAGTCAACTACATTTGCTGTGGGTCTGGAGTCACATGTAGGCCAGACCAGCTCAGCTCCGCAGATTTCCAGGTTTCCTCCCCTAAAGGACATTAGTGAACCAGATGGGTCTGTACAACAATCGCTGATGGTTTCGTGGCCACCATTACTGAGCTTCATTGATTCCAGATTTATTAACGCAATTCAAATTCCACCAGCTGCCATGGTGGGATTCAAACCCGTGTCCCCAGACATTAGCCTGGGCCTCTGGATTACGAGTCCAGACATTACCACCACACCATTATCTCCCCTATGGGGATTTTCTGAGCGCTGCCTCCTCATTTGAGTATCAACAGCTTGGAACTTTTTGAAAATGACTGGGAATACATATTCAAACTAGGCCCCTGGTCCTCTGTGGTGTACACCTATGGAGTCCATGGAATCAAAAGCTCATGGGCCACCCATGAGGTATGGTATGGAATCTTGGTGAGACCACAGCTGATGCACTATGCACAGTTCTGGTCTTCATATTACAAAAAGGGTTGAAATACACAAAAAAAAACCGCGTAGAAAGATTTTGCAAGGATAGCACCAGAACTGAGATGTTCCACCTTTCAGGAAAAGACTGAACAGGCTGGGTCTCATCCCTGTGCAAGAGACGGCTGAGGGCTGACCTAATAGAAGTCTTTAAAATTATTAGGAGCTCGACAAGTTAGACCCACAGATATTTCCACTTGTGGAGGGGAAACCAAAACGAGGGGCCATAATTATAAGACAGTCACCAATAACTCCAATAGGGAATTCAGGAGAAACTTATGCACCCAGCGATCGGTGAGAGTGTGGAACTTGCTACCACAGGGAGTAATTGAGGTGAGTAACATAGATGTCTCTAAGGAGAAGTTAGATAAGGACCACAAGAGAGAAAGGATTAGAAGGTTACACTGATAGGGTGAAATGATCTAGGATGAGAGGAGGCACACACCTGCAGAGATCAGCTGGGTTGACTGGCCTGTTTTGGCGCTGCATATTCTACATATGGCATGTTAAATGAAGAGTAAAGCTCTCAATACCATGTGCTCCATCAACATGCCTCAAATGCAACTACTGATGCCAGCCTTCCTCTCTCAGCCTGAATGAGGCTTAGCGCCTAAAGTGCCAACGAGTATCAAAGCATGTCACTGCCCACCACGTGGTGGGATAGGAGAGGGCGAGACAAGAATTTCAGCCAATTGGTCTGGTTTGGAACCGGAAAGAAGTCCCAGAGATGACAAAAACATACACCAATCCCCTTTTGATATCCAGCTCCCCAGACATGTGTTCAAATGATCGCAACCAGCAAAAAACAATTGTGGATCTCATGAGGGTAAAATGTTTGATCCCCAATGGTTGGGGGAGGATAAGAACTTCAAGAGTATGGATTGTCATGGTTGTAGTCATGGTCTTCTGAAACCCTCTTTATTGCTTAATGGGACAAGCTTTCAGGTTCTGGTTCTTTGATGCTTCATGTGGGTGGAGTGCTCCTTGTTCAGATGTGACATTTGAGCACCCACCAGCCTCAGTCTTAATCCCAATCCGCTATCCCCAAAAACAGGCGTCTGAATCCTTAGACCTTTTAGTGTCGGCGCATAATACTGCAATTACAGGTTCTGCCAAACCTGTGCCTTTGGGGCCCAGCGAATTCCAGAAATGTTAACTAACGCACCAGATACAATGAGCTCCCGTGTCCCTGAGGCTTGTGTGAATGGCTGTACTAGGTCTCCTTTACGGGTTTGCATTCTTCAGAAATCATTTTCTCAACGAGGACCCTTTTCGCCAGGGGTCAGCAGGGATAGTTTGAACGCTGTTCCATTCTTAAGGCCAGATAGCTCCACATTCTCATGGGGTGTCATCCAGCAAGCCATAGATCCACTTCATGATGTAATATAGCACACTACAACACAGGGATAATGCTGCATAAGCTTCCTTAAATCTGAACAGATTCGAAGTGGAATTTAAACCCAGACAATGACACTATTACCCTTTTCCAGTAAAAAAAGTAGGCAAAATGATTTGCTGGGAAGTACAAGGACAGATCGCAATCTAATGGGTCAGAATTGGAATAGAAATATTACATAAATAAGTAGAATGTTCCACAACTCCAAACATTTGAAGTGATAAAAAGAGAAACTAACAAGAAAGAAAAAACAGAAAGATTTGCATTTAAATAGCGCTTTTCATGACCTCTGGACGTCTCAAAGGGATTTGCAGGCAATTTAGTGCCAACTAATTTGCACTCAGCAAACTCCCACAAACATGATAATGATCTGATAATCTTTTTGTGATGCTGATTGAGGGATAAATATTGGCCAGGACATCGGGAGTAATTAGCTCCTCTGCTTTTCTTTGAAATAGTGGGATCTTTTACATCCACCCAAGTAGGCAGATGGAGCCTCCCAGTGTTTCATTTGAAAGACGGCATCTCCAGCTGTGCAGTGCTCCCTCAGTACTGCACCGAAGTGTCAGCCTTGATTCTTGTGCTCAAGTCCTGGAGTGGTTGAGAGGCAGGAGTACTACCAACTGCACATTCTTCCTTTTCAGATAACAGTCTAATTCCCTTTTGAACGCTTTGATTGAACCTGCTTCTACCACACTCTCAGACAGTGCCTTCCAGACCATAACCACTCGCTGTGTGAAAGTTTTTTCTCACGTCGCTTTTGTCAATTACTTTAAGTCTGTGCCCTCTTGTTCTCGATCCTTTCACAACTGGGAACAGTTTCTCCCAATCTGCTCTGTCCAGACCCCTCTTGATTTTGAACGCCTGTCAAGTCTCCTCTCTTTACTTTTCTCCAAGGAAAACAGTCCCAACTTCTCCAATCTATCTTCGTAACTGAAGTTCTTCATCCCTGGAACAATTCTCGTGAATCATTTCTGCACCCTGCACCCTGAATGGCACGAATTGAACTGCTCATTCAGAGGGCCGGTGCAGACACGATGGGCCAAATGGCCTCCTTCGGCGCTGTAACAATTCTGTCATTCTGTGAGCCGCAGGCAAGGTGTACACTCCATGTGCCTGTGGGTGTATTCATGCATATTAGTTGGTACTGAAGCCCCATTCAAAGTATCAAAGCCACGTTCCCTTAAATCTCAAATTGAAGCTACTAATAGATTTTGATATCCTATTTTAAGCTAAACATACACTTAAGAAGAAGCATAGATGCTGTTAAGGGGAAGCAAGATAAGTACAAAAAGGAGAACGGTATAGAAGGAAATGCAAATAGGGTGAGATAAATTGGGTGGGGAGGAACAGCAGCATCAGCATGGACCTACTGGACAAAATGGCCTGCTTCTGTGCTGCAAATTCAATGCAGTCTATGTAACATTTATCCATCAATGGTTCAGCAATAATGAGAAGCCTTCCGGCCCACAAAATTCAAACAAAACGATCCAGGGGCTAGAATACATAAATGCAAACAGAACTGAACTGCCCATGCATTGTGCATTCGATTGACAGGGTTGGATCACAGAAAACTGGCTGTGATGCTAAACCCCCTGGAATATCCTGGAACTCAATGAAGGTATGCAATATACCATAGATGTTGGCACTTAAGGCAACCTTTGAAGCCTCAAAGAATCCCCCCAAAAACGAGGGTCGACTTATACGCTAAGTATAAAAGGGAACCGCCGGTGTAGGTGTGGGTGAATGCTTCTGGTGCAAACAGTGGGCGTATCTTAAACTCCTGCACACCGTCACAACTCAGCCTATCACCTGCTTGATCCCTTATGCCAGGTATAAGATACTGGTAATTAAAATATGCATTTGTGGGGGAAAAAATTGAGGCTGAATACTAATGCAAATGTAGCCTGTTGTGGCTGAAAAGGGGGTCGACTTATACACTGAGTAAATGCAAAAACATGATCTTAGGGGCCAGAAAAATGGGGTTGTCTCATACACCAGATGGACTTATACATCGCGATTTACAGTATTCCCCAGACGGAATCCGCCAATTTCCATTGCATCAATAAAATGTGCAGCAGCTATTTCCGATTGTGCGCAATCATTACAAATGAATGTCCTCAAGAGCCACTCTGGCATACAGCTGATTTATACAGAGGCCTTGCGAATGGCTCTGAGGAGAGGAATCAACGTCAGAACTACAAGACATTATCGCAATTACCGGAGGTCGAGCCAAATAATCAGCCGAGATGCTGGCAATAATGAAGAATTCGAGCTGCGGAAACAGGATAAGTTCATCCTGTGGTCACATAGCAACTGCTAATTAGATTCAAAACACCTGACCAATCTTCCACCTCCCAAGCACAGGAGCCTGAGGTCAACGGGGGCATCTTAAGTGCAATGGTAAACTAACTCAGCACAGACAAAGGATTTAATCCTCAGGTCTGTTTGACATGCTGTCATGCCAAGTGCTATTGTACTTTGCTAGACTGGTAGAAGCTATGTTGACTTGCATTTATATTGTGCCTTTCATTACCTTAGGATGTCCCAAGGCTTTTACAGTCAATTAAGTACTCATTTATTGAAGCAGTCAGCGTTGTAATATAGGAAATGAGTCAGCCAATTTGCACACTGCAACGTCCCACAAACAGCAATCATACAAACAAGGAGGAGTAGGCCATTCAGCCCCTCGAGCCTGTTCCACCATTTAGTAAGATCATGGCTGATCTGATAGTAACCTAAAATCTGCATCCCATCTACCTCCAATTACCTATCAGTCCACCCCCGCTTACCAAGAATCTATCCACCTCTGCCTTAAAAATATTCAAAGACCATCATCTTTTCAGGAAGAGAGTTCCGAAAACTCACGACCATCTGAGGGAAAGGTTTTTGTCTCGTCTCTGTTTTAAATGGGTGATCTCTTATTTTTAAACACTGACCCCTGGTTCTAGGTTCTTCCACAAGAGGAAACGTCCTCTCCACATCCACCGTGTCAAGACTCCTCAGGATCTTATATGGTTCAATCAGATAATGAGCAGATAATCTGTCCTCGTAATGTTGGATGAGGGATAAATATTGGCCCAGGTCAGCGAGGAAAACTCCCAAGCTCTGCTCCGAATTAGTGCCCAACAACTGGCCTGATGAGGTCCAGGGTTGGCATTTTACCTGAAAGATGGCACCGCTGACAGGACAGCACTCCCTTGGTGCTGCATTAAGATTGCCAGTCCAGAATATGCGCTTCTCTCAGGAGTGAATCAGCATGAGCATGCTGCCCACTGAGACAGGTGGGCTGGCCAATATTCATGCCTCAACCGAAATCAGATCATCTGGTCACGATCACATTGCCTTTTGGGAGAGCTTGCTGTGTGCAAATTGACTGCCATGCTCGATACAGTGACTACACTTTTAAAGGGCTTAGTTGGCTTTGGAACATCCTGAAGTCGTGCAAGGTGCTGCATAAATGCAAGGGTTTCTTGGTTTCTTTTCTTTATTCTTTCATGGGATGTGGGCACTGCTGGCAAAGCCAATATTTGTTGTCCATCCTTAATTGTCCTTGAACTGAACGTTTCAGAGGGCAGTGAAGAGTCAACCACATTGCTTTGGATCTGGAGTCACATGTAGGCCAGACCGGGTAAGGATGGCAGATTTCCTTCCCTAAAGGACATTAGTGATCCTGATGAGTCTTTACAACAATTGATGATAGTATCATGGTCACCATTACTTGGACTAGCTTTATATTCCATTCCCACTACCACTATCTTCACCAAGGTGTAATAATAACCATGCAATGCCATTTCTCCTCATGCTATGGATGTAATGTTGTGTCTCAGGAGTTCACTTTAGCCCCGCCCACTGACATTCTCCCACCCTGACTCATAGCCCCGCCCCCTGGACCATCCCATTTGACAGGCAGCGCGCTTCGCTGCCCTCTGATTGGCTGGCGGGGCTGTCACTCTGCCGGCCCGTCAGCCAATCAGGCCGCTCGCTCTCCTCCCGGCCGCCCAGCAGCCGCCGCCGCTCACGGGAGCGGGAAACGCCCACTGTGACATGGCCAGCGTGGACGGCAGCCAGCGCCTCCCGCGTCCTTTCCCTTTACCTTAGATGGCGCCGGTCACCCACCAGCGGGAGCCGCCGCCGTCGCCCCGCTCGCACTCGGGCCCCCGTCCGTTTCCCCGCTATCCAGTGGGCTCTCTGGCGGACGCCATTTGCGCATGCGTGGCCAGGAAAGAGCGCGCGCCGCCACGGCGCCTGCGCGGTTTGCGTCATGACGCAAGGACTCACGCAGAAGTCGGGAACCAGCAGTGATCGAGGCTGGGAGAGTGAGCGGTCCCCCCAAAGGAAGGGGAGGGTATTACAGCCTCACACTGAGGGAGAGAAAGATCCCAACATGGTACTGAGGCCTGGAGAGGTCTTTTACAGAATTATGGTAATTATTAATTGTAAAGTTATAGGAAGTGTTGAAAATGGCATTGAAGTAGATCAGCCATGATCTAGTTGAATGATAGACCAGGCTTAAGGGGCTGAATAGCCTACCCCTGTTCCCCTTTCCTATGTTCCAGGGACATGGGCATCCGATATAAACTGCAGGCAACACAAAGCCAAGAAATGACTCTTAAGAAGGAAAAAGCAAAATATTGCAGATGCTGGAAATCTGAAACAAGAACAGAAAATGCTGGTAAAACTCAGCAGGTCTAACGGCGTCTGTGGAGAGAAAAAGAGATTTAACGTTTCGAATCCATATGACTCTTCTTCGGAGCTAAAGAGAAGCTCTGAAGAGTCATACAGACTCGAAATGTTAATTTTTTTTTCCTCCACAGATGCTGTTAGATCTGCTGAGTTTTTCCAGCATTTTCCGGTTTTGTCTTAAGATGGCACATTTCTTTTCTCCTGCACCACAAGAGGTTATTTAGCTCCAAGCAGGACAGTTCCTCATCCACTGCCCAGGTGCTCTTGAAAGCCTGGCCATCCTCAAGGAGACTTTCACCCAATTTGGTGCCCATCCATCACAGCAAAAACTAACCAGGCCCGAACTTGAACAATGGTTGTTTCTGTGGACCATGACCCCACCACCGAATATAAAGCCCTTGTTCCCAGGATTATCACTGACCTCATCTCCTCTGAAGATCTTCCCTCCACAGCTTCCAACCTCAGTCTCCCAACACCGCACAGCTCGCTTCTACCTCCTTCCCAAAATTCACAAACAGGACTGTCCTGGTAGACCCATTGTGTCAGCTTGTTCCTGCCCCAGGCAACTCATTTCTTCCTATTTTGACTCCATTCTCTATCTCCTTGCTCAGTCTCTTCCTGCCTACATTTACGATTTCTCTGACGTTCTGCTTCATATCAACAATTTCCAGGTTTCTGGCTCTAACCGCCTCCTCTTCACTATGGACGTACAGTCCCTCGATATCTCCATCCCCCACCAGGATGGTCTGAGGGCTCTCGGCTTCCTCCTTGAACAGAGGCCCGAACATTCCCCATTCACCTCCACTCTCCTCTGTATGGCTGAACTTGTTCTTTCACTGAACAATTTCTCCTTTAAACTTGTCTCACTTCCTCCAAATAAAAGGTGTGGCTATGAGTACATGCATGGGCCCCAGCTATGCCTGTCTTTTTGTGGGGTATGTGGAACATTCCTTGTTCCAATCCTACTCCGGCCCCCTCCCACAACTCTTTTCAGTGCGTCAATGACTGTATCGGTGCCACTTCATACTCTCACCTGGACCTGGAAAACTTATCGATTTTGTTTCTAATTTCAACCCCTCTCTCACCTTTACATGGTCCATCTCCGACACTTCCCTTTTCCCTTCCTTGACTTCTCTGTCTCCATTTCTGGTGATAGACTGTCCACCAATTTTCATTACAAGCCCACCGACTCCCACAGCTACCTCGACTACAGCTCCTCACACCTCGCTGCCTGTAAGGGCTCCATCCCATTCTCTCAGTTCCTTCGCCTCCGTCGCATCTGTTCTGACGATGCCACTTTCCAAAACAGTTCCTCTGACATGTCTTCCTTCTTCCTTAACCGAAGTTTCCCACCCACTGTGGTTGACAGGGCCCTCAAACGTGTCCAGCCCATCTCCCGCGCCTCTGCCCTCACACCTTCCCCTCCTTCCCAGAAGCATGATAGGGTCCTCCTTGTCCTCACTTTTCACCCCACCAGCCTCCGCATTCAAAGAATCATCCTCCGCCATTTCTACCAACTCCAGCATGATGCTACCACCAAACATCTTCGCCTCACACCCCACCCCACTCCTTCAGCATTCCATAGGGACCATTCCCTGTGACACCCTGGTCCACTCCTCCATCACCCCCAACTCCTCATCCCCTTCCCACGGCACCTTCCCATGCAATCGCAGAAGGTGCAACACCTGCCCCTTTACCTCCTCCCTCCTCACCGTCCAAGGCCCCAAACACTCCTTTCAGGTGAAGCAGCACTTCAATTTCCTTCAATTTGGTCTACTGCATTCGTTGCTCCCAATGCGGTTTCCTCTACATTGGAGAGACCAAACGCAGACTGGGTGACCGCTTTGTGGAACACCTTTGCTCAGTCCACGAGCATGACCCAGACCTTCCTGTCGCTTGCCATTTCAACACTCCACCCTGCTCTCATGCCCATATGTCCGTCCTTGGCCTGCTGCAATGTTCCAGTGAAGCCCAACGCAAACTGGAGGAACAGCAACTCATCTTCCGACTAGGCACTTTACAGTGACTTAACATTGAGTTCAACAACTTCAGATCATGAACTCTCTCCTCCATCTTTACCCCTTTTTTAATCCAATAATTTTTTTTAGTTTTATTTATTTATTCATTTTTAAAAATTTATTTTGTTATCCTTTTTCCCCAACCCACTCCCCCCACAAGGCCATCTGTCACATTTTTACGTTTTGCGTTCAGAGCGCTGACCCTCGTTCTGCCGTCTTACCTTTATGCCACTGTCAGCACCTTCTTTAGTCTTTAACACTGCCATTAACACTCCCTCTGTCTTGTGCCCATGACATCTTTGTCAAATTTCTTCTTAGCTCCCACCTATCCCTAACCTTCTATTTTGCTCCACCCCTTCTTAAACAGTATAAAATCCATCACATTTCTACTTTAGCTCTGAAGATGTGTCAAACGGACTCGAACCGTTAACTCTGTTCCTCTCTTCACAGATGCTGTCAGACCTGATGAGTTTTTCCAGCATTTTCTGTTTTTGTTTCAGATTTCCAGCATCCGCAGTATTTTGCTTTTATGTTGTTGTTTCTGTGGAATTGAGAATATGAGCCCTCGGCCTTCACCTTGAACCACTGCAGTATACATGGTGAAGGTCCTCCTACACTGCTGTTAAATAGAAGTTCCAGGACTTTGCTTGGGTTAAGATACAAGATACAAGATACATTCAAGCCAAGAGGATGGGTGACTTAGATGTGGCGATGTTCCTTTGTAATCGATGAGCTTGTCCTTCTAGCTGGCGAGTCTGGGCAGCACTGCTACAGAAGCCTTGGTCATCAGCAACTACAGGCCAGTCAGTTTAACCCAGAGCTCACGGAATAAAAGGGACAGTAGCAACAAGGATACAAAATTGGCTGAGTGACAGGAAACAGAGAGTAGTGGTTAATGGATGCTTTTTGGACCGGAGGAAGCTTTACAGTGGTGTTCCCCGGAGTCAGTATTTGGACCCCTGCTCTTCCTGATATACATTCATGACCTAGACCTTTGTGTACAGGGCACAATTTCAAAATCTGCGGACGATACAAAACTCAGAAGTGCTGTTAACTGTGAGGAGGATGGTGTAGAACTTCAAAAGGACTTAGACAGGTGAGTGAAATGGGTGGGCAAGTGGCAGATGAAACTTAATGCAGAGAAGTGTGAAGCGATTTGTTTTGGTAGGAAGGACACAGAGGCACAATATAAAGGGTACAATTCTAAAGTTGATGCAGGAGCAGAAAGACCTGGGTGTATATGTACATAAAGTATTGAAGGTGGCAGGACAGGATGAGACAGAAGTTAATAAAGCATATAGCATCCTTGGCTTTATTAATAGAGTATAAGAGCAAGGCGGTTATGTTAAACTTGTACAAAACACTGGTACGGTCTCAACTGGATTAGTGTGTCCAGTTCTGGGTTCCACACTTCAGGAAGGATGTGAAGACATTGGACAGAGTGCAGAAAAGATCCATGAGAATGAAGTTCCTTATCCATGGAACCTGTTATGTAGGTAGACTGGAGAAGTTAGGACTGTTTTCTTTGGAGAAAAGGTCAAGAAGAGATTTGATGGAGGCATTCAAAATCATTTGGGTCTGGACAGAGTAGATAGGGAGGAACCGTTCCCATTGGTGCAAAGATCGAGAACAAAAGGGCACAGGTTTAAGGTCATTGGCAAAAGAAGCAATGGCGACGAGGAAAAAGGTTTTCACAGTGAGTGGTTAGGACCTGGAATGCACTGAGTGTGGAGGAGTCAGGTTCAATCGAGGCATTCAAGAGGGAATTGGATTATTATCTGAGAAACAGAAAAAAGAAGCAGGTCATTCAGCCCTTCAAGCCTGCCCTGCCATTCAATAGATCATGGCTGAACCTCTATCTCAATGCCGTACTCCTGCGTTCTCGCCATACCCCTTGATGCCTTTGGAGTCTAGAAACCGGTTTCCTTCTTAAATACATTCAGTGACTTGGCCTCCACAGCCTCTGTGATAGAGAATTCCACAGGTTCACCACCCTCTGAGTGAAGAAGTTTCTCCTCATCTCAGTCCTAAATGGCCTACCCCGTATCCTGAGACTGTGACCCCTTGTTCTAGACCCCCCCAGCCAGAGGAAACATCATCCCTGCATCCAGTCTGTCCATCCCTGTCAGAATTTTATACATTTCAATGAGATCCCCTCTCATTCTTCTAAACTCCGGGGAATACAGGCCCAGTCAACCCAACCTCTCCTCATACGACAATCCTGCCATCCCAGGAATCAGTCTGGTGAACCTTCGCTGCACTCCGTCTATAATAAGTATATCCTTTCTTAGGTAAGGAGACCAAAACTGCACACAATACTCCAGGCGTGGTCTCACCAAGGCCCTGTACAGCTGCAGTAAGACAACCTTGCTCCTGTACTCAAGTCATCTCACTATGAAGTCCAACATACCATTTGCCTTCCTAACTGCTTGCTGCACCTGCATGCTTGCTTTCAATGATTGGTGTACAAGGACACCCAGGTCCCTTTGTACGTCAACATTTTCCAATCTATCACCGTTTAAATAATACTCTGACATTCTGTTTTTCCTATCAAAGTGGATAACTTCACACTTATCCACGTTATAATGCATCTGCCATGTATTTGCCCACTCACTCAACCTGTCTAAGTCGCATTGAAGCCTCTTAACATCCTCCTCACTGCTCACACCTCCACCAAGCTTTGTGGCGTCAGCAAACTTGGAAATAGTACATTTGGTTATCTCATCCAAATCATTGATATATATTGTGAATAGCTGAGGTCCAAGCACTGATCCCTGCGGTACCCCACTAATCACCACCTGCCACTCCAAAAAAGACCCATTTATTCCTACTCTCTGTTTCCCGTCTGCTAACCAATTTTCAGTCTATGCCAATATATTACCCCCAATCCCAGGTGCTTTAATTTTACACACTAACCTTTATGTGGGGCTTTATCAAATGCTTTCCAAGAAGGAAGAATGTGCAGAGCTATAGGGAGAAGGCAGGGGAATGGCACTGGGCAAGTTGCTCCTTTGGCGAGCCAGCACAGACACGACGGGCCGAATAGCCACATCCTGTGCTCTAACCATTCTGTGATCAGTTTGGACATCCTTCTGCCTGAACCTTCCCTCAGCATTCTTGGCATCAGAAAGGATGGAGGAGGTACGTAACCAAACATCTGCTCCCAGGACTGTACGAAGTCATTGAGGGCTAAGATCACTGGGCATTGTCCTGCAATGAACTCAGATAGGCTGTAGGCAACCTACCATTCAAAATGAAGCTTAGAGCACTGACATAAAGGATCAGCGCATGGTAACCCCCTGATTCTGACAGAATGTCAGCTATTACTTTCCACAGCTCTGTTGCTGGCAAAAAAACATAATCTGTCATTTTTGATGTCTCTACCAGATCTACATTAATCCAAAAATGGAACAAAACTCAATTGTCCTACCATTGTTGAAATGACTTAGAATATACAGAAACAGGCCATTAGGCCTAACCATTCCATGCTGGCAACTTATAACAATTCAATGAGGCATTGCCAGGGGTATAGATCTGCTGCTGAACCCACTCCTATGAGGACAATATGCCCAATATGTTAAGGAGGACCTCCTCCATCTTCGGGGTACCCTGCCCTAAGAGGGCCTTGGCAACCATGGACCTCCACTGGATTGGTCCATGATTATGCTGGGCAAGGTACTGCAGTGGTCTGCCATTATCTTCTGCAGTATGGCTCACCAGGAAACTCTCCCACTCTTACCGCCTGCCATCAGGCATATTGGAAGGGTTTACAGGCTGATATTCAACCTATTTGGTGTTAAGAAAGCACCTTCCGTGGTCATCAAGTCCCAAAGTGGGACTTGAACTTGGAGCTTCTGGCCCAGAGGTGGTGATGCTACCACTGCACCACAAGACCTTTAACTAAGACCATCTACCCTAAATGTAAATCTAGACATGTGACATACTTAAGCCCTTAGATAACATTTGATACAATTTTTGTTTAAGTACTGTATGCCATTTAAGCAAATGAACATTTACTTAAATAACCAAAAAACGGACTGAAAAATTAAGACTGATGGAGCCAGATATCCCATAAGGTAGGTAAAAGCAAAATACCGCGGATGCTAGAAATCTGAAACAAAAACAAAAATTGCTGGAAAAACACAGCAGGTATGACAGCATCTGCGGAGAGGAAGACAGAGTTAATGTTTCGAGTCTGTATGACTCTTCATCAGAACTAAAGAGGGATAGAAATGTGGTGAAATATAAGCTGTTTAAGGGGGGTGGGACAGGTAGAGTTGGATAGAGGGCCTGTGATAGGTGGAGGCAAAGGAGAGATTGCCAAAGACATTAATGTCACCATTAGCACATCCTTTAGCTAATATCACCACCGTCAACACTCCTTTTGTTTATGACATTTTTGGCTATCTCTCCTTTGTCTCCACATATCACTGGCCCTCTATCCAGCTCTACCTGTCCCACCCCCCTTAAACAGCTTATATTTCACCTCATTTCTATCCCTCTTTAGTTCTGATGAAGAGTCATACAGACTCGAAACTTCCTCTCCACAGATACTGCCAAACCTGCTGAATTTTTCCAGCAATTTTTGTTTTTGTATCCCATAAGGTAGATTGAGAGAATTATTTTGTGCTGGTTGGGAGTCTAAAAATTAGAGCGAAACCTTTAAGAAGTGAAATTGGGGAAACAATTCTGTACACAAAGTGCGGGTAGAAATTTGGAACTCTCCTTCTACAAATGACAATTCATGCTGGATCAATTGTAAATTTGTATTATGAGATTGGTAGATATCTGTTATCCAAGGGGTATGGAGCAAAGGCAGGTATATGGAGTTAGGTCACAGATCAGCCATGAATTGAATGGCCACTGAATGGCAGAGCAGGCTCGAGAGGCTAAATAGCCTCCCTCCTGCTCTTAAGATGTTATGATTTTAGATATGAGCCGTGGTTCAGCTGGTAGCACTCTCACCTCTAAATCACAAGGTTCTAGGTTCAAGTTCCACTCCAGACTCGAGCACAAAAGTCAAGGCTGACACTCCAGTGTAGCACTGAGAGAGTGCTGCACAGTAGCAGCAGTGCGTGTACCATCTACAAGATGCACTGCAGGAATTCACCAAGGCTCCTTAGATAGCACCTTCTAAACCCACGACCACTACCACCTAGAAGGACAAGGGTAGCAGATAGATGGGAACACCACCACCTGGTTACCTTCAAGTAACTCACCACCCTGACTTGGAAATATATCGCCGTTCCTTTATTGTCGCTGAGTCAAAATATTGGAACTCCCTCCCTAACAGCACTGTGGGTGTACCTACACCACATGGACTGCAGCAGTTCAAGAAGGTAGCTCACCACCACCTTCTCAAGGGCAACTAGGGATGGGCAATAAATGCTGGCCCAGCCAGCAAAGCTCACATCCCGTGAGTGAACGGAAATAAAAACTGTCAGAGGTGCTCATCTGTTGATCCGAGGCCCCATTTGCCTGTTCAGGTGGATGTAAAAGATCCCATGACACTACTTCAAAGCAGAGCAGGGGAGTTATTCCCAGTGCCTTGGCCAATATGTATTCCTCAATCAACATCACAAAAACTGATTATCTCCTCATTATCACATTCCTGTTGGTGGGAGTTTGCTGTGCGCAAATTCAGCTGTGATTAGAGACTACACTTCAAAAAGTACTTAATTGGCTGTAAAAAGCTTTGGAAACGTTGGTGGTCGTGAAAAGCACTATATGATTGCCAGTCTCTTCTTTTTGATCTCTCGTTTTCTAATAGGATTGAAATGAGCTGAATTGATAGGTTGCAATTCCAACCCCTGGACTGGTATCGAATGGTGCTTGTTGACAGTCAGCTTTCCCATCCCAATGCCAATTAGTGCAGGGCTAATCCTCAAAGACAACTGAGGATGGCCTTGCCAGTGATACCCAAATCCAATGAAAGAATAGAAAAAAAGTCTTGAACAAAGACAATGATGCCTTGTGCACTGTGGCTCAAAGAACATTGGAGCTTATTTCAGAGTTAGTAATACTGGAGCTGCCTTAGCCCTACCTAATGCCAAAGCTTGCCTCCTCCTTCAGGTACCATGCCCTAAGAGGGCACTGGCGACCATGGACTTCCATTGGATTGGTCCATAATTCTGCTTGGCAAAGTACTGCAGTGGTTTGTCGTTGCCTTCTACAGTCTGGCTGACCAGGAAACTCTCCTGCTCTTACTATCTGCCATCAGGTACATTGGAAGGATTTACAAGCTGATAATCAACCTGTTTGGCCACGTTATGAACGCACCTTCTGCAGCCATCAAATCCTGAAGTGGGACTTGAACCCAGAGCTTCTGGCCCAGAGATATGGATGCTACCCACTGTGCGACAAGACCTCCCAGTCCTAGAGGTCATAAATATCAGAAAGCCATTAATAAATCAAATGAAGAACTTCTGGAGAAACTTCTATCCAGGGGCTAAGACCTCCCACTCTATATTTTTATAGAACATATATAGATATCCTCATGGCTAATTTCTAAAATTTCAAAATCTCTACTGGAACTTCTGTATAACTGCCTACAAGACTGACTCAGCTCCATGTGCCCTTCTCATTTTGGAAGTCAATTCTACTGGAAAAATGAATTATCCAGCATCAGTTCAGCCTGCCGAACTCTGTGAAGGAATACACCATTGGACTTAGATTCTGGACTCTGGACAAATGTGAAACAATAATTCTTTTCTCTGTGGTCTTTGCCCTGTCAATCTTTCTTTCGCTATCCCTCTCTTTTCGTGTATGAGTGAAAAGGAGGCAATGTTGCTACCCTCCTCCCACCTTTGAGTGTGTGCAAATAAACTAACCCTCTGAGCTCATCCTATCACAAATTTGCTGTGGGGTTATTAATAGAAATCAACTCACACGAAAACCAAGGGGTTGAAAAACACGCCACCACTTATACAGGGGGAAGCATATCAAAGCACCTTTCTGTTTATGGACGGAGAACTGAGGGCTGTTTAAATTGACACCCCCCCCACTGTCCGTAACACTTCTTTATCCAAAGAATGGTGAGAACGTGAAGCTCACGTGGAATGGTCGAAGCTGAATAGAATCGATAAGGGGGAACACTAGCGAGAAACTGAAATGTCTCAACCCTCAATCAAAAAACAATGTAGAATCGGCCTCAGCTTGTTCCCACTTGTTGGGTCAAATCATCCTGCTTTCAGGCAGAGACTTCAGTGCCCAATGGCACTGTTTTACACATGTTGCCGGTCTGGTGGAAAGCATGTGAGATTATGCGATGGGGATTCCCAGTCCACCTTCAAACCCTGCGCAAGACAAGATATGGCAATGGCTTTTTATTCGATTCCATTACTGTCGCAGTAGAAAATAATCTTGTACCAGCAACGCCACCTGGAAGCTCCCCTCCAAGCCACACACCATCCTGACTTGGAAATATATCACCGTTCCTTCACTGTCGCTGGGTCAAAATCCTAGAACTCCCTTCCTAACAGCACTGTGGGTGTACCTACACCGCATGGGACTGCAGCAGTTCAAGAAGGCAGCTCAACACCACCTTCTCAAGGGTAATTAGGGATGGGCAACACCTGCAATGCTCACATCCCAAAAGCGAATTTAAAAACTGCACTATGGCTTGATGGGCTGAATGGCCTTCATCTTGTGCTAGATCATTCTCAGATTCTATTCCTCTTAATGGTGGTGTAAAATCGTTATGGCTAGTAACAGGTCCAAGAGGTAAGTCAGGAGGTTGAAGAGGCCCTTCCTACAGAGTACAGCCAATGGCAACAAAGAGAAAACAATAGTTGGGACTGGTCATGGTAAGTACGCATCACAGGAATGGAGATCACATGAATCTTGCAAGACACTGTCAGCAATATCCTTAAAGGAACATGACTCATGATCTCCCTCAGTTTTTTGACCTGTCTATATGTGCATGGAAGATGGAAGTCTAATATTGGAGATGGGGAGATGGTCATCTTGTGGTAACGTGGACTAGTAATCCAGACGCCCGGGCTCATGCTCTGGGACAAGGGTTCAAATCCCATCGCAGCAGCCGGTGGAATTCGAATTCTATTAATAAATCTGGAATATAAAACTAGTCTCAGTGGATGATGTTCATGAAACTATCTTCAATTGTCATAAAAACTCATCCGGTTCACTAATGCCCTTTAGGGAAGGAAATCTGCCGTCCTTACCTGGTCTGGCCTACATGTGACTCCAGACCCACAGCGATGTGGTTGACTCTTAACTACCCTCTGAAATGACTGAGCAAGCCATTTAGTTCAAGGGCAATTAGGGATGGGCAACAAATGCTGACCCTGCCGGTGATGCCCACATCCCATAAAAGAAAAAAAAAATCTGTGGAAATGACTGATAAATATAAACGCAGATGGTGTTGTTCAAGTAGCAACTGAACATTTTACAGTATTGTCATGGTTACATGTTGCCTCAGCAACTGAGGAATTGCCTGTAGTGATCAGATTGGTTGTGAATATATCAATGAAAAAGCGCAATACTTTGAAGTCTGAACATTAATGTGTGCAGGTCACCTATATCAAAATGGTAGCAAGACTTGCCGGGAATGTAGGTCTTTATGAAGTTGATGGCTTGGGAATATTAATATTGGGACATCTCTGGTTTCAGTAGCTATTAGTTCGCTAAAGCCAGAGGTGTGGATCTATGGCCTCCTTCTCATACATAGCCCATTGAGATGTCTAGCCCATATCAGTGTTAACTATCTGCAGGTGGACAGTCAGTACACTGAAGATGCTTGTGGCTGAGGCCAAAGACATCTCTCTGTTGACGGATTTGGCAACAATAGCGTTTTCTGAAAACAGTTCTTCAGCATCCCATGAGTGGTTAGAAAGATAACCAAGCTCACCAGGGCATGAAAGCACCTGGGCAAGATCAAGGCCATAAGGACAGAAGGTCTCATGATCGATCACTGATTCATTAAGAAATTCATTGGAGAACTGGTGGCGCAGTGGTGATGTCACTGGACTGGTAATCCAGAGGCCCGAGCTAATGCTCTGAGGACATGGGTTCAAATCCCACCAGGGCAGCTGGTGGAATTTAAATTCAATTAATAAAATCTAGAATTGAAAGCTAGTCTCAGTAATGGTGACCATGAAACTATCAATAATCACAAAAACCCATCTGGTTCACTAATGCCCTTTAGGGAAGGAAATCTGCTGTCTGGTTTGGCCTATATGTGACTTCAGATCCACAGCACTATGGTTGACTCTTAACTACCCTCTGAAATGCCCTAGCAAGCCATTTAGTTCAAGGGTAATTAGGGATGGGCAACAAATGCTGGCCTTGCCAGTGATGCCCACATCCCATGAAAGAATAAAATAAACTTGGTGTTGGGAGTGTCGCTATGATTTTTAAAATTCTTTCACAGGGTGTGGGCCAGCATTTATTGCCCATCCCTAATTGCCCTTGAGAAGGTGGTGGTGAGCCGCCTACTGGAACTGCTGCAGGACATGTGGTGTAGGTACACCCATAGTGCTGTTAGGGAGGGTGTTCCAGGATTTTGACCCAGTGACAGTGAAGGAACGGCGATATATTTCCATGTCAGGATGGTGTGTGTGTGTCTTGGAGGGGAACTTCCAGGTGGTGGTGTCCATGTGCATCTGCTGTCCTTATCCTTCTAGGTGGTAGAGGTCACAAGTTTGTAGGGTACTATCAAAGGAGCCTTGGTGAGTTGTTGCAGTGCATCTTGTAGATGGTGCACACTGCCACCACTGTGTATCGGTGGTGGAGGGAGTGAATGTTTAAGGTGTTGGATGGGGTGCTAATCAAGTGGGCTGCTTTGCCTTGGATACTGTCGAGCTGTACTGAGTGTTGTGGGAGCTGCACTCATCCAGGCAAGTGGAGAGTATTCCATCACACTCCTGACTGGTGACTTGTAGACGGTAAACTGGCTGCCCTGGTGGGATTTGACCCCACGTCCTCCCAGCATTAGCCTGGGCCTTTGGATTACCTGTTCAGTGACATCACCACTGCATCTCTCCAACCTTTATATGGGCCTTTGTATATCCTCTCATCTATTTCCTCCACATCTTTAGATTGCTCTACAATTTCTCACAGAAGTTTCAATGTTTTGAATGTCCGAACTTTTCTCCAATATTCACTCCACTATGTACAAAAGATGTTTATGGTGGGGGATTCAGTGATGGTAATGCCATTGAATGTCAAGGGAAGATGGTTAGATTATCTCTTGTTGGAGATGGTCATTGCCCGGCACTGTGTGGCGTGAATATTACTTCCCACTTATCAGCCCAAGCCTGAATGTTGTCCTGGTCTTGCTGCATATCGACATGGTCTGCTTCAGTATCTGCAAATGGTGCTGAGCATTATGTAATCATCAGCTGAACATCCCCTCTACCTCTGACCTTATGATTGCCAATGTCCTTGGGGGTGGTGCAGGGGAATTAAATCAGCCCTTCATTAACATCCATGAAGAAGGTAGAAGATGCCAACAGGGAAACCATAGACGCAGAGAGAACCACCGAGTTTTAGAGAACGGAATGATTGATCTCGTGTTCAGGGAAGAAGTTACCAGTACCCACTCCCACCACCATGGGGAAATAGGGCATGTGTCCACTAGAAGAACGAGGGCTGAGTTAAGGGACTGGTGGCGGGCTGATAGCTGTGGGGCTTCACCTCAGTCAGGGAAAAGCAAAATGTCAAAGTGTTTCACTGAGGGGCAGATAGTGGTGATGGAGCTAAACATTCCCTACCTTCGGTTGCTTTGGCCTCTGGCTGCTGGCAGGTTAGGGAATCAGATTCTTCATTGGGTTTCTGGAAAGGAGAAAGGTGTGTGTCAAAGCAGCCTGGCACCATCGCTCCATAAAGAGACCTGACCTCAACCTCCCCAATCAGGATCTGACCCTGGTTCCCCCATTACACACAGTCCCAATCTTCACTCAAACTCTCGTCACTGTCCAGATTCTGACCCTTCTCCCCTCCACAACACCAACGCCCCCCCCACTCCGCGATCCACATGGTCTGTCTATAGGTTGCAAACTCTCCCAAGAGCTGAAGAAATAATTAGAAGTTTGAAACGGTAGAAGATTCTAACAGGGGAACCATAGATGCTAGAGGGAACCACCGAGTGTTAGAGAAAGGAATGACTGATCTCGTATTCAGGGAGGAAGTTACCAGTACCCACTCCCACCACCACCCCACTCCCACCACCACCCCACTCCCCATCATTTCGGTGCCTCCATCCTGTGTCCTCCCATCTACCTGAACCCCTTCCCCTCCTCTGTACTGTGTCCCTTCCCCCTCTCCTGTCCCATCATCCCTCCAGCACCAATTCCCTTTCCTTGTCCTTCACCACCACCCCAGTCCCATCCGTTAATTCTCCCAAATGAGAATCTTATTTGGTTAACCTCTCCCTGGGGAGGGTGGACGGAAGGAACAGAATCATAGGAACTGGAGAGAAGGAAAACCCCTGCGTTCCGATCAAAACGTCAAAAGGGGTAAAACGCACCCCCGATACTCACATCCTCCACAGCGTGGGACATCTCACTGGAATCACAGAGTGCAGGTTCCTGTTGATCATTTGGCCTCACCTCAGGTTTAACCTCCCCTGTGATGTGAAAAGGAAAAAAAAAGAATGAAACGTGCAGAACACTGAGCAGAATTTGGGTTTAAAACGTGAGTCTCAATGAGTGTGAGCACAATCCAGACTCCAGGAATGGAGAGTTTAACCAGGAAGATTTGAATTGATCCAATTCTGGCTACACAAGCCCACGGGGGGGAAAGAGGGGGAGACTATAGGCCTCAAACTCAGAGACATTGTTCAATTACAAATGTAGAGGAGTTCCACAGAGCGTTGTCACCTTTTGCAGAGTTCCATAATATTTCCAGAGTAGAAACAGGACATTCGGCCCAGCTGGTCTCTGCTGGTGTTTATGTTCCACACGAGCCTCCTCCCACCTTACTTCATCTAGTCCTATCAGCATATCCTAATCTGCTCTCCTTCACATACTTTTTAAATAAATTCTTTCACGGGATTCAAGTGCCGCTGGCTAGGCCAGGTGAGTCGCCTTCTTGAACCGCTGCAGTCCGTGTGGTGTGGGTACACCCACGGTGCTATCAGGGAGGGAGTTCCAGGGTTTTGACCCAGTGACAGTGAAGGAACGGCAATATATTTCCAAGTCAGGTTGGTGTGCGTCTTGGAGGGCAACTTGCAAGTGGCGGTGTTCCCATGCATCTTCTGCCTTTGTCCTTCTAGGTGGTGGAGGTCGTGGGTTTGGAAGGTGTCAATGGAGCCTTGGTGAGTTGCTGCAGTGCATCTTGTGGATGGTACACACTGCTGCTACTGCGTCAATGATGGATGGAGTGAATGTTTAAGTTGGTGGATGGAGCGCCGATCAAGTGGGCTGCTGTGTCCTTGCCTTGTTTGCCCTTAAAGACATACATGCTATTCACCTCAAGCACTCCCTTTGGTAACAAGTTCCCTGTTCTTACCACTGTCTGGTTAAAGAGGTTTCTCCTGAATTCCCTATTGGATTTATTAGTGACTATATTACATTTATGGCCACTAGTTTTGATCTCCCCAAAAGTGGACGTATTTTCTCTACATCAACCCTACCTAATTTTAAAGACCTCCACTAGGTTGTCCCTCAGCCTCTTTTCCAGCGGAAAGAGTCCCATTTTGTTCAGTCCTTCCCGATAGTTATAACTTCTCAGCTCTGATATCATTCTTGTAAATCTTATTTTCACCTTCGCCAGTATTCTATATACTTCGTGTAATATAGAGACCAGAACTGCGCACAGTACTCCCAAATGTAGTCTAAACAAAGTACGATGCAAGTTTAACATCTCTGCTTCTCAATTCTATTCCTCGTGCAGCCCAAAGCTTTATTTGCATTTTTAAAGCCTTAGGAACCTGTGTCGCTACATAGAGACATTTGTGTACCTACGTCCTCAGATCTGTCAGCATCTCACTCCATTAAGATTCTTATTTTCCAATGAATAGGTCCTTAGTCCTCCGATTAAAATCACCATTAAGCCAATTCCTGACCCCTCTGTACCATCTCAGTGCAATAAATGTCTTACAATGAAGTTGACCAGAGATATAAACAAGGTCTGCCCTGTCCTGCATGAGGGGAAATAGCATCTGCCAACTCTGCTGCTGAGGAGTGAACACACCTTAAAGGTTTCCAGTAACATCACCCAATTTTCTTTTTTATTCATTGATGGGATGTGGGCGTTGCTGGCTGGGCCAGCATTTATTGCCCGTCCCTAATTGCCCCTGAGAAGGTGGTGGTCAGCCGCCTTCTTGAACCGCTGCAGTCCCTTTGGTGTAGGTGCACCCACAGTGCTGTTAGGGAGGGAGTTCCAGGATTTTGACCCAACGACAGTGAAGGAACGGCCGATATATTTCCAAGTCCAGTTAAGTAGAGGCATTGAGGACAAACACAGGAAAGTTATGCTGAACCCACATAAAGCTCTGGTTAGGACACAACTAGAGAACTGCACCCGGTTCTGGTCACCACAGTAGGAATGATTTTTTTCTTTATTCTTTCAAGGGATGTGGGCGTTGCTGCCAAGGCCTGCATTTGATGCCCATCCTTAATTTCCCTTGAACTGAGTGGCTTGCTCGGCCATTTCAGAGGGGCAGTTAAGAGTCAACCACATTGCTGTGGGTCTGGAGTCACATGTAGGCCAGACCAGGTAAGGATGGCAGATTTCTTTCCCTAAAAGGACACTGGTGAACCAGATGGGTTTTTACAACAATCGATGATGGTTTCATGGTCACCATGATTGAGACTAGCTTTCAATTCCAAATTTATTCATTGAATTTAAATTCCACCAGTTGCTGTGGTGGGATTGGAACCTGTGTCTCCAGAGCATTGGTTTGGGCCTCCAGATTGCTAACCTAATGACATTAACACTGCATCATTGTCTCACCCCTGGTCCTCGAGAGGGTACGGAGGAGAATTACCAGAATGGGTCCAGGGATGAGGGATTTTAGTTACAAGGTCAGGTTGGAAAAGCTGGGGTTGTTCTCCTCGGAGCGAAGGAGATTGAGGGGAGATTTGATAGAGGTGGACAAGATTATGACGGGTTTGGATAAGGTAGATAAAGTAAAACTGTTCCCATTAGCTGATGGTACAAGGACGAGGGTACACAGATTTAAGGTTTTGGGTAAGGGGTGATGTGAGGGAAAACTGATAATGACCCGGAACTCGCTGCTCATGAGGGGGTGGAAGCAGAAACATTGAATGATTTCAAAAGGAAATTGGATGGGGCACTTGTGGGAAATAAACTTGTTGAGCTACAGAAAAGAGGAACGGGATCGAGTGGATTGCTCTACAGAGAGCCGGCATGGACTCAATGGGCTGAATGGCCTCCTTCTGTGCCATCAGGACTCTAAATTGGGCACCAAACCACTAACAGAATATCTAGCCTGGAGTTTGGGCTTGGAGTGCTCCCTGGGAGTATAGGTCTCATTCAGCAAGTACAAAGTAGCAACTGGTATTGCAAAACAATCTAATCTGCATTTATAAAGCATCTTTAAAATGTCCTTAGGCATTTCAAAGGTGCATAAGTAGATGGAATAGGAGCATTAAACACCAGCATAGGCTGGTTGGGCCGAATGGCCTGCTTCTCTCCTGCAAATGCGATGGGGTTGTAGGTCAGACCTAACATGGAGCAAAAGGAGGAGACTTTAGGACAGGTGACTAAAAGCTTCCTCAAACTGGTAGGTTCTATTTAACAGGAGAGCTTGGCGTAGAGGATTAAGGAGGGAATTCAGTCGGTAGAGCATGAGACACTTAATTTCAGGGTCGTGAGTTCGAGTCCCACGCTGGGCGCAATAATATATTAAGGAGGGAATTCAGCACTTGGCCTGTTTGCAGTCTTTTGTCTGGTGCCCTTCCTGTTTGCAGATCTTGCAGAGGGAGGCGCTGCAGTTGGCCGCCACATGGCCAGCCTTGCCGCATGAGCGACAATGCTTGGGTTGCCCAGCGTAGACCAGGTAGCCACGGTTTCCCCCGATTGCGAAACTGGAAGGAGGGTGGAAAATGGCTCCCTTACCATCGGTCTTTAGCGTGACCTTAAACAGGCGTTTGCCTGTCCAGATCCCCAAGTCGTCTCGAATCTCGGTGCCGCTCCCCACCTTATCGAAGTACCTGGTGAGGAAGGTGACCACGTCGGCGACAGGGACGAAGGGGTTGTACACATGCACCATCACCTCACGTTCCCGTTGCAACGGCAGAGAAAAGTGCGGCTCCGCCGTCAGGATCTTCATCTCCGGCAGGTCTCTCTTCTCCTCGAACACCCTCAGGAGCCGGACGCAGTCTGCCACTCGCTTGAAAGTCACGTCGAAATAACCACCTTTGCGGGAGTCGTGCAGGGTGAAGATCTCCGTAGCTTGGAAGCCGCACGCCTTCAACAGGATCCTCCTGGTGAAGAAGCCCCGATCCATAGGTGATCCTCCTTCGTCGCTGTGGTTCACCGTGACTCGGACGGTGATAGGTAACCCACGGTATAGATTTGGATTGCGATTGGTTATCGCCCTTCCATCCCGACCTTGCCATGGCAGGACCATGGTGTCGCCCCTGCAACACTTGATCTTAGCCAAAAGGCCGAGAAGCGATCCTACACTTGATCTTAGCCAAAAGGCCGAGAAGCGATGAGGTCGAAAATGGATCGTGTCTGCAGGGACGCGATGTACAAGCCTCTAGATAAAGGGGGAAAAAACGTGCCCAACATCGCCCTCATACTGATGGCCACCTTTGTGTGTGGCTGCATCAAGCGGTGCGTAGACCCTCAGTACGCAAACACCAAGTGTCACTACGTGCTGAGGTTCTACCTGTCCCCGGTGTTGCGAAGGATGGGTCTGGCCACGCTGCCGCGGAACGCTCCAAGTAGTTGGACCGTGCCGTACCACCTGTCCCTGGTGGAAAAATTTATGCAGAAAAACACCTTTGACCACAAGTCCATCAGGCAGTGGTCAGCACGTAACGTCCTAGAGGCCCTGAGGGAAAAGGAGAGGGTGGACCCTGTGGGATGGTTCCCCGAGCAGACTGTCAAAGTCATTTGGCAGAATGCCTCATCGCCAGAACTTTCCAACAAGCACCAAGACGTAGCTTGGCTGGTGGTGAGAAAGGCCCTCCCCGTCAGATCCTTCCTACACGCCAGGAGTCTCACCCCCTCTGCACGTTGCCCTCGAGGTGGCTGTGGTGGGGAAGAGACCGTTGTTCACCTCCTTGTGGATTGTGCCTTTGCAAAGAAAGTCTGGAGAGAGATGCAGTGGTTGCTGTCGAGGTTCATCCCGAGCAGTTCTGTGACACAGGACTCTGTGCTCTACGGGCTGTTCCCAGGGACACACACCGAGACAAACATCGACTGCAGCTGGAGGATCATCAACTCGGTGAAAGAGGCGCTTTGGTCTGCCCGAAACTTGTTGGTCTTCCAGCACAAAGAGTTGTCCCCGACCGATTGTTGCGGACTGGCACAATCCAAAGTCCAGGACTACGTGCTGAGGGACGCACTAAAGCTTGGGGCAGCTGCCGCAAAGGCGCAATGGGGAAGGGTCGCTGTCTAAGACCTTTCTACCACAGCGCACCGAGAGACTGGGAACTGTTTAGAGCCCCTCGGGCTGTACAGATCAAAATGAAAGGCTGTAAATGATTGTAATATTGTTTGTACTGATGCACCTGGTGATACATTTTGTAAAAGTTTAACCTGGATTGTACCCTTGTAATGTTGTTTTTGAAATGGTTTTGAATGTGATTGAAGATATTTTATGAATAAAGTATATTTTTACAAAAAAAATTAAGGAGGGAATTCCAGAGCTTAGGGGCCCAGGCAGCTGAAGGCACAACAAGTTGATGAGCGGCTGCAGAGAGGCGGCTCGGGCTGTCTCAGGATCTGAGCCCTGTGGGAGGGTCACTGACCTGAAACATTAACCCTAACTCCCTCTCTCTCCAGATGCTTTCTAACCCACTGAGTGTTTCCAGCATTTACTGTTCTTTATTGCAGACTTCCAGCATCTGTGGCACTGTGCGTTTTGTGGCAGTGTTTACAGACTTTCCCTGTTCTCAGCCCCCATTACCACAAAATAGACCACTGCTTGCACGATATGCTTCAATGACTGGGTATTGGAAGTACAGATCCAGGCTGGGACGGAGAGAGTGACGGCAGAACCATGAGAAACACAACTATACTGTACAAATTTGTACAGAACTGTATGGAGAGGATAGTGCATAGAACACTACCATACAGACAGTACTATACAGAACAATACTGTATAGCGTTTTATAGAACTGTATTGCACACTTTTAAGAAGCACCTTATAAAAAAGGCATGGAAACAAAAGGCGGGAGGGACAAAGACACACTCCTGAGCCCTGATACCTGGAGGGAGGAGTGAGTTGATGGGTGACCTCTGAAGAGGCATCAAAGGTAGTTTGGAATGCCAATTACTTACTACAAGTAAGCAAACTGAAGGGGTCCAACAAATGGGAGCGCCGGGCTATCATTATCAAGATGCAGCTGGTAAACATCAAAGAACAGGTAAACGTAGTATAACGTGGGATATGGTAATGTGATGAAGCATGAGATTTTGTTTGTGCTGATGGGTTAATGATGCTTCATTGGTTTAGCTCACCAGTAACGCTCAGCTCAGAAGAGTCAGGAGACTCTGGGTTCAAATCCCACTCCAGGACTTGAACACATAATTTAGGTTAACACCTCAGTGCTGAAGGGGTGCTGCGTTGTTGGAGGGGCCGTGCTGTCCGAGGGGCAGCGCTGTCAGAGGTTCTGTCTTTCGAATGAAACAATAAACTAAAGTTCTGTCTAATTTTCAAGTGGATGTAAAAGATCCCACGACACTGTTTGAAGAGCAAGAGAGCCCTCCCATTGTCCTGACTTGCATTTATACAGCATCTTTATAGGGTGCCCCAAACTGCTTTACAGTCAATGAGCACTTTCTGAAGTGTAATCATCTTCCTCAGCACCGCTCCCCCTAGACAGTGCAGGGTTCCATCGGCAACGCCCCTCTGACACTGCAGCACTCCCTTAGCACTGAGGTGCTAACCTAAACTGGATGTTCAAGTCCTGGAGTGCGATTTGATACCAAAGTCTCCTGCCTCTTCTGAACTGAGAGTGTTACCAGTGAGCTAGACTGACAAAGCATAGTTAACCCATAAGCAGAAACAAAATCATGGGCTCCCACAAGGCCATAGCCCACATTATACTCGGTGTTTACCTGTTCTTCAATGTCTACCAGCTGCATCATTGATAACGGTAGCCCGACACTCCCGTTTGTTGGACAGTTACCCCTTCAGTTTGCTTAATTGTAGCAAATACTTAACATTCCAAACTACCTTTGATACCTCTCTGAGGTCACCCATCAACTCACTCCTCATTGTCCAGGTATCGGGGCTCAGGAGTGTATCTTCACCCCTCCGGCCATTTGTTTCCATGCCTGTTACATAAGGTGCTTCTATGAAGTGTGCTGTACAGTTCCATAAAATGCTATACAGTACTACCTGTGTCGTAATGTTCTATGCACTATCCTCTCTGCTGGTTGGAGTCATACCTAGCACAAAGGAAGACAGTTGTTGGAGGTCAATCATCTCAGTTCCAGGCACATCATTGCAGGAGTTCCTCAGGGTCGTGTCTGCTTCATCAATGACCTTCCTTCCATCATAAGGTCAGAAGTGGGGATGTTCTCTGATGACTGCACAATGTTCAGCACCATTTGTGACTCCTCAGATACTGAAGCAGTCCATATCCAAATGCAGCAAGACTTGGACAATATCCAGGCTTGGGCTGACAAGTGGCAAGTAAAATTTGTGCCACACAAGTGCCAGGCAATGACCATCTTCAACAAGAGAGAATCTAACCATCGTCCCTTGGCATGGGAACACCGCCACCTGCAAGTTCCCCTCCAAGCCACTCACCATCCTGACTTGGAAATATATCGCCGTCCCTTCACTGTCGCTGGGTCAAAATCCTGGCACTCCCTCCCTATCAGCACTGTGGGTGTACCTACACCACCTGGACTGCAGCAGTCCAAGAAGGCAGCTCACCACTGCTTTCTCAAAGGCATTTAGGGATGGGCAATAAATGCTGACCTAGCCAGTGACGCCCACATCCCATGACTGAATTTTTAAAAAATCCTTCCATCCAGTTCTGCATAAATTTTGCTTCGCGTTGTTCTACTGTTCATTTCACAGCAACCAATCTACACACAGCAAGATCCCACAAACAGCAAGTTATCACGACCAGTCGGTTTTAGTATTGTTTGTTGAGGGATGAATGTTACAAGACACTGGGGAGAACTCCCATAAGACCCAGGAGCAGGAGTAGGCTATACACCTCTTTGATCCTGCTCTGCCACTCAGTAAGATTCTGGCTGATCTCCTATCGCACACTTTGTTGCCCTTTCCCATCCCACATCCATTGATTTCCATAGAGTCATACAGGTCCATGTGAAAGTGAAAAGAGGCAAATAGACTTCCTTAGAACTAAGGGATATAGATCGGTTGGAGACTTGGGCGGAGAAATGGCAGATGGAGTTTAATCCGGGCAAATGCGAGGTAATGCATTTTGGAA
This sequence comes from Cetorhinus maximus, assembly GCF_964194155.1. Taxonomy (NCBI): domain Eukaryota; kingdom Metazoa; phylum Chordata; class Chondrichthyes; order Lamniformes; family Cetorhinidae; genus Cetorhinus; species Cetorhinus maximus. Next base: position 9,619,915 of record NC_135906.1, read on the forward strand.
GGTCTAATACAGGCAGGAATTATGCAGTAAATGGCAGAACCCTTAAGTGCATTGACGGGCAGAGGGATCTGGGTGTACAGGTCCACAGGTCACTGAAATTGGCAACGCAGGTGGATAAGGTAGTCAGGAAGGCATATGGCATGCTTGCCTTCATTGGCAGGGGTATTGAGTATAAAAGCTGGGAAGTCATGCTGCAGCTGTATAGAACCTTGGTTAGGCCACACTGGGAATATTGCGTGCAATTCTGGTCGCCACATTACCAGAAGGATATGGAGGCGTTGGAGAGGGTGCAGAGGAGGTTTACCAGGATGCTGCCTGGTCTGGAGGTTATTAGCTATGAGGAGAGGTTGGAGAAACTCGGATTGTTCTCACTAGAGCGACGGAGATTGAGGGGCGACTTGATAGAAGTTTACAAAATTATGAGTGTCATGGACAGAGTAGATAGTCAGAAGCTTTTTCCCAGGGTGGAAGAGTCAATTACTAGGGGACATAGATTTAAGGTGAGAGGAGAAAACTATAGAGGAGATGTGTGAGGCAAGTTTTTTACGCAGAGGGTAGTGAGTGTCTGGAATTCGCTGCCAGAGGAGGTAGTGGAAGCAGGTACGATAGTGGTGTTTAAGAGGCAGCTTGACAAATACATGAATAGGATGGGAATAGAGGGATACGGACCCTGGAAGTGCAAAACGTTTTAGTTGACAGGCAATATGATCGGCGCAGGCTTGGAGGGCCGAAGGGCCTGTTCCTGTGCTGTACTTTTCTTTGTTCAAAAAGCTACCCCAAAACGTTACTACCTATATTCCTTAACAATTTAATCGCGCCTCAATGTATTCCCAGGTTGATGTACAAATGCAGTTTTCTGGTCAACACAACAGTGCATCTGTGATAAATTACTGATCCATTCAACCTTTCGTTAATCCACTCATTTCACATTCTTGTTAAGGGTTTTACATGAAATACAGTTTTACGAGATTGTAAGCCAAACAGCCAATTTAACAACAGGGATTAATTAATTGCGTTCTGCCATTTGTTCTGTTATTAAGAACTTTGTTTCTATATTTTCTGAAGCTTAATGGGACTGCTCTGCTAACTCACTTTGTCTGCCATTGTGGTTTTAACAGCTATGAGCCATACTGCAATGGGTTTTAAGGGGGTCCTTGCACCCATCAGATATCAGCATTGACGCAGAGGGTTTCACCTTGCACAGCCATTAAATGTGTGGGTCCTGCAACTCTGGAGTTGAGGCCAAATCTGGCTCAGGAGCAACTTCAGGAAATCCCACTCCATTTTGATCCAGTATAAATGGGTCTGTCCTCACTCCAGATTTGGGCTGTACTTACACCACGTAACTAATCTCAGTGCTCTTCTGCACACTTGTGGTATAAACGTGCAAATGTAAATCACTGGTACTGGAACTTTCTACCGGGTCCAGCTACCAGTTTGACCATTATAATGTGTTCCAACATGTTTAAAAGCCAAATTACCTTGATTGGCGCAGGGTTCCTGGGAGCATTTTTCACTGCAGTCCTCCTCCATAGGGGTTGACTCTTCAGATGAACCAACATTCCCTGCGTTATCTGGAGAAAGTCGCTCCTGCACAGTCTTAAGAGCCTCAACATCAAGCTTCATCTCGGCATCCACACTGGGACAAGGTGAAGGGCTGTGCTCCACAGCTGAAGATGCTTCAACCTGCTTGTCAGTGGGCAGTTCCTCGACAACATCTTCAGTTGGGCGACCTTCGGTGGCAGGCGGTTTGATGGGACTCTCTTCAGTATCACAGTCCTCACTCGCACAATCAGCGACGGACTCCACGCCATTCCATGCCTCATTCGGGGTTTGGCTTGTGGATTCCTGGTCCTCTGGTGGAGCTTCTTCATCACTTCCTTCATCGCCTGATGGGTCAGCTCCTTTCGATCTCCTGGTCTTCTGCAGAGAGAGAGAGAAAGCGACAGTACTCAGACAGAGGATGTACTGCGGACACCCAATTCATACCTTTAATGCGGCGAGCCTGTCACGGAAACTACAGCTAGGTTAGGTTATTGGCATCTGTCCGTCTTGGGAGACGATGGACAGCGCCCAGAATGTACGTCACTTCCGTACTGAACATCGTCAATTGTGGCTGTATTGGCCGAATTCGGAAATGGCAGTCCCTTCCGCAGCCAACACAAATGAATAGCGTTGGTAATGGGAACCACTGCAATTCATCAGCTATCCAGCTAGAAGCACCACTGGAGATTAAGGAGTGACCTGATTGAGGTATTCGAGACAATTAAAGGAATTGATAGATTGGATGTAGAGAAACTATTTCCTCTGGTGAGGGGAGTCCAGAACAAGGGGGGGAAAACTCTTAAAATTAGAGCTGGGCAGGTCCTGGTGATGTCAGGAAGCACTTCCTCACACAAAGGGTAGTGGAAATCTGGAATTCTGTCGCCTAAGAACCTGCCAAGGCTGGGGGTTCAATTGAAAATTTCTAACCTGAGATTGATAGATTTTTCGTGGATAAGGGTATTAAGGATTATGGACCATGTCGGAGTCGAGGTACACATCAGTATCAATCTAAGCTCAATGGCAGAAGAGACTCCAGGGGCTTGTGACCATGCTCCCACTGAAAAATATTTTATTTCTCAAATTCACGCCCATCACAAAGAACAACATGATATAACCTCAGGAACACATCATCCAACTTCCAACCAATCACATGAGCAGCACATTAGTGACTGCAGCATGAATGCCCATTGATGAAGATCACCTATGGGCTAACAGGCTGGAGGTATTTCACAGGTGAGGATTATAAATGAACAGAGATGTGGTTGGCTTCAAGTTTCCTTGCTTGTTGGATTTACAAGTCCAGTTTTTCTTTCACACCATATGAAAGTCTCACATTCCTAGCGCTACAATGTACTGAAATTCTGGGGACAGAGCAGATGGATAAAGGGGTACGGAATTGAAGCAAACATAATGGATTATGGCTTTTGCTCATATATCTGGCTCAATGACTAGCCCTCTTGCCCCTGACTCAGAAGGCCATGTGTTCAAGTCCCACTCCAGAAGCTCAAGGACAAAATCTAGGCTGCCACTTCAGTCCGGTACTGAGGGAGTGTTGCTCTGTGTGAGGTGCCTCTTTCAGACGAGACATTAAACCGAGGCCCCGTCTGCCCTCTCAGGTGAGATCCCATGGCAGTATTTCGAAGAACAGCAGGGGAGTTATCCTCAGCGTCCTGGCTACTATATATCCCTCAGTCAACATCAGTCAAACAGATTCAAAAGCAAAGTTCCAAAGAGTCGTCGTATTGGACTCGAAACATTAATTCTGTTTCTCTCTCCAGATGCTGCCAGACCTAGGGTTTTCCAGCATTTGGTTTTTATTTCGAAAGCAAAATACCGCGGATGCTGGAAATTTGAAATAAGAACCACAAAAAATAAAAATGCTGGAAAAACTCAGCAGGTCAGGCAACACCTGTGGGGAGAAACAGAGTTAGCATTTCAGGTCGATGATCTCTCATCAGTAAGACAGATTGTTTTGGTCATTATCTCCTTGCTGTGCACAAAATGGCTGTTGCATTTCAAGCATCACAACAGTGGCTGCATCTCAAAACCACTTAATTGGCTTTAAAACAGTTTGGGATGTCCTGAGGTCATGAAAGTCGCTGTATAAATGCATGTTTTTGATTTCTTTTCTAGAACACCATGCACAATGGAAAGCTTTTCCCCTTGATGGAGCAATGTAGAGCACTGTGGGAGCACTAAGACAAAGCACACTACCTCAGAATGCGATTTGCCCTACACTGTATTGGTACCAACATGCTAAACCAGCCCAGTGACAACACTGAACCTTTCTGTGACTAGCATTGTGAATTCAATGAATCTAGTGAGTAAGATACGATGGTGGAGAGTCAGGTGAAAAAGTAAACTAGAACAGTAAATCTGGAACTGTCCCACTGGTCACCAGCAGAAGGTTAGTCTTGTTAGCCTAGCTCCATGGCAAGTTTGCTTAACACCCTCACATCCCATCCTCACATTTCTAACTCCTGCCCCTCTTCCACATCTCATATCATCCTTTCTCTCCAACTCATTGATTCAGGACAGGTGTACTGTCCCTCCCAACTCTCTTTCATAATCCATTTTCTTGCTTTCCAACTCCCCCATTACTAAAAACTTTTCTCTCCGGTCCAACTTTAGTCTCTGCCCTGATTGACCTGTCATACTCATTGACTTCTCATTTGCCTCCACCCTGACTCTCCATTATAGATACAGTCCAACACTAACCATTGGTTAGATGTGTTCAAACTCTAACCACTGGTTAGATAAAGTCTAAGACTAACCATTGGTTAGAAACAGTATAAAACTTATGAGTGGGCATTAATAATTAATCATATACAGTCAACAGCAACAACTTGCATTTACATAGCAACTTCCGCAGCCACCAGATGTCTCAAAGCGCTTTACTGCCAGTGAAGTACCTTTGAAGTGTAGTCACTGGTGTAATGCAAGAAACTCAGCAGCCAATCTGTGCACAGCAAGCTCCCACAAACAGCAACGTGATAATGACCAAATAATATATTTTTTGTGCTGTTGATTGAGGGATAAATATTGCCCAGGACACTTCCAGCTTTTCTTTGAAATAGTGCCTCGTGAGCCTTTTAGATCCACCCAACAGCGTAGGTGGGGCTTCGATTTAACGCTGCATCCAAATGGTAACACTTCCAATAGTCCAGCACGTCTCAAGAAGCTTCACAGAATCAGCTATCGAACAAAATTTGACACAGAGTCACATCAGGAAATACTGCAGCAGGTGATCAAAAGCTTGGTGAAAGAGGTAAAGGAGCCTCATAAAGGAGAGGAACGCAGTAGAGAAGTGGAGATGCTTAGGGAGGGAATGCCAGAGCTTAGGGCCCGGGCAGCTGAAGCCACCAATGGTGGAGCAATCAGAATCGGGGCTGCTCAAGAGGCCAGAATTGGAGGAGCCCAGGTACCTGAGGGTTATGGAACTGGGTGAGGTTACAAATACAGGGAGGGGCCAGGCCATGGAGGGATTTGAAAACGAGGATGAGAATTTTAAAATCAAGGTGTTGATGGGCTTGAAGCCAATGTCGGTGAGCACAGGGATGGTGAGTGGACGGAACCTGGTGCGAGTTAGGACACAAGCAGCTGGGTGGTCTCAAGGTTACAAAGGGTGCAAGGTGGGAGGCCGGCCAGAAGAGTATTGCAGTAATAAAGTTTAGAGGCAACAATGGCGTGAACGAGGATTTTAGCAGTAGGAGAGTTGAAGTGGAGCATTGGTTTCATGAGGTGGAAATAGGCGCTCAAAGACATGGTGTTCATAAGTGGTCATAAGCTTAGCTCAGAGTCAAATATGATGCCAGGCCTGTACACTGTCTGGTTCAGCCTCAATGGCCAGGGAGAGGGATGGCAGGAACCAAAGGCAATAGTTTCTATTTTATCAATATTTAACTGGGGGAGATATCTGCTCATCCAATGCTGGATGTCAGACAAGCTAATCATTATTTTTTTCCTTTACTCTTTCATGGGATGTGGGTGTCGCTGACAAGGCCAACATTTCTTGCCCATCCCTAATTGCCCTTTAGTGGAATGGCTTGCTAGGCCATTTCAGGGGGCAGTTAAGAGTCAACCACATTGCTGTGGGTCTGGAGCTACAGGTAGGCCAGACCAGGTAAGGATGGCAGATTTCCTTCCTTAAAGTGAATCAGATGGGATTTTACACCAATATTGTTGTCGTGGTCACCATTACTGAAACTAGCCTTATATTCCAGAGTTATTAATTGAATTTAAATTCCACCATGGTGGGATTTGAACCCATGTCCCCAGAGTATTTAACCTGGGTCTCTGGATTACAAGTCCAGTGACATTTTCACTATGCTACCGTTTCCCCAATAATTAAAGACAGTGGAGGGATTGAATGAGGTACAGCATTAGTTAGATGTAGTTTGGTACTAACCATTGGTTTGATAGAATCTGACAGTAATTAATGGGTTAGTTGAAGCCAACCTTTACTTAGGTACAATCTAATAATACTAGTGGGCACAGTCTGGCACTAGCCTTTTAGTTAGGTACAATGAGACATTATCTAGTGAGACCAGTTAAACCCTAGCTATTAGTTAGCTGAACTCCACCGATATCTAATAGCCACAATCCGACTCTAAATTAGTACAATACAGTCTGACATTCACCATTAGTTAAAGACAGTCCAGAACTAACCATTAGCTTGCTAGGGTAAATAAGGAGAAAATATTTCCATTGGAGGAACAATTGGATAGCTCTTTCAGAGCCAACAAAGGAATGATGGGCCAAATGGCCACATTCTGTTGCGTATGAATCAGTGATTAGTTTGAAACAGTCCAGCACTAACTGGTGGCCATAGTCCAATACTAGTTAGATAGAGTCCAACATTGACCATTAGTTAAATATAGTCTGCCACTCTTAGTGTCATACAGTCAAGCCCTTTCATGGTCAAATTTGGCACTAACCATTAATTAGACACAGTCCTTCATCAACTAGGGGGTACAGTCTGACACTAATCATTAGTTTGACATAGTCTGATACTAATCATTCGCAAGATATAGTTCGATACCAACCACTAAACAGAAGCAGCCCAACATTAATCAGTGGTCATAGTCCAACCTCAACTTATGTCTGGACACAGTCCGACGCTAACCGTTAGTTAGACACAATCCAGTATCAACAAATGGGCAGAGACTGACACTAACCATTCGTCATACACAGTCAAACACTAACCACCAGGCAGAGTCCAATACTAACCATTAGTTATACATGGTCTGATACCAACGAATTGGCACTCTGACACTAAACGTTAGTTAGACACAGACTAATCATTAGACACAGTCCAAAACTAATCATTACTTGGACACAATCTGACATTAACCACCGGTGCACAGTATGGCACTAACCATTAGTTAGACACAATCTTACCACTAACCATAAATTAGACGGTCCCACACCAACCATTACTTAGATACAGTCCGACACTAACTGAAGGACATAGACCAGGCTTAATTAATGGGCCAGTATAACATTAACCATTATTTAGACACATACCGGCACTAACCACTAGATACTGTAGAGACTAACCAAAGGGCACATATTAAACAGTGGCCACAGTCCAACAGTAACTATTCGTTAGATGCAGTCCAACATGAACCATTAAACACAATTCAGTACTACCCATTAGTTAGACATAGTCCATAGCTGTCACACTACTGGACAAGAAACAAAGACTAACTAGTGGGTACGGTCTGACAGTAACCATTAGGTTGGTACAGGTGACATTAACTAGTAGGCACAGTCTGCTTTGGATACAATCCAACACAAACTAATGAGCCCAGTTCAATACCAACTATTTGTTAGACAGAGTCCTAACTAGATACAATTGGCATTGTCCAATAGCATGGGGAAAGTACAGTCCAATCCTAACTATCATTTGGGTACAATCGATATTAGCTAGTGAGCACGGTCTGTCATTAATTGTGAGATGCAATCCAACACCAATCATTAGACACAGTCGACATCTATTGTTAGTTAGCCAGGGTTCCACAACAACAGTTAATTACAGATGGTCCTATACCAACTACTGGACCTGTATCACAGCAACTGCTAGACAGAGTCCAAAACTAATTGGACAACAAAGTCTGACACTATCCATTGGTTAGGAAATGTCCTGCACTAACCATTAGGTAAGCATAGTCAGAAACATACCCGGTGGGGACAGTCCAACGCTAACAATCCTTTAACACAGTCCTGGCAAATAACCTGCATTTCGGTATGTTTCAGTCTAACCATTAGACAGACACAGTCCAAACCTAACTCGTGGGCATAGTCCAATGCTAACCAATAGTTAAGCATAGCCCAACATCCAGCAGCAGGCATGTACTGACGCCCACCAGGGAACACGCTCTGACACCCACTATTGTACACTCCCAAACAAACTAGTGGCAGGCTCCAACACTAACTGAAGGCAAGACTCTGACACTAGTGGCTATGATCCAACACTAACTAGTGGGCATGGTCTGAAGCTAACGTTCCCTGATTAGTTGGCACGGACAGCATTAGCTGGCATGGTCTGGATCTAACTAGTTGGCACTCAGTAGGCACTGTCTGATACTAGTGGACATGGTCTGACATTAACTAGCTAGCACTCCCAAGCTAACCAGTGGGAACCGCTGACAATCACTCTTTAACTAGTGGGAAAGGTCTGACACGAACGAGCTGGCAGTCCCACATTAACTAGTTGGCACTCACACTAACTAGTGTTCATGGTCCAAAGCTGACTACATAGCACTCCCACATTAACTAGTAGGCACAATCTGACATTTAACTAGCTGTCACACCAGCAGGCAAGATCCGACATTAGGTAACTAGCAATCCCACACTAACTAGTGGGCACAGTCTAACATTAACTAGTTGGCACTCCCACACTAATTAGTGGGCACATTCCAATACTAACTAGATGGCTCACACACTAACTAGTGAGCACAGTCTGACGCTAATTAGGTGGCATTCCCACCCTAACAGTGGCTGAGGCTGAAACGCTTAACTCATCTAAAAGGTACGTGGGAGGGCGGGGGAGGGGGCGAGCGGGATGGGTGAGGGAGGGTGGGAGGACGAGTGGCCGGGGGCGGGGGAGGGGGAGGCAGGGCACAGTCCAACACTGGTGGGCAGAATCCGACACTGTTGGACATGGTCCAACAATAGGTAGCTGGCAATCAGAGTCCTTATGGCATAGGACACCATTCAGCCCATCGAGTCCATGCCGGCTCTCCGTACAGCAGTCCACCCAATCCCATTCCTTCGTTCTATCCCCGTAGCCCTGCAAGTTTATTTCCCTCAAGTGCCCCATCCAATTTCCTTTTGAAATCATTCAATGTTTCTGCTTCCACTACCTTCATGAGCAGCCAGTTCCAGGTCATTACCAGTTCTCCCTCACCATCACCCCTTACCCAAAACCTTAAATCTGTGTACCCTCGTCCTTGTACCATCAGCTCATGGGAACAGCTTTTCTTTATCTACCTTATCCAAACCCGTCATAATCTTGTCCACCTCTACCAAATCTCCCCTCAATCTCCTTCGCTCTGAGGAGAACAACCACAGCTTCTCCAACCTGACCTTGTAACTAAAATCCCTCATCCCTGGACCCATTCTGGTAAATCTCCTCCGCACCCTCTCAAGGATCCTTAGGGGAGACAATGGTGCAGTGTTAATGTCACTAGGTTAGCAACCTGGAGGCCCAGACCAATGCTCTGGGGACACAGGGTTCAAATCCCACCACAGGAGCCAGCAGAACCCAAACTCAACCAATAACATTCCACATTGGAACACCCATGCTAACTTGGATACACATCCCTAACCTAACTAAACAGCTCACACGCTAAACAGTAGGCACGATCCAACAGTGGTGGGCTGGTCTGATATTAACCAGCTGGTATTTCCACACAAACTAAAGGGCCAACCAATAGCTGGTTGGTAATCTGAAGTAACCACTGGACACAGTCTGATACCAACCATCCACGCTAACTAGTAGGCACAGTCTAGTGGGAAGAGTCTGACACTAACTACCTGGGTACTCCCTAATTAGTGCACGTGGTATGACACTAACTAGCTGGCAGTCCCTATCTAGTAGGCATGGTCTTGCATTCCCAATCTAACTAATGAGCACAGTCTAACACTAAATAGCTGGCATTAACTAGTGGGCACAGTCTGACATTAACTATTTGTCAGTTCCACACCAACTAGTTATTACTCCTTGACTAACCAGCTGTCACTCCCACAGTAACTAACTATTATTCCCTGATTAACTAGTTGTCACTTCCTCACTATCCAGCTGTCACTCGTGGACTAACTAGCTGTCACTTCCAGACTAACTGGTTATTACTCCCAAACTAACTCATCATCACTCCCTCACTAACTAGCTGTCAGTCCCACAGTAACTAGTTATTACTCCCTCACTAACTACCTGTCACTCATGGACTAACTAGTTGTCACTTCCACTGTAACCAATTATTACTCCCTCACTAACTAGTTGTCACTCCCTCACCAACTAATTATTACTCCCAGACTAACTAGCTGTCACTCCCTCGCTCATTAGTTATTACTCCCAAACTAACTAGTTATTACTCCCAGACTAACTAATTGTCACTCGCACAGTAACTAGTCATTACCCCCAGATTAACTAGCTGTCACTCGCACAGTAGCTGGTTATTACTCCCGGACTAACTAGTTGTCACTCCCTCACTAACTAGTTGTCACTCGCACAGTAACTAGTCATTACCCTCCCGGACTAACTAGCTGTCACTCGCACGGTAGCTGGTTATTACCCCCCGGACTAACTAGTTGTCACTCCCTCACTAACTAGTTGTCACTCGCACAGTAACTAGTCATTACCCTCCCGGACTAACTAGCTGTCACTCGCACGGTAGCTGGTTATTACTCCCAGACTAACTAGTTGTCACTCCCTCACTAACTAGTTGTCACTCGCACAGTAACTAGTCATCACCCTCCCGGACTAACTAGCTGTCACTCGCACGGTAGCTGGTTATTACCCCCCCGGACTAACTAGTTGTCACTCCCTCACTAACTAGTTGTCACTCCCTCACTAACTAGTAGTTTCCCAGCCTGACTCTCCGACACTCGCCTTGCGCTCGGTGCCGGTGCCGGTCCCGGGCTCCGGGATCCTCCTCCTGCTCGCGGCGCTGCTCCGCTCCCCCGGCCGCTGCTTCCTGCTCCCGGCCCGGCTCACCTGCTGCTCCCGGACCCCCCGGAGCCGGGCTCGGGTCAGCACGGTGCGGGGCTGGGGCTGCGGGGGCTGGGGCTCGGGCTCCGCCTGGCCCGCCTGCCATTTAGCGGCGTTGCGGTACGAGTGCGAGCCCTTGTAGCTGACCCGCAGCACGGTGCGGGATTTCAGCAGCCGCTCCAGCTGCCGCCGGGTGCGGCTCGGGGCCAGCCCGTGCCTCCGCTGCACCATCTTACAGATCCGCTCCAGGTCCGGCCGAGCCTTCCGGCACCGCAGCGAGTCGATGGTGTCCAGGATCCACTGCTTGCACTCGGCCTCCGACATCCTGACCGACCCCCGTCCTGTCCGGATCTCCGCGGCCTGTCTCCCCCCCGCCGCCGCCGCCGCCTCCACACCCCAACCTCCAGATCCCCCTGTCCCGTCCCCGCTTTCCCTCTTGCCCAAAGGCGGAAGCGCCGCTCCCTGCGACCCGCCCGGAGGTGGAGCGGACAGGCGGAGCTCCCCGCATGGGGCAGCCGCCCGGTCCTACACATGGGAGAGGGGCCAATAACACCTTGGAGTCCGGACAGGGGCACATAACAACCCTCACCCCCCCCCCAACCCAAACCAGGTGAACAATAACCCCCCAACCGGGAGCAAATATTAACCCTCAACAGAAAAAAATATTAATTAAACAGGGTTAATATTCATCCTAAATTGGTGAAATATTAACCCCCAAATATGTAACATGTTAACTGAACAGGGAAAATATGAAATCAAATAAGGGGGAAATATTAAATCAAATAGGGCAAATTGGGGGGGGTCAAAGGATTAGCAAGGACTAGAGTGGTGAAGAGAGTTGAAAGATGCTCTTCATCCACAAAAAGTCATTTTTCATCCACCTGGTCAGCATCTCAAATAGCCTCACCCAATCAAACTCCGACTGCCCGTCTCCATGTGCCAATCCCTGTTTAGATCTGTGGGAAGAGGTGTTCAGGCGGGTGTTTGGTGCCTCTATACCAGACAGTTCCGGGTCAGCCTTAATTGGCAGCCTACCAGGAGAAGGTCACTCTGATTTCTAAACCCCCAGTGATGGGTTAACCATAAGACCATAAGACATAGGAGCAGAAATTAGGCCATTCGGCCCATCGAGTCTGCTCCGCCATTCAATCGTGGCTGATAGGTTTCTCAACCCCATTCTCCCGCCTTCTCCCCATAACCTTTGATCCCCTTACCAATCAAGAACCTATCTATCTCGGTCTTAAATACACAACTAGCAAGGTATACGTCAGCGGATGGTGTCGGTGGATTGGACAGCGATGTCATGGGTGAATGAGGCGTTTCAGCCTCCTCAGCCGCTTATCTAGGAGATGGACAACTCCAAAATCAAACCTGCATCCTTTCAGCTGCTACCCTTGCACCAGTATAGTATGAGCTGCCTTGGATAAGGGACTGGGAGAGGATCTGCGGAAACCCCACCTACTTACATATACTCAATGTGCAGGTTGCTCAGCAAGTCTTTAACCATGACATCAGACCTACCAAGCCCTGTGGTGTTGGAAAAGTGGTGATGGGGACAGATAGAGGATGCTACTGGCAGTATCCAGCCATAAGTCATGGGGCTTCAGGGTGGCAATGGCTCTCCACAGATTGGGGCAGATGTGGAATTTGTACGCTCCTGAGGCGACAGAACAGACCTCTTCAGGTACAGCACTTTTCTCCCCAATCCAGAGAAGGGGAAGAAAAGGAACCCTAAACGCAGCCAGCTCTCCCTGTACCTGCCAGGTTACCACTCCTGGCTGGTCATCCACTCAGCATGGTTGAAATGTAAAGAGCAAGACTATTAGTCTTTGCATGAAACTCGGTCGCGGACTGTCAGAATATTTCTAGACAGCAATACGAGACCAGAGTGCAGAACCTCATAGCCAGAATGCTGGGCAGGTATAACATAGACATAGTGGCCCTCAGTGACGCAAGGCTCGCTGAGGAGCCTCACCTCGAGGAGGTGGGTGCAGGCTACACATTCAACTGGATGGGCAAGTCCGAGGACCTGACTCGACAGTCAGGCGTGAGCTTTGCCATTCGACCTGAATTCGAGTGCAAGTTTGACTAACTTCCTACAGGGATCAGCGATCGACTCATAGTCCTTCATTTAGATCTTGCCAATAACCAGCATGCAACATTTATTAGCGCCTATGCTCCAAAAATGACACATACAGATGAGGTCAAAGAAGCATTCTTTGATGACCTCAGCAAGAAGATTAGAAGGGTATCCCATCAGGACAAACTCATTATTCTCGGTGATTTCAATGCCTGAGTGAGCTAATGGAGAGGAGCACTGGTACACCGTGGTATCGGCAGAGCAAACTCCAATGGCCAACTCCTCCTCTCTAAGTGCAGCGACCCATCACAAACATAGCCTTCCAGCAAGCAGACAAACTGAAACAACATGGATGGTCCCTAATGCCAGTACGTGTTGGACCACATCATCGTACGGCAGAGAGACCCCAAGGACGTGTGCTCCACCCCGCTCCCTTAGAGATGCAGAAGGTCTGACCATTGGCTCGTCAGAAGTATTGGGTCTTTGAAAATGAAATCTCAGGTCAAAGTACAAATTTTACTCAAATCACACAGTCAAGACACAAAGGAAACTTGATGTAACTGTTCTCAAAGACATGGCCAAGAGACAAGAACTAGAACGCAAGCTAGCCACAGGATTAGCTGATATCCCTGAGGGCAATATTCCATTGAAGATTCTTGGAAAAAGTTAAAGGATGTTACTTACAGCATGGTACAGTATCTGAGGTCCTAGGATTTGTTAAACAGAAGCATCAGGACTGGTTCGACAACAACGGTCAAGACACAGGCAAGCTTCTAGACTAAGTGCACGACATTCACAGATCTTACACAACGGACAAAAATCACCAGCAAGGCACGCTGGATATCATTGCGCAAAACACATGCTACAGGCCAAACTCAGAGAGACAAAAAGCCAATGGTGGGAAAACAAGGTCGATGAGCTTCCAGCAGCTGCTGGGAAAACCGACGTGAAGGCTGAAAATGAAGGTGTGTGATCAGTCTATGGCCCCAAAACCAACAGTGTGACACCCATCCTCTCGGCAGATGGCAATCAGCTCCTAACAAATAGGCATGAGATTCTCTCTCGTTGGGCAGAGCACTCTCCTAAACCAACAATCCATAGGATGTAATGATACCACTGAGTCACTTCCACAGCACCACACTCTGGGAGAGCCTGCTCTCGATCCTTCTCAAGCGGAAGTCACAAAGGCCGTAAAGCAGCTTTCTATGGGCAAGGCGCCAGGAGCTGATTGGCATCCCACCTGAAGTGTTCAAGTCCGGAGGGACTCACGTTTTTAGGAGACTCACTAGTCTCTTCTACATAATCTGGAACCAGAGCACTGTTCCCCAAGATGACAAGGACGCCTCCATAATTCATCTCTACAAGTGGAAAGGGAGCAAGTCCGTCTTTGACAATCATCGTGGAATATCACTTCTTTCAACAGCAGGAAAAATCCTTGCAAGGGTTATTCTTAATCCGATTGTCACTCACCTCATTGACTCTGTGTACCCAGAATCACAGTCTGCAGGATGGGGAGCAGTGGATATGATCTTTGCAGCACGTCAAGTTCAAGAAAAGTCCGTGCAACAGAATAAGGACCTCTATGTGGTGTTTGTTGACCTGATCGAGGCTTTTCAGATGGTAAACTGGGAAGGCCTGTGGAAAATTCTGTACAAATATGGCTGCCCTGAAAAGATGATTGATCAGTGTCATTCGCTCATTTCACGATGGCATGATGGCCAGCGTGATGCAAAGTGGTATGTCATTGGATGCCTTTCTTGTTGCCAATGGCACCATGCAAGGCTGTATATTGGCTCCAGCTCTGTTTGTCATATACTTCTCGGCCATGCTGAGTATGCACTCAAAGCTCTTGACACAGGAGTACACAATTAATTCAGGACAGATAACAACCTCTACAACTTGCAAAGGCTCAAGGCTTGTACAAAGATTACTGAACATCTGCTGAGTGAACTCTTGATCGCGGATGACTGCGCTCTCATAGCACATACTCTGGAAACCATTCAGCTGCTTGTTGATCACTTTGCCCTAGCCACAGAACACTTTGGCCTGGCAAATAAGTCTGAAGAAGACAGAGATCTTGTATCAATCCATCCCTGGTCATGTACTCCAAGACCCCACAGTCGCTATCAACAACAAATCTCTCCATTCAGTACAGAGGTTTTGCTATCTTGGGAGTATCCTCTCCAAAGACACTATGCTGGTGACAAAATCAACCATTGCCTGGCAAAAATAAGCTTAGCGTTTGGAAATCTCACTCACAGATTTTGGAAAGAGTGCTGAGTTTGTTTCAGAACAAAGATCAAAGTCTATCATTTAGTGGTTCTTACATCACATCTTTATGGGTGCGAGACTTGGATAACCTACTGGCATCACATAAAACAACTGAAAGCGTTCCACCTTCACTGAGATATATTTACAACATCAGGTCGCATTAGTAGCAGCGTGTACCGTCTACAAGATGCACTGCAGCAACTCACCAAGGCTCCTTCGACAGCATCTTCAAAACCCATGACCTCTATCACTTAGAAGGTAAGGGCAGCAGATGCATGGGAACACCACCATCATCTGGAAGTTCCCCTCCAAGCCACACACCACCTTGACTTGGAAACATATTGGCCGTTCCTTCAGTGTCACTGGGTCAAAATCCTGGAACTCCCTCCCTAACAGCACTGTGGGTGTACCTACACCACATGGACAGCAGCGGTTCAAGAAGGCAGCTCACCCACCACCTCCTCAAGGGCATTTAGGGATGGACAATAAATGGTGGCCTAGCCAGCAACAACCACGTCCTGTGAACGAGTAAAAAGAAAGGACAAAGTCCCCAACACCGAGGTTCTTGCAAAGTGTGACATACCTGGCATCGAGAGAGTCCCCATCAGAGCTCAGCTTCCCTGGGTTGGTCATGTGGCTCGCATGGAAGATTCCCATATACCAAAGACAGGACTCTACATCCAACTGAGCACATGGGAACCTGCACCACAGGACGTCGCAAACTCAGATATAAAGACAATCTGAATGCTAACCTCAGAGCTTGCAAGCTTGATCACAATACTCGAAAGGAAAACAACCTTGGACAGACCTAACTGGACAAGTCTCTATCATCAAGCGATTTTGACATTTGAGGAGAACAGAGTCCTGTGCCTTCAGGACAAGCGAGCAAAGTGTAAAGCCATTGTCTCCACCCAGCCCTCCAACACTGACTTCATATGTAGTATTTGCAATCAGTTATGTAAATTGAGACTTGGCCTAATGTCATACATAAGACAACATCAACCTAGGCTGTAAATTGTTTTTTGTTTGCTGAACACTCATCCATTGAAGTAACTGGAGAATCTATCCATTAAGTAGGAGAAATATTAACCCTAAACACGGAAAAATATCAATCAAGTAGGGGAAAAATTAAATATATTTATATTTGAAAATATTAACCCAAACAGGGGCGATACTAAACCTCAAACAGGCAAATGATAATGCCAAGCAGTGGAAATTATTATCACTCCACGTGATATCAAGAAATAGCTGAAGACACTCGATAGTGCAAAGGCGATGGGCCCTGACAATATTCCAGCAATAGTACTGAGGACTTGTGCTTCAGAACTTGCTGTGCCCCTAGAAAAGCTGTTCCAGTATTGCCACAACATTGGCATCTACCTGGCTATGTGGAAAATTGCCCAGGTATGTCCTGTACACAAAAAGCAGGACAAATCCAACCTGGCCAGTTACCGCCCATCAGTCTACTCTTGATCATCAGTAAAGTGGTCGAAGGGATCATCAACAGCACTATCAAGCAGCACTTGTTTAGCAATAACCTGCTCACTGATGCTCAGTTTGGGTTCCACCAGGGTCACTCAGTTCCTGACCACGTTACAGCCTTGGTCCCAACATGGATAAAAGAGCTGAACTCCAGAGGTGAGGTGAGAGTGACTGCCCTTGACATCAAGGCAGCATTTGACCAAGTGTGGCATCAAGGAGCCCTAGCAAAACTGAAGTCCGTGTGAATCAGGGAAAAGCTCTCCACTGGTTGGAGTCATACCTAGCACAAAGGAAGACGGTTGTGGTTGTTGGAGGTCAGTCATCTCAGCTCCAGGACATCATTGCAGGAGTTCCCCAGGGTAGTGTCCTCCGCCCAACCATCTTCAGCTGCTTCATCAATGACCTTCCCTCCATCATAAGGTCAGAAGTGGGGATGTTCGCAGATGATTGCACAATGTTCTGCACCATTCGCAACCATCGCTGAATCCCCAACTATCAACATTCTGATGGTTACCATTGACCAGAAACTGAACTGGACTAGCCATTTAAATAGTGTGGCTACAAGAGCAGGTCAAAGGCTGGGAATTTTGTAAGAGAGTAGCTCACTTCCTGACTCCCCAAAGCCTGTTCACCATCTACAAGTCACAAATCAGGAATGTGATGGAATATGCTGCACTTGCCAGGATGAGTGCAGTTCCAAAAACACTCAAGGAGCTCGACACCATCCAGGATAAAGCAACCTGCTTGATTGGTACCCCATCCATTCTCAACAACATTCACCCTCTCCATTACCGATCCTTATTTTTAACTTGTATCCCCTGGAATTTGAAACCTTCATTGCAGAATGCACATAGCCTGGTTCAAATTGAAGAAAAAAACTACATCTAATAAGTGAAGATGTCACTCAGTAGAGGGCATACCTTTGTCACGTTGTGTTGATTCAATATTATTACAATTACCATCTACAAGATTTACTGCAGCAACTCACCAAGGCTCCTTTGATAGCACCTTCCAACCTGCGACCTCTAACACCTAGAAGGACAAGGGCAGCAGACACACGGGAACGCCACCACCTGGAAGTTCCCCTCCAAGCCACTCACCATCCTGACTTGGAAATATATCGCCGTTCCTTCACTGTCGCTGGATCAAAATCCTGTAACCCCCTTCCTAACAGCGCTGTAGGTGTACATACACCACATGGACTGCAGCGGTTCAAGAAGGCAGCTCAGCACCACCTTCTCAAGGGCAATTAGGGATGGGCAATAAATGCTGGCCTAGCCAGCGACACCCACATCCCATGAGTGAACAAAAAAAAATTTACCCTCCCCAAAACAGATGAACATTAACCCCCATCCCCCAAACAGGGAGCATCTACTAACCCCAAATAGCAAAGGTGGGGAATAATTCCTGGCTTTCAAACAGGAGGTAAAATATCCTGCACCCCAAATAGGCAAATATTAGCCTCAAAACAGGGGCAGATATTAACCCCCAAACAGAGGCAAATTACCCCATGCCAAAAAGAAAGCAAATACTCCCAAACAGGTGCAAATGATAAACCCACACCCTGTACAGGAAAAAAAAATTAACTAAGCAGAAGAAAATAATAACCCCAAACTGAGGTGAATAATTATCCCTAATAAGGGGGAAAATAACAACCCCCCACCCCACCACAATAAAAGAGGTTGTGGGATTCTGAGGGGGTTTGACAGGGTAGCTGCTGAGAGGTTGTTTTCCCTGGCTGGAGACTGGAACACGAGGTCACAGTCTCAGGATGAGGGATTCAGCCATTTAGGACTGAGAAGAGGAGAAATTTCTTCACTCGATGGGGTTGTGAATTTACAGGATTCTCTATTCCAGACGGTTAAGGAGGTTCAGTGGTTTAATATATTCAAGGCTGATTTTTTTTGAACCCTTGGGGAATCAAGGGACATGTGAATCTTTCTCTGTTTAGGTACCATGCCCTAAGAGAGCATTGGCCACCATAGGCCTCCATGTTGATCTTGCTCTAGAGGCCAACTTCGTTGGCACATTCATCCACTTTGCGCAGCTCTATAGAAAGATCGTTCTTTGTCTAGCTCGTTATCTTTTACCAATGATCTTTCCCATCAGCGTCAGGCTTTCTAAATCATGATTTCTTAATACGTGCCCAAAAAATGGGAATAGGATGGGAAAAATGTAGCAGAGGCTGAAGAACAGCTGTGATTCTTACTGGCTGGTGGAGGAAGCTTAGGGGACCATATGGTCTACTCCTCCTCCTATTTCTTATGTCCTTACAATGCTAGTCTGTTGCCAACAGGTCATCTTAGTCCCAGAATCTGACTTGTGTGCGCCACAGATGGCACTTTGCTAAGTAGGGGCTGTTGACATGCGCTCAAGTGATAACTTCAACCAGACTTTCTGACCTATCACTTGTTTGAATCCCATAGTTCAATTGTCATGGTAACACAACAGCTTTATATAACGCTTCCTCTTGGCCCACCAATTTGGAACAGATTTAGGAACAGGAATAAAGCCACGAGCCCGACAAACCTGTTCTTCATTGCTAGATTCCAACCCCTGCAGTCACCGCAGATGCTGCAAAATCTGAAATAAAAGCAGAAAGTGCTGGAAACACTCAGCTGTGGAGAGAGCAAGAGTTAACATAAGCTTGATCCATTTATATTGCCTGCCTCAATATACTTTTCCAGTAATTTATTCCACAATGTGATACCCTTTGGATGAACTGATTCTATCTGATATTCGTTCTTTCTGCCAATTTCTTTATTTTTAACTTGTCTCCCCTTGAATTTGAAACCTTCCTTGCAGGATACACTTAGCCTGGCTCAATTTGAAGAAAAAACTACCACTAATAAGTGAAGAGGTCACTCAGTCATGTGCATACCTTTGTCACGTTGTGTTGATTGAATATTATTACAATTACGCAGTTCTTCTTTGAGGTGTTTCCCTGTTCTATAACTACAAAGCAGGAAAAGAAATCTTTTTATTAAGAGCTCCCATCTCACTGAAGAGGTTTAAGGCCGGCCCACATCCAACAACCTGCTTTGAAAACTCTGCTCACATTTTAACAGCTGTGACAAATTCCACCACAGCAGCTGAGACAATCCACAACATTCTAAAACAATCAACAATATTCTAAATAGAACAACCCATAACACTCTTAAAAAAAAAGTCAATATGCCCTATCTTCCAATGCCAATGGATCCTTTAGAAGAATTCCAGGATCCAGATCCGCAACTTCACCAAAAGCTAATTAGTTCTTCCTTGGGCCATACCCTATGAGTGTACCAAGTTTCATTGAAATCCATCCATTAGTTTTTGAGATTTATTGTTTACGGACAAACGGGGGCAAAAATTTTATCTCCACCCACCCTTGTTAAGCTCCAATAGCTAAATAGCAATAAAGACCAAGACCGATTCTGACTCCTTCAGATAGAGTTTTATTTCTGGTGCATGAAACTCTCTACAGAGAGAACTTGCCTCACCTGTTATCCCTTTTACTTTTTTGAGCAACCAATTAAACTAAATTAAAGAAAATGAGGGATGTTATCCCTTTAATACATCCAAACAGCTACTTAGGTTGTTAACTGATAATTAGCAATAGAACGCCTTGTGAGTTAACTGTTTCCTTCCCCAAGAACCTTCAGTAGCATGTTGAAGGCTACTATTGCATCTGAGTTCACCACCCTTTTAGACAGTGTGTTCCAAATCCCACCCACTCGCTATG
The DNA here is from genome assembly GCF_964194155.1 of Cetorhinus maximus. Taxonomy (NCBI): domain Eukaryota; kingdom Metazoa; phylum Chordata; class Chondrichthyes; order Lamniformes; family Cetorhinidae; genus Cetorhinus; species Cetorhinus maximus. Next base: position 9,640,231 of record NC_135906.1, read on the forward strand.
TAATAAAGATTTTCTTCATGCTACCTCTGGATACTTTGCCAAACACCTTGAACCTGTGTCCTCCAGTTATCAGCCCTTCAACCATTGGAAACAGTTTCTCTTTATTTACTATCTGAATCCTTCATGAAATTAAATGCCTCCATCAAATCTCCTCTTAGCCTTCTCACTCTAAAGAGAACAGCATCAACTTCTCCGGTCTAGCCACAGAATTGTAATTCCTCAAGCCTGGACTAAATCTCTTCTCCGCCCTCTCCAAAGCCTTCACAGAATCCTTACAGTGCAGAAGGAGGCCATTCGGCCCATCCAGTCTGCACTGGCTCGCTGAAAGAGCATTCTACTTAATCACTCTCATCCTTCCTAAAGTGTGGAATTGGACACAATGCTTTAGTTGGGGTCGAGCTATTGTTTTATGTAGGCTTAGCATAACTTTCTGGCTTTTGTGCTCTATGTCTTGATTTATAAAAGCTAGGATCCCGTATGTTTTATTAACTGCTTTATTAAGGTGTCCTGCCACCTTAAAAGATTTATGCATAAACAATCTCAAATCGGTCCCTTTGAAATTGGGCCATTAGTTTACACTGTCTCTCCTATTCTTCCTACCAAAATGTATCACCTCACACATATCCACCTAGTCCACCAGCCTGTCTACAGTATATCCTCTGAATTCTATTGCTATCTCCCTCACAGTTTACTATACTTTCAAGTTTCATGTCATCTGCAAATTTTGAAATTGTTGCCTGTACGCTCAAGTTCAAGACTTTCGGGTAAGACGTTAAAACAAGGCCCCACCTGCTCCCTCAGATGGGTGGCACTATTCGAAGAAGAACAGGGGAGTTCTCCCCAGTTTCTGGGAACCAATATATATCCCTGAACCAACATCACTGAAACATAGGAACATAGGAACAGGAATAGGCCATTCAGCCCATCGAGCCTGCTCCACCATTCATCCAACAGGGGTCTGTGCTGGGTACTCAGCTTTTTAGGATTTATATCAATGACTTAGATGAGGGGAGCAAAGACACGGTAGCTAAATTTGCAGATGAAACAAAGATTGTTAGGAAAGTATGTTGTGAAGAGGACATGAGGAGGCTGTCGATGGATATAGATAGGTTGGGTGGATGGGCAAAGATTTGGCAGATGGAGTTTAATGTGGGAAAATGTGAAGCTGTTCATTTTGGTAGGAAGAACAAAAAAGCAGATTATTGCTTAAATGGAAAACGGCTGCATAATTCGGAGGTGCAGAGGGATCTAGGTGTTCTAGTACATGAGTCACAAAAAGTTAGTACGCAGGTACAGCAAGTAATTAATAAGGCTAATGGATGCCGTCCTTTATTACGAGAGGGATTGAATGTAAAAGTAAGGATGTTATACTTCAATTAAACAGGGCTTTGGTGAGACCGCACCTCGAATACTGTGTGCAGTTTTGGTCTCCTTATTTAAGGAAGGATGTAAATGCATTGGGGGAGGTTCAAAGGAAGTTTACTAGATTGATACCTGGAATGAATGGGTTGTTTTATGAGGAAAGGTTGGACAGACTGGGCTTGTTTCCACTGGAGTTTAGAAGAGTGAGAGGAGATTTGATTGAAGTATACAAGATCCTGAACGGCCTTGACAAGGTGGATGTGGAAAGGATGTTTCCTTTTGTGGGTGAATCCAGAACTAGGGGGCAGTGTTTTAAAATTAGGGGTTGCCCTTTTAGGACAGAGATGAGGAGAAATTTTTTCTCTCAGAGGGTTGTGCGACTTTGGAACTCTCTGCCTCAGAAGGTGATGGAGGCGGGGTCATTGAATATTTTTAAGGCAGAGGTAGATAGATTCTTGTTAGGCAAGGGAATCAAAGGTTATCAGGGTTAGATGGGAATGTGGAATCTAATGAGAACCATGAAACCATTGTCAATTGTTGTAAAAACCCATCTGGTTCACTAATGTCCTTTAGGGAAGGAAATCTGCTGTTCTTACATGGTCTAACCTACATGTGATTCTACATGTTGACCCTGAAATGGCCTAGCAAGCTATTCAGTTGTACCAAACCACTACAAAGTCTCAAAAAAGGAATGAAACCGACCGGAAATGACAATGGCAAACTCAGCCCTGCTGACCCTGCTAAGTCCTCTTTACTAATATCTGGGGGCTAGTGCTAAAATTGGGAGAGCTATCTCACAGACCGGTCAAGCAAGAGCATGACATAGTCATCCTCATGGAATCATATCTTACAGATAATGTCCCAGACACCTCCATCGCTATCCCTGGGTATGTCCTGTCCCACTGGCAGGACAGACCCAGCAGGGGTGGAGCCACAGTGATATACAATCTGGAGGGAGTCGCCCTGGGAGTCCTCAACATTGACTCTGGACCCCTTGAAGTCTCATGGCATCAGGTCAAACATGGGCAAAGAAACTTCCTGCTGAATACCACGTACCGCCCTCCCTCAGCTGATGAATGAGGGTGGCAAGGGTGCAGAATGTACCCTGGGTCGGGGACTTCAATGTCCAAATGTCCATCACCGAGAGTGGCTCAGTAGCACCACTACTGACCGAGCTGGCTGAGTCCTAAAGGACATAGCTGCTAGAGTGGGTCTGTGGCGGGTGGTGAGGGAAAAACATACTTGACCTCATCCTCACCAACCTGCCTGCTGCAGATATATCTGTCCATGACAGTATCAGTAGAAGTGACCACTGCACAGTCCTTGTGGAGACAAAGTCCTGCCTTCACATTGAGGATACCCTCCATTGTGTTGTGCGGCACTACTACCGTGCTAAATGGGATAGATTTCTAACAGATCTAGAAACTCAAGACTGGACCTCCATGAGGCGCTGTGGGCCATCAGCAGCAGCAGAATTGTACTCGAACACAATCTGTAACCTCATGATCCTGCATATCCCCCACTCTACCATTACCATTAAGCCAGGTGATCAACTCTGGTTCCATGCAGGAGGGCATGACAGGAGTAGCACCAGGCATACCTGAAGTGTCAACCTGGTGAAGTTCCAACACAGGACTACTTGCATGCCAAACAGCATAAGCAGCAAATGATAGACAGAGCTAAGTGATCCCACAACCAATGGATCAGATCTAAGCTCTGCAGTCCTGCCACATCCAGTCATGCATGGTGGTGGACAATTAAACAACTCACTGGTGGAGTTGTATTCCCATCCTCAATGATGAGGGAGCCCAGCACATTGATGTAAAAGATGAGGCTGAAGCATTTGCTACAATCTTCAGCCAGAAGTGCTGAGTGGATTATCCATCTTGGCCTCCTCTGGAGGTCCCCAGCATCACAGATGCCAGTCTTCAAACATTTCGATTCACTCCACATGATATCAAGAAATGGTGGAAGGCACTGGATACTGCAAAGGCTGTGGGCCTTGAAAATATTCCGGCAATAGTTCTGAAGACTTGTGCTCCAGAACTTGCCACGCCCCTAGACAAGGTTTTCAAGTACAGATACAACACTGGCCTCTACCCGGCTATGTGGAAAATTGCCCAGGTGTGTCCTGTACACAAAAAGCAGGACAAATCCAACCCGGCCAATTACCGCACCATCAGTCTGCTCTCAATCATCAGTAAAGTAAATCAACGGTGCTATTAAACAGCACTTGCTTAGCAAAAACCTCTCACTGGAGCCCATTTTGAGTTCCGCCAGGGCCCCTCAGCTCCTGACCTCATTACAGCCTTAGTCCAAACATGGACAAAAGAGCTGAACTCCTGAGGTGAGGTGAGAGTGATTGTCTTTCGTTTAAAGCCACATCAAGGCAGCATTTGACCGAGTGTGGCAGCAAGGATCCCTAGCAAAACTGGAGTCAATGGGAATCAGGGGAAAACTCTCCACTGGTTGGAGTCATACCTAGCACAAAGGAAGATGTTTGTGGCTGTTGGAGGGCAGTCATCTCAGTTCCAGGACATCACTGCAGGAGTTCCTCAGGGTAGTGTCCTCGACCCAATCATCTTCAGCTGCTTCATCAATGACCTTCCTTCCATCATAAGGTCAGAAGTGGGGATGTTCGCTGATGATTGCACAATGTTCAGCACCATTCGCAACTCCTCAGATACTGAAGCAGTCCATGTCCAAATGCAGCAAGACCTGGACAATATCCAGGCTTGGACTGACAGGTGGCAAGTAACATTCATGCCACACAAGTGCCAGGGAATGACCATCTCCAACAAGAGAGAATCTAACCATCACCCTTTGACTTTCAATGGCATTACCATCACTGAATCCCCCACTATCAACATCCTGGGGGTTACCATTGACCAGAAACTGAACTGGACTAGCCATAGAAATATTGTGGCTACAAGAGCAGGTCAGAGGCTAGGAATCCTGCGACGAGTAACTCACCTCCTGACTCCCCGAAGCCTGTCCACCGTCTACAAGGCACAATTCAGGAGTGTGATGGAATACTCCCCACTTTCCTGGATGAGTGCAGCTCCCAAAACATTCAAGAAGCTTGACACCATCCAGGACAAAGCAGCCCGCTTGATTGGCACCACATCCACAAACATTCACTCCCTCCACCACCGACGCTCTGTACCATCTATAAGATGCACTGCAGGAGTTTACCAAAGCTACTTAGACAGCACCTTCCAAACCCACGACCACTACCATCTAGAAGGACCATGACCCCACCACTGAACATCAACCCATTGTTTCCAGGACTGTTACTGACCTCATCTCCTCTGGAGATCTTCCTTCCACAGCTTCCAAGCTCATAGTCTCCCAACCTCGGATGGCCCGCTTCTACCTCCTACCCAAAATCCACAAACAGGACTGTCCCGTCAGACCGATCGTGTCAGCCTGTTCCTGCCCCATGGAACTCATTTCTTGCTATCTTGACTCCATTCTCTCTCCCCTTGTCCAGTCCCTTCCCACCTACATCTGTGATTCCTCTGACACCCTACATCATATCAACAATTTCCAGTTCCCTGGCCCCAACCGCCACCTCTTCACCATGGACGTCCAATCACTCTACACCTCCATCCCCCACCAGGATGGTCTGAGGGCTCTCCGCTTCTTCCTCGAACAGAGGCCCGAACACTAGATCCCTATCCACCACTACTCTCCTCCGTCTGGCTGAACTTGTTCTCTCACTGAACAATTTCTCCTTAAACTCCTCTCACTTCCTCCAAATAAAAGGTGTGGCTATGGCTTTCCGCATGGGCCCCAGTTATGTCTGTCTCTTTATGGGGTATGTGGAACACTCCTTGTTCCAGTCCTACTCCGGCCCCCTCCCACAACTCTTTCTCTGGTACATCGATGATTGCTTCGGTCGCTTCATGCTCTCGTCTGGACCTGGAAAAATGTATTAATTTTGCTTCCAATTTCCACCCCTCCATCATTTTCACATGGTTCATCTCTGACACTTCCCTTCCCTTCCTTAACCTCCCTGTCTCAATTTCTGGTGATAGACTGTCCACCAATATTCATTACAAGCCTACCGACTCCCACAGCTACCTCGACTACAGCTCCTCACACCCCGCTTCCTGTAAGGACTCCATCCCATTCTCTCAGTTCCTTCGCCTCCGTCGCATCTGTTCTGATGATACCACTTTCAAAAACAGTCCCTCTGACATGTCCTCCTTCTTCCTTAACCGAGGTTTTCCACCCACGGTGGTTGACATGGCCCTCAACCGTGTCCGGCCCATTTCCCGCGCATCATACCTTCCTCTCCCTCCCAGAACCATGATAGGGTCCCCCTTTTCCTCACTTATCACCCCACCAGCCTCCGCATTCAAAGGATTATCCTCCGCCATTTCCGCCAACTCCAGCATGATGCCACCACCAAACACATCTTCCCTTCACCCCACCCCCGGCGGCATTCCGCAGAGATCGTTCCCTCTGGGACACCCTGGTCCACTCCTCCATCACTCCCTACACCTCAACCCCCTCCCACGGCACCTTTCCATGCAGCCGCAGAAGGTGCAACACCTGCCCCTTTACTTCCCCCCTCCTCACCATCCAAGGGCCCAAACACTCCTTTCAAGTGAAGCAGCATTTCACTTGCACTTCCCTCAATTTAATCCACTGCATTCGCTGCTCCCAATGCAGTTTCCTCTACATTGGAGAGACCAAACACAGACTGGGTGACCGCTTTGCAGAACACCTTCAGTCTGTCTGCAAGCATGACCCAGACCTTCCTGTCGCTTGCCATTTCAACACTCCACTCTGCTCTCATGCCCACATGTCTGTCCTTGGCCTGCTGCAATGTTCCAGTGAAGCTCAACGCAAACTGGAGGAACAGCACCTCATCTTCCGACTAGGCACTTTACAGCCTTCCAGACTGAATATTGAGTTCAACAATTTTAGATCATGAACTCTCTCCTCCATCCCCACCCCCTTTCCGATCCCCCTTTTTTCCAATAATTTATATAGATTTTTCTTTTCCCACCTATTTCCATTATTTTAAAATGTATTTCCATCCATTGTTTTATCTTTGCCTTTTAGCCTATTTCGAACCCTTGCCCCCACCCCACCCCCACTAGAGCTATCTGTACCTTTATTATCACATTCCTTAGATAACATCACCAACGTCAACACCTCTTTGTCCTTTTGTCTATGACATCATTTGGCAATCTCCACCTATCACTGGCCCTCTATCCAGCTCTACCTGTTCCACCCCCCTTAAACCAGTTTATATTTCAACTCTCTTCTATTTTCCCTTAGTTCTGTTGAAGAGTCATACGGACGCGAAACGTTAACTGTGTTCCTCTCCGCAGATGCTGTCAGACCTGCTGAGTTTTTTGAAGTATTTTTATTTTTGTTTTGGATTTCCAGCATCCGCAGCTTTTTGCTTTTATCATCTAGAAGGACAAGGGCAACAGATAGATGGAAACACCACCACCTGGAAGTTCCCCTCCAAGTCACTCACCATCTGGACTTGGAAATATATCGCCCTTCCTTCACTGTCACCGGGTCAAAATCCTGGAACTCCCTCCCTAACAGCACTGTGGGTGTATCTACACCACATGGACTGCAGCGGTTCAAGAAGGCAGCTCACCCACCACCTTCTCAAGGGCAACTAGGGATGGGCAATAAATGCTGGCCTAGCCAGCGAAGCCCACGTCCTGCCAATGAATAGATGCAGTTTTGGTCTCCTTATTTAAGGAAGGATGTAAATGCATTGGAGGCAGTTCAAAGGAGGTTTACTAGATTGATACCTGGAATGAGTGGGCTGTCTTATGAGGAAAGTTTGGACAGACTGGGCTTGTTTCCATTGGAGTTTAGAAGAGTGAGGGGTGATTTGATTGAAGTATATAAGATCCTGAACGGCCTTGACAAGGTGGGCATTGAGAGGATGTTTCCTCTTGTGGGTGAGACCAGAACTAGGGGGCAGTGTTTCAAAATTAGGGGTTGCCCTTTTAGGACAGAGATGAGGAGAAATTTTTTCTCTCAGAGGGTTGTGCGACTTTGGAACTCTCTGCCTCAGAAGGTAGTGGAAGTGGGGTCATTGAATATTTTTAAGGCAGAGGTAGAGAGATTCTTGTTTGGCAAGGGAATCAAAGGTTATCGGGGGTAGATGGGAATGTGAAAATCAAAAGACAAGAAGATCAGCCATGATTTTATTGAATGGCGGAGCAGGCTTGAAGGGCCGAATGATCTACTTCTGTTCCTATTTATGTTCTAATAAAAAAAATGTTAATGCTGTTTGTGGGACCTTGCTGTGCACAAATTGGCTGCTGCCTTCCATACATTACATAATGACTACAATAGTTAATCACTGGTTGTAAAGTGCTTTGAGAGGCCCAAAGGTCGATAAAGGCGTTATATAAAACCACGTCTCTCTTTCTTTATTTGTCTTGTACATTTGTTACTTTAGTTTTTTTTTTCATTTTTACAATGCTTGGGAATTTAAATGATTGTCAAAAGTATTTTTTGCCATCTCATTCAATGGCCCCTGTGAGTCCATAGGTGCAATACAGAGATTTTGTCCCAGTCACTGTCCCAGTGATTGTTGGACATTTGACCCACCTGTTGAGGGAAACCCCTGTATGTTTTTCACTTTTCAAAGTGGTGTTGATCATTAGCAGTGGGGAACTGACACAATCCCACTTGCCACCAATGGAAAGAGAAGCCCACAACCTTAACTAGCCTACTTCTCCAGCGAGGCACAGGTCAGGACTGTGATGGTATACTCTCTACTTGCCTGGATGAGTGCAGCTGCATCAACGCTCAAGAAGCTCGACACCATCCTGTGTAAGAGCATTTCGCTTTACGGCACCCCACCCACCAGCTTCGACCTACACCCCCCTCCATCACTGGCGCACCGTGGCTGAGAGTGTACTACCTACACAACGTGCTGCAGCAACTCACCAAGGCTGCTTCGGCAGCACCTCCCAAATCTGGGAGCTCCACCACTCAGAACCATCAGGGCAGCAGGGGCATGGGAACAGCGCCATCTCCAAGTCGCAAATCATCCTCACTTGGACGTAGATTGTCTGTCCCTTCACTGTCGCTGGTCATAATCCTGCACCGGTGTGGGAGCACCATCTAAACAAAGAACCTAAGAACAGCAGAAGGCCGTTTAGCCCCACAAGCCTGTCCTGCAATTCAGTGAGATCATGGCTGATCTGAGACCCAACTCCATATACCTGCCTTTGTCCCATTTCCCTTCAGGATATCAATCTCAGATTTAAATTGAACAATTAACCTAGCGTCAATTGCTGCTAGTGGAAGAGCGTTCTAAACTTGGTGGGAAGATTTAAAGTAATTGGCAAAAGCGATATGAGAAAAAACTCTTTCATGCACTGAGTGGTTAAGATCCGGAATGCACTGCCTGAGAGTGTGCTGGAGGCGAGTTCAATCGAAACATTCGAAAGGGAATTAGATCGTTAATCTGAATAGGAACAATATGCAGGGTTACGGGGAGAAGACGGGAAAATGGTACTAAGAGAATTGCTCATTTGGACAGCTGGTGAAAACATGGTGGGCCGAATGGCCTCCTTCTGTGCTGTAACAATTCTGCCATTCTATGAAGTGTTTCCTACTTTCATTCCAGAAAGGTCTGGCTTTAATTTTTAGACTATGCTCCCTAGTCCTAGACTGCCCAGCCAACAGAGATAGTTTCCTCTCTCTACCCTTTTTGTTCCTCTTAATCTCTTCAAAACTTCAATCAAATCACGCCGCAACTTTGTAAACTCCAGGGGATACAGCCCCATTTGTGTAACCTCTCCTCGTAACTTAACCCTTGGATTCCTGGTATCATTCTGAATGGAGTGGCTCAAGGAAAAGCTCATCACCACCTTCTCAAGGATAATTAAAGCTGTGATGCCCTTATCCCAAAACCGGTTAAACGAAAAGATTAAATAGATCACATTTGTAATGAAAGGTTTGGAGAACAGCAGGTAGAAGAGAAGACAGTCAGTAGAGGAGGTTACGAATAGTTTAAGCACAGTGCTGAAACTGGTGGCATCTGCCCAAGAGTCCTTTTCGTGGGACTCAAGAAATTGGCAAAATGTAATTTTTGAACTGCTCCATTAGCAGTTACGATGAAACATCATTAAGATGTAACCAAATAATTGACAGGACAGGGAGGTGGGGAGGAGTTATTGTCAGAATGACATGCAGGGTCCGGGTGTCATCCACTGAAAGCTTTTTCAGTTAGAAGGGGCAGGACACTGTCAGGCAGTGCATTCCGGATCTTAACCACTCCCATTGAGCGGAGAGGCCTTTCAGAATATAAGAAGGTAAGAAACATGAGCTAGAATGGGCCAAATACCTCTTCAGTCTGCTCCGCCATTCAATAAGATCAAGGCTCATCTTCTATGTCAACTCCACTTTCCTGCCCTTTTCCTGTACCTTTGATTCCCGTTGAGAACATGTCTATTTAAGGCAAAGGCAAAGGCAAAATACTGCGGATGCTGGAAACCTGAAACAAAAACAACAATGCTGGAAAAGCTCAGCAGGTCTGACAGCATCTGTGGAGAGAATGACAGAGTTAATGTTTTGAGTCCGTATGACTCTTCTTCCGAGCTAAGGGGAAGTAGAAATGTGGTGAAATATATACTGCTTAAGGTGGGGGAGGGGGGGGCGGGACAGGTGAAGCTGGATAGCAGGCCAGCGATAGGTGGAGGCAAAGGAGAGATTGAAAAGATGTCATAAACAAAAGGTTAAAGGTGGTGACACTGGCTAAAGGAGGTGCGAATGGTGACATTAAGAGTGGAAAGCAGAATGTGATAATGGCAGAACCAGGGTAAACACTCTGGAAAGTGACAGATGGCCCTAGTGGGGTTGGGGTGGAGGGAGGGGATGGTGTGGGGTCACCAAAGCGGTCACCCAGTCTGCGTTTGGTCTCTCCAATGTAGAGGAGACCGCATTGGGAGCAGCGAATGCAGTAGACTAAATTGAAGAAGGTGCAAGTGAAATGCTGCTTCACTTGAAAGTAGTGTTTGAGCCCTTGGATGGTGAGGAGGGGGGAAGTAAAGGGGCAGGTGCTACACCTTCTGTGGTTGCATGGGAACGTGCCATGGGAGGGTGTTGAGGTGTTGGGGTGATGGAGGAGTGGACCAGGGTGTCCCGGAGGGAATGGTCCCTATGGAATGCTGACGGGGGTCGGGGTGAAGGGAAGATGTGTTTGGTGGTGGCATCATGCTGGAGTTGGCGGAAATGGCGGAGGATGATCCTTTGAATGCAGAGGCTGGTGGGATGATAAGTGAGGACAAGGGGGACCCTATCATGTTTCTGGGAGGGAGAGGAAGGTGTGAGGGCGGATGCGCGGGAGATGGGCTGGACACGGTTGAGGGCCCTGTCAACCACTGTCAGTTAAGGAAGAAGGAAGACATGTCAAAAGCACTCTTTTGGAAAGTGGCATCATTGGAACAGATGCAACGGAGGCAAAATAAACTGAGAGAATGGGATGGAGTCCTTACAGGAAGCGGGGTGTGAGGAAATGTAGTCGAGGTAGCTGTGGGAGTCGGTGGGCTCCGATCCAATCTCCTCCAACCTACATCCGCAATTCTTCTGATGCCGTACCTCATATCAACAATTTCCAGTTCCCAGTCCCTAACCGCCCCCTCTTCACCATGGACATCCAGTCCCTCTACACCTCCACCCCCCACCGGGATGGTCTGAGGGCTCTCCGCTTCTTCCTCGATCAGAGGCCCAAACAATCCCCACCCGCCACTACTCTCCTCCGTCTGGCTGAACTTGTTCTCACACTGAACAATTTCTCCTTAAACTCCTCTCACTTCCTCCAAATAAAAGGTGTGGCTATGGGTACCCGCATGGGCCCCAGTTATACCTGTCTCTTTATGGGGTATGTGGAACATTCCTTGTTCCAGTCCTACTCAGGTCCCCTCCCACAACTTTTTTTTCGGTACATCAATGACTGTTTTGGTGCCGCTTCATGCTCTTGTCTGGACCTGGAAATATTTATCAATTTTGCTTCCAATTTCCACCCGTCCATCTCCAGCACTTCCCTTTCCTTCCTTGACTTCTCTGTCTCAATTTCTGGTGATAGACTGTCCACCAATATTCATTACAAGCCTACCGACTCCCACAGCTACTTCGACTACAGCTCCTCACACCCCGCTTCCTGTAAGGACTCCATCCCATTCTCCCAGTTCCTTTGCCTCTGTTGCATCTGTTCTGATGATGCCACTTTCCAAAACAGTGCTTCTGACATGTCTTCCTTCTTCCTTAACTGAGGTTTCCCACCCACGGACAGGGCCCTCAACCGTGTCTGACCCATCTCCTGCATCTCTGCCCTCACACCTTCCTCTCTCTCCCAGAACCATGATAGGGTCCCCCTTGTCCTCACCTATCACCCCACCAGCCTCCCCATTCAAAGGATCATCCTCCGCCATTTCCGCAAACTCCAGCATGATGCCACCACCAAACACATCTTCCCTTCACCCCGCCCCTCCATCAGCATTCCGTAGGGACCATTCCCTCCAGGACACCCTGGTCTCCTCCATCACACCCAACACTTCAACCCCCTCCCACAGCACCTTCCCATGCAACCACAGAAGGTGCAGCACCTGCCCCTTTACTCTCCCCCTTCTCACCATCCAAGGGTCCAAACACTGTTTTCAAGTGAAACTTCACTTGCACTTCCCTCAATTTAGTCTACTGCATTCACTGCTCCCAATGCGGTTTCCTCTACATCGGAGAGACCAAACGCAGACTAGGTGACCGCTTTGTGGAACACCTTCGGTCTGTCCGCAAGCATGACCCAGACCTCCCTGTCGCTTGCCATTTCAACACACCACCCTGCTCTCATGCCCACATGTCCGTCCTTGGCCTGCTGTAATGTTTCAGTGAAGCTCAATGCAAACTGGAGGAACAGCACCTCATCTTCCGACTAGGCACTTTACAGCCTTCCGGACTGAATATTGAGTTCAACAACTTCAGACCACGAACTCTCTCCTCCATCCCCACCCCCTTTTTGATGCCCCCCATTTTTTTTCTTATTCATTTTTATTTTTAAATTTGTATTTATTTTTTTCCCACAATTTCATTATTATTATTTTAAAAATGTATTTCCATTTTTATTCATCGTTTTATCCCCAGCTTTTAGCCTTTTCGATCTTTTTTCCCCACACCGCCCCCTCCCTCCACCCCAACCCCACTAGGGCCATCTGTCACTTTCCAGAGTGCTTACCCTGGTCCTGCCATTATCACATTCTGCTTTCCACTCTTAATGTCACCATTAGCACCTCCTTTAGCCAGCACCACCACTATTAACAACCCTTTGACCTTTTGTTTATGACATCTTTCGCAATCTCTCCTTTGCCTCCACCTATCACTGGCCTTCTATCCAGCTTCACCTGTTCCTTCTAAGTTAAGTTTGCTGCAATGCTCTAGTGTTGCCAGGCAGGAGGTACTGGGTTGAGAAATGCAGTGCTCGCTCGCTGTGAGGTGCTAAGAAACCTTGAATAAAACTGAGATGTCAGGAGCTAGTTAAAGCCTTCGATTCACATGCAGTAATATCATATTTTCCCAAGAACGGTTTGACAGTCAGTGGCGTCACAAAGCCATCAATCCAGCCTGAACTGGATTTTTCAAACATTTATTCTTCCGTGGGATGTGGCCCATCCTTCATTGCTCTTGAACTGAGTGGCTTGCCACAACATTTCAGAGTCAGCCACATTGTTGTGGGTCTGGGGTCACGTGTCGGCCAGATGAGGTAAGGATGGCAGATTTCCTTCCCTAAAGGGGAATTAATGAAGCAGATGAGTTTTTTATGACAAGCAACAAAGGTCTTATGGTCACCATTACTGAGACTAGCTTTTCAATTCCAGATTATTAATTGAATTTAAATTCCACCAGTTGCTTGTGATGGGATTTGAATCCGTGTCCCCGGAACATTAGCCTGGGCCGCTGGATTACAAGTCCAGTGATATTATCACTATGCCACGATCTCTCTCTATGGGTTCGTTCATTGGCTCCTGAGTAACCATTTGGGTGTTGCTCTTTTGCTCCTGAGTGCTCCTTTTTGTACTTTGGGATTTACACCATCCATTGTATATTTGGTGGAGTATATATCAAACTGCCACCCCAGCCCCATGGCTCTTGGATAGATGTAGTCTTCACTGTTTTTTTATAAGTTCTGACATCAAATGAAATCTGTGCATTAGAGCTGACCTTGAATCCTGACTGCCAAGGAAGTTGTCATCAATAAAAGATTGTGCCCCCAACCTCTTCTGAACACAACTCCTAATGATCTACCTCTTACATGTTTAGCCTCCTCTGAATCTAACTCTAATGACCACCCCCTGCACGCTTAATCACCTCTCAATTCAAATCCTAACAACTTATCTCCTGCATCCTTGACCTTCTCCCAACCCAACACTTGACAATACTACATTTTCTTAGGCCTATCGTCAAGAACCCTCTATCTTCAAGCAGAGTTTCTCCTGCCTTCTGCTTTGCCATCACTACACCCTCCTCGAAAAGCCCTCTCTTGACCCGAAGATTCTCTCTCATTACCTCCTGTTTTTGTCCCTTCCATCTGGTTTTCGCCCTTCCCCCACCCTACACCCCAGCATCAAAAGGAGCCTGGTCAAAGTCACCTCCAACTGTGACACCTCAACTATCCTTGTTTTCTTCTACCTTTCCATGGTGTTCAATAGATTGATCACTCCACCCGCTCCTGTACCATCTCCGAGTTTGGTTTCTAACTCAGTTCCATACTTACCTGCCTTATCATATCCAGTACTGCTCCTGCAATGGCTTAGCCTTCACATTGACATCTTAGGAATGCCTCGAGGCTCAATCCTTGGCTCTTTCCACTTCCATGTCTTCATGTTGGCCCTTGATAATCGATATGGGGTCAGTTTCCATGTGGACGGTGATTAAAACCAGCTCTACCACACCGCTGATTCTCTGACCATAATTGTGCGGCCTTGATGTAAACTCATGGATTAGTCAGAACTTCCTTCCACTTAACACAGAACAAGCTAGATTTGAGTCAACTTGTTTGACTCATGCCATGGCCAGCATTTATTACCCATCCCTAATTGCCCATGACAAGGTGGTGGTGAGCTGCCTTCTTGAACCGCTGCAGTCCATGTGCTGTAGGTACACCAACAGTGCTGTAAGGGAGAGAGTTCCATGGTTTTGACCCAGTGACAGTGAAGGAATGGCGATATATTTCCAAGTCAGGATGGTGTGTGACTTGGAGGGGAACTTGGAGGTGGTGGTGTTTCTATGCATTAGCTGCCCTTGTCCTTCTAGGTGTTAAAGCATTTGGAAGGTTCTTTTGAAGGAGCCTTCTGAGTTGCTGCAATGCAACTTGTGCATGGAGGGAGTGAATGTTTAAGGTATTGGATGGTGTACTGATCAAGCAGGCTGCTTTGTCGTGGGTGCTATGCAGCTTCTTGAGTGTTGTGGGAGCTGCACTCATCCAGGCAAGTGGAGAGTATTCCATCACACCCCTGACTTGTGCCTTGTAGATGGTGAACAGGCTTTGGGGAGTCAGGAGATGAGTTGCTTGCCACAGAATTCCCAGCCTCTGATCTGCTCCTGTAGCTACAATATTTATATGGCTGATCAATGGTGACCCCCAGGATGTTGGTGGTGGGGGATTCGGTGATGGTAATGCTGTTGAATGTCAAGGAGAGGTGGTTAGATTCTATCTTGTTGGAGATGGTCATTGCCTGGCACTTGTGTAGTGTGAATGTTACTTGCCACTTGTCAGCCAAGCCTGGATATTGTCCAGCTCTTGATGTTTACGGACATAGACAGCTTCAGTATCTGAGGAGTTGCGAATGGTGCTGAACATTGTGCAAATCATCAGTGAACATCCCCACTTCTGACCTTATGATGGAAGGAAGGTCATTGATGAAGCAGCTGAAGATGGCTGGAGCAGCTTGGCTAATGGTGCGGCTAGTTCTAGGATACAAGTCTTCAGTATAACAAGTCAGGATATTGTCAGGGTGCATTGCCTTTGCTGTATTTAATGTTCCAGCCATTTCTTGATATTGGGTGGAGTGAATTGAATTGGCTGAAGACTGGCTTCCATGAAGGTGGGGACTTCAGGAGGAGATTGAGGTAGATCATCCATTCATCACTTCTGCAGTGAAATCAAAATATTTTTTTCACAAAGCGTAACGGAAATCTTGAGTTGTCTTCCTCAAGAAGTTGTAGATGCTAGTTTAATTGAAAATTTTAAGACTGACATTGACAATTTTTTATTATATAAGGGTATGAAGGGATATAGATTGAAAGTGGCTAAAGGGAGTTAATTTGCAGATCAGACATGATCTAAATGAATCATGGAACAGACTTGAGGGGCTGAACAGCCTACTCCTGTTTCTACTTGAGTCAAGAAAAACTCAGCATGGAGGAGGTGTGGCGAGAATTCTCTACCATGAATGTAGCAGCTCATGGAGGTTACTTTGACTGGATCTCCCCCACCTGCGACCTCTACCACTGAGATGAACGCCATTGCCTCTGGGTTCCCCTCCAACCTGCGCACCATCCTGGTACGGACACATATTCCTATCCCATCATTGTCTCTAGGTCAAAATCCTAAAATTCCCAATCTAACACCATCACCGCAAGGACTCAAGGAGAGAGCCCAACACCATAATCTCAGGGAACCAGTGGTAGACAATTAAAGTTTGTCTTGCCAGTGTCATCCACATTCCGAGACCACTCATGACCGGAACAAACTGAAGACAGCCACGAGGACAGGACAAGCAGAGTAAGGATTATTTAGTCTCCAGATTGTAGGAGACCCATAAAATAATATAACGTGCGGAGGAATTAAAGAAACAATGGGATGAAAATGATCCCTATGAGCCTCTGAAGAACCAGTAGAAAGGTACACTGCTACACTTGTTAAGGCCATATAGTTAGAGAATTGTGTGCAGTTTTGGAGTTCACACTATAGAAAGTTGAGGCTTCAAAGGATACAGTGCAGATTCACTAGGGTGTTGTCTAGTATGAGAAAATACAAACAGTAAAGGGGGTGGAAAATTGGGATGTTTTTATTACATGGGGAGTTTTACTCAAGGTTTTTAAGAGTTTGAGAGAAGGGTTTCAAATGATTGAAGGACCGAGAGCCAGGAATAGAGATATAAAATTATATGAAAGATAAAGCAGAGATCATGTCAACAGTTCTGAATATGTTAAATTGGCATTTTTTAATTCATGTACATGACATGGGCATTGCTGGCAAGGTCAACATTTGTTGCCCATCTCCAATTGCCCTTGGGAAGCCGGCAGTGAGCTGCCTTCCTGAACACAACTGAGATGCTTTCGGAAGATATCTGGGAGTCAGCTGTCGGCCTTTTTACACATGCTGGAGATGCAGAGACAGGCAGGGGAACATCAGGCAGAGTTGTCAGAAGCAGTCACCAGGCTAGGACGAAGGATGGTGGAGTCCGCCCACATTCTCGCTGATGTCTTGGCTCCGGCATGCGAGCGCCTTGAGGTTTCCATGGGAAGGGTGGCGCCCATGGTCCGGCAGTTAAGGCCAGATCTGTACTCGGACCTGCACTCCATTGCTCTAGGCATGGGTGGGATCCCCAGTGACTAGGTGAGAGGCGGACGGGATACCTGTGGGTCTGCAGTCAGACCAGGTATAGATGACAGATTTTCTTCTGCCAAGGACATTAGTGAAGCAGCAATTTTACCTTAATTTTACAGCAATCCTATAGTTTCATGGTCACCATTACTAATGTAACTTTTTATTCCAGGTTTATTCAAGTAACAGAGTTTCACTTCTCGAGCTGTTGTGGAGGGATTTAAACTCAAGTCTCTGGATCAGTTGTCCAGCCCCCTGGATTACTAGTCCAGCAACACAACCACAATGCCACTGTTCTGAAGAACCAGAAGAATAGAGGAATATGTGAAAAAAGCTGAGACTTTGGATCAGGACTGCTGCTTTTGTAGCCGTGGATAAGCGGTAGCAGCCTCTCCGCTGAATTAGAGGGTTGTGGGTTATGAATCCCACTCCAGTGACTGAGCACAGAAATCTAGGCTGACGCTACAGTGCAGTGCCAAGGGAATGTTGTTGATCAACTGAGTTATGAGGCTCTCAAGTGGACGTAAAAGATCCCAGGATACTGTTTCTGCCTGAGGTGTTGGCTAATATTTGTCCTTCGACAAATAGACCCTAACAGATTTTCAGGTTAGCAGGCTAACAGATTGTCAGGGAGCCTGCCAGGAGCAAATTAGCTCATGACAAGTCATTGTTAGGATGTCGAAAAAAATGGCAGCTATAATTTGCTAATCAACAACATTCCCTTGTCAGGCTGGATTTCAGTGCTCAGTCACTGGATTGGGATTCTGATCCCACAACCTTCTCATTCAGCGGAGAGACTGCGACCACTCATCCACGGCTACAGAAGCAACAGCCCTGATCCAAAGTCTCTGCTCTTTTCCAATATTCCTTTACTCTTCTTTTCTCCAGTACAGTAGCATTGCGGTTGTGTTACTGGACTAGTAATCCAGGGGTCTGGACAACTGATCCAAAGACTGGAATTTAAATCCCACCACAACAGCTGGAGAAGTTAAACTCTGTAACTTGAATAAATCTGGAATAAAAAGCTACATCGATCCGGCCCTCTCTCCAAATCCAATGTAAACACAGGAGAGAGGTCCACAGCCTATTGGAGCCTTATTAGGTTTCCATACCCTCCTCTGGGGGAAAGTCCCTCTGTGCCCTAAGTGTAATAAAGCTGTAAACCCATTCTCTAGGGGAGGTGGTGGCATAGTGGTATTGTCACTGGGCTGGTAATCCAGAGACCCAGGATAATGCTCTGGGGACCTGGGTTCAAATCCCACTATGGCAGATGGTGAAATTTGAATCCAATTAAAAAGAAATCTGCAATTAAAAGTCTGATGATGATGACCATGAAACCATCGTCATAAAAACCTCCTGGTTCACTAATGCCCTTTAGGGAAAGAAATCTGTTATCCTTAACCTAGTCTGGCCTACATGTGACTCCAGACTCACAGCAATGTTGTTGACTCTTAAATGCCCCCTAGACAAGGGGAACTAGGGATGGGCAATGAATGCTGGTCAAACCAGTGATGCCCATGTCCCAGGAATGAATAAAAAAGAAATTTCAATTTGTGTAAGACACCTGCCCTTGCTACATCTATTCATTCTCCTGCTCCTCATCTTGCACACTTCTCATTCTTGGTGAATCCCTTCTCTGTGGTGCATCCCATCTCTTCATCCTCATTCTCCAGGAAATGTGCAAGAGGTAGCTGTGGCGCTTCTGCCAATCTGCTGGAGATAGGGAGGTACCATGCTGACACATTCCACTCGCTGTCTCCAGACCATGACATTTTGGGACCCCCAGGGTTGAGTGGGAGGGCCCAGCACCTGACTGCTTTCTAAACACCCAAGGGTGCCCAATGAGCCCTGAAGCACCCCACCTCCCAGACCCAACTTCCCTGCCAAAGTTGGACCTTGACTGTGCCGATGTATAACGTACTGAACCGTGTAAGTGTTCTGTTCTATGTAATAGAAATAGTCACATAGTGGAGAAGTGATACCAGTCAGTAAGACTCAACTCATATTCTAAAGCCACGGGGAAGCAGTAACAATTGTCCACTTAGGACACTGACTGGGTGTCTCTGTCCGCAAGTGAGGATGAGAATCGACTGATAGGAAACTGAAAAGCATCCAGGTTTTTCTGGGTTTCAGTCAGCAGAGAGGTGCACTTACTAATGACAGGAGAGAATGATTTAAGAACACACTCTACAATGAGGCCTTTTACACAGCTGAGTCAAGGAAAAGGCCCTGGTTGCCCAAGGTTCAAGGGTTAACACTGCAGGTGACTTTCCCTCATGCATCACAACAATTCCTATTATTGAAGTTGTATAAAATAAGGTACAAGAGGGACAAAATATGAGCAAAATACTGCAGATGCTGGAAATCTGAAATAAAATCAAAGTGCTGGAAATATTCAGCAGGTCTGGCAGCATCCGTGGAAGAAGAGTTAATGTTGCGAATCGAATATGATTCTTCTTCAGAACAGAAGTTATATTCGACTTGAAACGTTAGCTCTCTTCCTCCCTCCACAGATGCCACCAGACCTGCTGAGTATTACCAGAAATTTCTGTTCTTGTACCTAGAAATAGGTTAACTGATCTGGTGTATTAATGTCTAAAAGCATCTGACCCCATGTGACTATGAAAGCTAAGCAGAGCTTGTCTTGGCTAAGGTGGTGATTTAGGCCAGGATGGGTGTGACCCACAGGGAGGGGATATGTCACTTGGAATACCTGCCTTTATTTCACTGCATTCTGTGTTTCCCTGGAGTGGTAGAACGCCCTCCCTAACAGCACTGTGGGTGTACCTACACCATATGGACTGCAACGGTTCAAGAAGGCAGCTCACCACCCACCTTCTCAAGGGCAATTAGGGATGGGCAATAAATGCTGGCCTAGCCAGCGACGCCCACATCCTGTTAATAAATTTTTTTAAAATGTGGCACTTTTGAGGCTGAGACTCTGATATTATTATTATTTAGTTCATTTCAGCATTGTTGCTTATTTTTGCACATTTTTGGTTTGATTGCACCATACGCTTATTGCCTATATTGGTGATGATCTTAAAGGGGCACTTGTGGTGCTGATTCTTGTTTGGTAGTCCTAGTGTCGCCCTTATCAATCCATTAAAATAAGCCCGTGCACCTAGCAAGAGTCATGTTCAAAAGGAGGACTACACTATGGCAGTGCGGTGGGGTTGGGGAATTTTCCTTTTCCAGTCACATGATAAATAGACGTGCTCTTGGTTATATCACAACATCTGTAATCTGGCTTCAGTGACATCATCCATTGCAGAATAAAGGGTCTTGGGAGGTTCTGCATCCTGCTCAGCACCTGGATTGAAGGCAGTATCTACAACTAGGCAGGGGCAAGGTGGTATTTACAGAGACAGGGTCACGTATGTAAAGACAATACATTAATCCTGTCAGTTTTGTCACGGACTCGGGTCCCGGGCTTGGCCATTTAGGACTGAGATGAGGAGAAATTTTTCACTCAAGAGGGCTGTGGAATTCTCTACCCCAGCGGGTTGTGAATGCTCAATTATTGAGTATGTTCAAGACTGAGATTGATGAGGGAATCAAGGAAATACAGGGAAAGTGCAGAAAGGAGGAGCTGAGTTTGAAGTCACACAGCAGAGCAGGTTCGAGGGGTCTATTCCTGCTCCCATTTCTCATGTTTTTAACTGCACCATTTTTGTCTCTTGTACAACAGAGGAAGAAACTTAGAACAAATATATCTGTCTCCACTTTGCTATAATGAAAGGTATGAGAAACAGATGAGGCACCAACTCTACCAGCTCAGATTCCTATGTCAGATATACTTCAGCTCAGCTCACATCAGTATTAAACTCACAATGCAAATCTGGGGCTTGACACTGCATGGTATGCAAACCTAATGCGTCAGCAAATTTGATATACAAAGTACTCAAGTGGTATATTGAAACCTCCAAGGCACCACTTACCTCACCTCAACTGAACAGAAGCGCTCACCTTCTCAATCTCTGTACATTAACAATTCTATCAGTTGGGAGAGCAGGATTCACGTGTGCACGCACCTATTAAAGCATGGAGCCTTCTCCTAAACAACCAGCCACGTTCCTAACAATGCACACAAGATTCTCTCTGGCTAGAAGCCAAATTGCAGCTAGGGGCCTCAGTGGTCATCTCCGGTTTAAAAGCTTTGACACTTATATTTGTAGCCAGAGTCACAAGCTTTACGAGCTGCCATTTTGAAAGTAATTCTCTCCACCTTATTTGCATATTCCTCTCTGTCTCTTGCCTGAGAGGCTATGACAATAGTGTCTGATGCAGGAATCAATCCAATCCTTTCATTGAGAGGACTAGCCAATCTTTGAATGGTCCTGGACTGTTTGGCTGATATGGGGAGAATCGATGTACTGCTTTGCAGTGAGATGCAGTAAGATCGGAGCAAAGCTCTAACACAGGCTACAGTCCTCCCCAGTTAGCACAATCTCTGCACAGAAATAAGAGATTACACCCAAGGGAAAGGCACCAAGGGAATACAGCTGTTTTAAATCCTGGGCCATGTCTTCGGTCAATTACCACTCAGTTACACGTCTGCAGCTCTTTCCAGCTGCGGGCAGGAAATACCTGTGTACTAACAAGATACTGTACGTTTGGACTTCTAAGTCCCAACATTTTGAATTGAGGAGGTAGGAGAATCAAGTGATAGGAAGGTCATGGTCCCTGTGAGGCTACACCTGAGCTGAGCTACGCAGTGTTCTTATTCGCGCAAAAAACTCCCAATGTAAGGCTTGCAAACCAACACCATCACGTCACTGGAAAGGTAAAGGTGGTGAAGCCAGTTATTCCTCCATTTAAACAAGGCTGAGTAAAATCAAGCTTCTTTCCTGGAATGTTTTTTATCTGATTCACTGCGATGCATTGGAACGAAAACCCTGTTTACTTTCCCTAGTCCTCTTGAACCCAGTTATCAATCAGTCCTCTGGCTGAATCATCGATTCTTGGAAGGAGCTACTGGGAATCACACTTGTGGTTTCATTAAAACTTTCATTGCTGCCTCTAATTGGCAAGACTCACTGTATGCAACCTGGTTCCCAAACATCCTTTTTCTCTGTAAAAATGAAGGACGGCTGTGATTCAGAAATCCTCATGGTATGCATCATTGCATTTTTATAATGCCTTTTACAGCCTCCCAATGTCCTAAAGTGTACTACAGCCAATTAAATACTTCTGAAGTGCAGTCGCTGATGTAATAGAGGACACATGGCAGCCCCAAAACAGCATTAAGATTGTGACCAGCCCAATTGTTTATTGGGGTTGGTAGAGGGATAAACATTGGCCAGGACAGCGAGGAGAACAACTCTGCTCTTCAAAATAGCATCATGCAATTTTCTACAAGAGAGCAGACAGGCCAGCAGTTTAACATCTCACATGAAAGACAGTACCTCTGACAGTGTAGCACACCCTCAAAACTGTACTGTAACATCAGCCTATATTTTGCGTTTAAGTCTCTGTAGTGAGGCTTGAATCCACAACCTTCTGACTCAGAGACCAGAGTTATACCCGTTAATCCATGGCTGCACTAGTGTCTGAAGCTCCAATGTGTGATTGCTGCTGCAGCTATGCTGCTCTCACAGTATTGTGTAACTCAGCTTGGCTTGTAACCCTGGCAGATGTTGGATCTACAGCGGCACCTCTCTGGTAGTATGCATGCAAATAAGTTCCACTTAAACTGTCTTAGGTCCGAAGACAATTGACAGAATGCAAGTAGACATTTTGAGCAACACCTCAGCATATAACCATATAATAAAGGAAGTAAAGCATCTAGAACCCTTAATTCCTAAAGCAATTCTTAATCTACATAGAGAACTTCATATTTTCTACAGCCAATGTCCTCCACTATTAATCTCATGTTGAACTTTGTTGAATGTGGAGAATTTTCTTTAGGCAACAAATTATGACCGTGAATGCACATAAGAACATAATAAGAGCTGGACTAAACAATATGGCTTTGAGCCATCTCAGCCATTCAATAAGATCATTGCTGATCTTCAGCCCCAACTCCACTGTCCCACATCAAAGGCGGCGCAGACCAAACAGAGTAAAGAACAGACAACGCTGTTCTCGATCCCTCCTGCTGTGTTGCCCATCTTTCCTTCACCATTCCTGCTCACTTCCCACTTGCCCCTGCTAACTCTCTTTACTGCTCCCGTTCCCACCTTCCACATTGTTTACCTCCCATCACTAGCGCTCCACAAGAACACAAGTAATAGGAGCAGGAATAGACCGTATGGCCTGTTGAGCTTGCTCTGCCATTCAATACGATCATGGCTGACCTTAGGCTTCAACTCTATTTTCCTGCCCGCTCCCCATATCCCTTAATTCCCCGAGAGACCAAAATCTATCTATCCCAGCCTGAAATGTATTCAACAATGGAGCATCCACAACCCTCTGGGACAGAGAATTCCAAAGATTCACAACCCTTTAAGTGAAATAATTTCTCCTCTCAGTCCTAAATAATCGGCTCTTTATCCTGAGACCGTGCCCCCGTATTCTAGATTCCCCAGCCAGTGGAAACAATTTCTCAGGGTCTACTCTATCAAGCCCCTTCCGAATTTTGTAGGTTTCAATGGGATCGCCTCTCATTCTTCTAAACTCCAGAGAAGCTCAAGCGGGGGCCAGAGCATGTGTGGGAAGCGGAAGGGAGCAGCTGAGTGGATTGCAGGGAAGCGATGGCAGGGAAGCGGATGGCAGGGAGCAGGCAGCAGGAGGGAGGGGCGCAGGGAGCCAGAGGGAGGGGCGCAAGGAGTGGGGGGCTGGAGGGAGTGGCAAAGGGAGCAGCAGAGTGGAGGGTGGGGAGTGGACTCACAACAGTGATGCCAGCGGTGGGAGAAATCGCGCATGCCCTGACAGATGGAGTGGAAGCTGAGTTCCTATTTAGCGGCAGGAGTTACAGTGACGTTTCAATGAGATCATCTCTCATCCTTCTAAACTCCATAAAGTATAGGCCCATTCTACTCAATTTCTCATTATAGAACACCCTTCTCATTCCAAGAATCAAGTTAGTGAGCCTTCACTGTGCTCCCTCTAAGGCAAATATATCCTTCTTTAGGTACAGAGACCAAAACTATTCACAATATTCCTGGTGTGGTCTCACTCAAGTCCTGTACTGTTGCAGCAAGACTTCCTTACTCTTGTAATGCCTTTGTAGTAAAGGCTTCCTAATTGTTGTACCTGCATGTTGATATTTTGTTTTGTGTACAAGGACATTCAACTCCCTCTGAACATTAAAACGTAATCATTTCTCACCATTTAAACAAATTCCTTTTTTTCGATTGTTTCCAACAAAGTGAATAACCTCAACTCCCCCCTCTATCTGCCACCTTCTTGTCCACTCACTTAAACTATCCATTTGTAGACACTTTGTGTTCTCCTTACAGCTTATTTCCTCATCCAGCGTTACATCATCAGTAAACTTGGATACATTAGATTCCGTCCCTTCACTTAAGTCATTAATAGATGTGGCCCCAGCACTGATCTTTGAGGCACCAACCACTAACAGCCTACCAACCAAAAATGACCTGTTTTTCCCACTCCATTTTCTACCTTTTAACAGATCTTCTATCCATGCTGGGCCCCATGAGTCCTTGTGCGGCACCTTATCGAATGCTTTTTGAAACTCCAAATACACTACATCCACTGGTTTTCCTTTACCTACCCAGTTAATTACATCCTCAAAAAATCTCCAAACAATATTTCCTTTTCATAAAACCATGTTGACACTGATGCCAAACAATAATGATTCCTTAATAATGGATTCCAGCATTTTCCTGACGACTGTCAGGCCATCTGGCCCATGAGCTCTCTTTCTTCTCCCTCCTCCCTTGAATCCTGGTGTTACATTTGCTTCCTTTGAATCCAGAGACCATTACAGAATCTAGGGAATTTTAGAAGATCACGACCAGTGCATCTACTATTTCTGCACCACCTCTTTTAAACTCTGGTACGTAGGCCATCAGGTCCAATATTATGCTTTAAGCCTTATATTTTATTCTTATACTATCCTGACTCTCTTATCACAGGTGGATCATTTTCCCTGTGGAGTTTTTTATTCAATGGATTGTGTATTCCTTAAGAATTAAGGAGTATTTCCTTAAATTTTGCCATTGCATATCTAATGTCATACCTCTTAATCAAATTTCCCAATCTACCTGCCTGACAGCACGGTCGGAGCAGATTCAAGAGTAACTTTCAAAAGGGAATTGGATAACTGCTTGAAGGGGAAAAAAAATGCAGGGCCAAGGGGGAGCAGGGAGGAAGTGAGACTATTTAGACAGCTCTTTCAAAGATACAGACATGATGGGATACATGACCTCGTTCAGTAAGATTCTATGAATGACTTTTTACAATACAAAGTAAATTACATCTAAGTGCACACAAGTTCAGCCTTCTCTTGAATGATCCGGTAAGTTTGTGAGGCATGACACATTACTGCTAACAAAACATGCTAACTGCTCCCTTTAATACTTGTCATTATTAGATGTTCATTTACAAAGTCCTGTAGAATCCCCTCAGTTTTTTTACCCCTCTGTTTGGACATTAGGCTAATATTTGCTATTCTCAACTCATGAACAATTGTGGTATCTTTTTGAGGTAAGGAAATCATTAACAAAAGCATCTTATACTTCATCGGAAACCTTGAAATTTTTACTGTGTCCCTTCTAGCCCATAAATTTTGTAGATATTTTAGTCTAGTTTCTGCATAACAGTTTTTATTAATTTCTATATGTCCCATATCACTCAACTGAAATTTGTCTACGCTCTTTCTTTGAAGAATCCATTCAACCTATCCTTAGGTGTTAGCAGTGGTACAGTGACAGCAGTCTCACCTCTGAATTAGAAGTTGTGATTTGAAGTTCCAGTCCAAAGATTTGAGCATTTCATCTAGACTGGCAATTCAGAGCAGTACTGAGGGAGTGCTGCATTTTTGGAGATACCAGCTTTCAGATGAATCCACTTTTCTAAAACTGATTATCTAACCCTTTATTTCATTGCTGTTTATGAGAGCTTGCTGTTGGTAAATTGGTTACTACACTATAACAGTGATTACATGTCAAAAGTACTCCATTGGCTGTTAAGCACTTTGGAATGCTCTGATCTTGTGAAAGGTGCCAGATAAATGCAAGTAAAAGGCTAAAGGAAACTGAGGCTGCTCTTGGATCAGACGAAAGGCAAATGGAAAAGAGGATTAGAGACAACTGTGGAAGTGATGGGGAAAGCTTTTCTCAGTAATGTGAAGAGCTGCAGCGCCGTCAAGACCGGATTGACGGATGATCATGGACAGTTTACAAAAGATCATTGGGTTAGCAGAAATACTAATCTACAAGCAGATCTGGATACTCTAGGGCAATCGGGCTCATGACTGACAAATTATATTTAACCTAATGCAGTGTTAGGCACGCGGGCAGAGTGACTGCTGAACATATATACAATCCTTCAGGGAAAAGTGCCACAGCCCATGGAGGGAGATAGATCTGAGCAATCAGTACATTGATTTCTAAAGGTACATGAGCAATACCTAGAGCGAGTAGGGTACAAGGGTGTATTGAGAACACTTGACTATAAGACAATGTCTAC
This sequence comes from Cetorhinus maximus, assembly GCF_964194155.1. Taxonomy (NCBI): domain Eukaryota; kingdom Metazoa; phylum Chordata; class Chondrichthyes; order Lamniformes; family Cetorhinidae; genus Cetorhinus; species Cetorhinus maximus. The sequence continues at coordinate 9,666,794 of NC_135906.1, forward strand.
TATTTTGTAGGGCCTTGTTTTGGCCTCAGTTAGAATACCATGTCCAGTTTTAGTCTCCTTTCATAGTGGGTGATACTGAGGCTTTGGAAAGGGTTCAGAGGAACATTACTGGATTGAAGAATTTTAGCCATCAAGATAGGATAAGAGAGCTGGGACTTCAGAGAAGCACAGACTTGGGGTGCAATAGCAAACTATTACGGATGCTGTAAATCTGAAATAAAAAAAAACAGGAAACCCTGGAAATACTTAGCAGGTCTGGCAGCATCTGTGGAGAGTTAACTCTTCAGGTTGATGATCTTTCATCAGAAGCCCTTCTTGGGGTGATCTGATTGTGCAAGAAAATCAACTCTTTTATATTCCCTCAGTTTTATCCCTGGTAATACTCTCAATGCAGCCACGTTTGTGAATATTGTCAATATTCTCAATAGTTGCACGCACATCCAATTTTCTCCTTTAAGTGCCGATTCCTGTACTGCCCCGAGACAGAGAACCAAAAACATATCTCATGTGGTAGCAGCTACATTAGTGAAAGCTGAAGTCCGCATTTCCAAACACAATGTCTCTTGCGGTATAGTTCATAGAAGCCTAACCAACATATCCTCGGTTGGTTACCCCCATATTTGCACCAGTGAGTTCTCCCTGTTTCAGAACTGGAAAAACGTTCCTGTATCATGGTACTCGATACACCTGAGACTTGTTGCCATGTTAACCTTCTTTGAGATGCAACAGTCGTGTCCAGCTTTCCCTCGGAGTTCGAACAAATTACACCTTTGGAAGTAATATGATGCTTCCGAAACACAATATAATGATACTTATATATATTATAAGAAGATATGAAGATAGTGCAACAGACATTGTGAGCATTCTTGTGCATCTTGGAGGAGACACAAACTAGAGGCCAACATGAGCTGCCCACAAAACAGATGTAAAGCCAGCAGATTGAAGCACGTGGACTTTTACAAAAGTCTGACTTTCCAAGGCATGGAAAACCTTGTGTTTAACAATGCAGAACGGACAACTTTTAACCATTTTCCTTGTCTGCTGAGGAACTGAGAGTTTTGTGACAGTTTGATTACCTAGCTTTTAATGCAAAAGGAATGATGCTCTAGAATCATAGGACGATATGCCATAGGATGAAGCTCAAATAACAGCAGAAGGGGCCATCAACATTCAGTAAGAATTCCACCCACCTATTTGTATGTGCAGATTCATGACCTGTTCTAATATTTAACTTCAGATAGAGGGTTTTTTTTACCTACTGTTCCTGCCAGATTGCATCTTTACAGCTGCCCATTTCTCATTTATACCTTTAGTGTACCACTCTACTGAAGGTGAGATCTGCATGGGACAGCCAATTCTCCTCTGCGTTTGGGCCCATGAACCTGAACACCGACAGAAACAATGTCTTGGCAATGAGATAGGAGGGAGAGGGAAGGAGTAAGTTTTGATCGGCCATATGGCTTTTTGCTGCTCGGGTCTGGTAGTTGGATGCGAATTTGCTCATTCTACCCTCTTATAATTTCTATAGCTTCTTACACAACTTCAGGAAGTCCCTAAGTGCTCTGCAGCAATGCAGAACTTTTTTTTTAAAAAAGTGTAGTCAACTGTTGCAATGTAGGAAGCACAGCAGCCAATTTGTTCATAGCAAGCTCCCATAAACAACAATGTAATAATGACCAGACAATCTGTTCAGTGAGATTGGCTGAAGAATAAACAGTGGCCAGGACTCTGAGGAGAACTCCCCTCTCTTTGTTAAAATAGTGTCATGGGGGTCTTTTACCTCCACCAGGAGACTTACAGAATCTATAATAAAGCAAGCACTTCAATCTCGAGGTTGAAGAAATGTGAAAGCCACGTACGCACTGTGGCTGATGCTATATTGCTACATCACCCACACAATTATCTGTTGCTTAAATGTGAGACCCTAAAAGTGTTAAATACAGAAACTCATCATTTACCAGACATGAGTGAGTGTGTAGAGGAATCAACTCCAGAGATGGTGCACACTTAACAATACTCCTGTCCAGGCCAGCTCTGAAGTTGCACGAAATGAGTGAAACTGGTTTGGAAGAAGATCAAGCTTACAATTTAGCGACTCTGCGGTCAGATCTGATATGGAAAAGTAGTCCCTTCACTCGGAAATACATTTTAAAAAAGAAAAACTAAAGGGCTTTAATGTATAAGTAAAATATCTTTTAAAACACAGAACATATATAACATTCAGACACAATGAGATACAAATGCTTATTGGAAGGCGGCAAAAAAGAGAAGTTTAGTGTGTCATTGGGAGTAGTGACTATCTGGAAAACCTCAGGATTCGCAGGAGCAGTCCATATAAGGGAAAGTGGGCCAGGCCCTTCTAAGTCACGGCAAGATAGGACTCCACCTGGTGGAATGCACAGACTTAACACAAGTTTTCAGTAAATACAACAGTTTGGGCTCCCATCCAAACAGTGCCTCCTTTCCTTTCCGGCCGAGTATCAAGTTTCCCAGTCATTTTACAGCTTCGTCTCATTTCATTCTCTAGAACTCAGCAAATTCCTTAGAATATTTCTCTGTGAGAGATATGCGGATTGCCTCCTCTTCATAGTCGTCAAAGTTACTGGTGTCCCCAGGGCCTCTCATCTTGGGTTTAAAAGGAGGTTCCTCCTGAGGAAAGGAACAGAAACTAATTTAAATTGAATTGCAGTCATGGAGTTATTACGGCACACATATACCGAAAGCTGTTCACCGCGACTCTCCACTGTAATTAGAGTGCGATAAGTCACAGCAAATGGTCCTCATCTGACACCCGAAATACGCGCATTGAACTAAGCCTCCCTCCCCACCAAAACATATCACAGCCAGTACAATGTAATGGGGAGGCAGTGGCTTAGTGATATTGTCACTGGACTAGTAATCCAGAGCCCAGGGTAATGCTCTGGGGACCCGCGTTCGAATCCCATCATGGCAGATGGTGGAATTAGAACTGAACTAAAAGTCTAATTATGACCATGAAACCATTGTTGATTGTCGTAAAAACCCATCTGGTTCACTAATGTCCTTTAGGGGAAGGAAATCTGGCCTACATGTGATTCCAGATCCACAGCAATGTGATTGACTTTGAAATGGCCTAGGAAGCCACTCAGTTTCTCGAGGTCAATTAGAGATGGGCAAAAAATGCTGGTCTAGTCAGTGACGCCCACATTCCATGAATGAATGAAAAAAACATATGGCTATTGTTCTATGCTCTGACATTGCACATTAGCTGTAACAACTTGACTGGGCCACCTTGCCACTAGATGCACCCCAAAATCCATGTGTGACATGCCACACACTCTTTTATCATAAGAACCTTAAGATTACAGCCCTGGATATAAACATTAATTTCAATACAAAAACATATTGTAACACCCTTTTCTTAGCTTGAGCAGGACTGTATAAAATAAAGCATTAGTCCTTCAGTCAGAGAGTGTAAGTGTAACATTGGATGCCTCTGGCTAATTGAAGCTAATCTGTAGGACAAATATGACAATGGAAATTTCCAGTAGTAACCATGCATCCCTGCATTTTGCGTGTAAAGGAGTTTACATTGGGACTTACTTCACTGAAGCAAGAACCCAATGCAGGTTGAGTTAGGTAAACAGAGTGGGTGTGTATGGGGAGAGAATGCACTTTGTCAGGTAAACGGAAACCCCCGTCTATTTTGGAACCATGGGAGCAGGTTTCCACATGCATTAGATGCCCGTCTAACCACAAACAGAATGCTTGTGTGCATATCTATGCAGAGAAAAGAGGCTAAGAGTAATGAGTAGACAGCCAACAGTATATAGAGAGGAAAACAGATTGTGAGTAGGAGAGATCTCGACAACATTTGTGTGACTGAACTCGTCACAAATAAGTGATGTAGTTTGAAGTCTCTGCTGGAATACACCACCCTGTCATAGTAAACAGCTGCACAAGGCACTATCCCCGGATATCCCACTCTCTGAGAAACAGGTCCTGACTGGCTAAGGTACCTTTCTTTTGTAGATGGAGATCCAGTCTGTGTTGGCAAACCACTTATGGTTCTTGATGTCACCGACACCGTTTCTAAGATTACCAAACCGTTTGGTCAGATCAACCTGCAACAGGTTCCGAAGCAGGTCTTTTAGGTCTGAACTGAAATGAGATGGAAACCGCACCTGAAAAAGAAATGTTAATCTGTTACGTGGGCATGACTCAGATTCATGTAACATTAGGTGCTCGGCAAAATGCAGAGAGGAGGGGGACACGGAAATTATATTAAGGGCAGATTTTCTGATTTGGCACACGCAGTGATTTACTGTGAGTTCAATGGATAGAAAACTGAGTACTACATGGGGCGACTTTGATACTTGTTTGTGGTGGACTGGGGTTGGGGTGGGGGGAGGGGGAACCTCATTGTGGTTGGGGGTCACAAATTATAGTCTTTAGTGTGAGCATTAAACTCTAGCTATTTGGACAGGGTGCTGCATCAGTGCATCGCAGTTCCATACCTCACCTTAGAGCACCCTGAAGGCCCAGAGGCAGCGCACAAGAGTAACTGTGTGGGTATTTACTTTTCAACCAGATTGTCACTTATAATTTTGGGGAGATTGATGATCCAATGCCATGGCCACTGCCGGGGTAGGACACCCAGGTTAGGAGATACAGCATGGACCCGATGGGCTGAACAGCCTCTTTCTGTGCCACAATGACTTTATGATGTGGGCAAAGGATTTTTTTTTTAAAGAAGCATGCGGCCTCCCTATTCGTCCTACCAGAATATATCACCTTATACTTATCCACATTGATGTTCATTTGCCAATGACTCACCAATCCTATAAGTTTATTAATGCCTTCCTATATTTTGCTGTAGTTCTCCAAATTCACCCAATTCACCAACCCCCACCCCCCAAATTTGGTGTCATCCACAAATTTTGAATTTGTACTTCCAATTCCTAAGTCCAAATCATTAATGTAGATGGTGAATAGCTGTGGTCCTAGGACCAATCCCTGTGGAACACTATTTCTCAGCTTTAGCAGTCTAATTAACTACCTTTAGCCACAGCTCTGTTTTCTGTTTTATAGCCAGGTTGCCATCCATTCTGTTACTTGTCTCCTGTGTCCACATTTCTGACCTTAGTCATGAGTTGCCTATAAGGTACCTTATCAAAGGCCTTTTGGAATTCTAAATATATTATGTCTACTGCATTATCGTTATCTACCCTTTCTGTTACTTCTTCAAACTGTTCAAAAAGGTTAGTTAAACATGATCTTTTTTGAAATCTGTGCTGACTATGGTATTATATTTTCAGTTTCTAGAAGTTTTCCTATCACATCTTTGAGCAAGGATTCCAACCTATTGCATTCAAGTAAAAGATAGGACACTTTCATTCAATCAGACCAGCTGCGAAAGGTAAGAGGGCGATGCTCATACTCATATTGCTCAGACCCCAGGAATAAGCATTTTGAAGCTTGTGTCCCACTAAGGAATTCAGCACTCAACACTCATAACACAGATAGCAAGAAGCTATCAAAGTACGTGATACAATGATACAAAGGTACGTAAGCAGAACTCGTTTCATCCGGACATGTGCCTGGACCAAGACTTAACCTATCTTTTCCCTCATGGATGGCAAAAAATTACCATGCAGGATAATGGGCTTCTGTCGGTTAGTAGGTGACATCGGGTAGTCAGAGCAAACTCTGTGGGTAGATTAAAATGTGTTTGTCTCGGCGTCCATTTCTTCCAACAAATTGCATAAAGAAGAATAAACCTGCATTTATATAGTGCCTTTCACATTTAGCCATTCTATGATCTAGAAAATATCCCAAAGTGCTTCACAGCCAATGATGTAGCTTTGAAGTGTAGTAACTAGAAATGCATCAACTACTTTGCACACAGCATGGCTCCACAAACAGCAATGAAATTAACGATCAGTTAAATTGATTTTTTTTTTATTAAGGTTTACGGTTAAAGTATAAAAGTTGGCCAGGAGACCCGGACAGCTGCTCTGGTCTTCAAATAACACCATGGAATCTTTTACATCCACAAGAAGGTCATTAGTTTAATGTCTCATCAGAAAAGTGGCATGCCCAAAATGACACTTCATCATAGTGGTCACCAATTTCTCAGAATAAAGGGGCAGGCCATTTAAGATTGAGATGAGGAGGAATTTCTTCACTCAGAGGGCGGTGAATCTTTGGAAATCTCTACCCCAGAGGGCTGTGGAAGCTCAGTCATTCAGCATGTTCAAGACAGAAATTGACAGATTTCTGGATACTAATGGCATCAAGGGATTGGGGGGGGGGTGCGGTGGGGAACAGCGTAGAGGTAGCTGATCAGCCATGATCTGTTTGGCCTACTCCTGCTCCTATTTCCTATGTTCCAAGGCACACATTTTCCCACATCATGAGAATCTAATATTACTATCCTCTTTCCTTTCATTTCATCTATAATTAGGGTATGATTCTTGATTAGTCAAAGTCCTTATCAAAAGCAGTGACAATGTGGTTCAGAGGTAGCATTCTCCAGTTAGAAGTTTCATTCCAGGGCTGGAGTACATTGTCCACTGTGGTGCTGAACAAGTTGAGCATTGTACCTCAGAGACATTAAGCCAAGTAGCTCCTCTTCGTCTCCCAGTGGTTTAGGTGGGTGTTAAGGATCACAAGATACTACTCAAAAAAAAGCACGGAGTTCTGCCAGAGTTCTGGCCAACATTCCTCCACTAAAAACAGATTACCTTGTCAGCTTATTGCTCTTTGTAGGATCCTGTGATTTGCTCACAAAACAGTGACTAATATTTCAAAGTAACTCTTGAATGTGATGTGATGAGGTGCTGTATAAATTCAAATCTTTCCTTATTTTCATTGCACAGGTCAGAACAACCATGTTTCCTGAAACATGCTGCTTACCTTCCCAGAGACTATTTTTTCATAAATCTGAATAGGCTGGTCTGCAAAAAATGGAGGATACCCAGCAGACATTTCATAGATTAGGACCCCTAATGCCCACCAATCCACAGCTTTGTTATAGCCCTGAAGGAAGAAGAGACATGGATCAGTAAAATAGATTCAATCCCCATCTCGGCCAAATTAGCTGATTTCAGCTAGACCAGTAATTGGGGGTTTATAACTGGCTTTGATGGGTTAGTTTGGGGCAGGACAGCCAGAGTTGCTAAGATAGCTGCTGGCTAACAATCCTTGCTGGAAGAGTGCAGGTATGGGCATCAATTGAGTATAGGACTGGGCTCACGGTGACCACAATTGAGGATATCTTGGTGTCGGTCATGTGCACAAATGAATAAGTGGCACATGAGGGAGGCTAGGGCCTATGCATTTCCCAAGTAATGAGTTAACACTTTTAGGGAGTCAATAAAAATGACAACCTAGTGGAGGCATTGCAGTACCAGTACTGGAGGTGTAATTACAGTGTGACAAATCTACATAGACAGTTTCATTTATAAATGTTTACACAGGAATTTATCAAGGAAATATATAATAAAAACAAAAATACGGACCAAATTATCTTTGCACATCTTGGTCCAATAATTCTTGGCCCCCAAACCCCATAACATCTGAAGATGACCCTTGATCTTGACTCCCATGTGAAATGCAATGGAAAAATAACAAGCATTCTACAATTCCTGCAAAGGGTATGCAGTTCTTGATGTCAGAATGTCGTCATGTTTTTCATCAACATTTATCCCTTGAAAGTGATGTCAACATTTCCCATTCAGTTTTGCTATCTCAACAATCAGAATGGAACAATTAATTTAATCTTGGTGTCTAAATGAACTTTTAGACATTGCTGGTCCCCAAGGCATGTGTGTCCACCCAATATCCACATAGACTTTCGTTAGAAAACTTGTCTATTAGGTTCAACTTATTTAAAATAATAGAAGGTTAATATACCACGTAACTAGAATTTTGTAATTATCCCCCCACTCCTCCCAATATATCTAACAAAGTTACTGTAGGTAATTATCTGTAGAACTGTTGTTACAGATATGTATACTATCAGTCCATAGTGAAGCAACAATTGGATCTCTAGACTTGTAAACAATGAGATTGTAATTAAAATCTAACTGAGTGCCTTATGTGCCTAACATGTCAGCACAATATTGAATTCGCTGCTTTTAAAGGAAAATTTTGGGGTTTACCAGTGGTATGTTGGTGACGTATTAAAAGCACTGAATATCCAAGAAACGAAGAAAATGAGAGAGAAAATGTTGACACTAGGTTGTCATGGGGTAAGTTACTGATGAGCTGGAAAGAGTTGGAAGGTGCTGCAGTTTGTAGGGAGAAAATGGCTGCTCCTTACCTTGCTGAGGATGATCTCAGGAGCCAGGTATTCTGGAGTCCCACACAGCGTCCAGGTTCTACCCTTTACCCTCTTGGCAAAGCCAAAATCTGTCACCTAGAGATGAATCAGATTTTGAATCAATCTCAGAGAAACACTTTAGAGCAGTTGTACGTGTTTTTCTCCCCTTTTTTTAATCACCGTAATCAAATTTTTATTATTGCTTGAAGAATCAGTCTGTATAGGCTAGATCCTTGAGTCTTAAATAAAAACAAAGTGCTGGACTGGTCTGGCAGCATCTGTGGAGAGGGAAACAGATTTAATGTTTTCAGTCCAATACGGAATTCCGAAGAAAAGTCATATTGGACTTGAAACATTAACTCTGTTTCTCTCTCCACAGCTGCTGCCGGAGCAGCTGAGTATTTCCAGCATTTTCTGTTTTTATTTCGGATTTCCAGCACCTGCAGTACTTTGCCTTAATGGGATCTCCTCTTCAAGAGGACTATGGAGCCCTGTCGGGTTTGACGTATTTATCCTCAAAATTTCAACCACGCACTCAACACAGGATCTGACCCCTTTATTCTGTACAAAGTTCACATTTCCTGTTCAACATGTTACCTTAAATCCACATTAAATTCCCATCTGCTTCTCCATAGCCACATCTATTTCTTTTGTTCAAATCCCTTTCTTGCCATTAAGGTTCCTTACATTTTTCACATAGGCACAATTTTCTGCAATTGACAAATTTGATTAATGGTGAGTCCTCCCACCCATCTCCCCAAATGGTAGGTGAACAGCGTAAACACAAAGGGTGGAAGGGGCGCCAATCAAGCGGGCTGCTTTGTCCTGGATGGTGTCAAGCTTCTTGAGTGTTGTGGGAGCTGCACTCATCCAGGCAAGTGGAGAGTATTCCATCACACTCCTGACCAATGCCATGTAGATGGTGGACAGGCTTTGGGGAGTCAGGAGGTGAGTTAGTTACTCACTGGAGGATTCCTAGCCTCTGACCTGCTCTTATAGCCACAGTATTTATATGGCTAGTCCAGTTCAGTTTCTAGTCAATGGTAACTCCCAGGATGTTGGTAGTGGGGGATACAGCAATGGAAATGCTACAAATGTCAAAGGGCGATGGTTGGATTCTCTCGTTATGGAGATGATCATTACCTGGCACTTGTGTGGCACAAATGTTACTTGCCACTTGTTAGCTCAAGCATGGATATTGTCCAGGTCTTGCTGGACATGGACTGCTTCAGTATCTGAGGAGTTGCGAATGGCGCTGAACGTTGTGCAACCATCAGCGAACATCCCCACTTCTGACCTTATGATGGAAGGTCACTGATGAAGCAACTGAAGATGGTTGGGCTGAGGACACTACCCTGAGGAACTCCTGCAATGATGTCCTGGAACTGAGATGATTGACCCCCAACAACCGCAACCATCATCCTTTATGCTAGGTATGACTCCAACCAGTGGAGTTTTCTCCCCACCTGATGCTACACTTGATCAGATGCAGCCTTGAAGTCAAGGGCAGTAACTCTCGCCTCACCTCTGGAGTTCTGCTCTTTTGCCCATCTTTGAACCAAAGCTGTAATGAGGTCAGGAGCTGAGTGACCCTGGTAGAACCCGAACTGAACATCAGTGAGCAGGTTATTGCAAAGCAAGTTCCACTGGATAGCACCGTTGATGACCCCTTCCATCACTTTACTAATGATCGAGAGTAGACTGATGGGGTGGGTTGGATTTGTCCTGCTTTGTGTGTACAGGACATACCTGGAAAATTTTTAACATTGCCCAGGTAGATGCCAGTATTGTAGCTGTACTAGATCAGCTTGGTTAGGGGCAGGCAAGTTCTGGAGCACAAGTCCTCAGTATTACTGCCGGAAAACTGTCAGGGCCCAAAGCCTTTGCAGTATCCAGTGCCTTTAGCTGTTTCGTAACACTTTGGCAGGAGTAATTTGACAAGGAAGTATTCAATGAACGGCATGACACTAGGAAGTTCTGAAGAACAAAGGGACTTTGGCATGTGTGTCCATAGATCTCTGAAAGCGGAGGGGCATGTTAGTGGGGTGGTGAAAAAGGGACACTTGCCTTTATCAATCGAAGCATAGATTACAAAAGTAGGGATGTCATGCTGGAGTTGTATAGAACCTTGGTGAGGCCACAGCTGGAGTACTGTGTGCAGTTCTGGTCGCCACATTATAGGAAGGATGTGATTGCATTGGAGGGGGTGCAGAGGAGATTCACCAGGATGTTGCCTGGGGTGAAACATTTAAGTTATGAAGAGAGGTTGGATAGACTTGGGTTGTTACAAGGGGGCATAAGTTCAAGGTGAGGGGCAGGAGGTTTGGGGGGGGATGTGAGGAAAAGCTTTTTTACCCAGAGGGTGGTGACGGCCTGGAATGCACTGCCTGGGAGGGTGGTGGAGGCGGGTTGCCTCACATCCTTTAAAAAGTACCTGGATGAGCACTTGGCACGTCATAACATTCAAGGCTATGGGCCAAGTGCTGGTAAATGGGATTAGGTACGTAGGTCAGGTGTTTCTCACGTGTCGGTGCAGACTCGATGGGCCGAAGGGCCTCTTCTGCACTGTGATTCTGTGTCATTCTGTGATATCATGTGGAGTGAATCAAATTGACTGAAAACTGGCATCTGTGACGCTGGGGGCTTGCAGAGGAGGCATAGATGGGTCATTGACTTCTGGCTGAAGATTGTTACAAATGCTTCAGCCTTATCTTTTGCACTGATGCACTGGGCTCCCCCATCATTGAGGATGGGGATATTTGTGGAGCCTCCTCCTCCAGTGAGTTGTTTCATTATCTACCACCATTCATGACTAGATGTGGCAGGACTGCAGAACTTTGATCTGATCCGTTGGTTGTGGAATCGCTTAGCTCTGTGTCACTTGCTGCTTATGCTGTTTGAAATGCAAGTAGTCCTGTGTTGTAGTTTCACCAGGTTGACACCTCATTTTTAGGTATGCCTGGCGCTGCTCCTGGCATGCAGGGTTGATCCCCTGGCTTTGTGGTAATGGTAGAGTGGAGGATATGCCAGGCCATGAGGCTACAGATTGTGGTTGAGTACAATTCTGCTGCTGCTAATGGTCCACAGCGCCTCATGGAGACCCAGTCTTGAGTTTCTAGAAATCTATCCCATTTAGCATGGCGGTAGTGCCATACAACATGATGGAGGGTATCCTCAATGTGAAGACAGGACTTTGTCTCCACAAGGACTGTGTGGTGGTCACTCCTACCGATACTGTCATGGACAGATGCATGGAAAGATGGTGAGGAAGAGGTTTTTGCCTCTTATTAGTTCCACCACCACCTGCTGCAGACCCAGTCAAGTAGCTATGTCCTTTAGAATTCAGCCAGCTCAGTCTGTGGTGGTGCTACTGAGCCATTCTTGGTGATGGCCGCACTCGATGTCAGGGAAACTCCCTCCCAACCGTATACCACCGTGCCGCCACCTCTGCTGGGTCTGTGCTGCTGGTGCGAAAGACATACCCGGGGATGGTGGTTTCTGGGACATGATCTGTAAGGTATGATTCCATGAGTATGGCTATGTCAGGCTGTTGCTGGACTATTCTGTGAGACAGCTCTCCCAATTTTGGCACAAGCCCCCAGATGCTAGTTAAGGAGGGCTTTACAGGGGCAATTGGGCTGGGTTTGCCATTGTCATCTCCGGTGCCTAGGTCAATGCCGGGTAGTCTGTCTAGTTTCATTCCTTTTGTGGTAATTATGGTTTTATGTAATGTGTAGTATATTTTTAAGAAGGATGTTATAAAGGAAGATCATATGATCTTATGTAGCCAATACAGGAGTAGCGTGGGCGACTTCAGTAGTCAATGGTTTGTAGTTAGTAGTCAGAAGTATGGAGATAGGGATATATGTGAAAGCATCCAAGTGTAGCTGCTGAGTACCTTTGCAAATAAACAGAATGTGTCCACCTAAGAAGTGTCTGCGGATCAACTCTGTCTATAGTATCAACTTGGCCATCCCGCAACAAACGTGCAACCAGGATCCATAAGTCCCAACAAACTGGTGACTAGGATCCAACAAACTGGCAAAGAGGAATAATTTAAAGGTTGGTGAAGAATTGTGTGCAGTGTCAGCAATTGCAAAAGTTACCTTCAACAGCTCCGTTACACCCTTGGGGGTGGCCAGGAACGCCATGGGTGCGGTTACACATTATTCTCATGAAAGGTCCCACAAAGTCAATGTTTCTGCTCATTGTGGATGCCCACTCAAAATGGATGGACATATATGAGGTGAAGTCACCAATGTCTTCTGCTACAATTGAGAAGCTTGTCAAAGTTTTGCCATTCACGGACTACCAGAGGTAGTCGTATCTGATAATGGCATGGCATTTATGAGTGCTGAGTTTCAACGCTTTATCAGCCTCAACGGTATCACTCATGTAAAAACTTCATTGTACCACCCTTCCTCAAATGGACTGGCTGAAAGAGCAGTTCAAACGTTCAAGTCAGCCATGAAAAAGTTAACTGGAGACTCCATAGCAACCAAGCTAGCACACTTTCTTTTTCATTATAGGACCACCCGTCACACAACAACATGTGTCACGGCTGCAGAATTATTGATGAAACGCCGTATTAGGACGAGGTTGAGCTTAATAATGCTGAATTTAGGGGGGGGAATGGTAGAAAGGAGGAAAGGAGTCAGGGAAGCCAGAAAACTAGACATGATTGGCATAGTTGTGACAGGAAGTTTACCACAGGAGAGATGGTATATATGAAGAACTTTGGAGAAGGATCAAAGTGGTTATCAGGTGAAATAAGTGCAGTGACTGGACCTCTATCTAACCGTGTGAAGGTGGAAGACCGAGTCATACAGAAACATGTGGATCATCTGAGGAAGAGAGAAACAAATCACCAAGAAATGATTCTGCCAGTGTTCACGGCCGGGCCAACGTTTCCTGTTGAGAGAACTCAACCTAGTATAGATGTGTCAGGTGTGTCTGTTGTACCTGCAAGAGTTTAAGAAACAGATTTGCAGGTGCCCGCCAAAGAACCTGATGTTCAGACAACTTCAGAAGACGAAGTTCCTGACAGAACATCTGAAGCTGTAGAGCTGAGACGTTCTACACGCATAAGGAAGCCCCCATAAAGACTGAATTTATATGGTTATTATTATGGTTTTATGTAATGAATAGTATATTTTTAAGAAGGATGTTATAAAGGAAGATCGTATGATCTTATGTAACCAACAGAGGAGTAGTGCGGGCTACTTCAGTAGTCAGTAGTCTGTAGTTAGTAGACAGAAGTATGGAGATAGGGTTAGATGTGAAAGCACACAAGTGTAGCTACTGAGTGCGTTTGTAAAAAAACAGGTGCTGTTCCACCTAAGAAGCGTCTGCTGATCAACTCTGTCTATTGTACCAACTCGGTCATCCCACAACAAGCGTGCAACCAGGATCCATAAGTCCCAACAAACCGGTGACTAGGATCCAGCATCTTTTTACTGACTTTTTAGCAGTTTGGTACAACTGAGTGGCTTGTTCGGCCATTTCAGAGGGCATTTAAGAGTCAACCACATTACTGTGGATCTGGAGTCACATGTAGGCCAGGCCAGGTGAGGATGGCAGATTTCCTTCCCTGAAGGGGATTAGAGAACCAGATGTGTTGTTAATGACAATCAACAATGGTTTCATTAGGTCATCAGATTTTTATTGAATTAAAATTCCACCATCTGTCGTGGTGGGATTCCAACAGGTCCCCAGAGCCTGGGTCTTTGGATTATCAGCCCAGTGACAATACCACTTGCCCTCCAGAGCAGAGTTTTGTTTCACTTTCAGAGGTCTGGAATTGACAAAGCGTTTGAATATTACTCCTTGGCTACTCTCACTAGGTTTAGCACGTTAACTAAGACAATGCAAGGATATGGTGTTTTGAGGCACAAGTGAGAACTGGGTGAATTGTCAGGAGCAGCTGCTTCCGGGTGTGGTTGTTTACCATGCATGGGTACTATTTGGTCCCACCGTTACTACTAAGCTGACAGATAGGAATTTAGGGGTGCTAGTTTGGAGAAAAGTATTAGTAGCAGCAAAAATTAGATTTGTTTCTTGTGACCCTTGTGCACAGGCAATTAACAAGAGAAAGGAGACAACAGTCATCCAAGGGATAAGGCCAATGGAGCAGATACTAAGACAAATGTGTTTTAACCAGAATTAACATTCAATAATTTATGTAGGAAAACAAACAGTGGAAGTGAATAAATATACAAATCTCACAACATCGTGGACTAGGAATGGGATTCAAGCCAGTGTTTACAAAACACTAGCGTACTTTCCGACTTGAGCCCAACATACAGCAGGATTGTGAGGGGGAATAAAGGACGTGGGCCATTGATTTGACCCACAAAGTAGGCAGTTAAATGACTAAGTTGCCAATAAGGAAATTGGGGACAGGAGTGCATCTAGACTGTATTAGATACAAGTCCCAAGTGGTAATGATGTTTTATAGATTACAGGTGTCCAATTTTTGACTACAGCATGCAGTTTGGTTGCCCTACCTCAAAGAAGGATATTGATACATCGGGAAGGGTTCAGGAAAAGAATGACAAAGATGATTCTAGAAATAAATTATCAAGTCTCGGATGACTGAACTCAATATTGCTGGAGAAGAATGCTAAAATACTTGACACAGTTTCTCCCTTTCTTCTCAAGGATAGTAGATGTGTTAACAGATGATCAAGAAAAGGAGCTAATGCTTGATCAATTGATATCTTTAAAAGGAAATTGTCAAGAAAGGGGTTTGAGGATTATAGAGATGCGAACAGATCTACTTGATTCATATTGGAACCTGGGGATGTGGAAAGGAGTGAGCTTGATGGGAAAAATGGCCTTTCTGCATTCCAATCTTTTTTTGTGTTGGATATGGTGGATGTAGAGTGGGAGCTAGCGTTTCTCAGTGTTAATGAGTAGTAAGTATTAATGAGTAGTACCTTAGTAATGTAATAGCTAATGCTGTTAGCACATCTCACTCTGAAAATATAGCAGAAATTATTGCAGGAAATTAGCTGGAAGTGTAATTTACAGTTGCAGGTAGGGGAGACTGGTCTTCATACAGAGCTATGAGACAATGGTAAAACCAGCACTCAGCAGTTGTCTTCTGCAGCAGAATTACCTCTAATATATTTATCTTTTATAACTCTGCCTCAATCCACAGTAGGATTTATTTTCTCCTCAGTGAGGTCACCGACCCACCCTCTAATTGTACAGTAAAAGGAGGTCCAAATCGGAGGAATAAACACGCAGCCCTTCCATTGTCACTATCCATTTATTGATCCAAAGTGCATGTGGGTTGCTATAAACCCACATCTTTCAATCACCCCCAAAATTGTGCTGGTGGATCCTATACTGTTTTTGCTCATGCAGCACTACTCCCCCCCGAACTCTTTCCATTGTTGTACCTTCCACACACACCTTCACCTCTCCCCCCCCACGCCCCCGACTGCCACCAACTTATCCAATGTGACTCATACTCTTATTCAAGGCATTTCACCTCCTTGCATTCAGCCCTCATCTGTGGCACCCCCTGAATAGCTCCTCCTGCATCCCAATGTTACGGTGCCAACCCCATTTTGGAGTCATTTCATCCCATAAAGCTGGGATTTTCCTGGAGTATGGCAAACACCCCATTCTCAGGGTGTAGCCTGCAAGTAGGTACCTGATGTGCAGCGCAGTGTATAGGCCATTCCTGTGGCATTCCCCCATACCTGAATGTAGCCATATTGGTCAATCAGTATATTTTCAGGCTTCAGGTCTCTGTAGACGAGGTCTAGTGAATGGAGGTATTCGAACGCTAGGACAATCTGTGCTGCATAAAATCGTGAGTGAGGTTCACTGGAAACAAGAAAACCACAATTAAATTCAGTCTTGAGGTCAGTGAGGCAACAAATAGCTTGTTCAGTGTGGAGGAGTTTCAGAATGAAATGCAAAATTGACTGCACACTGGTGCCCAAGCATCATCACTTCCAGGAATGAGGTTTTATTTTGGCCAGAAGCACTTCCTTTGCAGCTGAATTAGCTATATGAACCAACACTATGGAAAAATGAACAACGGTAGAGTCGCTCAAACATCTAAAATTGCTTAAAGACAGGTTTGTTTCAGCTTGAAGAAGATAACGATTATCAAGAGTGATCTTTCCTGCTCTTTCCAACATTTCAACAAGACCATATTATTCTTATGCACCCATTAGCATTTAACCACATCGCCTGTCAAAAGAACTCTCCTATCAGTTAACTTGTGATCTTCTGGCTTTCGCAGTTGCAGTGTTGCACCAGCTGAAGGCGCCATTTGCACTTAAAACTACCAAAAACATTTGGTCACATCTGCTTCTAGCCCACTATCTGTTAACTCCCAGATTGCTGCTTACTTTGGGCTTTAGCTGGGGTAACACAGATATTAGGTAAATTAATAAAGGAAAAGCAGTGGAAATGGTTGCACTGAGGCAAAGGGAGGCATACGAGAGGGAAAGAAAAGAATGATAGTGAGGAAAAGAATGGGACACAAACTGGGGTACAAACAGCACAAGAAAGAAAAGACAGTGGTAGCCATTCAAAGAAATGGAGTGGGGAGAGGGAAAGAGAAGGAGGAAGATACAGGGGCAGGACACAGCAAGAATTAAAGTGGGAGGAAAGCACAGAAACAGTTAAAAAGAAAAGAAAGACAAAATTACATTTATATAGCACTGTATCATGTTAGACAACAGCTTGCATTTATTCAGCACCTTTAATGTAATAAAGCACCCAAAGTGCTGTTAAAGAGCCTCAGGCTTCTCAAAGTGTTTCACGCAGTGAATTAACTTTTATAGTTCAAAAGCTATTGTTAAGTGGGCAAATGTGGGAGATTTTTTATGCCAGCAAAGTCCTACAAAGAATAGTGAGATGTACGCCCATTAATCTAATTTTTGGTAGCATTGGTCAGGTCACCGAGAAAATTCCCTGCTCTTCTTCAAACAGTATATTCAGATTTTTAAAGTCTTCCTGAGTCAATGGAACCTAAAACAGTCACCCCGCACTCGACGACTGAAGCACTGTGGCAGCAGTGTGTACCATCTACAAGATGCACTGCAGCAGGCACTCGCCAAGGCTCCTCCGACAGCACCTTCCAAACCCACAACCTCTACCATTGCAAAGGACAAGAGCAGCAGATGCATGGGAACACCACCGCCTGCAAGTTCCCGTCAAAGTCACACACCATCCTGATTTGGAACTATATATCCGTTCCTTCACTGTCATGGGGTCAAAATCCTGGAACTCTCTCCCTAACAGCACCGTGGGTGTACCTACACCACATGGACTGCAGCGGTTCAAAGCTGTGGCTCACCACCACCTTCTCAAGGGTTACTGGAAATAAATATTGACCTTGGCAGCGAAGCCCACACCCCATGAAAGAATATGCCTTTCCCCCATCAATACATTAGTGAACAGACATCATAGCTCTGGTCTTGTACTGGCTTCGGCTCTTTGTGATACATGCTTCAACCTGCAAAGTGGGATGTCAAACAAGACTGCGCAAAGATTAATACGAACCAATTAAGTGACAGGTCACCTTCTAACCCCAATCGCAAAGCAAAGACAGAAGAACACAGCTAAAACAGATGGTGAAATATTGTGAACGAAAAGAACAATCACTGTTTGCTACTGTCTTCCGGCTAAGTGTTTGGTCACACTTCCAACACTGTTTATGCAGTCATGATGCGAATTAGATGTGTTTAATTAGATGTGAGGCTCAGCACAAATCGCAGCCAAATGCATCACTTTTTACAGCTTTAAGAGACTAACCTGAATCTTCCACTTCTCCTTAAATGTGAAAACATCTCTCCACCTTGAATATATTCCATCACCATATACAAATTAGTGTTATCCTGAAAAAAAGGAAGAGAATGCAGATAAAAACGAGTCCAACAAAGCACAAAAACAGCAGAGGAATTCCTACACTCCCCACCCCACCCCACCCAACTATACACAAGCTGATAAATCACCACAATGATGGGCTAGCTCCATACTAACGGAAAAAAGTTTAAGATAGGAGCCGCAAAACAGAAGACTCAAAAACTCCAAGCTGTCAGATGTAGTCTCACACTAGGGGCATAGGAAACATTACTACCAAATTACATGTTGCTAAAGTGTCATCTGTAGGTGGAATTGGGCAAGGGTTGAACAGGGCTGTCGTGCAAGATGGTTGAGCCCAAGGCCTTTTGGTGGTCTCAAGAGTTGTGTTTGCACACACATGTAGATAAATGGTAGTGGGATGACTGTGCTAGGTTGGTCATTGGTTTTTTTTAAAACATCAGAGCGAGTTTCCTCAGATATTCTCCCGTTTTGCTGCCATAACTTTGTTAGGAACCCCATTTATGCACACAACACTTGCATTTGTATGCAAGACACCTCACGAGAGTATCAGGCACAATTTGACATTGAGCTACATAGGAGATATTAGGACAGGCGACCAAATAGCTTGGACAATGAAGAATAGTTATAAGGAGGGTCTTAATGGAAGACAGAGGGGTAGAAAGGCAGAAATCGGGAAGGAATTCCAGAATTTCAGGCTAGCTAGCTGGAGACATGGTCATTAATGTTAGAGTGACAGAAATTGAGGGTGCACAAGAGGCGCATAAAAACCTACAGTTAGGACTTACTTGGTTGACAACCTTAATCAGTAATGTTTAAGATAAGGTTAATAAAAGTGGTAACTCTACAGATGCTATTAAAGTGATATTTGAAATGTTAGCCCATGGACATGTGGATCTAATAGCACGTCCCCATTCCCACTTCATTTGAGTGTTCCCACCTACCAAGTGGCAATATGAGTACATTAGATCAGCTGTTGTGATTATTGAGTATAGCAATAATGTGTGCTTGTTTAACAATACGTCCAACAGGCAATGTGCTTTGTTAAAAGCTTTTGTCTCTTTGTCCAGTCTTTTAGTCAACCCCGCCTGCACAGGTAGCGTGCTACCGCTCGCGTATTATGCTGGGCGGGCCTTAATTGGCCCACCCGTTTAAAATGGCGGTGCGGAGCCGATCGTGGGCCGGTCTGCTCCGTGACTGCCCCTGCCCACTCCCGCCCAGCCCACCCGCCCGACGCAGGAAAAATTCAGCCCATAATGTATTTAGTCCTTTGCCTACTGGATTCCATGAAGATTTTGAATGCAACCTGCCTATCCCTAATACTAACCTTCATCACCGTTCCTTCATCTTTGCTGGGTCAAAGCTTTGGAACTCCCTACCTAACAGCATTCATCACATGGAGACTACAGCAGTTCAAGAAGGTTCTGCTGTTCTGATTTTCATGGAACTAATTTAGATGATAGCCTCACTAAAATTTCTTGCATATTTCACAGTTGCCTCTTGTAGATTTCCCAACCCTTATAGTGTTACAATTAATCTTTATTTTGAAGTTTACTCTTTCTCAAATCCAATTTTTGTTCTAAGCTCCTTTTTGGACTGATGTTCCCTTTATTCTAACTTATGTATTAAACCTGGATTAGATCAGATCCACTGATTGGTAAACAAACAAAGTAATCTTTCCCCACCTCGAAAAGCATGAATTCTTCTTTAACCTATTCTTTCCTGGTCAATATCCTGGTGATTGAAATTTCCAATGAATAGCATTCAGCCTTTTTAACTGGCTGATCAGATTTATAAAACCACTTCTCTTCCCGTCTATGGGAAGTAGAGATTTGATGGACAAAATTCAAACTTCTTCTGCTCTGTGTAAAACCACTACACCATTGCCCACTTTTCTTTACTGCCCTTGCCTCAAACACAACTTTACATCCTATTCCTTTAGTTTCCAAGCAGGATACCCACATGTCCTTTTCAGCACTTCTGATTGTCTCTTGTCTTGTGGATTCCCACATATAACCTCTGGCTCATCACTTATGGTGGGATGGCCCCAAACAGTCTGGAAACAATGAGACCAAATTAAGAATCCAGCATATATGAAGGGACAGTCTGAGCCACCTCAATAAGCTCAGTCTTGGCGAATTGTGAGATGGGTTTTTAATGAGCCATTTGGTTAGATAGGTGTAGATACTGCAGTCCAAAAAAAAAATGTTACCTGGGGGAAAATGAAGTTTGACTGAAAGGAAGTACTTTAAAGATATAACTCTGAATGTCAGTCCTCTAGACATTGAGGCGAAGTCTTGATTGTGGGTGCCCTCAGAAAACATGAAATACTGGAAACACTCAGTTCAGGTAGCCAAGGTAATACCAGGGGTGAAGGAGTTCAGTTCGTGTAGAGACTGGACAAGCTAGGCTTGTTCTCCTTAGAGCAGAGAAAGCTAATGGCTGATTTGACAGTGTTTCAAAATTATGGGAGGTTTTGATAGAGCAGATAGGGAGAATCTATCTCCTCTGGCAACTGGGTCGGTAACCAATGGTCATAGATTTAAATTAATTGTCAAAGAACATCAGGGGAAATTGAAGAGAAATTTCTTCATATAGAGGGTTAAGATTTGGGGTGCACTATCTGCACTGAAAGGATGGAACACTCAAAGGATTAATTTGCAAGGGTCTGGGGAAAGAAAATCTGGGGAGTGGGGCTAATTGGATAGCTCTTTAAAAGAACTGGCACAGGCCGTCCTCTTGTGATGCAAGATTCAATGAATGCTTCTGTATTGCTAAAGTTTTCCAAAGTGTCTGTCATGGGCCATCACGGGGAAGAAGTTACCTGTTCTCTTGGTGAACATGGCAGTGTGAGCTGAGCACCTCATTTTATTGGCTTATGGAGGTCTCTTCTATGGGTCAATCAGTTGGTTAAAAAAAACTTCCCTCTAAAGCCAAAATATTACTGTCAAGTGTAACTTTCAAACCAATCCAAGAGAACGATCCTACTGAACAGATAATCTGCAACAGGAAAGTTAGAAGTGAAGAGAATCTTCAATAGCCAGCACAGCTCTTATAAAGTCAAAAGGAACTCAGCAATCTTGCAAGAGGAATCCCACTCCTTTCTATCACCGCCAGAATCCTTCTGAACTGCTTAGTGCAATATATTGACCAGGATCTGCTGCCAGGGAGTCAGTGCGGTTTCAGAAAAGGTCAAGGAACTGCTGATATGGTGTTTGCAGTTAGGCAGCTCCATGTATCTCAACATCATGTTTACTGGCCTGACCAAGGGCTTTGATAGAGTCAGCCATGAAGGCCTTTAGAAGGTAATGGAGAAATTCAGCGGCTCTGAGAAATTCAACAAATAGTCTGACAGTTCCATGCTCGCGCGTGTCCTGGATGAGTCTTTTGACCCGTTCCCAGTCACTAATGGAGTTAAACAGGGCTGTGTGCTGGCTCCAACCCTCTTCAACAAACTTTTCTTCACCATGTTCTCTGATGCCTTCCATGGTGATGATCCTGACATTGAGATCAGGTATCGTATAGATGGAACGCTGCTCAATCTGAGACGACTACAGTCAAAGGCCAAGGTCTCCAAGGACTTACTTTGTGATTTCCTGTTTGCCAATGACTGTGCACTACCTTGCATGTCCAGACCAGAGCTGGACATGCAAGGTAGCACAGACTTGCCCTCCAATGCATGCAACAACTTTGGCCTTACGGTCAGCACAAAGAAAACTGAAGTAATGTGCCAGCCTGCTCCAGGAAAGCCCTATTTCGAATCCAAGGTTTCAGTCTATGAACCAGTCAGGAGTGGATAAGTTCACTTATCTCGACAGCACTCTCTCTCAAGCTGTCAATATTGAGAATGAGACACAGGCAAGAATTGCCAAAGCAAATGTAGCCTTCGGCAGACTTTGAACATCAAGTCTTGGAATGAAGAGGAGTAAGTCTGCCTACCAAACCAAAAGCCTATAGAGTAACAGTCCTTCCCACTCTGCTCAATACCTTTGAGACTTGAACTGTATACCAGTGTCATGTCAAGAAACTCAACCACTTTACCCTGAGCTGACTTCGGAAGCTTCTGAAGATCAGGTGGCAGGACCAAGTGCCAGACACTGAGGTGTTCACCCGAGCTGGCATACCAAACATTCACACCAAGCTGGGCTGGTCATGTAGCCAGAATCCCTGACACTTGCTTGCCAAAGCGAATCTTCCATGGAGAGCTTGAGTCTGGGTTGTGGTCACAGCAGTCGAAGGAAGCGCTACAAGGACATTCGAAAGGCTTCACTTAGGAGTTTTGATATCGAATTTGAGTCAAAGAGCAAAGAACAAAGAAAAGTACAGCACAGGAACAGGCCCTTCGGCCCTCCAAGCCCGCGCCGATCATATTGCCTGTCAAACTAAAACATTTTGCACTTCCGGGGTCCGTATCCCTCTATTCCCATCCTATTCATGTATTTGTCAAGCTGCCTCTTAAACACCATTATCGTACCTGCTTCCACCACCTCCTCTGGCAGCGAATTCCAGACACTCACTACCCTCTGCGTAAAAAACTTGCCCCGCACATCTCCTCTAAAGTTTTCTCCTCTCACCTTAAATCTATGTCCCCTAGTAATTGACTCTTCCACCCTGGGAAAAAGCTTCTGACTATCTACTCTGTCCATGCCACTCATAATTTTGTAAACTTCTATCAAGTCGCCCCTCAATCTCCGTCGCTCTAGTGAGAACAATCCGAGTTTCTCCAACCTCTCCTCATAGCTAATAACCTCCAGACCAGGCAGCATCTTGGTAAACCTCCTCTGCACCCTCTCCAACGTCTCCATATCCTTCTGGTAATGTGGCAAACAGAATTGCACGCAATATTCCAAGTGTGGCCTAACTAAGGTTCTATACAGCTGCAGCATGACTTCCCAGCTTTTATACTCAATACCCCTGCTGATAAAGGCAAGCATGCCATATGCCTTCCTGACTACCTTATCCACCTGCGTTGCCACTTTCAGTGACCCGTGGACCTGTACACCCAGATCCCTCTGCCTGTTGATGCACTTAAGGGTTCTGCCATTTACTGTATAATTCCTACCTGTATTAGACCTTCCAAAATGCATTACCTCACATTTGTCCGGATTAAACCCCATCTGCCATTTCTCCACCCAAGTCTCCAACTGATCTATATCCCGTTGTATCCTTTGACAATCCTCTTCACTATCTGCAACTCCTCCAACCTTAGTGTCGTCTGCAAACTTACTAATTAGCCCAGTTACAATTTCCTCCAAATCATTTACGTTTACTACAAACAGCAAAGGTCCCAGCACTGATCCCTGCGGAACACCACTAGTCACAGCTCTCCATTCAGAAAAGCACCCTTCCACTGCTACCCTCTGTCTTCTATGACCAAGCCAATTCTGTATCCATCTTGCCAGCTCACCTCTGATCCCGTGCAACTTTACCTTCTGTACCAGTCTGCCATGAGGGACCTTGTCAAAGGCCTTACTGAAATCCATGTATATAACATCCACTGCCCTTCCATCGTTGATCATCTTTGTCACTTCCTCGAAAAACTCGATCAAGTTAGTGAGACACAACCTCCCCTTCACAAAACCATGCTGCCTCTCACTAATACGCCCATTTGCTTCCAAATGGTAGTAAATCCTGTCACGAAGAATCTTCTCCAATAAATTCCCTACCACTGACGGCCTGTAATTTCCTGGTTTATCCCTGCTACCCTTCTTAAACAATGGAACAACATTGGCCATTCTCCAGTCCTCTGGGACCTCACCCGTAGCTAGTGAGGATACAAAGATTTCTGTCAAGGCCCCAGCAATCTCCTCCCTGTCCTGGGAGAAGCTCACCCAGGATCACTGCACCTGGCGCAACCAAATAAGAAACAGTGCGGCCTCCTTCAAAAGCAAAAGTATATCAGAAAGAGAGAGAAGCAAGCAAGCAGAGGAAATTCTGAGCCAGCAACTCATCCAAATCTCAAACTTCTCCAGTATCTGCTCCCTATTTGCAGCAGAACCTTCTGGGCAGACTGGCCTTAGCTGTCACCTATATACACACCAGAACCCTACCAAACACTGCAGATGATGAACGTGATCACCTTCGCCTCAAAGGACGAACAAGAATTACAGAAGGAAACAGGAATTCTTCTGTTCTGTTTGTTGGAGGAATTTATTCCGCTCCCTGCACATGCTTTCAAACTTCGTAAATGAAATAAGATCTAGGAACGCAAGGTAAACTCACGTGCAGCAGTGAACACTCACCTTGAATGAGAATACTAGCCGCACCAGAAAAGGGAACCTGACAGCCTGAAGAATCTTTTTTTCATTGAGTGTGTGCTCGATCTGTTTCAGCTTTACCACCTGCGCAGGAAAGAAATGCAAGCACTGTATCAGCTAAAACCACAATTATTCTTATCACATCTATCGAGTTCATGAAAGAAAACGTGTTTCTCCCATAAATTCGTTACACTTCATTAGCCATCAGTCAAGAGCCAATCAAGAGTGGGGTGGGGGGTAGGGGGGCGGGGGGGGGGGGGGGTGGGAGAGAGAGAGAGAAAGAGAGAATGGGGGGTAAGCCAAAGGCTTATATTTGTCCTATAAGGTCCATGAATTTGGCAGGCCGACTTATTTTGTGAACTTAATTTATTCTGATTTTATTGAACACTGAGCTCCTGCCACATCAAACGTTGCTGAACTCGTGTACTCCAAATACACAGCCACTTACATCCTGGATGTCTGATAAGTGCCTTTCTTTCTCACAGAGGGGTTATTGAAATAACTACCTCTTCTGCTCTCCCACTGCGGTCAACGCAAAAGAAAGTGGAAGACAAACTTTTTTTTACCCAGCAAGTGGTTAGGCTCTGGAATGCACTGCCTGAGAATGTGGTGGAGGCAGATTCAATCGAGGCATTTGAAAGAGAATCGGACAATTATCTGAAGAAATAAAAATGCAGGGCTGTGGGGAAAAAGCAGGGGAATGGGATTAGGTGAGTTACTCTTGCAGAAAGCTAGCACAGATACAACAGGCAGAACGGCCTCCTGTGTTGTTACCATTCTATGAAAATTAGATCTGTGTCTGTGCTAGTTTGGCTGTTGGGTGCGTGTGTACACATGTGCGCGCATACATGCAGTGTCCTGCCGATTTGGGCCTTGTATAATGTGGGTAGATGTGTCAGCTGCGGTACTAAAGGACTGCTGCGCTCTCAAAGTTGCCATCTTTCCAATGAGATGCTAAATTGGGGCCCCGCCTGCCCTCTGTGAATGTAGAAGATCGAAAGGCACTATTTTGAAGACAACCAGGGACGTTATCCTTAGTACCTTGGCCAATGTTTATCCCTCAATCAACATCATAAAAAATATTGCTGTGTGCAAATTGGTTGCTGGGTTTCCTGCATTTCAACAGTAAGTACACCTCAGAAGTACTTCACCTGCTGCAAAACACTTTGAAATATCCATTGGTTGTGAAAGGTGCAATTTTAGTGTAGGTCTTTCTTTCTTGGATAAAAGCGTGTGTGTGTGTGTGCATGCGCTTGGTTAAATTGTATACATGCGTGGGTATATGCAGTATGTTCATGTTGTTACCACCGGCATGGGAAAAACGTATAGTTAATCTAGCCCCACTACTCCACAGGTTGCAACATTAGTTTAAATGTTCAATTTACTCACCAAAATGGCCAATTGTTTACCTTCACTACGTTATGCGGAACAGAAGAGGCTTTAACCAGGCTTCTTTCAATAAACTCAGGATGATTGATTTATTATAAAACCAAACTTTTTTTAAACAAATTGCAAGAACTGGTTAACAAACAATTGTACTCTGGAAGTAAAACTATGTATCCCTTTAAAAATACCCCAGCACACACACACACACACAAAGGACAAACAGATAGGGTCCCTGCAGAGATGGGCTTTGGAGGATAGGCTTTATAAAATAAAGGATAGAATTCTCAGCTGTCGATCTAGAGCTCCCTCGTGGTTCCAGTAGATGTCTAGAGGTCCTCACCAATGGAGCTTCGGCACAGAGGAGAATTTAGAGCTGGATCAATTTTTCAATTCTTGTCACAGCTTTGCAGGTTTCCATATACAGACAAGTTATATTCAGATGAGGATTCTCTGGCTGCAGGTTGATAACCACACATGGAATTTCAGGCAAGGCAACAAGAGAGCCAGTTAGGGCAGCCTTCCTTTTCGGCTTATTCCTCAAAGGACTGAGTTCAAAGCCAACAGGTTCAAAACTTATAGCTTGTCTCTGTCATGTGATTTCCAGTGAATCACTGGCCATTGCATTTATCAGTTTTCCCCCCATCAATTAAAGTGATTGCAGTTCAAAACAAATAAACAACTCTTCTCCCTCAACTACCATCCTGGTCAGGTGATTTCTTCGAAAAGGCATGCTTGTTAACAGCTCCAAGGTGAATTTATGACTTTTAGAAAAAGAACTCCAGGCCAGCATCCAAGTGTCCAGATAATGCAACGTCTTTCCATATTTTAAAAGAAAAAAATAGTTTTGAAAGATATGATTCTAACAAGGTATAGATGCATATGCAGGGTATTCACGTGTATACGTATGTGCGCGCATGTGTATCCATTTACATATACATGCAGTGTGTATGCGTATACTTGCAGTATGTACGTACAATCAATGTGTTGCTGGCTTGGGTCTTGGATACAATGGCAGGAATTTTGCTGTAATAATAATATTCAGACTATCAGCGCTTGCTGTTATTACAGGGTAAATCTGACAGCAAAGTTTTGTGTCCACACATGCTCAGTTAAACAGGGAAATCCAGATTTTGCTGTCAGATACCAAAGGATAGATTCAGCATTGAAATCACTGAATTGGTGAGTACTTCGGGTTCTCCATTAGTTCTCCCCTGAAGATGACTGAAAAAGTTAAGGCCAGTGCATTTAAGAGTAAGTGAATTTTAAATTGGCATGATAAGTAGTAGCTAATTCTGAACAACCTCCCTGGCCCTGAAAAATTAATGTTATGTAGAGACTCACTCCCTCGGAAGAAAATTAATGTTGCATGATTTAAAATAATTAAAAGTTAACTTTTTTTTTACATTTTCTGTTTTGTTTTTCTATCTCTCTCTGCCTTAATCCCATCAAATGTTGCTTCCTATACATGACTTTTATTTCTTTTTTTAGTCTGTGTATCTAAGTGAGATGACCTCAATTTGATTGAAGGGCCTCACCATTACTTGCCCTGTTTACAGACACCACAGACCCCCCTGTAGAGGACTCTGCATTTTAACAGATGCTGAATTCATGGAAGTTCCTACTGACAAGCACTCAAAAGGTCTCTGTGACTATATGAGGTGAACACCCAAATCTGTTGCTTCACGACTGAGGTCAAAATGTGGTGTGACGTGTGTTGGTGAGAATAGATGTTCTAGTCTATGGGCCCTTTTGTTTGTGCTTTTTCCTCCATTTGTACACAAACATGCAGTATGGAATGGGGCAATTTCACAACCTGTCTGGCTATACTCAATCAGACCAGGGGCCTTAGTAGAAAGAGTACAAGCGCAATAATACCAATGGTTTGCACAGGAATACTGTTAATCAATATTCTTTTCTTGGATACTACAATCGCTCACTGTCCACTGCACCAAGTTAAGCCACTGGCATCACACCTGCTGTGGGGCTCGATCCCAAATGATCACATTCCTATCCTACCTGTGTTGAAGATTCCTCCGTTGTACACATCATTTGAATAAGGTGTGCATTGAATTACTGCCTTGTGGCTTAAAGCTGGATCTCTCCTGTTCATGCTTTTTGCAATAGGAAGCAGAACTCTGCTGTTTAAATAACTTTTGAATGTAAAACACTCAATGCCCATGAAAAGCCCATAGCCGATGATAGAAGTTGTTCACATAGAACTCTAAAATAACAGCTAACTGATCCGACTCAGTCCAGTCTAATATTTATCCTTGCAGCTCCATTCCTTGTCTATCATTCCCCTCTTGGGACTTCAACATTATTCTCCCATGCCTCAGAGATTCCCCTTTTTTGCCTGACAGATCCTTTCACCTGAATATTCCGCTGTTGCCCTCCTCGCTCCAACTTCTGGCTATTTGTTTCTCTGTCTTCCTGCCCTTACATATGCACTCAGTCAACAGTGGTGATTTATTTTACAGCAAGACAAGGAATGCATTGGGAACTGAATCTACCAAAGATAAAAACAAAAAGCTAAAAGCTACTGCGGATGCTGGAAAAACTGAATCTACCATGCTCTTTACAATCATACAAAGTTGGTCAGGGTGCTTAACACTAAGTTCAGATAAGGCTCAATAAGTGGTCTTGATAACAAAGGGGCTTTGAGGTGGGGAAGATGAGGTCGGATCAAGACTCATTGCTCAGGGCAGCATGAGAGGGGAAACTAATGTGTGCTCATCAAGCTCAAAATTATCTTCTATTTCTCACAAGTCCCCTCACTAATAACACAACTTAATAGTGGGACACGACTATCATGGCCTTTGTTGCCGAACACTTCAGTAATATAATAATCCTGGTTAATACACAGGCAACACAAGATGACAATGGACAATCAGTATTGAGCTAGATGGGAATCTCTAACCCAGTAACTCCCATTGCACTTGTACAATAATTCGATACTTGTGAATGAACTGTAGGTCATGGTGTAATCATAAGAATCACCTGAATGCTGAGATTATTGTCCTGTGTTTGCATTGGTAGTTTGCAGTTCTGACAGAGAGGAATGCGATCATTTGGAATTGAACCCCACAGAGGGTGTGGTGCAAGTGGCTTAACTTGGTGCAGAGGGAAGAGCATGCGGCGGCTGATTGTAATGCCTAAGAAAAGTATATTGATTAGCAGCATTCCTGTGAAAGCCATTGGTATTGTTGCGATTGCACTCTTTCTGCCAAGGCCCTTGGTCTGATTGAGTATAGCCAGCAGCTGAAATTTCTCCATTCCATACTGCATGTTTGTAAGCAACAGAGCTTGTATATCACTCAGGGCTGGAGAGGAACTTGGGGTGGGATCCAGTTGACGTCGTCCACATTGGTACCAACGACATTGATAGGACTAGAAGGGAAGTTCTGCTGAAAGAATTTGGACAGTTAGGAACTAAATTAAAAAGCAGAACCTCCAAGGTAATCTCGGGGTTACTACCTGAGCCACTGGAAAACTGGCGTAGGGTAAATAAAATCAAGCAGTTAAATGTGTGGCTCAAAGATCGGTGTGGGAGGAATGGGTTTCAATTCATGGGGCACTGGCACCAGTACTGGGGTAGAAGGGGGCTGTTCTGGTGGGTTGGGCTTCACTTGACTCGAATAACTGTAGAGGGCTGTAGAGAGGGCTTTAAACTACATAGTGGGGCGGAGGGTTCTGGATAGGGGATACGTAGGCTTACAAAGCAAAAGGATATGGCATCATTGCAGGGTAGCTATTTAGATAATGATACCCAGAGTGTGACAGGAAGGGACTGAGTGTACAAATATAAAAAAACAGCAGCAAATAGGGTCAAGGAGGAAAAAATGGTAAAAAGGCAAAATTAATGACTCTTTACTTAAATGCATGTAATATTCAGAGCAAAATAAATGAATTAACGGCACAAATAGGAGGTTAATGGGTATGATCTTATAGCCATTACGGAGACATGGTTACAAGGAGATCAAAGCTGGGAACTAAATGTTCAGGGGTATGTGACTTATCAAAAGGACAGGCAGGAAGGAAAGGGTGGTGGGGTAGCTTTGTTAGTACGAAATGGAATAAGTACAATTGCAAGAAATGATCTTGGATCAGAAGATGTAGAATCCATTTAGATGGAGGCAAGAAACAACAAGGGGAAGAAGAAGGGCAATGTGGGCCTATATGCCCCCTAACAGTAGCTGTACTGTAGGACAGAGAATAAATCAGGAAATAATGAGGGCGTGTAAAAAAGGCAATACATTAGTCATGGGTGACTTTAATTTTCATGTAGATTGGGAAAATCAAATTGGCAGAGGTAGCCACAAACAAGAATTCATAATTCAAAGAGTGTATTTGGGACAGTTTCCTAGAACAATGTGTTGTGGATCCAAGCAGGGATCAGGCTATTTTGGACCTGGCAATGTGTAATGAGGCAGGTTTAATAAATGATTTCAGAGTAAAAGATCCCCTAGGAAACAGTGACCATAACATGGTAGAATTTAGCACTCAGTTTGAGAGTGAGAAACTTGGGTCGGAAACAACTGTGCTAAACTTAAATAAGGGTAATTACAAAGGAATGAGGGCAGAGTTGGCTGGAGTGGACTGGGAGAGGAGTTTAACAGAAAAGATGGTTGATGAACAATGGCAGATGTTTAAGAAAATAGTTCATGACTCACAACAAAGATATATCCTAGTGAGGAAGAAGGATTCGAGGAAGGGGATAAACCAACCACGGTTAACCAAAGAAGTTAAGGATAGTATCAAATTGAAAGAAAAAACATACAATGTGGCAAAGATTAGCAGTAAGCCAGAGGATTGAGAAAGTTTTAAAAACCAACAAAAGATGATCAAAAAAGTAATAAAGAGGGAGAAAATAAATTTTGAGGGTAAACTAGCAAGTAATATAAAAACAGACAGTAAGAGCTTCTTTAAGTATATAAAAAGGAAGAGAGAGGCCAAAGTGAACATAGGCCCCTTAGAGAATGAGGCTGGGGAAATAATAATGGGGAAACCAAGAAATGGCAGAGGAGTTGAATAAATACTTTGCATGAGTCTTCATGGCAGAAGACATGAATAGCATTGCAAAAATACTAAATAATGAAGGGGAAAATTGGGGGAGGAAATAAATACAATAACTATCACTAGAGAAAAAGTACTAGGGAAACTAATGAGGCTAGAGGTCTATAAGTCCTCTGGAGCTGATGGGTTGCATCCTAGCATATTACAGGAAGTAGCTACAGAGATAGTGGATGCACTGGTAGTAATCTTCCAAGAACCTTTAGATTCTGGAAAAGTCCCAGACAATTGGAAAACTGCCAATGTAATACCCTTATTCAAAAAGGGAGGGAGACCAGAACAGGTAACTATAGGCCAGTGAGCTTAACATCTGTCATTGGGAAAATGTTAGAGTCTATTATAAAGGATGTAATAGCAGACTATTTAGAAATGCATAATATAATCAAGCAGAGTCAGCATGGCTTCATGAAGGGGAAATCATGCCTAACAAATTTATTAGAATTCTTTGAGGAGGTAACATGCAGGATAGATAAGGGGGAACCAGTAGATGGAATATATTTGGATTTACAAAAGGCATTCGATAAGGTTCCGCACATAAGGCTACTTAATAAGATAAGAGCCCATGGTGTTGGGGGTAGTATATTAGCATGGATAGAGGATTGGCTAGCTAATAGTTGGGATAAGGGGGGTATTTTCAGGATGGCAACCTGTAACTAGTGAAGTGCCACAGGGATCAGTGCTGGGGCCTCAATTATTTACAATATATATCAATGACTTGGATGAGGGAAGTGAATGCACTATCACCAAGTTTGTGGATGACACAAAAATAGGTGGGAAGGCAAGTGCTGAGGATGACACAGAGTCTACAGAGGGATATAGACGGGTTAAGTAAGTGGGCAAGAACTTGGCAGATGGAATATATTGTGGGAAAATGTGAGGTTATGCACTTTGGCAGGAAGAATAGAGGAGCTGAATATTACTTAAATGAAACATTTAATGGAACTACAGGAAGCTGCAGCAGAGGGATTTGTGGGTCCTCGTGCATAAATCGTAAAAAGCTAGCAAACAAGTTCAGCAAGTAATAGGGAAGGGAAATGGAATGTTGGCCTTTATTTCAAAGGGAATGGAGTATAAAAATAGGGAAGTCTTGCTAAAACTATACAAGGCACTAGGTAGACCACACCTAGAATACCTATTTTGGTCCCCTTATCTAAGGGAAGATATACTGGCATTGGAGGCAGTCCAGAGAAGCTTCACTAGGTTGATCCCAGGTATGGAGGGATTTTCTTATGAGGAGAGGTTGAGTAGGTTGGGCCTGTACTCATTGGAGTTTAGAAGAATGAAAGGCGACCTTATTGAAACAAGTAAGATTCTTAAGGGGCCTAACGGGGTAGATGCTGAGAGGTTGTTTCCCCTTATGGGAGAGTCTAGGACTAGAGGGCATAATCTCAGACTAAGGGGTTGTCCATTTAAGACAGCAATGAGGAGGAATTTCTTCTCTCTGAGGTAGTGAATATGTGGAATTCTTCACTGCAGAGGGCTGTGGAGGCAGGGTCGTTAAGTATATTCAAGGCTGAGATAGAGATATTTTTAATCAGTAAAGGAATCAAGGGTTATGGGGAAAAGGCAGGAAAGTGGAGTTGAGGGTTGTCAGATCAGCCATGATCTCATTGAATGGCAGAGCAGGTTCGATGGGCCGAATGGCCTACTTCTGCCCCTATGTTTTGTGGTCTTACAACTATCTTTGATAGTGCCTGACTTTTACAAAAGATTAATCATTCAGCATAGATGCCGCAGCTTATTAATGGAATCTTGGATATGAATTGCACCTATGTAGGGAATACTCGCATCTTAACAGGAATATTTAGGTTTGTATTATTAGCAGGGACTAGGTAAACACAGTGACCATCCAACTTGACACTTCCCAAAGCTCCTTGCCTCATTGAGCTACTAG
Organism: Cetorhinus maximus; assembly: GCF_964194155.1. Lineage (NCBI taxonomy): Eukaryota > Metazoa > Chordata > Chondrichthyes > Lamniformes > Cetorhinidae > Cetorhinus > Cetorhinus maximus. The sequence goes on from NC_135906.1 coordinate 9,699,558, forward strand.
TCTCTGGCTGTGATGCTTGGATTTTCTTAAGAAGCGTGTGAAACAGGATAAATTAAGTCTGTTCACCTTCTGTTTGTCCAATATCTTCATCGCATAGTGTTCCTTTGTAACTTTGTGCTTCACCAACATCACTCTGCCAAAGGACCCTGTACCCAGTGTTTTTGTTCTCTCAAAGTCATCCAGACATGCTGTGTTCTGAAAGAGAAGGAAAGTCAGTCAGCGAATGTTCAGAAGTCCAATGGTCAAGCATGCATGTTACACTCCTGTTCTAAGTATGATCTCTTGCACAATGGGACCTGCTGTTTGGAGAGTTTGTTATTCAGAATCAATGCTGGTAATGTTACAGGGCTTGAAACAAACATAAAAAGCTAGAAACCATAAAATACTCCAATCTGCGAATTTGTGAAACACAAACTTTTTTAGGTTTGTAAGTTATAACCTGAGACAGAAAGAGTTCCCGTTTATAATGTGCCTGTCGCTGTTCTAAAATGCTCCATGGCCAATAAACTCAATTGAAGTTCAGTTACTCACTTAAGTGCACCAAAGTGCATAACTTCACATTTTCCCACATCATATTCCATTTGCCAAGTTTTTGCCCACTCACTTAACCTATCTATATCCCTCTGTAGACTCTTTGTGTCATCCTTACGTAGGCCACTATGGCAGCCAGTTGTCATATAGCAAGATCCCACAAAAAGTCAATAAATAAGTGAATGACCAGTTGATCAGTTTTTTGTGATGATAGCTGATGGGAGAATGTTGGCCAGGAGAAGTTCCTACTCTTCTTTGAGTACCGCTATGGGATTCTTATGTTCCCAGTAACTCACCTCCTGGCTCCCCAAAGCCTGTCCACCATCTACAAGGCACAAGTCAGGGGTGTGATGGAATACTCCCATTTGCCTGGATGAGTGCAGCTCCCATAACACTCAAGAAGCTTGACACCGCCCAGGACAAAGCAGCCTGCTTGATTGGCACCACTTCCACAGCCACTGATGCATAGTGGCAGCAGTGTACAGTCACCACCCACACCCCCCACTGCCACTGAAAACGCTATGGCAGCAGTGTGTACCATCTATAAGATGCACTGCAGCAACTCGCCAAGGCTCCTCAGACAGCACCTTCCATACCCACAACTACTACAATCTAGTAGTTGGATGGGAACACCACCACCTGGAAGTTCCCTTCCAAGCCACTCACCATCCTGACTTGGAAATATATCGCTGTTCCATCACTGTCGCTGAGTCAAAATCCTGGAACTCCTTTCCTAACAGCACTGTGGGTGTGCCTACACCACATGGACTGCAGCGGTTCAAGAAGACAGCTCACCACCACCTTCTCAAGGGCAACTAGGGATGGACAATAAATGCTGGCCAAGCCAGCGAAGACCACACCCCGTGAATGAATTTTTTAAAAATCTGAACAAGCTGACCAGGCTTTGGTTTATTTGAAAAATGGTACCTTGGACAATGCAGCACTCCTCCCTCAGTACTGCAGTGTTAGCCTAGATTTTGTGCTGAAGTCCGGGAGAGGAGCTTTGAGTCCACCACTCTTGACTCAGGTCACAGTGCTAATTTATTAACTGAGCCAAGTTGTCAAGCTACTCCTGGGTCACAGCGCTTTCTGCTAAGCACAATAACATAAATATAACATTTTTGTCTAACATTAGCTTGGTAAAAGTCTATTCACAACACAAAGGTAGGTTAAAAGTTATCTACAGTTAATATTCATGCCTCAGGCTAAATCTATACAAATGATGCAAGGTTTTGTTTGGCCCTCTCAATTAAGCTTGGTCTTTCACCGTCTTGCACTTCATAAAGCTTGTGATTGCAACTGTGTTGATGGTTTAGCAGATTGCTAATCACTACAGGCAGTAACAGTGAAAAAGTTTAATATCATATGCTGCAAGAGCAAAATTCATCTCCTGCCTTTTACTTGCTTTATTTTTAAGGTCCCTTGACCCTTTTATTTTAAGTCAAATCTTAATTTACTACTTTACATCCTTAATTGATTCTGTAGTTCTCCTGCTATACCAGCTAGTGTTGCTGCACATCAATCCATTGGGTCATTATTTTCAGTTCACTGTTTTCTTGCCCGCACAAAAACTTTAGTTTTACTTTAAAGACATCAGGGAAAAATAGGGTTGAAACAATTCTGTGGTACACTACCAAATTAAAAATGCATAAGCACCGATATTCCCTTCCAGTGCACCTAGGGAAATACTCAGTTCCCAGATACATAGGGAAGTGTGCCAGATCTCCAAAATTTCCTGGGATTCCCCTAATAAGGGCAAGAGGACCAATGCCTAACAATAGGAGCGTACCAATCTTTACCATGTAACTAAGGCAATAAGGTTGCACATTTTGGATGTCCAAGCCCATTACTTCTGTCTTTGCATTCTCTTCCCCCTCAGAAACTTCTCTCCTATTTTCTCTGCTCAAAGAACCCAACAAGGGAGATATGAAAGCCAATCTGCTTTCCAATGTTCCCCTCTTGGCCACTTTGCCTCCTCCCAACAATCCAACCCCAATTGTTCAATATTCTTCTCTTCCTAGTATCCTTCTGCTGTCCCAGATTTGAATTTCCCCTTGAATGAGCCCAGTTCTCTCTTCACATCCTCCGAAGGGCTCACTGAGACACTTGATGCTGCTGCCTTTTGGGCAGCAACCCCAAATGTCCCAATCATCTCTCTCTGCCAAATTGCCTGATCAGCATGTCCAGTGGACTCTAATCCCGGCAATTTCCTTCCCATTTCCCATATCTCATCCACCGCTATCCCTCTGCTAACACATCAGTCACTTCCTAAACCCACATTTCCCTCCATAATCCTAATCACTTGTGAACATGGCTCTTGCCATCCATGATCTAACAACTGTATTGACATTGTAGCTTTGATCGAAATGTGGCTCATGACCCTCCACCTTACTGAGATCTAACTGCTATACCTCCCACCACCACATGGCCTACTCAATCAGCTCTCCTTTAACACCCTCACCCCAAAATTATTCACAAGAATTGCACCCCTCTGTCCTCCCTCATTATGCAATGTGACTCCTTAGCCTCTGATTTTGGTGTCCATCAGCTTCCCTTGCTTGCTCTCACCTGAATTCACTGCCCTCCCTCACATCTCTCTCCACATAAGCTCTCCCCTTGCTCATAGCGAAGCATTTGACCTTGTTATATCTTGTAGCCCCTATACTCCCATGGTCTCAATCAGTGACAAGATCCACTTTCTTGTATCCTCCACCCACCCATACCTTCTTAACCCTTTCCATAACCACCTACTATTCTTTCCAAGGACAGGTACTTTTTCCCAAATCAATTATAATTGCATTTTCAAACTCCCACCTAACCACTGGCCCTCCACTCACTATGATATTTCTGTAGCTGTTAATTTGTTTAACCACTCAGTTACATCTTTAAAAAAAACTCCTCTCCCATCTTTGTCGGTTCCATGGGTATGAACCCTATCTTTGTTCCTACAAATCCAGAGGACACAGATTAGAATAAATCTGGCATGCAGTTGGTTGAGCCATCCATCACCATATCCAGCTGAACCACATCAAACATTGTCAGGCCTCACTCTCTTCTACCAAACTGTCCACCCACTACTCCAGAATAATTCTGCAGCGCAAAACTGACTTCTCCTTAATCTGGTGACCACCCAACTTCCTTTGCTGGTTCCCATGTTAACTGACACTGTAAATGGTTCCCTCTCATTAAGTACTAGTCCCCCTCCCTTTTGAAACCGCTGTCTCCCCAAACGAAATCCATGCTTGACTTCTCTATGGCCTTGTAAACTACTGATCCAGCTTCAGTCTCCTTTGCCTCTCCAAAATCTTTGAACCAAGTTGCCACTTTGCAAATATTTCCTGCAACTCGTCTTTGAAAAGCTCTAATCAGTTTTACTTCCCTGCTACAACTCGGGAATGGCCAAAATAGTCAAAAGCATCATGAGAGTGTAACCGTGGTGCATTACCCCAAGCCTTATGCAGCTCTTCAACCTTAATCCCCATGCCTCTCCTCTGTTTTCCGACACAGTGAACCACCTTTATTTGGTTCCACTGTCATACGTCAGATCATTGGCAGGTATCTCCAGCAGTGGCTTCTTTTCCTGACCTAATGCTTTACCTCTCAAGTCCCTCAAGGATCTATCTACATGCTGCACATTGGCAGCTCCACAGACATCAGGTCAGCTTTTCACACGTTGGTGATGATACCCGCCTCTACATCTTCACCACTCCCTCGATTCCACCAGTGCATTTATACTGTCAGGCCGATTAACCAATGTCCAATTAAAGATTGGGAAGACCGAAGTCATTACCTTCACTCATCCAGCACTCCCAATGCCTCAAATCTCTGTAAACTAAGGACTAGTTTCCTTCGACAGCACCGTCCAAATGCACAATCTCTACCACCTAGAAGGTCAAGGGCAGCAGATGCATGGGCACACAACCTGCAAGTTCTCCTCCAATCCGGATTTGAAACTATATCACCGTTCCTTCATTATCGCTGGGTCAAAATCCTGGAACTCCCTTCCTAACAGATGGGGTGTACCTGCAACAGATAGACTGCGGTGGTTCAAGGTGGCAGCTCACCACCACCTTTTCAAGGGTAATTAGGGATGGGCAATAAATGCTGGCCTTGCCAGTGACGCCCTGAATGAATTCCCATGAACCAATTAAAAAATCCTCCTCACCTGGCCAATGACACAGGCTGAATCAAACCGTTCGCAACAACGGTGCCCTATTTGACCCTGTGTTGAGTTTACAATCCCACATTCTCTCCATCACAATTCCTCCTCTAGAACACTGCCTGCCTCCACCCAACTTCAGTACATCTGTTGCTGAAACCCTCACCCAGGCCCTGATCAGCTTCAGACTTGAACATTCCAGTGCTAACTTTGCCTTCCATCCTCTTTACATTTTAACTAATTTGAAACTCGTGTGTTGGTATCCTATTACTACCAAGTCCCAGTCTGTCAGTGCCCATGTCTTTGCTGACTCAGTTTATCAGCGTCCTAGATTTCAAATTCTCAAGCTTTTGTTTAAATCCATTTTTGGTCACTTTAATCCCCAAACCTCTCATCTCCTCCAGCCCTACAGGAAGTCTGCAGGAGTAGGTGGCAATTCCACTTGGGAGTTTGAGTAGGGCCAGGCTGCATTTGAACACTCCCAGTTAGCTGCTCGCTTGTTTTGTGCAGAGAGGGGTAATTGGCTGATCAGTGGGCTACGGAAGGTTTGGTTCCTCCGGTGGCTGCCAGCAGAAGGCAAGTGGTGGGATGGGTTTGTTCCGCAGGTCTCGTGCCAGGGTGTGGGTGCCCCTGGTTAGCAGAGGCCTGGACTTACCTAATGGAGCTTGATGAACACTCGCGCTGCACTGTAGTTAATTCCTCATCTATTCAAGCTAAATGATGAACCCCAACCCCAAGGCAGCGGCAGTGGTGTGACAGGAGTGGCAAGTGTTGCCCTCTATCAGAATATTAATGTGCCTCTTCCTTCACCACTCCCTCAATCAATGCCCGCCATGATTCTGTCACTATGGCTGGTCCAGTCTGGCCTGGCAGTAGCCATGGTACCGCAGACGGTGGCCACATCTTTGCAGTTTTGAGCATCCAGAAGTCACCAGCCATGATTATCTTAAGGGTTACCAACACAAGCTTCCAGCATCTTTGCTGAGGCCAGTAGAGGAGCTTCTTGTAGGAGTAGTACAGTTAGTAAAGCTTATAAGCAAAGTATGATGGGTTGATGATGGGCAAGAGCAAGGTTAAAATCAGGCGTTCTCTGTGCAGTGTCACAGGATAAATTGTATGATATTAAAAATCTTGAATAGTGTGCACAATTTTTGGTCATGGTTTTCCATCAATATCTACCATTGTAGATTGCCAAGCTCGCATTTCACATTCAATTTGTTATGCATATGGTTGTAAGCTCTGGCCACTAGGTGGTATTATGACACACATTTCTTAACTCTCTCCCCAACTCCCTCACCATGTTGTATGCAACAACATCCTAGTTACTGACTAACTATAGGAAACACCATGGAGATTCATTAGCAGTTACAAAACTCTTCTAGTGCCCTCTTCCTGCCCTCTATGATTTATCTATTTCTTGCTGACATTTTCTAATAACTTCTTTAGCTATTTTTAGTTGCCTTTTCTATTAATTCAAGCTTCTTGAATTTCTGTTTCCTTATTTTTCAATGTATTCCTGCTTTTTTAGGTTTCCTCTAACCTGCTTATTAACTCACCCGTACTCTACATCCTGCTGTGCTTCTCCAACTGATTATACTTTCTATTCTTATCCCATGCAATAACATTAAAATAGCAAAATGGAATGTTTACGTCTCAATTTCAAATTAGTTTTCTGTAATACTCTCCTCATATCTCCAAAATCTGCTCTTCTAACGTCCTGACAACACAGGAAGTCTAAAAATTCAACAATCCCAGGTGTATTTCATACTTCATGTCAGAAACAATAGGATTTTGTATTTAGATAAACCGTTTTATATCCTCAGCTGTTCTCTAAGCAAACACAGCAAAGTTGCACAAAAAAACAAATGGGATAATTTTCCAGTTAACCTGTATTTGTGATGTTGGTTGAGGGGTAAACATTGGGTAGGACACCAGAGCAATTTCGAATTGTACCATGAGGTCACTAATATCCATATGGACATGCATACAGGCCTCAGTTTAATGTCTCATTCAAAAGACAGCATGTCTGACAGTGCAACGCTCCCTCAGTAACATACTGATGTCTCAGCCTAGTTCAGGTGCGCATGTCCTAGAGTGATGTTTGGATCCACAGCTTGCTGACTCATGAGGTGAGAGGCGACCACTGAGCCAAGCTGAAATTTCCATATTAATAACAATTCTGGTCAATTGCCAAACACAAAATCCGGTGCAGCTTCTGCTCATGTAGCCTACCTGACATTCTGTATGAATAAATAATGCCTAACTGTCTCAATGAATCTGTTTGATGGTCGCCTTCTCTTCTGATTTTCTGAATCTATCCTTTCAGCATCCAGGTTGTTAAATCCCAACATTTACTGCATAATGATTTGGTCAAAGTCCCTTATCCTGATCATATTGTGCTGAAGTCTATAATCATTACCAATTAATCGTTCACTGACCTCAATAATATTAATATAACCTTATCCCCTTCTGTCACTACTTTCACCCTTTCTGTAGTGGCTCTATAGTTCCTCATCAGAACTCCTCTACCTTGTTAAGACCTATCTTCTTCCTTCCAAGTTTCAGCTCATAATTATACTCAACTATCTATAATGTTTCTAAGATGCTAACAATATTTGCATGTAACAGGGGTACTACAGTAATCATGGTTGACTTTAATCTACATATAAAAAGGGAATACCAAAATAGCAATAATACTGTGGCAGATGAATTCCTGGGGTTTCTATGAGATGGTTTTTTAGACCAGTACATCGAGGAACCAACTAGGGAACAGGCTATCCTAGATTTGGAATTGTGAAATGAGAAGAGGTTAATTAATAATCTTGTTGCTTGGGGTCTCGTTTAGGGAACAGTGATCATAACATGATGGAATTCTTCATTAGGAAGGAAAGTGAAATAGTCCAATCCAAAACTAAGGCTCTAAATCTAAAAGGAAACTACGAAGGTACGAGGGGTAAGTTGGCTATGATACGAAAAGTTAGTCTGCAGGGATAGCAAGTAAGAAGGCTAATGGCTGCTATCCTTTATTACGAGAGGAATTGAACATAAAAGTAAGGATGTTGTGCTTCAGTTATACAGGGCATTGGTGAGACCACATCTCCATTGGAGTGTGCAGTTTTGGTCGTCTTATTTAAGGAAGGATGTAAATGCGTTGGAAGTGGTTTACTAGATTGATACCTGGAATGAACGGGTTTGTCTTATGAGGAAAGGTTAGACAGACTGGGCTTGTTTCCACTGGAGTTTAGAAGAGTGAGGGGTGACTTGATTGAAGTATATAAGATCCTGAACCATTTTGACAAGCTGGACATAGAAAGGATGTTTCCTCTGGTCAGTCCAGAACTAGAAGGCACTGTTTTAAAATTAAGGGTTGCCCTTTTAGGATAGAGATGAGGAGAATTGTTTTCTCTTGGAGGGTTGTGCGAATTTGGAATACTCTGCCTCAAAAGATGGTGGAGACAGAGTCACTGAATATTTTTAAGATGGAGGTAGATGTCTACCAAGTTGCCTAACAAGAATCTAAGGTTACCAGGGGTAGATGGGAATGTGGAATTCAAAACACAAACAGATTTACCATGATCTTAATGAATGGTGGAGCAGGCTTGAGGGGCTGAATGGCCTACTTCTTCAATTTCTCATGTTCGTACGATAGATTGGGGAACTTCATTAAAAGGCTAATATTTAAGGAATGAATACATGCATTGCAACAGTTATATATTCCTTTCTGGTGCAAAAACACAACAGGAGAAGTGGCCCAACCATGGCTAACAAAAGAAATTAAGGATAGTATTAGATCCAAAGAGTCATATAAAATTGCTAGAAAAAGTAGCAAGCCTGAGGATTGGGAACAGTTTAGAATTCAGCAAAGGAGGAACAAGAGATTTATTAAGAGGGGAAAAATAGAGTATGGGGGTAAACTTGCAAGGAACATAAAAGCGTATTGTAAAAGCTCCAATAAGTGTGTAAAAAGAAAAAGATTAGCGAAGACAAATGTATGTCCCTTACAGTCCGAAACGGGAGAATTTCTAACAGAGAACAAGGAAATGGCAGAGCAATTAAACAACTATTTCACGGAGGAAGACACAAATAACTTCTCAGAAATACTAGGGAACCTAGGGTCTAGTGAGAAGGAGGAATTAAAGGAAATTAGTATTACTAAAAAAAAGTGCTGGAAAAATTAATGGGACTGAAAGCCGATAAATCCCCAGGGCCTGATAATCTACATCCCAGGGTACTAAAGGAGGTGGCCATGGAAACAGTGAATGTATTGGCTGTCATCTTCAATCATTTGAGATCAGGCTCCAATTTAGATGTTAACTTCTGTGCCATTACAGCGATAACCCATTACCTGCCCGTATATCATAGTGTCTGGCTGAATCTTGGGACTACTTCTGAGCCCATGCCTTTGCTGTTTTCTCTTTCCAATTCGTTGGTCAGGCAGCTTTGTTCTATCTATAGATAGTTTTGGGAATGCAAATTTTAGGTACATCCACTATACGGGGACAATGGGTTTCCCAATGGGGATTCCCCTTTACTTTTGTTTGAAGGAATAGAAGCAGCAACAGATGGATGCCAGGCCCATCAAGCTGAAAAGACAGACTGTGCCCACCTGCCAGTATCCTCTGTCCCACATTTACAAGTGGAGATGAACTTATCCAGCTACATTTAACTGCCTCAATGAACTTGTTTTCTTGTCACACCCTCCCTTCTAGTTTTCCCAGATCTGACCATTCAACATCCAGAATGTTAAATCCCAATGGTAAGCTGTCATGAAGCTATTAATGTATATATTATTGGAAAATATTTTTCTTTTAAAATATAGGTTAAGTCTGTGGGTGTGTCTTAATTGGATTAAAGCCGGTTAGTCTGGGTGCTTTGATGTGTATTAGTTTTGAGATGTAAGAGAGGTAGAGTGCATTTGCATTTTTTGACTAGGGCATTCAAGAAGGCGACTGAAATCTGGCACATAGCTAGCAGAGACCAAGCAATAAGTTTATATTACTAATAAAATTGGTACTATGAAAAGGGTTTTGTTGTTAGAAGGGGCTGGTGATACAATGAGAATTTGCATTCAATGAGTTGTCCTAGGTATAACTTCAGCAGATTTTGTGTGTGCAGAGCAGAGGCAATGTAAGATCAAAGTAGCTGTAAGCCTACAACTGTCTCTACAGGAACCAAAGTGAAAGGAACCTCATTTTGAATTTGTACGGTGAAAATGCTTTGCCTGGTGTCTGCTGAAAGTCTATGGGTTGCTGTTGCCTTAATGGAGATTAGTCTGGGAATTTGTAAAAGTTACGACAGCAGTAATTTGTAGCCATGTGTATGTGTTTAATGTGTTGTAACTTAATAAAATGTTTCATTTAGTTTAATATAAAACCTCTCGAGAACTGGTGGTCTGATTCCTGAATTTAGAGCTGCATCTCAAACATACTACTTAAAGTATAGGTTATGACAGTTGTTTAAAGTTTCCCTCTGGGATTTTTAAATAACTCAGCTTTACCGAAAGGCTGTCTCATAACATAGTGCGTAGTGACATTCTACAGCCCATCTCATTTGGGCAAATCTTCCAACTTGATGACATTGTGCTGATCGCCTGTAGTTACCAATTACTAATCTCAGGTGAGCTGACAGTACCAGCACAATGTGACCTGGGACCTCACACTTACTATGTTAGTTAAGCCAGCCCTGCAAAATCAGGTGGATCAACAGATTAACAGTTGGCCAGATGGTAACTCACCATCTGACTAACACTGGAACAGAAAGTTTTACACCCAAAATCTCATGTTCCTACTGAACCTCGGGGCAGTCACCCTCCTAACTCGACTGTCACAGATGTTAGTTTAGCGCCTCTGAAGCTGTTGGGTTTTTTTTTTGCGCTATGTTACTCCAAAGCCTGTTTACTTCCTTTTCAGATGGTGGGGAGGAATTCTAACATATTTGATCTTTCCCTCTTCAAAGAAACTTCCTGTTGGCCAATCAAGGGCAGTACCCACCCAGATCACAAACAATTCCATAGCCTGTCTTGTTTGACTTGCTCAAAGAATTATACAACACAATCTCTATTCATAGCAACTCCCAGCTTGATAAACAAAAACATGCCTACAATTACAGCAACATTTCACTTAAATACCAAGACAATAAGTGTACAAATGTTTATCTCTATACCCAACTGGCAAGAATTCAGCCTGGTGTCCATCAGTTTCTTTGCTCTTCTACAAAAAGGATAAGTAATAAAACATGCCCATTACTGTCTCAATGCCGCATGAAGCACTCATCCTGCACTTTCACCCAATTTCTTATCCCTCATACCGTGTGTCATTGGAGATAGACCAACACTTCAAGCAAATGAATGTTTTATTTTTTGCTATCAGCACTTTAAGATTTGCTGCTGAAGTAGTGGATTTCACTTCGGTGGTTACCTCCTATTTACTGACTAAATACTCACTGCTACGAAACAACACGTTCATCAAACTAGGTCACTGACACACAGCACATTTCCAAAGCCAAGCTACACATTACCACTGCACTTCTAACCGATATCAATAGATGTCCGTGGTTATTGATTACTTGTAATCTAGAATCTGAAGTGTGGACTTTGATGTTTACTGCAGTCCTGCTGCAATGGCAGTACAGCAAGTTTACTGAGGCAACATCGCACTTGGCCGATTTGTAAATGTACTATGATTTACTGAAACTGAAAGAAATTGGGGCAGCAAACATTGGAAAATTGGGCAGGAAAAGCTCATGATTGCCAGGAAATTGGGCAGGTTCCCTTACAAGTACAAGCAGAACTTACTGCCATTATCTGGATTCCCATAGTAAGTATTTGAACAGTAGACATAGCAGGGGTAGCCCAGGTTAGCAACTGACTAACACAAACATGCTTTAAGGTATGAGCAACCTTACAAGAGACCTGTTAATATTTTGTATACGGAAATAATGGTTGGTGAGGTGGGGGGAAGGTTTTTGAGAGGGAAGGACAAGGCTAAGACTGGTAAAGCAGTAAGTGAATAGTGCTACAAATATAAACAAAAAACTGCGGATGCTGGAAATCCAAAACAAAAACAAAAATACCAGGAAAAACTCAGCAGGTCTGGCAGCATCTGCGGAAAGGAACACAGTTAACATTTCGAGTCCGTACGGGCTCGAAACGCTAACTGTGTTCCTCTCCGCAGATGCTGCCAGCCCTGCTGAGTTTTTCCTGGTATTTTTGTTTTTGTAGTGCTACAGATAATACTGGACAGATTTTCCTATTCCTAAGATAAAAGCAAAAAACTGCAGATGCTGGAAATCTGAAACAAAAACAAAAATACCTGGAAAAGCTCAGCAGGTCTGGTGAAGAGTCATACGGACTCGAAATGTTAACTGTATTCCTCTCCACAGATGCTGTCAGACCTGCTGAGTTTTTCCTGGTAATTTTGTTTTTGTTTCCTATTCCTAAGGCCTGGGAATATAGAATGTTTTTTTCTTTATCCATTCATGGGATGGGAACATTGCTGGCAAGGCCATGCCTAATTGCCCTTGAACTGAGTGGCTTGCCGCACCATTTCAAAGGGCAGTTAAGAGTCAGCCACATTGACTCTTGACCATAAGGGGAGACAGTAACATAAGATCATAAGACATAGGAGCAGAAATTAGGCCATTCGGCCCCTCGTGTCTGCTCCGCCATCCAATCACGGCTGATAAGTTTCTCAACCCCATTCTCCCGCCTTCTCCCCGTAACCTTTGATCCCCTTACCAATCAAGAACCTATCTATCTCGGTCTTAAATACACTCAATGACCTGGCCTCCACAGCCTTCTGTGGCAATGAATTCCATAGATTCACCACTCTCTGGCTAAAGAAGTTTCTCCTCATCTCTGTTCTAAAAGGTCTTCCCTTTACTCTGAGGCTGTGCCCTCGGGACCTAGTCTCTCCTACTAATGGAAACATCTTCCCCACGTCCACTCTATCCAGGCCTTTCAGTAATTTCAATCAGATCCCCCCTCATCCTTCTAAACTCCATCAAATATAGACACAGAGTCCTCAAACGTTCCTCATATGTTAAGTCTTTCATTCCTGGGATCATTCTCGTGAACCTCCTCTGGACCCTCTCCAGGGCCAGCACATCCTTCCTGAGATACGGGGCCCAAAATTGCTCACAATATTCTAAATGTGGTCTGACCAGAGCCTTATAAAGCCTCAGCAGCACATCCCTGCTTTTATATTCTAGTCCTCTCGAAATAAATACCAACATTGCATTTGCCTTCCTAACTACCAACTCAACCTGCAAGTTAACCTTAAGAGAATCCTGGACTAGGACTCCCAAGTCCCTTTGCACTCCAGATTTCTGAATTCTCTCCCCATTTATAAAATAGTCTATGCCTCTATTCACCCTACCAAAGTGCATGACCTCACACTTCCCCACGTTGTATTCCCTCTGCCACTTCTTTGCCCATTCTCCTAACCTGTCCAAATTCTTCTGCAGCCTCCCCGCCTCCTCAATACTACCTGTCCCTCTATCTATCTTTGTATCATCTGCAAACTTAGCCAGGATGCCCTCAGTTCCTTCATTTAGATCATTAATGTATAAAGTGAAAAGTTGTGGTCCCAACACTGACCCCTGCGGAACTCCACTAGTCACCGGCCGCCATCCTGAGAAGGACCCCCTTATCCCTACTCTCTTCCTCCTGCCAGACAGCCAATCTTCTATCCATGCTAGTACCTTACCTCTTACACCATGGGCTCTGATCTTACTGAGCAGCCTCCTGTGCAGCACCTTGTCAAAGGCCTTCTGGAAGTCCAAGTGGATAACATCTACTGGCTCTCTTTTGTCTAACCTACTCGTTACCTCCTCAAAGAATTCTAACAGATTTGTCAGGCATGACCTTCCCTTGATGAAACCATGCTGACTTTGCCCTATTTTACCATGCACTTCCAAGTATTCTGAAATCTCATCCTTAATAATGGACTCGAAAATCTTACCAACGACCGAGGTCAGGCTAATCGGCCCGTAATTTCCTGTCTTTTGCCTCACTCCCTTCTTAAACAGGGGGGTTACATTAGTGATTTTCCAGTCCTCTGGGACCCTCCCTGACTCCAGTGATTCCTGAAAGATCACCACTAACGCCTCCACTATCTCTTCAGCTATCTCCTTCAGAACTCTGGGGTGTAATCCATCTGGTCCAGGTGATTTATCCACCTTCAGACCTTTCAGTTTTCCTAGCACCTTCTCCTTGGTAATGGCCACCATACTCACCTCTGCCTCCCGACTCTCTTGAACTTTGGGGATGTTACTCATGTCTTCCACCATGAAGACTGACGCAAAGTACCTATTCAGTTCCTCCGCCATTTCTTTGTTCCCCACTACTACTTCTCCAGCGTCATTTTCCAGCAGCCCAATGTCCACTTTTGCCTCTCTCTTACCCTTTATATATCTAAAAAAAAACTCTTGCAATCTTCTTTTATATTACTGGCTAGTTTACCCTCATATTTAATCTTCTCCCTCCTTATTTCTTTTTTAGTTGTCCTCTGTTGGTCTTTGTAGGCTTCCCAATCCCCTGGTTTCCCACTGCTCTTCGCTGCACTGTATGCTTTCTCTTTAGCTTTTATGTTGTCCCTGACTTCCCTTGTCAGCCATCGTTGCCTCGTCCTCCCTTTAGTATGCTTCTTCTTCCTAGGGATGAATTTATGCCGTGTCTCCCAAATTACTCCCAGAAACTCCTGCCATTGCTGTTCCACTGTCTTTCCTGCTAGGCTCATCTCCCAGTCAATTCTGGCCAGCTCCTCCCTCATGCCTCTGTAGTTGCCTTTATTCAACTGTAATACCGTTACATCTGATTCCAGCTTTTTCCTCTCAAATTGCAGGGTAAATTCTATCATATTATGGTTACTTCCTCCTAAGGGTTCCTTCACCTTAAGCTCCCTTATCAAATCTGCCTCATTACACATCACTAAATCTAGAATTGCCTGTTCCCCAGTGGGCTCCACCACAAGCTGCTCCAAAAAGCCATCTCATGGACATTCCACAAATTCCTTTTCTTGGGATCCACTACCAACCTGATTTTCCCAGTCTACCTGCATATTGAAATCCCCCATGATCACTGTAACCTTGCCTTTCTTACACGCCTTTTCTATCTCCTGGTGCATCTTGTGCCCCACATCCTGACTACTGTTCGGAGGCCTGTATATAACTCCCATTATGGTTTTTTTTAAACCTTTACGGTTCCTCAACTCTACCCACACAGATTCTACATCATCTGACCCTACGTCATTTCTTGCTATCGATTTAATTTCATTTCTTACTAACAATGCAACCTCACTCCCTCTGCCAACCTGCCTATCTTTTCGATAGGATGTATATCCTTGGATATTTAGCTCCCAGTCCTGATCCCCTTGCAGCCATGTCTCCGTGATGCCCACCACATCATACCTGCCAATTTCAATCTGCGCCACAAGCTCATTTACCTTATTTCATATACTGCGTGCATTCAGATACAACACCTTCAGTCCTGTATTTCCCGTCCCCTTTCTCATTGTCGTCCCTTTATCTGATGTGCTTGAAGTTATATTCCTAGCCCTTTCCAAACACTCTATCCTATTTTGTGTTCTGGGGACTTTAATAGCCTCTCCTGGGCTCTCCTTTCTTTTCAGTTTTTTCATAATTTTCCATGAAGTTGAATCCACCCCCCGACACGCTAATCTGCTGCTTTGTTTCCCATTAGTCATACTTCTTGGAGTTTTACCCTTCCCTCCTCCCCCACTTTCTAGTTTAAAGTCCTGTTGACCACCCTATTTACCCTTTTCGCTAGAACATTGGTCCCAGATCAGTTCAGGTGGAGACCATCCCAACGGTACAGATCCCTCCTGTTCCAATACTGATGCCAGTGCCCCACGAAATGGAACCCCTCTTTCCTGCACCACTCTTTTAGCCACGTGTTTACTTCCCTTATTCTCGCGTCCCTATGCCAATTTGCACATGGCTCGGGTAGTAATCCGGAGATTATAACTCTTGAGGACCTGTTCTTTAATTTCGTTCCTAGTTCCTGATAATCCCCAAACAGGTCCTCTTTCCTAGCCTTACCTATGTTATTTGTCCCGACGTGGACCACAACAACTGGATCCTCCCCCTCCCTCTCCAATATCCTTTCAAGCCGGTCAGAGATGTCCCTCACCCTGGCACCGGGCAGGTAACTTACCATACGGGACTCTCGATCCTGCTTACAAAGGATGCTATCAATTCTCCTAATTATAGAATCCCCTACAACTACCACTTGTCTTTTTGCTCCCCCCTTTTGAATGGCCTCCTGTGCCACGGTGCCGTGGTCAGCTGGCTCATCCTCCCTACAGCCCTCTTCCTCATCCACACAGGGAGCAAGTACCTCGTACCTGTTGGACGAGGTCAAGAGCTGAGGCTCCTCTGTTCCTGAACACAGGATCACTCTATAGTGGCAATGTTGTCGGACTAGTGATCGAGAGGCCCAGGCTCATGCTCTGGGAACACAGCAATTGTTGGAACCTAAATTCCACTAATAAAATCTGGAATTGAAAACCAGTCTCAGTAATGGTGACCATGAAACTATCGTCAATTGTCACAAAAACCCTATCTGGTTCACTAATCTCCTTTCGGAAAGGAAATCGGTCATCCTTACCTAGTCTGGCCTACATGTGACTCCAGACCCACAGCAAAAACTTTTCCCCCCACCTCACCAATTATTATTCCCTTATACTAAATATTAATAGATCTCTTGTAAGGTTGCTCTTAAGTAACCTAGAGCGTGTTTGTGTTAGTTGCTAACCTGGGCCGTCCCTGCTATGTCTACTGTTCAAGTGCTCACTATGGGAATCCAGGTAATGACCGTAAATTCTGCTTGTAATTTCCTCAGATCCAGTTAAATTACACAAGTTTGGTTGCATTTTGTAATGAAGTGTGACATCTAGGCTGTAATGAACCCACATTGTTTTTGAATTTCCAGATACATTGGTGAATCTCCTGCAGCATCTCTAACAGTAACACACTGCTTTATACATTATAAGGCACAATACATTACTCTAGCTCTATAGCGCTACGAATTTTATTTGCTGTTAAGTAAACACAGTGAATTCATAGTTTGATTACTATTCAGACTGCAGATCACAATTGTGCTTTTTTTGTTTAATGTGATTGGTCACGAGGCTACAGACAGTCAGACTCCATTTATTTGACTCTGCAGTGTTTCTCTACACGTTCTAGATAACCACCTCTGTTTCTTTAATGTGAAACAGAAATTTGCACTATGGCATGTGACATGCAAAAGGTAGGAAGAGTGCTCAACAATTTCTTATTACATTCTATAGAGAAAACTACATTTAATCAAAATCAATCATCTCCCACACTGGATTTGCAGTACTTGTTTAAAGTGCAATGACTATTTCGATGATTCTTCTCAAAACTTTTCTTCACTTTATTTAAGCAAATTTTCCAAACCTGTGACCTCCACCACCTAGAAAGACAAGGGCAGCAGATGTATGGAAATACCACCACCTGTAAATTCCCCCACAAGCCATACAAAATTCTGATTTGGAACTATTTCTCTGTTTCTTCACTGTCGTTGGGTCAAAATCCTGGATTTTCCTTCCTAACAGCACTGTGGGTGTTCCTACAACGCATGGAGTGCAGCGGTTCAAGAAAGCTGCTCACCACCACCTTATCAAGGGCGATTAGGGATGCGCCATAAATGCTGGTCTAGACAGCGACATCTCATGAAGGAATAAAAAAAGCTTTTTTTCTCCCCTTACAGTTAAAGAAATTTGTGGTTCTTAATGAGGAAGTTGTTAGTGTAGGACTGCTCAGGGAGCTTTTGCCACAGTGAAATCTCCAATGAGCAGCAGTTGACTGGGAGTCATTGGCATTTGTTGGGACCTGCTGGAATGACTAAACTTGGTTACACCAGAGTTCAGAATCAAGGTGCCTCAAACAGTCCCAATGGCCCCAGTGCAAGTATCACTGTCCCTCAGCAACAGAAGAAAAACTCATCCCAGACAACACCATTAGCTCGCAATTGTCACTTAATATCTTAAAACGATGCAAAAACAAAAAAATACATTTTTGATGTTTTGTGCTGCCCCTTCTGTCAAATGCACACATATACACACACAACCAGATAGATTCCCAGCACTTTGCAGGAATATTTTAATATTAAATGATGAATTTTCTGAGTACATAATGTTTTCTTTAACTTGATTTTTAAAAAAATAAGTGTTACTTCCTCTAAAATTTCCCACTCCCTGCCCTAGCCCTAAACTCGCATCTTTTTCCAGTTTTTCCTCTATCTCCCATCAAGGTGTCTCTCTCTCAGCTCATTTTGTCCAGCCCCTGCTTGCTCCCTAGATCCTATTCCCATTAAACTATAGACAACCCAGTTTCCCTTCCTGGACCCATTTTAGCTGATAATTGTTAATGATTGTCTCTCTTTCCCCTTTAAATCTGCAGTCATCAGCCTTCTCCTCAAAAAACAACACTTGACTCCACCATTCTTCCAAACTACTGTTTCAAGTCCAACTTTCCTTTCCTCTCCAATGTATTGTCACCTCCCAAATTCATGTCCATCCAAACTTCATGTCTGAATGCCCCCAATAAGGTTGCTGCCCCTGCCACAGTACCAAAACAGCTCTTATCAAAGTCATAAATGATGTTACTATGGTAAAGGTAAACTATCTCTCTTGTTCTTCTTGACCTGTCTGTGACACAGTTGACCACACCATCCTCCTCCAACGCCTCTCTACTGTTGTCCAACTGGGTGGGTCTGCACTTGCCCGATTCCATTCTTACTATCTAAGTAGGACACTTGTAATGCCTTCTTTACCCGCTACTGCATTTTTAGCTCTGCTGTTCCCCAAAGATCAATCTTGGCCCCCTTCTATTTCTCATCAACATGAGCCCTGGACGACATCCAAACACACAGCATGACTGTTTCAGCTGTGTGCTAATGACATCCAGCTCAACCTTATCACAGACTCAACCCACCACTATGTTAAATTATTAGACTGTTTGTCCAACATTTAATACTGGATGGTCAGAAATTTGCATCAATTAAATTCTGGGACAATCAAAACCATAACTATTGCCGTCGGTCCCTGTTATAAACATTGTTCCCTATCTACTGACTCCATCCTTCTCCCTGGCAACTGTGAGCCCAAACCAGATTGTTGGCAACCTTGGGGTCATGAGATAAGCTTCCAATCACATCTGCTGAAACCCTTATCCATGCCTTTGTTACCCCCAGACTTGACTATTCCAAAGCACTACTGGCTGACCTCCTACATTCTATCCTCTGTTGACTTGAGGTGATCCAAAACTCTGCTGCCCATGTCCTTATATGCTGACCTTGCTGACCTATGTTAGTTCCTAGTCAAACAACACCTCAATTTTAAAATTCTCATCCTTCTTTACAAGTCCTCCCCTGACCTCGCCCCTCCCAGTGTCTTTACAGTGCAGAAGGTCGTCATTCAGCCCGTCAAGTCTGTACTGGCCCTCCAAAGAGCATTCTATCTAGTCCCACTCCCCTGCCTTATCATTGCACATTCTCTCTTTTCAGATAGCCATCCAATTCATTTTTGAACAACTGGGTTAAACCTGCCTCCACCACCCTCTCAGGAACTTTGCTCCAGACTCCAACCACCCTCTGGGTGAAAAAATCTTTCCTCACATCATATTTACTCCTTTTGCCAATTATTTTGAATCGGTGCCCTCTAGTTCTTGATACTCCCTTGAGTGGGAACAGTTTCTTACTATTTACCCTCTCCATAACCCTCAGGATCTTAAATACCCCTATCAAGTGTCCTCTCAGCCTTCTTTTCTTCAAGGAAAACAGTCTCAACCTCTCCAATCATCCTCATTGCTACAGTTTTTCATCCCTGGAATCATTGTTGTGAATCTCCTCTGTACTCTCCCCAATACTTTCACATCCTTCCTCAAGTATGATACCCAGAACGTGACGCAGTACTCCAGATAAGGCCTAACTAGTGTCTTATACAAGTTCACCATGACCTCCTTACTCTTGTGCTCAATGCCCTTATTAATAAAGCTTAAGATACTATAAGCTTTATTATTAACTTTATTGACTTCCCTATCTCTGTGATCTCCCCCTCGGAGGTATCAGTGCTCATCTAACTCTGGCCTCTTGAGCATCCCTGAGTTTAATCACTTCACCCTTTGGTGGTTGTGCATTCAGATGCCTGAGCCCCAATCTGTGGAATTCCCACCCTAGACGTCTCCTCCTCTCTTAAGCTGTCCTTAAAACTTCTCTTTGACCGAGCTTTTGCCTATCTGCTCTAATATCACCTTAAATGGCACAAGAACACAAGAAATAGGAGCAGGAGTAGACTATATGGCCCATGGTACCTGCTCTGCTATTAAATACGTTCACAGCTGATCATAGGCTTCAACTCCATTTCCACCCCCACCCCCCCACTTCCAATATCCCTTAATTCCCTGAATTACCAAAAATCTGTCTATCCCAGCCTTAAATGTATTCAATAACGGAGCATCCACAATCCTCTGGGTTAGAGCCAAAGATTACCAACCCTTTGAATGAAGTAATTTCTCCTCATCTCAGTCCTAAATGATCGGCCTCTTATCCTGAGACTGTGCCCCTGTGGTTTAGATTCTCCGACCTGCGGAAACAATCTCTGTGTCTGGCCTAGCAAGTCCATTCAGAATTTTGCCGGTTGCAATGAGATCGCCTCTCATTCCTCTAAATTCCAGAGAATATAATCCCAATTTACTCAGCCTCTCATCGAGGACAACCCTGTCATCCCAGGGACCAATCTAGTGAACCTTCGCTGTGCTGCCTCCAATGCAAGTACATCCTTTCTTAAATATGGAGATCAAAACTGCACACAGGACTCCAGACGTGGCACAGTGTCAAATTTTGCTTTAGAACAGTTTATTATGTTAAAGGTACTAGGTAAACGCAAGTTGTTCTACTGACTTGAGTGAAAAAGAAAATGGAGAATCATTTGATTGGTGAATAGTAACTTTGGAAAATAATTAAGGCATTTGATTGCTTAGTTTTCCAATTGTAACCTGTTCTTTACAGGCAATTTTTTGATTTGATTAATAAACTAATAAATAAGTGATTATGTGATTTAGTCATGATTTGATGCATTTTGGAAAAGTGACAAGCTACAGTTACTAGTCAGAAGTCACACTTTCAGGTATGGCATGACAGGCATACTACAGACAGAAGCCTAGGAACTATGTACCATCTTCAGTACAGAAGTGGTTTAATCTGGGTGGGCGGCGAAATTCAGGGCGGAACAGGTTTGTGCCCCTTTCTGCTTAGTTTCCAAATTTCCAAAGGTTGGGAGGTGCTTTTTTTAAAAAATCACATTAGGGACTGATGGTATGTCACATTCCCCAGGAGATCCTGCCAAGATCCCAATGCCCTATTCAAAGGATGGGGGCTCTCCTGGTATCCTGGCCAATATTTAACCACCAACCAACATCGCTAAAAAAAAAAGGATCTGATCATGTATATCATTGCTCTACACAAACTGCCTGCCAAGTTTCCTGACATAACAGTAACTGCACTACCTGGTGGATCAATATAAGTGCGAATCTTTTCCTGTTCTTCAACGGTTATAAAAGGTGCCCACTGATACATCCCAACAGCAATCGATGTCAAAGAACCGAATGCCATTGTGAGAGCAGCAAAAAAAATCCCGGGAGTAGCAAGCACTTTGATTTATTTTTCCCTTTGAGCACTTAGGCCAAACTGGCCTGTGTCCTTCCTTGGTGGAGGGGCACGGTACCACTCCAAGATCCCGGCGTCCCACAAGGCAGGTGCTTTAGTAGCAGCATTAAAGGTGTGGTGTTCTCCCTTATTATGCAAACGGCCTCGTCCCTGTCACCGGCCTGGCCAGATGGAAGTTCCACCTATTCGGTACACTTCGAGCAGCAGAGCAGGGGTGCAAGGGATTTACAGTCCGACACTTTTAAAAGCATACAAATCACACAGAAATGTCGCTGTCTTTCTGAGCTCCACATACTCTGGGTGAGATTCTTTAAAATTCTGCCAGGAGAGGATGAAAATAGTTCCCATTGAATAAGAGCACAGGCCAATAAGCAGCTATAGGAAGCGGGCAATCAGCTGAGATGTAATGTACAGCAAGTAAATACTGCCACAGCTCCCCTAATCTATGCTGCATCTCAACAGAAAATATCTCACTCCAATTTAATTTGATTACTGAGCATCAATGAATGGCTGGATTATTGTGGAGTATGTGACCTACCTAATTCAGGCTCTCTTGAAGGACATCTGTGACCTACCTGTGGTGGGGACTCCCATTTCTCTAAGAACTCCTCTCTCGCTTTGTCTAAGAAATCTTTCACTGCAATAAAAGAACAGAAATATTTTACTTCCAACATTTGGGCTACTATCTCAATTCACAAAGCTTCTGGCCTTCAGGACCAATAATTTAAGTGCAGGTTCTAATAAATCAGAATGAAATGAATTGAGGATTGACTGGCTGTTGCATTTTAGAATTGACAAATAGTCTCAGTCCTTAATGTCTCGGTGTGACTTGGGCCAAGAATAATGACACAAAACACCAAATGCAGACTGTTTTGCTGTTAAGCCAAGATTGTCATAGTTACAGAGACCAACAAAGTGTTAGATTATGGTGAGGCTTCAGTGCGTTGGTGTGACTGACTAATAATAACAATTTCCAATGTGTGCTGTACCAGTGAATTAAAGCGAAAGTTTTGAAGTTGAAATCACCCCACCTGCCCTTTCTGCTACCCTGGAACACAGAGGAGCGTGTGAACCTGGAGATTTGCAGAATACACCATCAATTCCATTGGCAAACCAGAGTTATAACCTGATTTCAGTGCAAGCTGCTCTTGCTGCACTGCATTGTGAACAGCAGCTCATACACAGTCATAGGGAAGGCAACACTGATTAACCCAGCATCCCAGGCAAGACAACACAAGACTCAAAGTTAATTTGCAAAGCATTTAGCTTTTGAAATCATATAGATACTTTATATTTTCTTCTATAAGGAGGATTTTAGATACTTCCATAAGACTTCACGAAAAAGGGAATACCACAAAAGGCATAGAACCCTGCCCTGTGATTTTGGCTTCTGGAGATAACTGGTAACAGCACACTGCTGTGTTCATTACTGACCAAGTCATTCAACGCTTGATGCATCAGCATCATTCCAAACCTAATTCAGCCATGGCATCGCACAGCAACTGAAAATCTAACCCAGTGCACCTGGGACACACTCACGCTCCAAAAACCACTGGGCAAGCGCCTCACTAGCAGCATTAACAGTGTAGCCCTATTCCTGGGATGGGGGTTATTGGCAGACTGAAGTACTGCCCTAGCACAGACATGATGGTCCAAATGACCTCCTGTGCTGCAAATGTTTGATGCTTCAGAGTAGGGTGCCAGGAATCTCCAGGCTGAGACTTTTAATTGTACTGCATAGCAATGTTGCTGCCTTTCTGGGCTACTTGGAACACATTCACACTCCAAATGAACTTCAAACACAGTGCACCTGGAGACAATGGCATTCCAACTAAACCTCCGACAAAAAACATTCACAGCACCTGCTTTTTGTATATCCCCTATAAATGAAGTGTCACAGTACTTTGCAACAAGCAATTTGCTAGACTAAAGAGCTCACCTAAATTTACAGAGAGAACCTTAGATAGACAGGGCAATAGGAAATTCTTGTATGAACATCACGGCCACTTTTCTGAGATTTTGATCCTATTGTGGTTGACTTGTCATTTAGCACGGGGAGCTTTGGGACATTACTTTGTCACGAAGAATGAAGAAGAATACACATTTCTATATCGTCTTTCATGGCATCAGGATATCTCAAATAAATTTACAGCCAATTAAGTACTTTATAAAATTAAAGTGTAGTATCTGTCGTCATGTAGGGAAGTGCTGCAACCAATTTGCATACAGCAAAGTCCCACAAACAGTAATGAAATAAACAACTAGATAATCTGCTTTAAAGGCAAATAAATGTTAAATATATGCAGAACTCAGCATTCAGTGCTCCATTTCTGACATTAATAGCAGGATGACTAACTTCCTATGCAGTCCACACAGCTCTCTTCAGATCATGGCGGTTTACTGATGTTCTGCTGGTTTGTATACAGCACTATAAACATTCATGCTCACTTAGCAAGATTAATAAAGTGTTTCGTTGTGCAAAAACAGAAAGAAATTTGTAACATTAAAAGTCTTGAAATTGGAAAGGAGCACTCCGACATCCCCAGGCATTAATTTACAAGACAGCTAAAGTAAAAGGTTACCCAATGGGTAACTGGCACCAAGAGAATAAATTCTAGTTGCTCTAGAATCAGAAAGTCCACAAGATCAATATTCCATCTGCCATTGTTTTCAGTAGGAGAATCAAACTTTCAGCTGTAACTTATAAAGCAATAATTTGACAGTACTGTTGAGTTAAAAAAAAAAGCTGAGTACTCTGATGGCTCAGATAGTTAAGCGAGTATATAGGTCAGATAAGATGTGGTCTGCGATGAGTTAACTGATCTTAGATTGACAGAAAGGGTATGAAAACCATTCTCAACTCCCTTCAGATAAGGGTAAAGAAAACAAGCCAGAGTTTCCTGTTGTCAATGCTACCTAGAGTTCCCTGTTAAAAGTGTGAACATATGTTACAAGGACATGGTTAAGCCTGACAGTGATGCTTCACGGTTGTATATCAACACCCAATGTGTAGGCTCACATGCTTTTCCCTAGTCAGCCAGTTGACACAATCTGGAAATTCACTCCCATTTTCCAGAGTCTCCAAACAAATTTGCTGTGAAAGCCACACAGGTATAGAGTTTCTCTTTGCATGATATGGAGTGCCCATTCTCTCCCAGCAGTGACATATCTGAATCAGCTAGGAGATAGTCGTGTTAGTATATCCATGTGCACAATCATTAGCATGAACAAGCTTACTCGTCGAATCAGGGTTACCCTACCTACAACTCTAGCATATAAGGTTATTCTGAGCACAGAATGAAGACTCCCATGTTTACAGGCTGCGCAACCCTGAGGCGCCAAAAACATAGGAATTGGATTATCGAGCCTGCTACAGAGTGGTGGCCTGGTTCAATCTCCTATGAGTTGGATGCAAGTCAAACTTCAAATGACCCTGCTTACCTTGCCTTCCCCTACAAGGAGGGCAATCATTGAGGTTCTCTTGCAGAGAGCAGCATAGACATGATGGGTTGAATGGCCTCTTTCTGTGCTGTTACCATTCTATGATCAGTTAGTCATTAGTCATTAGTCAACTGACAAGTGTGGTTCTGAGTGTCCTCTTGACAGTCACCAGGAGTACCTCAAAAGCAACATGATGAGCAATACATACTTAGTCTATTGCTACCATCTTCCTAACTACAACATGGACACACATCATACCCCATCCATCAGGTGGAGGTATGAAGTATCAGTAGCAGTCATTTGGCAGAATGCCTCATCACCAGAACAAGCACCAAGACATTGCATGGCTGGTGGTGAGAAGGGCACTTCCCATCAGATCCTTCATGCACACAGGAAGTCTCAGTGCCACTGCATATTGCCCTCAAAACGGCTGCAGTGGGGAAGAGACCATTGCCCACCTCCTTGTGCCTTTGCAAAGATCATCGGAAAAGAGATGCAGTGGTTTTTGTCGAGGTTCATCTCGAGCAGGATTTTGTGCTCCAACGGCTGTTCCCAGGGGCACATATCAACTACTGCTGGAGAATACGAGCATATGAACTAGGAGCAGGAGTAGGCCACTTGGCCCTTTGAGTCTTCTCTGCCATTCAATAAGATCATGGCTGATCTGACTGTAACCTCCTGCCTACCTGCTTGTTTATCAAGAATCTACCTGCCACTGCCTTGAAAACATTCAAAGACTCTGCTTCCACTGCCTTTCAAGGAAGGGAGTTCCAAAGACTCACTACCCTCAGAGAAAAAATTTCTTCACATCTCTGTCTTCAATGGGCGACCCCTTATTTTTAAACCATGACCGCTAGCTCTAAATTCTCCCACAAGAGGAAACATCCTCTCCGCATCCAACCTGTCAAGACCCTTCAGGATCTTATATGTTTCAATCAAGTTGCCTCTTACTCTTCTAAACTCCAGCGGATACAAGCCTAGCCTGTCCAATCCTTCCTCATAAGACAACCCATTCCTGCTATTAGTCTAATAAACCTTCTCTGAACTGCTTCTAATGCATTTACATCTTTCCTTAAATAAGGAGACCAATACTGTACACAGTACTCCAGATGTGGTCTCACCAGTGTCTTGTACAACTGAAGCACAACTTCCTTACTTTTATATTCAATATCTCTCACAATAAACAGTAACATTCTATTAGCTTTCCTAATTACTTGCTGTACCTGCATACTAGCCTTTTGTGATTCATGCACTAGGACACCAAGATCCCTCTGCACCTCAGAGCTCTGCAATTTCTCATCATTTAGATAATATGCTTTTTTAAAATTCTTCCTACCAAAATGGATAATTTCACATTTTCCCACATTACACTCCATTTGCCAGATCTTTTCCCACTCACTTAACCCATCTATGTCCCCTTGTAGCCTCCTTATGTCCTCTTCACAGCCTACTTTCCTACCTAGCTTTGTATCAATAGCAAATTTAGCAACCATACCTTCAATCTCTTCATTCAAGTCATTTCAACTCAGTGAAAGGCTCTCTTTTGTCTGCCCGAAACGTGTTGATCTTCCAGTGCAAAGAGCTGTCCATGACCAACTGGCACATTCCAAAGTCCTGGACTATGTGCTGAGGGACGCACTAAAGCTTGGGGGAGCGCAGCAAAGGTGCAATGAGGAAAGGCCACAATCTAAGGCCTTTCAGTCATAGTATACTGAAGGGCTGGAAGTTTAGAGCCCCTCAGGCTGTATCCTGACATGGAACGTATTTAGTAAACACAATACAATTATGTTGAAGCACCTCAAAGTGCATCATACTCTATGGAGAAAAGTTGAGTTTTATTGCAATTTCTGTAATGTCCAATTTGAAATGTTTTGCAATGTACTTTTAAGTTTTATGAATGAAGTATATTTTTGGGAATAATCAGTAGCAGTTAGCTGCTTCTACAACCCATTCGTGGATGTATGAGTGAACATTCTCATTGCCAACCTGCAAGTAATGACTTGCAGCAGCTATTATTCCAACTCAAGTTTTCCATTAGCTTCGCTGACAATTCTCTTGTTTCTCAATGTGAAGGCTGTTGGTTCTTGTCCCACTCCAGAGAATGAATTAAGGCTGCTGCTTCAGTGCAGTAGTGAGGGAGTGCTGCATTATTAAGTGCCAATCTGAGATGAGACCCTGACTCCCTATCCCTAAGTTTTGGTATAGCTCTCATTGCAAATGAGGTGTCAAGCATTTAAAGTTTCTCAGCCACGGGGACAAAGTGAGTCACCAGGATAGTAATCACATTGCTTTTAAGTGCAGGCTCACAACATCTAACAGGGCTTGCCACCAATGGCCCCGAGAGGCATTTCCTACCACTACAAGCTTTTGTTTTCTGTAGAGATGAAGAAGCACTATATGTTTTTTTAAAAAATCAGAAATTCTCAGCACATGAAACATTAGGAAGCATCTGGGAGGCACCATTGCTGAGACTTTGTATTGCTGCTTTTTGTTTGAAAAATATACTTTATTCATAAAATATCTGGAAGAACATTCCAAACCATTTCAAAATTACCATCACAAAAGTACAATCAGATTCAACTTTTACACATGTATCACAAGGTGCATCAATACAATCGATGAATATTACAATCATTTCAATATGGTCAATGCAGACAATCAGGCTTTTGGAGTTATCAACATACATCATGTCGCACTCTGAGGTGCTTCAATACAATTATAATACAATTAGTATTCAATGCATACATTCATTTTGAGCTGTACAGGGGCTCTCAACAGTTCCCAGTCCCTCGGTGCACTGTGGCAGAAAGGTCTTAGACAGCGACCTTTCCCCATTGCGGCGGCTGCCCCAAGCTTTAGTGCGTCCCTCAGCACGTAGTCATGGACCTTGGAATGTGCCAGTCTGCAACACTCGGTCGGGGACAACTCTTTGTACTGGAAGACCAACAAGTTCCGGGCAGACCAAAGAGTGTCTTTCACCGAGTTCATGATCCTCCAGCTGCAGTTGATGTTTGACTCGGTGTGTGTCCCTGGGTTCAGCCCGTAGTGCACAGAGTCCTGTGTCACAGAACTGCTCGGGATGAATCTCAACAGAAACCACTGCATCTCTCTCCAGACCTTCTTTGCAAAGGCACAATCCACAAGGAGGTGAACAATGGTCTTGTCCCCACCATAGCCACCTCGAGGGCAACGTGCAGAGGGGGTGAGACTCCTGGCATGTAGGAAGGATCTGATGGGGAGGGCCTTTCTCACCACCAGCCAAGCTATGTCTTGGTGCTTGTTGGAAAGTCCTGGCGATGAGGCATTCTGCCAAATGACTTTGACAGTCTGCTCGGGGAACCAGACAACAGGATCCACCATCTCCTTTTCCCTCAGGGCCTCTAGGACGCTACGTGCCGACCACTGCCTGATGGACTTTGTGGTCAAAGGTGTTTGTCTGCATAAATTTTTCCAACAGGGACAGGTGGTACGCCATGGTCCAACTACTTGGAGCTTTCCGCGGCAGCGTGGCCAGACCCATCCTTCGCAACACCGGGGACAGGTAGAACCTCAGCACATAGTGACACTTGGTGTTTGCGTACCGAGGGTCTATGCACAGCTTGATGCAGCCGCACGCAAAGGTGGCCATCAGTATGAGGGCGATGTTGGGCACGTTTTCTTCCCTCTTTATCTAGAGGCTTGTACATCGCGTCCCTGCGGACACGATCCATTTTCGACCTCCAGATAAAGCGAAAGATGGCTCGGGTGATCTTCATCGCACAGGAGTGAGGAATGGGCCAGACCTGCGCCACGTACAGCAACAGCGAGAGTGCCTCACACCTGATGACCAGGTTCTTACCCGCAATGGAGAGGGAGCGTCGCTCCCACATGCCCAGTTTTCTTTTCAGCATAGACACTCGCTCCTTCCAGTTTCTAACGCATGCCCCGGTCCCTCCGAACCATATCCCCAGCACCTTCAGGCCGTCAGCCCTGACGGTGAAGGGAACAAAGGTCAGCCCAGTTCCCAAAGAACATGGCCTTGCTCTTCCCACAATTTACCTTGGCTCCCGAGGCCAGTTCAAACTGGTCGCAGATGTGGATCAGTCTGCGCACCGACAGCGGATCCGAGCAGAAGACGGCGACATCGTCCATGTACAGGGAGGCTTTGACCTGAGTGCCTCCACTGCCTGGGATCGTCACTCCTCTTATGCCCAGATCCTTCCTGATGGACTCAGCAAAGGGTTCTATGCAACACACAAAGAGGACAGGGGAGAGAGGGCAGCCCTGCCTGACTCCAGATTTAATCGGAAAGCTATCTGATTCCCACCCATTGATTGAGACTGCGCTACTAATGTTAGTGTAGAGCTGTTGGATCCAATTGCGAATTCCCTCCCCAAACCCCATTTTGGAGAGCACATCCACCATGTAGGTGTGCGATATTCTGTCAAAGGCCTTCTCCTGATCCAGGCTGATGAGGCAGGTGTCCACACCCCTGTCCTGCACATAGGCAATCGTATCCCTGAGCAGCGCGAGGCTGTCAGAGATCTTCCTGCCCAGCACAGTGCAGGTCTGGTCAGGGTGGATCACCAATTCCAGAGCGGACTTGACCCGATTGGCGATGACCTTGGACAGAATCTTATAGTCCACATTCAACAGTGAAATGGGTCACTAATTTTTAATTTCCTCCCTTTCCCCCTTGTGCTTGTAGATGAGGGTGATGATGCCTTTCCTCATGGATTCTGACATGCTGCCAGCCAGAAGCATACTCTTGTACACTTCTAGCAGGTCTGGGCCGATCCAGTCCTACAGAGCCATATAGAACTCCGCCGGCAAGCCATCACTTCCCGGAGTTTTACTCTTCTCGAAGGACTCAAGGGCCTTAGTCAGTTCGTCAGGAGTTAGCGGTTTGTCCAGGCTCTCCCGTGTACTGTCGTCTAAGACCTCAGTGATAGAGGACAGGAAGGACTGGGAGACCGTGCTGTCTGTGGGCTTCACGTCATACAATCAGCATAAAAGGATTTGCTGATCTTCAAAATGTCAGACTGCGATGACTTTACTGAGCCGTCTTCTTCCTTCAGGCTGCTGATCACAGAGCTCTCTCTGTGTACCTTTTGGAAGAAGAAACGTGAGCACGTCTCATCCTGCTCCATGGAGCGGACTCTGGAACGGAAGATGATCTTGGAGGCCTCCGAGGCAAAGAGCAAGGCTTGCGGGCTCTTCACCTCTTGGAGTTCCTCCTTGACATCGACCCCCATCAACTGCAGCTGGAGCAGACTCTGCATGTTTTTCTGGAGTTGGGACATTTCCCTCTGTTCCTTTCTAGCTTTCTGGATGCCTTTGAGGATGAAAAACCTCTTGATGTTTCCCTTGATCGCTTCCCACCAGTGTGTCAGGGACTCAAAGAGGGGTTTCACGGTTCTCCAACCTTTGTAATCCCTCTTGAGCTCCTCAATTTTCTCTGGGGTCAGCAGTTGCATGTTTAGCTTCCATGCCCCCCTGCCCACCCTCTGGTCTTCCTCTAAGTGACAGTCAGCCAGTAGGAGGCAGTGGCCAGAGAAGAACACCGGCTGGACATTGGTGGATCTGACCGCGAACGCGCGAGACACAAACAGGAAGTCTACCCTGGAATGGATGGACCCGTCTGGCCGCAACCAGGTGTATCTACGCTGCGCTCCGTCTGCAGGGTTGCTGAAGACGTCGCGCAGCTTGGCATCCTTAACTGTTTCCATCAGGGATCTGGACGTAGCGTCCAATCTGCTGTCAGCCCTGCTGGATCGTCCAGCCGCATCGATGATGCAGTTGAAGTCACCGCCCAGAATGACCGGCCTGGAGGTCACCAGCAGCAGTGGGAGCTGCTGAAAAACCGCCAGCCTTTTGTGGCGGGGCGTACACGTTAATTAACCGGAGTGGAGCATTCTTGTACATTACGTCTGCTACGAGGAGGCGCCCGCCCACCACCTCCTTAACCTCGGAGACGATGAAGTTGCCTCCCCGCAGCAGAATACCCAGGCCGGAGGAACGAGAGTAGTTTCCTCCCGACCAGATCGATGGCCCATGGGACCACCATCGTGACCATTGCCTGTAGGAGCTGAGGTGGGGTATCGCACAGTCCTGCAGAAACAACAGGTCAGCTTTGACCTCGGCAAGGTAGTCCAAGGTCGCAATACATCGCGTAGTAGATTTAATGCTACGCACATTTATGGATACAATCGTTACCCATTTTAAAGCATTTAGTCTCTTACCAAACCTGTTACCTCTGAGAGTCCCAGACCTTTGTATTGCTGCCCAACAGTGCTGTTATCAGATTTTATTCCAATAGTGTCCTCTTATCATCAGCCCAAAAGAGAAAAAATGAATTAGTTCTTCATCATTGTCCCTCACATAAATCAAAATGAGAAAACAGAATGACCATTTATTTAGTACATTTAAAGTTAAAACATCCCTGTACACAGAGACACACAAGTAACACCCACCCCCTGCCTTATGCACAATCACTGATGCAAAGCTGTGCTGCTGAATAAATAGGATTGAATATGCAAGCAAAGGATGAGAAAGGAATGGTTTCTTTCCTCTACTGCATGTGGCCCTCCTGCAGCAGCCACTTTTGAGCAGTGTGCAGTATTTATTCAGTAAAACAGCGGGGATCACAGTGACAACCACAGCAAATCACTAGAGAGGTCATTGGGCATCTAAAATTAGAACATTTGAACTGAAATCTATCCAAAGGCTTTGACTCGATAAACAGTTCCCAGCACACAGCGACAGAAGATATTAGAACTCTACAAATCTCACACCGCCCACTTGGGAATTAACACAAATCTGGGAAAGCAGCCACCACACTAATTCCAATCAGCATCGAGTTCATTAAATAGGCGAATCATGTATTTACAGGGAAAAACAAGTGATTTAGAAATTCATGGGGCTCCACAGGGTAAAGAGTGAGCTTACAATTGGGGACATTCAGTCTGTGACACACCGACTCCCATTCTCCTTCACAGAAATCCAGCCACAATACTGGAGCCAAGCAAACTGAATGTCCTATGTTGCAGTCCTTCAATTTAGGCAACAAGGGTGCTGCTGGGCTATGAACAGGTACACTCGTACACATTGCAGTGAGCATGCAGCAATATTTGCATTTAATTTATATGTTTCATGTGCAGGATGCTGTCTATGAGTGCTTTGCATTAAGGAGGGAAGGCAAAGAGGAGTGGGAAGACAAAGGCATGATCGAAGAGGAGGGTTTTCAATCAAAGCAAAATACCGTGGATGCTGGAGATCT
Organism: Cetorhinus maximus; assembly: GCF_964194155.1. Classification (NCBI taxonomy): domain Eukaryota; kingdom Metazoa; phylum Chordata; class Chondrichthyes; order Lamniformes; family Cetorhinidae; genus Cetorhinus; species Cetorhinus maximus. Next base: position 9,731,658 of record NC_135906.1, read on the forward strand.
GAAATAAAAATAGAAAGTGCTGGAAAAGCTCAGCAGGTGTGGCAGCATCTGTGGAGAGAGAAATAGAGTTAACGTTTCGAGTCCAGTATAACTCTTCTTCAGAATCCTCCAGTTCCATAGAAGAGTCATGCTGGACTCAAAACGTTAACCCTGTTTCTCTTTCCACAATAGGGTTTTAAGATGTGTTTCAAAGCAAGGAAGGAGCTGGCAAGATGGAGGGAACTGGTTACAGAGTTCCAGAGGGCAGAGTAGTGGCTGACTTTACAAAGGGAATACGAGGGGAGGCAAAGGATAAGGAACAAAAAGAGTGGGGCTGAGGGACGGGGTGAGAAACACAACTGCAATCTTTATAAGCCTGCAATAGAGCAGAAGTAGAGCAAGTACAGCATCTGCTGCAATCAGAAATCAGGTTCAGGAGTAAAGTCTGTTTAGAAGCCTAGAGAAAGCTGGTAGGAATTTGAGGATGGTCAGAGACTGAGAGGTTTGTTGTTAAAGAAAGCAGGCTCAGATAGGCAGTTAGCCTCAGTGGGGTGGGGTTAGGAGCCAATGCACTAAAAAGGTTGGGACGAGGATGACTTTCTGGTTCTTGTGATCAAAGAATATCCAGGGTTTGCCAGGACATCAGAAGATGCAAGTCTGCTGATACGTCAGGAGAAATGGTCACACATGGCCCAGGTCACTTCCAGAATTTAACATTTGGAATAACTCATCCAGTTTGGAATTGCTGAGTCTCTAGTCAGCATCTTCCACTTCTTGGTCTCCATTCTACACTGCTGCCAATTCCCTAGGACTACTACTTACTAAACTAGGTTTTCATCAAAAAACATATAAACAATGAAGAACAGGATAAGACTCTAGTCTACTCAGCCCATCCCACACAACTGCAATGCCTTGTCCATCATGATGCACGCACACGCCTCCCTACGTAAAGCCATGAGAGCGTCTTGGGGAGGAGAGAGAGATCAAAAACCCTATGCTAATTATGAAAATAAATCTGGATATTCCTCTCAGAACTCCTTAGGCAAAACTAGTCCAGGAGACTGCCCTGGTCTTGATTAATGACATACAGTGCCTACCTTCTGATCTCTACACTAGCTAGAAATTCAGTGAATCAACAGTCATTGCACAAGCTGGCACTCTGTTCCACCAGTTCACTATTCTCTCGGCAAGAACTAGCTAATATCTATTCTAGTTCTGGCCTTATATAATGTGAGATTGTGATCCCTGGTCCTCCCTAATTAACAAAGTTGGTTGAAACAAGCAGCCTACACAAACACAATCAATGAATGAGCAAATTAACACAATACTTCATTGCCCATTTTATTTCCAGAAGATTTGTCTCATCTTACTATTATTTTGTTTGATTAGATTTTCCACTTTGCACCCCCCCACCCACCCATTCCAAGTATATTCTCAAAAATGCGACCACTCAGGGCAAAGTGAAGCTATGATCCAGCAGATGTCATCTGCTCTGTAACTGTAAAATTTCTCCTTATTAATTAATTAAGTCTCAAAGCTGAGCCGTAGAGCACTAGTTATAAAGTTTGCAAAGAACAGCAGCTATGGTCATTCCAGTGGTAAAAATACAGCTGGACTTCTCATCATTGTTCAAGTAGGCCTCAACTTCCAGGAACAAATCTCAGCTTTATTTTGGCACCTTGACAAAGTGCATGCTCAGAACCCCAGCAACCTCAGTTGGCATCACTTCTTGCAAAGCCTTTGACCCATAAAGCCCAGAACACCTGGAGTGGTAGATTAAACTTTAATAACCTGCTTTACTTCTATTATTCATTCCTCTCAACACGTTAAAAGGCTGCATCAGGAATCTTTGGAATCATTGCTTGCAACATTAGTCAGTGGTTAGCATGGTGGTCTGTGGGTGATAATAACCTGAGTTCTATCCCTCAAGATTTTGTAGTTTCCTCTTTTCCAGTGCAGTTACTTAGAGGGACACAATTAGCTAGTGACAACACCCTTTTATTTATCAGATCATCCACATGTTTCACTTAAGAGTTACGTGACTCATTACATTTCAATTTCCTTCTTCCTAAACTCTAAACAAACCAAAGCAGTGTTTGGTAACTATGTGGTGACCAGGGAAGGATGGCTTATGTGCAGCAAACACAATCCCTCGACTCAGACAGTGCTCCACCTGACAGCCTGAGAGACTAGATAAACAATCCAAAACATATTTCTGTGATTCATGCTACTCAAAAGAAAGCCACGCATAACCAGAGCCACTGCTTCACAGTGGTTGAATAACTCAAATTGTGAAGGATTCTAGGATTTCGACTGGGTGTTGCAGGGATCACATTCCACCATTCCATCCATTTATTTATTTCCTTATGGTGACTTGAGTATAATCAATTTTAATGTGGGATTAATATCAATGTTCTATGAATTGCATCCCATTTTCCTGTTAAATCATAAATCCATGGTCTTGCCAATAATTCCCTTTCAATAATATTTGGCAATTGCTCAGGCTGACAACACAGTATCATCAGGGCAACAGATCAGACCCCAAGCTGCTGCTCATTACCCTACTCTGTGTCTTAGGACACAGGAACTACAATATACTAACTGCATCATCCAGCAGTACATAACCCATCTGAACGTTTTCCCTCCTCCCTGAAAGGAAATTCTGGACATCTGCATGGTTCTCCTCCCAAAGGCTCAAATGAGATCAGAGAGCCAACAAATGGGATTTTAACATCTGATGCTAACAATTAATCATTCTCTTCTGAACTGGAATTCACTATAAACTGTGTAGTGCCCGGTAGAGAGTGGGCAGACAAATGGTTCACTTTAATGCTGAGAAGGCCAAGGCACTAACTCGGTCAAGAATGAGTGATTGTGATGCCAGCCACTCACTTCTACCCTATAGGATTATAGTTTATCTTCAGCTCCTTGGCACATCTGAGCTTTGCTGGGATCTAAAATTTGTGATGATGCTTGGAAACATTTGGGAGCAAAATGGGAATGTTGATCATTACTCATCGTCATCTTCACGGTTTTACAAAGCCCGGTGATGGAATACTCTAGCATTGTTTAGCAGCTGAAGAGAAAACCCACCTTTGACTCTTGGGTTCAGCATAATCCTTGCACTGGGTGAGGGTGTCAAGTCCACACCAGAGCCACACCACACCAATCAACTGAACACTGAATATCAGTTAATGTATTCAGGCTGTCACAGCAAGTGCAGCACCAGAATTACTGATGATACCAGGAATGAGGTCTGCTGCAGCCGCATTGAGGTTCTGTAACAGTACAAAAACATCTGCAGGAGCTACAAGCAGTAAGGCTTCACATTCTGCCTTTCTAGCTTGTGGAACACCCTCCTAGGCAGTGCAGGCATCTGGAACTCTCCCAAAGCAATTGTTCTACTTGGAACTCAATTGTGCAGGAGACCCTCAGAAACGCTTTAGGGATGTTCTCAAAGCATTCCTGAAGAGATCAAACACCCCTGCTGTCTCATGGGAGCCCCTAGCTTGTGACCAACCCAAATGGAGAAGGTTCAGAAGGCACTGATCACATTGAGGGGCTTGGTTTGGAACACACAAGAGGGAACTCTTCCCCTTTGTACACAGAAGCTCAAACGCAGTATTACTCAATGAAGTAGGCTTACTGGAAAGCGCACGAATAATGTGTGATTTTCTCACTGGTAACCTGATTTAATTTTTCTAGGAACACATGTACAAACAGCTACCCTAGATGCAATTGACTTTGCTTGCACCCTTTTGCTACACCAGTCAATATGTGAAATCTTCTTCTTAGGCAGTCCCTCGGGGCCAAGGATGGCTTGCTTCCACTCTGGGTCGATGAGTTATGAGATGTCTGATAAGTCCAATGCGTGATCTGCAGACTCTGCCACATGTGCGACAGTTGACGCTTGGAGGGTCGGGCAGATTGATTTTTTGGAGGTTTGTGTGCTTCCTCCAATGCCTCTTGTGTGTTCCAAACCAAATCCCTCAATGTGTTCAGTGCCTTCTGAACCTTCTCCATTTGGGTTGGTCACAAGCCAGGGGCTCCCATGAGATGGCAGGGATGTTTGATCTCTTCAGAGATGCTTTGAGGACATCCCTAAGGCATTTCTGGGAGACTCCTGCCACAATTGAGTTCCAAGTAGAACAATTGCTTTGGGAGTCTGGTGTCAGGCATACGAACGAGATGTCCCACCTAATGGGGCTGTTTTTGAGTGATTAGCGCCTCAATACTTGGCACGTTGGCTTGGGATAGGATGCTGCTGTTGGACCATCGTTCTTGCCATTGGATTTGAAATTTGGAGGATCTTTCAAAGGAACTGCTGGTGGCCCTTCTCCAGTGCTTTGAGATGCATGCTGTAGGTTGTCCATGTCTCCGAAGCGTATGCAAAATATAGATTATGGAATAGTGAAACACAACTCATAATTGCCAAACTGCCAAATGAATTGCATGATCATTCAAATGAATTATCACATAATGAAGTATATTATGAACAATATGCAAAGTGGGATACAGAAAGAATAGAGGGACTAAATTAATTTCTTTTTAAATCAGCTTTCCAATTAAATGTTGCAGTTTGACGACTAAAGCAAAACACAATAATCACAAACGATCAATCTCCAATGTCTCATTGCAAGCTCCTATAATTAAGTGACAAATGGAGTCCAGGGCTTTCATCCCAATTGCTTTACTAGTCACTGAACAATGTAGATTGACTTCTCTGTTGAAAGCAGTACAGGCATCTTGAATTCTACTTTTTATAGCTGATAAGTGTTTCATAATTAATACCTCCCCATCCCTTCTTTTGCAAGTGTCTGAATCCTGTGATATCCACTGAAAGTCCTGCCCTTCTGCAGTGCTTCAGCACAATCACCAATTAAAGGGTTATAGACTATGCCCTTCAACACGGAACATGCTCACATGGGAACCTTCACGTCACATGGGTGTGACTGATAGTCACTACATGTTTCTTGACTGCACTAAACAATTGCAGGACAGGGAAACATTCTTGGAAACCAAGACTAACATGTTCATAAGAGATCAGTGGAGAAGGGAGTGGTGAAGAGACAAGTTGAGCATCCTCTTAGAGGAATGTCTATAGTTAAGGAATGTTAATCTAAGAGAAATACTGGCACGATGCGAGAATCGTTAGATTGGGTGGTCACAGTGTTAAAGCAAGCAAATAACTCGAATGCAAGGCTTTACACAAATACGCAAGATACTTCATGGTCAGTGGTGAAGGTTTAAACAATCCCCCTTTCCCTCCTTCACAAGTGCATGCTGAACAGACTGTACAATAATGAGCTCTCCAAAAATAACCAACCGCTTTTGGCTATGAGATGTTATAGTAACAAGTCTAGAAAATTTGCTGCTGGATGTCATGCAAAAGCTCAACACACAAAGCCCAGCAGCTAGCACGTGCACAAGAAGAAGCAGGATCCAATAAACTTCTCAGAACATACTCTTCTTAAAACAGAAGTTAATGTTAAGAAACTTTCTTTGGCATATCAAAACTCATTGCTCTTGGTGTAATTTTGAACAACATCCACTTTTGTTTTTGAATGACCCCAATTTCTACTGAATTGTTCACTATGTACAGTGCTAATTTCTCCGCTCACTACTATATCAAATTGCAAGTCATTGATAAACTTGAAGAATGGGCACATAATCAGCAAATGAATTTTAATAGATAAGTGCAAGGTATTATTTTTGCAGCATAAATTGACCAACATTTGCCCCTTTTGCCAAATGGAGTAAATGCAACACTGTGTCATAAACACCTGGGTGGTCTCAGATTAATTGCTGAACTCTACTTAGCTAATTTTGGCTAGTGCTTGACGAGGATGCTACAACTGGATTCCGAGTCCCTGAGCTACAATGGGGCAAAGGTCGGCTTGGGTTCTCATTCCTGATTGCTACACAGTGAAGTCTGCTAGATGCCAGCTTTCACCTCTGTAGTTATCACTTGTCTCCACCCCACCGCTTCTGTCAAAACCTCACTCTGTGCTCTGATGATGTCACAGCTGGATTTGTCCAACACTTTCCTTGCTGGCCTGCCTACTCCAACCATCCATAAATTACAAGTCAATCAGAATGCCATGGCCCACCTGTACTGATGCCCACATCACTATCCCTTGCTCAGCTTCATGTGCAAACTCCATAAGAGGCTTTGAGATTCTCATCCTCACCTTCAACTCCCTATGACCTTGCCCTTCCCTACATCTAAGGTTTCTTTCAGCCCTCTGTCTCTGTGCGCAGCCTCTGGACCATTATCATCCAACCTCTTGATCCCAGCTCTACCATTCACAGTTACTCTTTCCGCCAAATTGCACCCACCTTTTAGAAGTCCACCTCCCTTGCTACTAAGACCTTTCTCTTCAGCTGAGTTTTCTTCAGTTTCCTGACCTTCTACTGTCCTGTAAAGCTCAGAGATGTCTCTTCGTATGTAATAAGTGCTATTGAAACGCAAGCTGTTGTTTTTCCTCCAAATCTACTCATGAAGGGTCTCACTGTGGTATAGTACACCAATACCTTACTCTTCATGTGCAAGGCTAGATAGTGGGTGAGAAGACTAAGGTGGTAACACAGCATGAATGCTGTCCTCTTGTGATCTCAAAACAGGAAAATGTTTAATGCTTATACTTATGACCCCTCGGTAATATTTGGAGCTGGGAGTCCTGGTGGAATGTTCTATAATATTCCAGAAAATCAAATTGCAGGAAGACATGTTAATGTTAAATTTGTGCTGCAATAGGATACATGCTTTGAGTTGGTAATTAAGCACAGTTGTCCCCAAGTGGGGAAGGATGAGGGAATCATTGGGGTATATAAACCAGTTCACTCTGGGTATTTGGGAGGAACTGGGAGAGTCTATGACTTTGCTTTGCTGTCTTGGAAATAAACCTGTTTTAAAGGTACAAGCTAGCTTCAGACTCATTCTTCAACAACATACAATTACTGGAATGAACAGCCACTTATTAAGAAGTGTAACCTGAGCCCATTACCACATCAGCTCGAGTCCATTAATGGCACACTCATCAGAAAGGTGTGGGGGTTCAAGTCTGTGTTTCAAACTGTAATCTAGGTCCACACTTTACTGCTGCGTTGAGGAAGTGGATTGCCACAGATGTTGCTTCTAGTTGAGACATTAAATAAAAGACTGTTCCAAGGCACAGATTCTATGGAACCATACAAAGATAAGCCAGGCCAACATTCTTTCCTTAACCAAAACCAGACTAATTGCAAATCCATCTTATTTCTGTAACCTCCTCCAGCCATACAACTCTCTCAGAACTCTGCATTCCTCCAAATCTAGCCTCTTCAGCATCCCTGATTTCCTTTAGCCTGCCACTGGTGCCTTTGTTTTCATTTTTCTAGGCTCTGGAATTCTCTCCCTAGACCTTCCCATCTCTCTCCGTCTTCCTCCAAGAGGCTCCTTAAAAGCCACCTCTTTGACCAAGTTTCTGCTCACATGAAAATTAGTAGGAATAGGTCATATGGCCCATCAAGCCGTCTCCACCATTCAATGATCCGATCCTCAACTCCACTTTTCTACCTAATCCACATTTTCCTCAATTCCCACAGAACACAAAAATCTATTGATCTCATCCTTGGATATACTCAATGACTGAGCATTCACAGCCCTCTGGGATACAAAATGCCAAAGATTCACAACTTTGAATGAAGAAAGCTCTCCTTATCTCAGTCTGAAATGGCTGTTCCCTCAGACGAAATTGTGCCCTTGTTCTAGGCTCTCTAGCCTGGAAAAACAGCCTTTCAGCATCTACCCTGCCAAGCCATCTCAGAAGCTTTTGTTTCAATGAGATAACCTTTCATACTTCTAAACTCCAGAGAGTATAGGTCCATCCTAAACATTCTCTCATAGGACAACCCTCTTATCACAGGAATCAACCCTGCCCCCCTCCAAGGTAAGTATATCCTTCCTTAGGCATGGAGACCAAATCTATAGACAGTACTCCTTCCTTAGGTACAGTGCCCAAATCTATATACAATACTCCAGGTGTAGTCTCACCAAAGCCCTATACAATTGCAGCGATAACAACTTCTTGTATTTATATAGCATCTTTAATAAAACGTGCCAAGGCACTTCACAGGACTGATATAAAACACAATTTGACACTGAGACAGTTAAGGCAATATATTAGCTCAGAGCGCCAACAGATTGGTCAAAGGGATAGGTTTTAAGGAGCGTCTTATCAGAGGTAAGAGAAGTGGAGAGATTTAGAGAGGGAATTCCAATGCATCGGGCCCAGGCAGCTGAAGACACATCCACCAATGGTGGAGCAATTAAAATTGGGGATGCTTAAGAGGAAATCGTCAAGTTTAGTGGCAACAAAAGCATTGATGAGACTTTCAGCAGATTAGCTGAATCAGGGCAGAGTTGGGCAATGTAACCAAGGTGAAAATTGACTGCTTTAATTGACCGTCTTAGATATGTAGTTGGAAGCTCAACCAAATATGCTGCTTCTTGTTACAACCGATTCCGGGCGAGGTTCCTCCAAAGGAGGGATGCTCCCGGGTAAGGAGGGATGAACTGGCTCCCCTTCTTTATTCAACCCCCCTCAGTTGGTCATAATAAGGTTAATTTAAAAAGGATTCCTTGCCTCATGGATTTTCCCAGTCCAAATGTATTTATGTTTTAAAAAGGGGCCAATTTAACTAGGCTTGAGAGTAAAGGAGTGAGCTTATTAGTTACTAAAACATGAAAAAAAATGCAACACACACACATAGATTGGAAATTAGGAGAGAGTCCAGAAACAAAGTTTTAAAAGATATACGTATCAGTCTTTGGCTTGTCCATGAGCAGTAGATGGTGAAACGTTGCGGCCGTTTAGTTGGATGATTTCTAGTGGAGCTGACTTCGGCAGTTGAGCAGTTGGTTTGGAGATTCTTGGTTCTGTAGGTTAGCTGAAAGGAATTGTCCTGTTTCCTTCTTGGCTGTGGCTTTGCTGACTTGTGACTTGCTTCCAGCAATAAGCAGGGATGTCCAGATGATGTTCTTCAGGTGTGACCTTCACAGTACACACTAGTACCAGGACAGAACACCAAAGCTAGCACACACAAACCAGGGTTGCAGTTGGTTTTTCAACCCTCTTTCTTGTGTATTCTTAGAAGGGAAGAAACAAGCATGTCTTTCGCCCAGAAACTGCTTTCTTTCAACTTAGATCTTGTCCACAGTCTGGGATATAACTCATCAGGGGTTAGTTTCTGCTAAGATGGCAATCAGCCTCCATTATCTCCACAGCCACAGGAGATTACACTTCAGTTTTTGCATTGCATCTCTTCCTTTGAAGTGTCTCTGTCTGAAGTAGGCCTTGAACCTTTTTAGGTGTGACATTCTATTCTCTCTGGACTAGTTGGTCAAGTGTTATCCACATAGGAATTTTCCAGAAAGTGGTTACTTTATAGTCCCAGCCAGCTTTTGATTGTAGATCCTTTTTTCATTTAAAAAAAGGACGTCTTATTTAAAAGTTCAATATGTCTGTAAGTTATGCAGTGCTATGATCTGTGATCATGACATTCTGCAGAAAAATGATTTTCTAAGTGCCCTGCCATCACTTTCTTAATAATGTACATCAGGGTTTTTCCAATGATTGACAGCATCATAAGGACACAGGAGGTTGTTATTCAGCCCAACAAGTCCCTGCCGGCTCTCTGTAGAACAATCCAGTCAGTCCCATTGCCCCAATCTATCTCTGTATCCTTGCATGTTTATTTCCCTCAAGTGCCCATCCAATTTCCTTTTGAAATTTTTGATCATCTCTGCTTTCACCACCCTGTAAGGCAGCAAGTTCCAGGTCATTACTACTCATTGTGTAAAAAAAAATCAGGCTAACTGGCCTGTCATTCCCCATTTTCTCTTTCCTTCCTTTCTTGAATTGTAATGTTAGATTTGCTACCTTCCAATCCACAGGGACTGTTCTAGAATCTAGGAAATTTTAGAGGATCACAACCAGTGCATCCACCATCTCTGCAGGACCCTAGGATGTGGCCCATCAGGTCCAGGGATCTGTCAATTTTCAGTCCCATTAATTTCTCCAGTACTTTCTCTTAACTAATATTAATTACTTTAAGTTCATCACTCGCATTAGATTCCGAGTTGCCCCCTATTTCTGATAAGGCAGGCAAAATATTTGTTTAACATCCCTACCATTTCCTTATTCCCCATTATAATCCCTCCTGTATGGGGTGTTCTTTACTTTCACTTATCTCTTTTTTTTTTACATACTTGTAAAAGCTCTTACAATCTGTTTTTATATTTCTAGCTAGGTTACTCTCATATTCTTTTAACCTCTATCAATTTTTCGGTCATTCTTTGCTGGTCTTTAAAACTCTCCCAATCCTCGGGCTTACTATTCTTGGCAATATTATAAACTTCTTTTAATCTAATGCTACCTTTAACCTCTTTAGTTAGCCACTTATGGATCTCTTTTCCCATGGAGCTTTTACTTCTCAATAGAATGTAGACACATTGAGAATTATGAAACATTTCTTTAACCGCTTGTCACAATTCATCTACCATTCTATTTTATAATCTAATTTCGCAATCAACTTGTCCATCATACTTATGCAATCAGCTTTATTTAAGTTCAATACTTTTGGACTTATGTATGTATCTCTCAAATTTGAGATGAAATTCTATCATATTATGATCACTCTGTCCCATATGATCCTTTACCATGGGATTACAAATTAACCCTATCTCATTACAAAAACAAGACTCAAGTTAGCCTCTACCCTGGGTGATTCCATGACATATTGTTCTAGGAAACTGCTTCAAATGCATTCCATAATTTGTCCTCCAAACTAGGTTTGCCAATTTGATTTGCCCAGTCTATAAGAAAATTAATCTCCCCATGCTTATCACATTGCTTTTGTTACAGGCACCTCATTTCTTGATTAATACTCTGACTAACAGTTTGGCTACTGATAATGGGCCTATACACTACTCCCACCAGTGTTTTCTGACCCTTGTTATTTCTTATCTCCATTCACAGTGATTCCACTTTCTGTCCTTCTGAGCCAAGATCACCTGCCCTAATATCTCCTTCTAAGGTTCAGGGACAAATTTTGTTTGACAATGCTCCCTTGAAGCGCCTTGGGACATTTTATCACATTAAAGGCGGCATATAAATACAAGCTGTTATTGCTGTTCCAAGTGGAGCCTAGTGCAAAAACTGAGACTTGCCATGTAACAGCATTCTGCACTTCAAGGTAATTCACTGTACGTGCAGTGCTTTGAGACAACCCGAGAGATGTGATAAGGCACTATTGCAAGCACATTCCTTTCTTCTTTATCATTTCAGGTCAGCACAGTTATTGCAGATCTTACAAACCAGGATCTTAGCTGCAGGTTATATTTTTGAAACTATTATAGGCTTTGCACTCTTATTACAAAGTGATGTCTGACTCTTGCCACTGCAGGCGTCCTCCAAATTAGCCTCATGAAGGATATCTTGCAAGGTTTATTGCCAGGTGATTCTTCCATTTTACATTACTAATCAGTTAAAGGGAAAAAACATGGGGTTACTAGAATTGGCTTCTGTTTGGGAAGGGAAAACAAAATGTGGTATCGCCACATAATCTCATACTTTTGCATCATGTTTCAACTTGAATTACACAGTTCGACCAAACACAGCAAAAGGATTTAACAAATATGCTTTGACAGAAAGCTTTTTTTCTAACACAAAGCTGTTTTGAACATAATCTGACAGTGAATGGCATTGTCCGCTTCTGAAAATACATCAATCCCAGTGTAATTCAACATGAATGCTTTAACATTAGAATACATGTTAAAACATTTCTGTATTCAGGAGGTGTACGGCGTGCCCACTCAACAGGAACATGCGGCAAACTGTGAAGACCACAGGCACTGTAAAAGTGTGGGAGGGATAACAATGCCTAGTAACAAGGATGATGGCAGAACTGAGAGGTTATACTCATCATGAAAACCTGAACAGGGTGCGATTCTTTCATCTAGAGAAAGCTCAGGGGTGATTCAATGGACACTTTTAAAATTCTGAAGAGGTTTAATGGGGGGGGGGGGGGGGGGGAGAGAAATGTTTCCACTTGTGGGGATCCAAAACTTGGTGTTATAGGTATGGATAGCCCACTATGAAATCCAATAAAGAATTCAGGAGAAACCTCTTTGCCCAGTGGTTAGAATGTGGAACTTGCTACCACATGTTGAGTAAATAGCACAGATGCAATTAAAGGGAATCTAGATAAACATGAGTGAGAAAGAAATAGAAGGATATGATGATAGGGTTAGATGAAGAAAGGCAGGAAGAGCATAATAGACTTGTTGGAGCTACTGTGTTGCAAATTGTATTGTTTGCTCCACGTCATGTTAATTATCTGGACCTCCGTCAAGCTTCAGGGTTTTGTTTCATCTTCTGCTGATGTTCCAAACTTTATTTCCCTTTTTCCCCTTCAGAATTTCATGTTTCACCTGCGCCCCCAATTTTCTAAAGATACAGTGCATTTACAGAGAAAAATATAATTTTATTTTTTCTGCTGATACACTGTTCAAGAACTCACATACGTGCCAACCTTTTGATGTAAAAGGTTCTCCCCGAAAAACTGCAAAGCCACTTTTTTACGTAGCACTGTGCTCTCGGCTAAGGGTGTTACAGGGCAAAACAGAATGACAATTCTGCTGATTTAATTCATTTTATCATAGGTTGTTGGCCAAAATATTAACTGTGTTTTGGAGAGGAGATGGATCCATATTTGAATATAACCATTTCTTTCCACAGGCCTGAAAACAAACTCAGTCACTACCACACCAACTGAAAGTGACCCAAAAACTCATTAGCAACATCCTCCTGAAAAATGCTTACATTCCCCATTGCTCAGGGGAAAGAGTTATAAAAGTGATCCAAATTCTATTAAATCTTGTTATTGCATATTATCCTTACAACTGTGTCTACAAATCTACAATTGTGTAAACTTTATCCACATGAAACTGCAGCCATTCAAAACGCAAGGTGGTGCTGGCAAACCTTTAATTGAACTTAAAACAAAAACAGAATTACCTGGAAAAACTCAGCAGGTCTGGCAGCATCTTCTCCGCCGATGCTGCCAGACCTGCTGAGTTTTTCCAGGTAATTCTGTTTTTGTTTTGGATTTCCAGCATCAGCAGTTTTTTGTTTTTATCTTTAATTGAACTTGGTCCTCATCCCTTTCAATTTTCTCACTGCACCTCCTGAAGGTAGCATTAAAATACATTTATAAACATTTTTTCGCAGTTAAATCAATGTATTAAAATCTGCCAGCTTTTATCCGCATTGCCGTTGAGTTTTGTGAGAGAGCCCACCTGATTTGTGCCTTGTGTTTAAACTCAACATGTATTTATATAGTGTCTTTAAGGTAATAAATCGTCCCAAGGCATTTCACAGGAGCATCAGAAAGCAAACTCTGACACACAGCCACTTATGGGGAAATTAGAGCAGATGACCAAAAGCTTAGTCAGGAAGGTTGGTTTTAAAGAGCGTCTTAAAGGACAAGAAAAAGGCAGAGAGGCGGAGGGGTTTAAGAGATGGAGTTCCAGAGCTTAAGGTCTAGGCAGCTGAGAGGGTGCTCAACAATGGTGAGGCAATTAGAACTGGGGCGGGGAGGATGGTGGTGCTCAAATGGCCAGAATTAGCAGAGCGCAGATATCTCAGGGTTGTGGGGCTGGAGGAGATTATGGAGATAGGGAGAAGCAAGGCCATGAAGCAATCTGAACAAAGGATGAGAATTTTAAAATGGAGGCGTTGCTCAACCAACGTAGGTCAGCGCGCACAGAGTTGACGGGTGAATGGGTTTGGTGCAACTTAGGGTACAAGTAAAGTTTTAGATGACTCAAGTTTAGAGGGTACGTGTGGGAGGCGAGCAAGGTGTACAATGGAATAGGCAAATCTGGAGGCAACAAGGGCATGAAAGTTCTCACTCCCTGTTGGCAGCCCATTCCCTTACTGGGTGCTGTCAGAAACTTTGGAATGGGAGGAGAATGCTCTGTAACACGAACCACCCCACTGTTTCTCCTGCTGTCACTTAGGGCAAAGTGGGCAATAAAAACACAGAAAAAGCCCTGAATAAAATTAAACAGAGAGCATTGGAGGTGAACAACACAGTAAGCAAGCTAATCTAGCCCTTCCTACTTGCACCCCTGATAACCTTGTTATCCCAGAGAGTGCAACCCCATCCCACAAAGTTTTGAAACCTCAGACCTATTGAATCAGTTAGGACAGAGGAACATTTATTTGCACTGGATCTGCACCAATTATATTTTCGGATGGAACAGACAAACTTGCTGTGTCCAAAATGACAACTGCACTGGACTATGTGACTGCACTCTACGCAAAGCAGTTTATGATGTTTCTGAGATGTGATAATTGTGCAATGGTAGGTCTTTCTTTCCAATGGATGCTAATATCAGAGCTCCAGCAAGACACTTCTTGGTTCATAGCCATTACTGCAGCATTTAGAAATTCCACAAGTGCTGTTTAATGAATTCCATCAGGACTGCATATTGATAAATGCTGATATCTTGACTGTAATCACATAGAACCAGGAAATTAACCTCAAGAGCACTAAGCAGGATTCCTAAACCCAGGTTGGAGCAGAAAGATATCTTTCAGGCTGTGTATTCTTCCTGTGATACACATCTCTGCACAGTGTAGGAACAGAACTTTGCTTGTTTCAGGAAAAAAATGATGTGATTTTGCACTTTCAAAATGTTAAGGATAGCTGGAGTTTCACATTGTCATCTTACTCCTGGCTCCTTTAAAAACGCAGAATCTGTGAAATGGCCTGAAGCTAAACAACCAAAATACACCGCATACTAGAGGCTAGGTACATAGAGGCATATTGCTCAAACATTGAAGATCTTACATGTGATGTAACCTTCATCATCCAGCATGTTCCACACATCATGGGAGGCCACTTTAAAAGGGCCAAAATATCAACTGTCAGGACGGATTTGCCAAAGACTTGTCAGGTGTAGCAGTCAATGTGATATAGAATGCTTGGGGAATGTGTCATCTTCAGGTGGCTAATTTGCAGATTAATCAGAAACTGACTGAGGGACACCCAAGGAGCCACAGAAAAGGTCAACTAACCTTTAACCAGAATCCTTGGGTTTCTTCCCTGAAAATGGCAAAGGTGGAGTCATCCAGATAACTATCTGTAGCTTGGTCTCTAAATATGAAACAAATTACTACCTAGAGTTATGATAGTCAGCATGAGTGATGTAGCAACTTATTAGCCTGTGTGCATCTATATAATAGAACTGCTGCTCTAATTCCAACTGGTGTGGCAGTAAAACGAGGGAACAATTTCTTGAAATGAACACCTTTAAGAGTGTCCCGAGTTTCTGAACTGAATACTCAACTTAATATATTTGATAACTAAACCTTGAAGCAGGGAGGAAATGCAACAATTGTGTAGTTTCCCATATGCTGAAGTCAAGGATACACATCTGAAGAGGTTCTAATGGGTATATTCATTCACATTAGATATTAAACCGAGGCTTCCTTCACCCTCAGGTAAAAGATCCCACAGCACTATTTGAGGAAGAGCAACGTAGTTCTCCCCAGTGGCCTGGCCAATGTTAAGACAACACCTAAAAACAGCTTTTCTGGTAATTATATCATTACTGTTTGTGGGTCCTTGCTGTGCACAAATTGACTGCCATGATTCCCAACATTACAACAGAGACCACACTTGAAACATACTTCAGTGGCTGTAAAGCATGTTCAGGAAATCCTAAGGTTGTCAAAGTCACTATATAAATACAAATAATTGTTTGGTAGTACAGAGCTCGAGTATTGCTGAGAAAGAGACATGTCTAAGCTTTTCATCTTGCACTCATCAGGACGCTCGCAAGAATGCCAATATAAAGTGAAAACCACAATTTATACCGAAAGTGAAGAGACTGCTAATTGGTTGGCAAGTGGCTTTGCCATGGAGAATGCACCACTGATGGTGACTGACAGTTAACTGCCAAGCATTGCTTGAAATTTAAACCAGGCAGCTTGACCCTGATTGGTTAAGGCATTGCCCCGGGGAATGAGTTAGCAAATGGCTGTTGCTTATTTTGCTTAGCTGAAACAGGTGCAATGTATATACATGTTCTTTCTGTCTGCAAAGAACAGGGTCCTGTGTATTAATATACGCGCTTCCAGTACATGCAAATGTGCCACATTGCAAGTCCGACTGACAATCTTAAATTGGTTGACAGTGTAATTCTTAGCACAGGGCTGGTTGGGTACAGACCGTACCAGACCAGCTCGTGCTTGTAAAACTCAAAGCACAGTGTCCAACATTAGATGTGATCCTGTGATTGGACAACATTTGCTCAATAACCCTCAATGTACTATTGTGTGCACTGTCCCATTTCCCTAGAGCATTACCATGGACCTCTGGGTTACTGGTCCAGTGACATTACCACTATGCCATCATCCCCCTCTTAATGTTAGGGGGCTGAAATGTGAGATGTGCTGTTAGACTGTCCTCTTGACTCCTCACCCTGTCAGGACTCTCTTTGCAAAACACTGTTCAATTGTTTCCACTACAGAGATCCAGAAGTCTGACTGATCTGAGAAATGAGAGATCTGGAAGAACACGGATTAACCAGGTTCATTTAGGTGACCAAATAAACCGATAGTTTGAGGAAGCCACAAAGGCGATCTCAAGTATCTGCAAACAATCTCTGGTGGGAATACATGACTCCTCCTGCAGAAACAGCATCAATTTCTCAAGTACTACAAACATGGTGAGATTCTTTGCTGGGCAGTTCAAAATACTGCTCCTCTCATTACTGATTATCTAATGCTTTGACAATGAATATCAGCAACAATGGAATCCTGAAATGGAGTACCATCTCTGACCAGTGTAGTGGTAAAATGAATGACAGTTGCTTAGCTCAAATGAAATTAAAAAAACAGCTTTAATAGCCTACGGAAGGGTCTCTGGGCTAAATGCTAAACAAAATATGCAAATAGACAAAAGCTAATAATAGTGTAAGTAGTTTAATAACACAAGTTTGAAGAACCAATAATTCAAATACAGACGAGCTTGAAAACAACTCATCCAGAGAGTCACTGAGACACCATAGGTATTAAGGAATTACTTTGCAGTAATGGATTTGTACTTTGAAGTTTAATCTGAGGAATTCCTAGTGGTCCGGCTGTATGCATTTTTTAAGTCTTTTACAGCTGATCAGTAGTGAATGAACCATCTGAACAACCTAAGGCAATATTATATTCACCACTCTCGACTGAAGAGTTAAATTAACAGTTTCAGATCCAAAGTTGGATAAAATCCTCCTGCCTTTCACAAATCACTAATTATTAAAAGACCTATCCTCTCCAGTTTTTAAGGATTTTGCTTCTACCATCTTATAAATAATCAGGTTTTAGTTTATGTGGGCTTCAGATAATTTGCATCAATCTGACTTTAAAAAAAATAACTTCATGGAGCTGTGTCTCAAGCCTTTCAGAGAATCACATTCTTCTGGGGCAATGTTGACATACAGTGATTAATAGAGTCATTAGCACACCGGAGGCCACCATTTGGCCCATCAAGTTCATGCTGGTTCTCAGATGACTGGAAAATCCCAACAGGAATATCTTTCAGTCCTTTGCATTTACCTTGATAAGTGTAAAAATACAAATCAGAAAAAAAATGCCCATTCCCTACCCGCTGGATTGCAGCAATTCTCTTCTTCCCTCCACACCCCTTCTCTCTCTCTCTCTCTTCATCCCGCACTCCCCCACACCCCCTCTCTCCTTCCTGCAAGCCCCCATCGCTCTCTCCCCCACAACCCTCCTCCATTCCCTCTCTCTCCCTCTCCCATCCCCTTCTCTCCACCTCCCCTCTCCCACCCCTCCTTCAACACCCCTCACCTGACCCACCTCCTCTCTTACCCCCCTCACACTCCCCCAGACCCTCACTCTCCCGCCACCCCCTCCTCACTCCTCTCTCCCCCCACCCCCCTCCTCTCTCCCCTCACTCCTCCCCTCTCTCCTCCCCCTCTCCTCCCTCCCCTACCCTCTCCCCAACCCCCACTCTCTCTTGCTCCAACCCTACCATCATTCCACTCTTCTCCAACCCCCCCTTATTTCCCACCTCCCCAATTGCCCACCTTATTTCCCTCCCACCCCCACCTGCCTGCTTTTCAGTTCACAGGGCTAGCTGGAAACCAGTAGTGATGTTTTCCGGCTGGCCCTGCTGCAGCTTTGAAGCATGCGTGGGAGCAGCAAGGTCTGCTGGAACAAAGTAAATAGTGGGGAGATAAAAACAAAAAGCTAAAAGCTACTGCAGATGCTGGAAATCCAAAACAAAAACAGAATTACCTGGAAAAACTCAGCAGGTCCGGCAGCATCGGCGGAGAAGAAATCAGTTAACGTTTCGAGCCTTCATGGCCCTTCGGCAGAACTGAAGCATAGTTAGAAGAAGGGAGAAATATAAATTGGTTTAAGGTGGGGGGGTGGGGGGGGGGGAGAGAGACACATTGAGGGTGTGGTGATTGTGGAGATGAGCAGATAATCAAAAGATGTCACAGACAAAAGGGTCAAAGAGGTGTTTTGTCTGAGGAAAGTGCTAATTAAGAATGGAGGACAGGATATTCAAAGTACAGCTCTAGTGGGGGTGGGGTGGAAAGGCTAACAAGGTTTTAGTTTTAGATTTAAAAATAATGGAAATAGGTGGGGAAAGAAGAATCTATATAAATTATTGAAAAAAAAATAAAATAAAGCGGGGGGTGGGGAGAGAAGAAATGGGGTGGGGATGGGGGGAGGGGGAGTTTAAGATCTAAAGTTGTTGAATTCAATATTCAGCCCGGTCTCCTCTACATTGGAGAGACCAAACGCAAACTGGGCGACCGTTTTGCAGAACACCTGCGGTCTGTCCGCAAGAAAGACCCAAACCTCCCTGTCGCTTGCCATTTTAACACTCCACCCTGTTCTCTTGCCCACATGTCTGTCCTTGGCTTGCTGCATTGTTCCAGTGAAGCCCAACGCAAACTAGAGGAACAGCACCTCATCTTCCGACTAGGCACTTTACAGCCTTCCGGGCTGAATATTGAATTCAACAACTTTAGATCTTAGACTCCCCCTCCCCCCATCCCCACCCCGTTTCTTCCCCCCCTCCCACCCCCCGCTTTATTTTTAAAATTTTTTTTTTCAATAATTTATATAGATTCTTCTTTCCCCACCTATTTCCATTATTTTTAAATCTAAAACTAAAACCTTGTTAGCCTTTCCACCCCACCCCCACTAGAGCTGTACTTTGAATATCCTGTCCTCCATTCTTAATTAGCACTTTTCTCAGACAAAACACCTCTTTGACCCTTTTGTCTGTGACATCTTTTGATTATCTGCTCATCTCCACAATCACCACACCCTCAATGTGTCTCTCTACCCCCCCCCACCCCCCCACCTTAAACCAATTTATATTTCTCCCTTCTTCTAACTATGCTTCAGTTCTGCCGAAGGGCCATGAAGGCTCGAAACGTTAACTGATTTCTTCTCCGCCGATGCTGCCGGACCTGCTGAGTTTTTCCAGGTAATTCTGTTTTTGTTTTAAATAGTGGGGAGGTCGAGAGTTGGCAGTGGGGCTGAGAGTTCAAGGAACAGAGCAAATTCAGGAGGGTCAGTAGTTAAATGGCATTGACGAGGCCCTGGAGGATTGACGAGGCTTAGAATTCGACGGCATCAGTGGGCCCCAAGGCCTGGAGAATGGGGATGGGGGGGGAAAAGAGAAGAGTTTGGACACTGGAGGGGTCGGGGAGGGGTAGAGTTTGGAGGCTGGAGGTGGGGTCAGCTTGGAGGTTCGAGGGAGAGAGTTGAGACTGGAGGGAGAGAGAGGGGACAGTTTGGAGACTGAGACTGGAGGCGGAGGGGTGGAGCTTAGACCCGGAGATTGGGAAGTGGGGAGAGTTTAGACCTTGAGACCTGTGGGGTGGGGGGGGTGGTGGGTGGGTAGAAAGTGTAGACCCTGAGACTAAAATGAATTAAGAACTGATGGGGATCAGGTGGTGCTCACAAGCAGGTACTGTACAGCGGAACAATTTTTTTTGGACTAAATGAAAAATAATATCCGAATTTATTCAGTTTAAGTAATTAATTTCCTTGTATTTTTCAACGCAGGTTGCTGAGTGCATTGGATAGCTTTGAGCGCGGTATCAAATTTGATGTCGAGTTCATTCCAAATGAGAACTTCTGATGTCAAATTATGGAGTGCATTGAGAACACGAATGCAAAAATGATGTTAAAATTTTTGGGTAGGGATCTCACACATCTTAGTATTAAATTCCATCTGTCACCTGAGTTTGGTATCATTAGCAAATTTGTGGTCCTAGCACTGACCATTAGGAACATCACTGCCTGTCATCCTGCAGTCTGAAAAACAACTTTTTACCATGACTCACTAGTTTCTGTACTTACGTCAATTGTTTTTTTTATATCTAAGCTGACACTGAATCCTCCTATTCTACGAGCCTCAGCTTTTTATGTGGGAATAGCTTTTTTTTGTCCACCTTTGGCTGCAAACAAGGAGGTTTAGCTATCATATTCAAAGAGAATCATGTGTTTCAGTGCATTTGGGCTACACAAAACTATTACAGTGAATCCACTGTAGGAGTGGATTCTAGTCGGTAACTGATGGTGACACAAAATTTCCCAAAATTGTGAGTGAAACCATAAAAGAAGATCAATAGCATTTTCAGCTTTGTCAATAGGGACAAAGAATAAAGAAGCGTGTAAAGATAAAGAAATAATGAAGAATCTGTAAACACTTTATAGGGGTGATGGTGATTTAGTGGTAATGTCACTGGACTAGTAATCCAGTGCACCAAGCAAATGCTCTGAGGTCATGGGTTCAAATCCCACCATGGCAGCTGGGGTAATTTGAGCTCAATTAATAAAAACATGGAATAAAATGAGCTAGTCCTGGGAATGAAATCTGCCATCCTTACCTGGTCTGGCCTACATGTGACTCCAGACTCACAGCAATGTGGTTTACTCTTAAATGCCCTCTGAAATGGCCTAGCAAGCTGTTCGGTTCAAGGGCAATTATGAATGGGCAAAAAATGCTGGCCTTGGCAGCAAAGCCCACAGCCCACAAAGGAATTTTAAAAATCACTAGTTAGGCATCGGTTAGACTACCATTATAGAAAGAACATTAAAACACAGAGTGCACAGCATAGATTCACCAGGATTATGCCAGAGTTGGAATACTATATTTGAGATATCAAGACTATTTCCATCATAGCAAAGGTGGCAAAAGAATCAATAGAATTTTTTTAAATTATGAAGGGTTTGATAGATTAAATTGTCGTTGGCATCCTTCCAACTACCAAAGATGATGGACGCGTAGCAAACAAATCCATTTCAGATGGGATGTCTTCATATGTCGCACCTTTGCTGATGGCTGAGGAGACCAGTCCTTGAAAGGGAGGTTCTGCCACATGAAGCTACAGAGCATCGCTGTGGGTTATGGCTAGAGGTGCTGGCATCTGGTGCCAAGCCGTTGTTGCCACTGGTCATCGTGGTGGTGCACGCCAACCACAGAAGCTCTCATCATTTCACTCAGTCGCCAGCTAGTGACTTCCAGGTGCGATAGCTGATGTCCGGGTCTTCACGTCACACTTGCAATCATCCTTGCAGCAAGTTTTGGGCATCCTACTGGTCGCTTTACTCCAGTGACCTTACCGTACAGAAAGTCCTTGGTTATGCCAGCATCTTTTATATTGCAGACGTGCCAGACCCAACAAAGCTGCCTCCGTTTGATGAGTGCCAACAAGCTTGGGAGCTCTGGCGCTGAGAGGACTGCCACATTTGTGATTTTCTGAGGATATACTCAATGAGCCATAGACAGCGAAGATGGAAATTGTTGAGCTTCTTTTCTTGGTAGCTATTAAGTCACCCATGTTTCACAGACACACAAGGTGCTGAGAACAGAGACCTTATAAAACATCAGCATGGTCCTAAGGATCAGCTTGATGTTATTCATTGTGTTTTATGAGTCAGCCAAAGGTGATAGCTGCTTTCCCTATGATAGATTAAACAGGAAAAGACTAAATCCCCTGCCTTTGGAGTCAATGAGGAGGGATCATCAATTGTCATGAAGCGTATGGAGAGAGCTCAGAAATATTTTGTACAGAGTGTTAAGGCAACACTGAATGCTCTGTCATAGAATGTATTTCAGGCAGAGATTCACTGCATCTTTGAAGCGACAATTTGCCAATATTTTACAGAGAGGAAGATACAGGTGATAGCAGGAAAGCAGAAGTGGATTTAATTTTGGATTGATCTGGCAAAGAGACAGCCATGACATATTTCACCCCTCCTGCACCGTGAACGTCTATGGCTTCTAATATGAAAGGAGTCACAGCCCTGACAGCTATGTTCTATCTCCTACAAAAAGTATCTCAATGCCTCAAGCAAATCGTGTACAAGATCTGAAGGTCCAACAAGAGATCAGCCTGTTTTGGACACAAAAGTTCTGTTGATAGGATTAAAGAATGTCACTTCTAGAAAGAGTCCAGTTTCATTGCCAAGTTTTGTGCTGTTCAGTATCTTTCTTATGGTTTGACTTCTATTGTTACTTAATACACAAGTAAATCCAACTAAGCAGTTTTGATCTGCACTCATTTGCCTCAAGGAATATTATTCCCCAAATAGTCAGATTGCTTATCCGACATCCTGTACTGGACGAGCAGAAATTGCCTCAGATTAAATATTGGGAAGATTGAAGCCATTGTCTGCAGTTCCTAACCACCAACCCTATCCCGCTCCTTGGCAACTGTGAGGTTGAAGCAAACTGTTCACAACCTTGATGTCTTATTCACCCGAGATGAGCTACCAACCACATATCGACTCCATCATGTTGGTTATTTGTAGATTAATTGTGTTTACTTCCATGCAGATGGTGATTAACCGGTGATTCACTTGAATCTCTATAAATAGGCAACCTGAAATTGTGGTTGTTGGGTTAGGAGGTGAATGCTTGTAATATATAATTCTATAAATAAATATAAAAGGGTACAAAGATTGGCTCCAGTTCCAACCTTCACCAACTGGCTTTCTGGAGAATAGCAACTAAGACTGCCTATTTTCACCTCTGTAACATTGTACGATTCCACCCCTGCTTCAGCTCATTTGGTGTTGAAACCAACCAGGCATCCATGTCTGTATTACATCTAGACTTTACTATACCAACACACTCCTGGCAGTCCATGCATCACTGCTGTGCTTGCAGATCTACACTGGCTCCGTGTTAAGCAATGCCTCTATTTTAAAATTTTCATCCTTGCTTTCAAATTCCTCCACGGCCTTGCCCCTTCCCATCTCTAATCCCCTCCAGCCCAACAACCCTCAGAAATATGCGCCCCTCCAATTCTGGCCTTTTCAGCAGGTCTGGTTTTCAGTGCTCCACCATTGGCGGCCATGTTCCCAAGTTATAAAATTCCCTCCCTAAAACCATCTGCCTCTCTTACCTCCTTTAAGGTGCTTCTTAAAACCTACTTTTTTGACCCAAGCTTCTGATTATCTGTCCTTGTATCTCTTTATGTGGCTCAATATCAAATTTTGTTTGATAAAGAGCACCTTAGGACGTTTTACTACATTAAAGCTGCTGTGTCAATCAATTTGGAACTGATGGAGGAAAATGATGGACATTCCATGTATTGTTCAGCGTGTGATGTAATGTGCTTAGGGATCAACTGTTAAACGTGACCATGCTAACTCTACTCCAATGACATATGAAGGTTGAGGTTTTGCTTTACATGTGACTTGATCTACTCACGTTGCTGCCAAATGGGAGCTTCTCTTTCCAACCAGCAGATTAAAATGTTGGGACGATGTCTGGACTGTAATACTGATTACCCCGCACCCTGCCTCCCACCCTCCCCCAACCCCAAACCCAAGATGTTAAGTGTTTGTTAGTTTCAAGATCCATGCTTTTCAAGTGACATTTGTTCTGCAACAATTGAAGGAAGTGGACCTCCTCCACATGGGTCACCAATGCATGGGAACTGCTGCAGACTGTACCAATGCTTAGGGTGCTAATGGGGAGCACTCCAATTAAATTGTCTCAGAGTTATCTGGTCCCATAGCAGGGGATAGAATATTTCAGGGATCCTTTATTTACCTGCCATGGCTTTTGTGGTCCTCCCAGTAAATACTTCCTGTAACGTACAAGGGTAATTTTGACTTACCAGCAGTGGCCAGGTTTGGGGTTACTCGTCTAAACCAGGGCTGATAGCTTCAAACAGAGATAAGGGCCAAGTAGAAGGAGAGGCAGAGAATACCTGAATCACTGTGCATTCTAATAGGAATAAATAGCCCCAGAGTCTACTTGTGCAGAACTTGCAAACTAGGTGTGATGTGGGTCTTCAAGAGGCTTAGGATTTAGGGGAAGGAGTAGGCCATTCAGCCCTTTGAGCCTGCTCCCCCATTCAATAAGATCATGGCTGAACTGGTTGTGATCTCAACTCCACTTTGCTGTCTGCCCCCCACCATAACTCTTGACTCCCTTGTCTATCAAAAATCTGTCGAAGTCTACCGACCCAGCCTCCACTGCTTTCTGAGGAAGAGAATTCCACAGACTAATAACCCTTTTGAGAGAAAAAAATGCTTCTCATCTCTGTCTTAAAAGGTAGACCTCTTATTCATAAATATGTCCCCTGGTTCGCTCTTACATTCTATTTGGCACTTGTACAGACCAGTGCCAAAGTGACACTAGCGATGCTAACATGAGGACAGTTGTGTTTTCTTTTGCTTGGGAACTTTCATCAGGGGAGGCTTGCACGACTGATCAGTGTAACCTGCCCTTATTTTTGAGATATTCACCATGAATTTACCAGGAATGTTTTCAGATTAGTGGCTCTCATCTTCCTCAATGGAATAAAATATTCTGTCTTTTATCTTTTGTGATTCAGGGTCTCTCATTTAAGCGTGCTTTCAAATTTAAGCTGGAAATTCGTCAAAACAGTGACAGATTGGCATGTGGGTGGGGAAGGGTGTGCTGGTGATCCAAGATACAGTTTAGATGACAGGCATTGCTTATGTCCATCCTGTCAGACGAGCTCAGTGGTAGCACTTGCAACACTGAGTCAGAAAACTGGTGTTTTGAAAGAGTTCTGCTATTAAAATGACTCAATATCTGTACACAGGTTTGGCCTTTAAATCTGCTGATACCTGCAGAAGTGTAAACCAAGGGTCAATGTGGAGGAGGGTAAAGGTGTCGATGTGCTGATTAAAGCCCAGATTGTCCTGGTCACACTGTGAACTACATTTTCCACAGAATCAGTGTGCTAGGCAAGAGAGAGTAATAGTATTTGACAAAAAACTACTGCGGATGCTGGAAATCCAAAACAAAAACAGAATTACCTGGAAAAACTCAGCAGGTCTGGCAGCATCGGCGGAGAAGAAAAGAGTTGACGTTTCGAGTCCTCATGACCCTTCAGTTCTGCTGAAGGGTCATGAGGACTTGAAACGTCAACTCTTTTCTTCTCCGCCGATGCTGCCAGACCTGCTGAGTTTTTCCAGGTAATTCTGTTTTTGTTTTGTAATAGTATTTGACTTTGATTGCAAAGAGGATGGAGTGCAAAACTAGGGTGTTACAATTGTACAGGGCATTGGTGAGACTGGACTTAAGAGTACTGTGAACAGTTTTGGACCCCTTACTCAAGGAGGGATATGCTTGCATTGGAGGCAGTTCAGAGTAGGTTCACTAGGCTGATTGCTGAGGTAAAGCGGTTGTCCTATGAGGAAAGGTTGAGCATGTTGGGCCTATACTCATTGCAGTTTAGGAGAATGAGAGGTGGTCTGACTGGACCATATAAGATTCAGAAGGGGCTTCATAGGGTAGATGCTGAGAGGATATTCCCTCTAGTGGAGGTTAGGTCATTGAATGTATTCAAGGCCGTGTAATGGTTTTCATCTACAACAGAGTTGAGGGTTATCGGGGGTTGGGGGAAGCAGGCAGAAAAGTGGAGTTAAGGCCATAAATCAGATCAGCCATGATCTTGGCAGAGGAGGCTCCAGGGGCCAAAATGCCTGCTCCTGCATCATATGTTATGTTCTTGTGAACAGCCACAGTCTTTTTTGGTTCAGTTTTGCACGAGTGAGAATTGTCTTCCCCCACCCCACCTGAGTGTGCCAGTTGCTCCCCAGTTTGTGCAATTTGAGGACAACAAAGGAACTGTTCTGGCTAGCAATGTGATTTTTTAGATTTATTATTGGGATGTGTGTGTCGCTGGTAAGGTCAGCATTTGTTGCCCATCTATAATTGCTCGCAAGAAGGTGGTTGAGCCGTCTTCTTGAACTGCTGCAGTCCAGCTGGTGAAAGTCCACCCACAATGCTACTAGGAAGGAAGTTCCAAGATTTTGACGCAATGCCAATGAAATAATGGGGTTATATATCCAAGTCAGGATGGTGCATGACTTAGGCAGGAACTTGCAGGTGGTGGTGTTCCCATACACCTGCTGCCCTTGTCCTTCTGGGCAGAAGAGGTTGTAGGTTTGGGAGGGAGTGTTGAAGAAGCCTTGTTGAGTAGCTGCAGTGCACCTTGTAAATAGTCATCCTCACAGAACCATATCTTACAGATAATGCCCCAGACACCACCATCATCATCCCTGGGTATGTCCTGTCCCACTGGCAGGACAGTCCCAGCAGAGGTGGCCGCACAGTGGTGTACAGTTGGGAGGGAGTTGCACTGGGAGTCCTCAACATCAACTCCGGATGCCATGAAGTCTCATGGCATCAGGTCAAACATGGGTAAGGAAACCGCCTGCTGATAACCCTGTACCGCCCTCCCTCAGCTGATGAATCAGTGCTCCTCAAAGTTGAACATCACTTGGAGGAAGCACTGAAGGTAGCAAGGGCGCAGAATGTACTCTGGGTGGGGGGGGACTTCAATGTCCATCACCAAGAGTGGCTCAGTAGCCCCACTTCAAACTGAGCTGGCCACGTCCTAGAGGATATAGCTGCTAGTTTGGGTCTGCGGCAGGTGGTAGGAGAACCAACAAGAGGGAAAAACATACTTGACCTCATCCTCACTAACCTGCCTGACACAGATGCATCTGTCCATGAGAGAATCTAACCATTGCCCTATAACTTTCAATGGCATTTCTATCACTGAATCCCCCACTATCAACATCCTGGTGGTGGGGGTTACCATTGACCAGAAACTGAACTGGATTAGCCATATGTTTACTGTGGCTGCAAGAAGAGGTCAGAGGCTAGGAATTGTGTGATGAGTAACTCATCTCCTGACACCCTAAAGCCTGTTCCCCATCTACAAGGCACAAGTCAGGAGTGTGATGGAATACTCCCCACTTGCCCGGATGAGTGCAGCTCCCACAACACTCGAAGAAGCTCAACACCATCCAGGACAAAGCAGCCTGCTTGATTGGCACCACATACACAAACATTCACTCCCTCCACCACCAACGCACAGTAGTAGCAGTGTGTACCATCTACAAGATGCACTGTAGGAATTCACCAAGGCACCTTAGACAGCACCTTCTAAACCCATGACCGCTAACATCTAGAAGGAAAAGGGCAGCAGATAGATGGGAACACCACCACCTGGAAGTTCCCCTCCAAGTCACTCAGCATCCTGACTTGGAAATATATCGCCGTTCCTTCACTGTCGTTGGATCAAAATCCTGGAACTCCCTCCTTTACAGCACCGTGGGCGTACCTATAACAGATGGACTGCAGCAGTTCAGGAAGGCAGCTCACCTTCTCGAGGGCAGTTAGGGAGGACAATAAATGCTGGCCTAGCCAGCGAAGCCCACAGCCTTTGAATGAATAAAAAAAAACTGGTGTTGTTCTGCAGGTCCTGGAGATTTGTAGGACAAAGTGTCATGTCATCCTTCTTTGATATCACAAAAATCATATTTAACAGTGCACTAAATTTCAGTTTCACAGAAACACGTTGGGCTCATATCCCATGCTGTTTGGATGATACTATATAAAGAAATAAAATTATAAGTATTTGCAGCTTTTCACTCCCCAGAAACTCTGAAATCAGTATGGCCTCTGGATCTGTTCATTTCTTGCACTGTTAGTGCTGATCACAAGATGCAGTAGGCTGGGTCAAGTGAACAGGCTATGACATAACTACAAAGTATTTATAACAAATAACTGCTTGTACATACTTACTGGTTTTAACATGGTAAAGACCCCAGTGCTCACTGGCCTAAATTGCATCCCGCTCCAGTATTGAGTCGGTTTTAAAATTTGCCATCCCTACAACCCTCCGAAATCTCTGCATTCCTCCAACTCTGGCCTGCTGCATATCCCGGACCACACTCCACCACTGGCATCCGTACCTTCAGCTGTCTACGCCTAACATTTGGAATTCTCTCCCGAATTGTCTCCACCGCTCTTTCCTCTAAGACGCCTCTTAAAAGCGACCTCTGATTACCTTTGATCACCTGCCCTATTATCTCCTTTTTAGCTCGATGTCAAATGTGTTTGATGAGACATAAATACTTTTATTTCTTTATATAGTGAAGTGCCCTGTGTTATTGGCGCTTATATAAATGCAAGTTATTGCTGAAATATCCTAAGGAATTTCACAAGGTGGGGGGGTTGGGTGGGGGGGGGAGAAAAAGGTCACCTCAGTGCTGCCTGCAAACCCAAAAACCTGCTGGACACTCCACTCCCAGTGATGACTGGCACAATTAACAACATCAATTTAAATAGGAGTTTCAAATTACAAGGTCCTGTGATTTTTCATAAACCCCCGTTACTTAGAGCAGTCATAGTTCTCAAAGAAAATTAGCAGGCTTATCCCTGTACATGGCAGATTTACATGCACACCTTTGTGAACAATAGCCAGGATTTGATGACTGTTCCTGATTGGGATCAGCTTGGCAGAGTGCAACCCCAAGCCAGTTTCTAGCTCTGTCTGCTCCCCTGTGCTGAAAAATAAAACTGGTGGGAGCCATAAAATTTAAGCCCATGTGTGTTAGGATAAAGAGAGGAAAGTTGTGCAACAACCTCTTCAACCAGTAGATTGACTGATTGTCCAGGGGTAATACTCCCCCACAGTGAAACATGGAGCAGAGCCTCTGTTTCCTGTACTTTTGGAATAAAGCCCAGGTCCAGCTCGATCCACGTTCAGTAACTGACAGCTTCCAAGTGCAGCCTCTATTCTGGAGGCTGGGTCTTTTTCATATTGAAAGATGGGAGATGCTCGTTGGCAGTTCCATTAGCCTGCAAATATCTATGGTACATTAAAGGACAGATTCCTGCCCTGCTTTATATCCTGTACCACTGGTATTGGTCTTCACCTTTACCACACAACAGTACTTGGAGGTTAAGGTCAACCTTGTTTTGCACTGGCAGCTTACAGAACTCATGCTGAATTCCTTCTAATTACTGAGCACATTCCTGATCAGAGAGAAATAATACAGGGGTGATATTCATCTCCCTACCACCCTGAAAGTTGAAAAGTAGGCAGACAAATTTTTTTTTTTTAAATCCTACCATCCACTGGTCGCCTAACTGAATTTTCAGAGCAGACCCTGAAATAAGTGGTCAGAGCTTCTGTAGGGAATGGAGTGGTGTCTTGTTTGAATTGGGGTTCTACAATGACTGTAGGGTTCATGATGTAGTTTTCATGTCGTCTAGAAGTGTGGGGCGTATGCTCCCACTAGCCATACTGCAGCTTATCCAAAGGTCCTTAAAAGGGCAGCCTGCTCTGAAATAGGTCCCACTGATTTTTGTGGAGTCCAGAGCAGCATATGTAAAAATGATCTCACCCGCTGCCAGCCACTCACTGGTCCAACCCCTCAATTCTTACCCTCCCTCCCCCCATCTTTATTATTTGACTTTCAGCTAGACACTATGCGAGGAGCTGCTGGATTTACTGACCCTGACCCCTGTATTGGCAAGCCGTCGGTTAGCACCTTTTGAGCACTTCAGCTCAGGGAACAAATTCAAATGAGGCCTGAGCACGAAAATTGTTCTGGCCTCTTGCTAGTGCCACAGCTTTGGTATGATCACTCCTTTCATTGCCTGACCAGCGTACGTGATCAGGGAAAAAGCGGAGTCCATTAAGTTGGCAGGCTGTAGCCTTACAAAGGCACTTTACAGAGTAGTAGAAGAATGGAAATGCCAGGGGAAATTCAGAAGGATGGTTGAAGGCTCAGGGGTAAGGATAGATTTTGAAAGGGTTTTTAAACGAGAGAGAATTTGGAAAGGTGGAGCGTTTTAGGGTGGGAGTTCCAGAGGACAGGGCCTAGGAAGCTGAAAATTCTGATGGTGTGGCAAAGGAATGGTTGGAAGGCTCAACAGTGGGAGAAGGAAAGCAAGTTATGGGAGATTGGAGAGGTGGAACTAAGCAAGGCATGGGTGGTAGTGATCTGAAGTTGAGGACTAGTATTTTAAATTTTATGTGCTGCACACAAAGGATCAAATGTGGGTCAGTAAAGCCAGGAGGTTCTGGGCATGTGGGTGTTCATGCAGGATAAGACAGAGGCAGCTGTTTGTGGACATCCTAAAGTGCACAGTTGGATGAAGAAAAGGCAGCAATAAGAGCACTGTGCTCAACTTTTCCTTTACTTGGGGAGTTTCAGGACTCTAAAACCCAGGCTCTTCAGCCCTTATCATGATTCTGGAGATTACAAAATCCCAGGTATCAACCGGCTCTTAATATTTCTATTAGAAGCAAACTGTACAGAAGTACTTTCTGGAGCCAAGTTGGCTACTGCATCCTGAGGTTTCCTTGTGGCAGGCCCTATCAAACTTCAACATCACGAAGCCAATATTCTCCTCCATCAAATAAGTTGATTACATCCAATACCTTAGCAAGGCAGGACCAAGTGTCATGGGCTAATATTAAAGAGCGTTGAGGACAGGCACAGAAGGCGTTACGAGGCTATGTCCCTTTATTTTTGCAAATATGATTTTCAGCTTTCAACTGACTGGAAATTTTGCAATTTGAACTGAGATGGAGCAAGCTAATTAAAAATGCAAGGCCAAATTCCAAGGTGAAGGTGAGAAACCAAAAAAATCACTTTCAGGGGAGTGTGAAGAGAGAGACATTTCCTATAATTCAGATAGCCATCGAAACTCATAAGCATCTAAGGAAGAGACATTAAAAATGCAATGTACTGGATATTGAAATAATGGCTGCCAGAGACAGACACACCAAAACCTCTTGGAAATACACAATGGATAAAGTATTTCAAGGCAAGGTTGTCAGCCACTAGAGAGAGATTGCAAGTGACACAGGCGTGGTCAAGAAAGTCTTCAGCAGAGGAAACAAGCTGAGGGAAGTTCTCTGTTTTTTGGAATAAGTGTGTCACACGGTTCGAGAAGCCAACTCTACCAGAAACCTACCAGTGAACCAAGATCTCGTAATAATTGCAACATCTTCTACATCTGACTGCATCTAAGAATCCAGCTAACTTAAATTGGTCGCATCGTTTAAAATTTATGCCTCAGGAACAAAGGGCACTTAACCATGTATTCTTTTTTACTCTTGGACTCTTAGTCCCCTTATTTCTGATACGTGTGTGCGCGCGTGTGTGTGTGCACACGCATGCACACGCCTAAACGACTGCATGAGGGCCGAATACCTGACATTGCATTTTTATTATTTTACTTGGGTTTAGGGGTCAATAAATTTGCTCTTTGACTCAAGAAAACCCTATTTGATTGGCTCCTTATTGCTCACAGCCTAAATAGTTAAATACATTCTGACTTGGAAAAGGCATATCCTTGTAAAAGGGAAACTTAAACCTTTGTTGTGACTAACTGAGGAGTTGAACAGAGGGGAGCCAGTCTCTCACCTGGTCATAACAAAATTGGGGACTTGTGGCCGGAATTGGTCCCACAGACTGATAAAGAACTGGAGTGGGGCAAGTAAATTGTTCCTTCAAAAGCAATTTAAGAACTGCAAAAAGGTTTTCTTCCGTCCGTAATACTAAAGTGCTAAAATGTCCACATTCAATGTCAATGCTTTCATAGAACAGGGTGAGATAACTGGCGAGAAGTTAAGGGCACTGTCCTTGGAAGAATTAAGATGTGTAACTAGGCACTTAGAGGTGGCGTTCCACCCAAAAGCCAGAAAAACGGAAATTTTAAAATGGGTGGCAAAACATCTGGGGGGGGGGGAAATTGAGGGCACAAACAGATAAATTAGCGGCAGAGAAATTAAAATTGATGCAGCTGAAATTTGAACTGGAATTTAAGAGAAAAAGAGAGGCAGGCAGGAATGAAAGGAGGAGACAGAATTCCAGGAAAGGCAGTTTAAATTAAAACAGCTTGAGCTGGGAAGAAAGGAACCCACCGTGCCAACTAAAAACACCCTGGTGAGGGAACCACCCCGAGTTCAAACTTAGGGGCTGAGATATTCAAGTTTGCCCATTTAATCCCCAAGTTTGATGAAAAAGAGGTGGACGCCTTCTTTATCTCTTTCAGAAGGTTAGCATAGCCAGGTTAAAGTGGCCAGCCCAACACTGCCTTTGCAGAGTAAGCTGACAGGAAAAGCCCATGAAGTTTACTCCCTCTTGCCTGAGGAAAGTGCAACAAGTTATAATCAGGCAACAAAAAGGGCCATTTTAAGTGCGCTCTAGTTAGTGCCGGAGGCATTGTCAGAAATTCCATACCCTCAAGAAATGGCCTGACCAGACATACCTGGAATTTGAATGGCTCAAGCAGCTGGCTTTTGACTGGTGGGTACGGGAGCTTAAAACTGAGGCCACCTGAGGAAAACCTTCATGAAATAATTTTCCTTAAGGAGTTCAAAACCGCCATACCCTTCCCGATAAGAACTCAATTTGAAGAACAGAGTAGCAGGGGCCAGATAGGCAGCAACCCTGGCTGATGATGATGAGCCTGTCTACATCATCCCAAAGGAAACCCTTCTCTAGTCACCCCCAACCATCTGAGAAGGATAGAAGGTGTGAGAGTGGTAGGAAACTGAACATCCATGGGAGAGATGGGATGGCTGGAAATACAGGGAGCCCTCCTCAGGCCAGAAAGGATGGTGCTGAGAAGAGGAGTAAGGCCAAAAAGCCTGTGTGTTTTAACTGCCACAAGGCAGGACAGCTCCGTGTTGATTACTGGAGGTTACAGGAAAAACCCATGGGATTCATTGGGCAACACAAACCCCATGCAGAAAATGGGAGTCAGAGAGCATAGCAGACCGGGCTATGGCTCTGACTGCAGCAGAAAATTCCTGTAGACCTACTACTGAAAGTGCAGTTGAGTTTTTAAAAAATCTCCAAGAGTTACAAGGATTTTGTATCAGAAGGAAGAATGACCACATTTCCCCAGAGCAAGGTGAGTAAGCCTATAGTGATACTGGGGGATACTGAGGCCAGCCAAACTCTACTGCTGGGAAAAGGCATGACCTTTCCACCAGAGAATGCAGTGAGTGCCAAGGTGACATTAAGGCGTTTTGATGGAGGATACATGCAAATCCCCTTATACCGGGTGCACCTGGAGTGCAACCTTGTCTCAGGACCGGTGATCCCCAATTTCCTGTGGATAGGGTTGACTTGCTCCTTGGTAATGACCTGGTGGGATCAAAAGTGATAGCATCCCCAGTAGTCTCAGAGAAGCCAACTGAGGTCAGGGAGACAGAACCACTGCAAGAGAAAGTGCCTGGCATTTTCCCTGTGTGGTAACCCAGTTTATGGCCAGACAAACTCTGTCTTAGGAGGCTGAAGTGGTACTGCAGACAGATGACCCGACTGTCTGGTTATCTGAGACCTTTCTTGGGAGACTAGGAGACCTTAAGAAAATAATAAGTAGGCTTCCTTGGTTGAGGCTCAGCAAACTGACCTGTTGTTTAAAAAGTTAGCTCAGGCTGCCCAAACTGAAGCTGAGGAAGAGGCAATCCTTGAATGCTACTACATTAAATATTAGGTGATGAGGAAGTGGATACTCCCCCTCACAGACCTACAAATGAGGAGTGGACAGTGCTCTACCAGGTAGTGGTGCCACCGAGATACCACGGGGAAACATTAAGGCTAGCACATGAAATTCTGATGGCTGGGCATGTTGGCACATGAAAAACCCAAGCCCGCATGAGCCAGCATTTTTACTGGCCACACCTCCACAGTGATGTAGTAAGGTTTTGCAGAACCTGGCACACCTACCAGGTTGTGGGAAAACCCAGCCTGCAATAAAACCTGCACCCATGATTCTCGTGCCAGCTCTTGGGAAACCATTCAGCAAGGTGCTATTGAACTGTGTGGTGCCCCTGCCCAAAACCAAAGGGAGCTACCAGTGTATCAAGGGTGTGGCCTCCTGCTTCCCAAAGGCTGTTCCCCTGAGAACCATATCTGCTAAAATAGTGGTGGGGGAAATAACACAATTAGCCGGTATGGACTACCCACTGAGATCCAGTCAGATCAGGGCTCAAATTTCATATCGCGAGTATTCTAGGAGGTCATGGGTAACCTAAGCATGCCCCAGCCTAAGTACTCAGCATACCATCTGCAATCACAGGGCGTGCTAGAACAGTACCACCAGGCTCTAAAAACAATGATCATGGCATTCTGCCACAAGTACCCTCATGATTGGGTAAAGGACTAGGTTTCCTTCTGTTTGCTACCAGAGACCCACCCAATGAGTCCACTGGTTTTACTCT
This sequence comes from Cetorhinus maximus, assembly GCF_964194155.1. Lineage (NCBI taxonomy): Eukaryota > Metazoa > Chordata > Chondrichthyes > Lamniformes > Cetorhinidae > Cetorhinus > Cetorhinus maximus. The sequence continues at coordinate 9,766,273 of NC_135906.1, forward strand.
GTTTGAATTGGTTTATGGACACCAGGGAGAGGTCCTCTGAAACTAATCATGGAGAGAATTTTAGAACAGAAGGAGGCAGTCTCCCTGTCACAGACTACGTAACTGTGTTCCGGGAATGACCCAAGAGAGTCTGTTGACAAACATGCCGAACCTTTCAGCCAGGGGACAACATGCTAGTGCTCCTACCAATACTGGGTGAACCCCTAAAAGCCTGGTTCAGTGGCCTGTTCAGAGTAGCTAAGAAGCTTGGGGACACCCCAGATCGCAAGAAAAAGCAAAGGCTGCGTCACGTCAACATGGTAAGGCAATATCACAGCCAAGAAGTGGACAAGCACGTAACGATCAGTCCGATAACAACAGACCTGGAGAGGAACAGTGAAGCTGAATTGGAGGAAGACATGGGTGAGGTCCACAATGGACCTCCTGTCTGGCGAGCAAACACAGGAATTCTAGTGAAATTGGACACCATATCCACCCAACTAAATTCAGAACAGCAAGGAGACCTGACAAGGCTGCTCACTGCATTTAAAAGCATCTGTAGAGACAAACCAGGCTGCACCACTTTAGCGCTACATGATGTGTATGTGGGAGAGGCCCCTCCTACAAAGCAATATCCCTATCATCTAGGTCTAGAGAAACTGGCCTTTGGGAGGTGATTTGGGAGGTTATGCTGGAGCACCAACTCATTGGGCCTAGCAGCAGGAGCTGGAGCTCCCCAGTTGTGTTCATGCCCAAGCCAGACTGCTCCACAAAGTTCTGCATTGACTGCCACAAGGTTAATGCAGTTGACCAGAGTCAACCTGGAAGACTGCATAATTGGATAGGTAACACAGCCTACATCACAAAGATAGATTTACTCAAGGGATTTTGGCAGGTTCCCTTGACTGCCCATGCGAAAGAAATCTCCGCCCTAGTGACCGAGGATGGGTTTTTACCAGTGTTGAGTCATGCTATTTGGACTTAAAAATGCCCCAGCCACCTTTCAAATGCTGATGAACCAGATAGTGGCGGGCTTATCCAATTGTGTAGTGTCACCTAGATGACCTCCTGGTGTACAGTGACACCTGGGAAACTCACTTAGAGCAACTGGAAGCCCTCTTCCAGAAATTCTAGTCAGTTGGCCTAGTGGTCAATCTCACAAAGAGTGAGCACGCTAAGGCTGAGATGACCTACCTAGGGCAGATGGTGGGTCAAGGGCAAGTAGAGCCTCAAAGGTACAAGCAGTAGTACAGTTACCCACTCCCACGACAAAACAGGAAATTAGATTTTTAGGGATGTGTGGTTTCTACTGCAAGTTCATCCCAAACTTCAGCATTGTAGCTGCCCTGCCGACAGACCTACTACAGAGAAAGGCAAAAGTAGTATGGACCGAGAAACACCAGCTAGCTTTCAAAACACAGAGCTGTTTTAACAAACAAACCAGTGTTAGCAACTCCAGGCTTTAACCAAGCCTTTAAAGTAGCCATCAATACTAGTGACCTAGGGGTAGGGCTGTCCTCCATCAGGAGGATGAATCAGGAATAGAGACATCAATCAGGTACTTCTCCAAAAAACTGAACAAACATCAGAAATGGTATTCCACAGTAGAAAAATAAACCCAGGCTTCACTACTAGCTCTCAAGCACTGAGATATATGTCCAAAATGGATACAAAGAGACCGTAGTCTATACTGACCACAACCCTTTGACCTTTGTGGAGAATTTCAAAGCTCAGAATACAAGGTTATTCTGTTGGATTTTTTTTTCCCCCAACCTTATCACCTAAAAATCACCTACATTGCAGGGAAATTGAATGTGATTGTGGACGCCCTGTCCAGAACTTAAAGAGACCCAGTTAGAACTGATGGGATAATCCAGACCAAGGCTAAGGAAATGAATGTGTTTCTTTTTGTTTTGTGCTTCTCATTTCATTGCTTTGTCATGGGGAGGTGTCAAGATGCTATGCCCCTTTATTTTTGAAAATATGACTTTTCAATATTCAACTGACTGGAAATTTTACAATTTGAACTGAAACAGAGGAAGCTGCTGAAAAAGGCAAGGTCACATTCCAAGGTGAAGGTGAGAAAACAACAAATCACTCTCAGGGGAGTGTGAAGAGAGAGACATTTGCTAAAATCCAGACAACCATTGAAGCACATAACTCTCTGAGGAACAGACATTAAAAATGCAAAGTACTGGATATTGAAACAATGGCTGCCAGAGACAAATATATCCAAAACTCTTGCAATTACGCAATAGTTAAGTATTCCAAGGCAAGGCTGCCAGCCACTAGAGAGAGAGAGACTGCAAGTGAAACAGATGTTGTCACGAAAGTCTTCAATAGAGGAAACAAGCTGAGGGGGCGGTTCTCTCCCCTTTATTCTATTTTGGAATAAGAGTATCGCCTGGTTCGATAAGTCAACTCTACCAGAAACCAACCAGCAAACCGAGATCTTGTAATAATTGCAACATGTTCTATATCTGATAACATCGAAGGAACCAGCTAGCCTAAATCAGCCGCAATGTTTAAAATCTACGCCTCAAAGACGACAAAGGACATAACCTTATATTCTTTATCTTTTTTACTCCCCTTACTTCTGATACGTGCGTGCACATCTGCGCACATACACATGTTTGTCTGTGTGTTGGCCCTAATGGCTGCATGAGGGCCGAATGCTTGACGTCACGTTTTTATTATACTTCATGGCTTTAGTGGTTAATAAATTTGCTCTTTGACTCAAGGAAACCTTTTTGATTGGCTCCAATAAATAGTTAAATACATTCTGATTTGGAAAAGGCATATCCTCGTAAAAGAGAATCTTAAATCTTTGTTATGACCAACCAAGGAGGCTGAATAGAGGGGAGCCAGTTCACCCCTTCTCACCTGGTCATAACAATCGGTTATGGGGAAAATATCTGTGGCATCATACTAATGAGAGTCCATGAGAGGGTGCAGAGGAGATTTACTTGAATAGTTCCAGGGATGAGGGATTTTAAGTTACAAGATTAGGCTGGAGAAGCTGGAGTTGCTTCCCTTGAAGGAAAGGAAGTTGAGAGAAGATTTGCTAAGGGTGTACAAGATTATGACAGGTTTAGATAAGGTAAAGAAAAGTCAGTCCCATTAGCTGATAATCAAGGGCTGGGGGAACATAGATTTACAGTTTTGGGCAAGAGATAGAGGGGGAATGTGAGGAAGAACTTTGTCATGCAGCGAGTGGTAATGGCCTGGAATTGTCTGCCTACAAAGGTAGTGGAAGCTAAGAAGGTCAATGGTTTCAAAAGGGAATTGGATGTCCACTCGAGGGAAGTGAACTTGCAGAGCTACAGGGACACAGCATAGGAATGGGACTGATTGGCTTGCTCTAGAGAGCCAGCATGAACTCAAGGCTGAATGGTCTCCTTCTATGCTGCAATAACTCTATGCCATCAAACACAGGTAACCTGTAAGCTTTTCACAAAGATGGGGTTTTTAAACTAACAGTTGATCCGGAGCCAAATGGCTGCCATGAAAATCTTTCCTCTGGAACATGATTGCCAAACTCTCAAGTAGACACTCCAGAACTAAGCATTGCCAACACCAGGCCCTATGGATTTCAGCTGCAAAAAGCAAGTAAACCTTCAGATTCAACAGAAATGCTTACAACTCCCAGACTATGCTTGGGTTTACAGGTCCTGAGATTGGAGTTATAAGAACATGTTAACCCTTCAATGAATTGATGGAACACGGATACATTTGCACGCATGTCCTACGCTACTAATCCACTCAGTGAGGGGAACAGGCTCAGACATTCAGATACACTCACTGAATATCGTACAATGTCTCACATAACTCAATACTCACCAGATTTAATTTAAAAATAAAAAGGGAATTTTTAAAAAGCAAGAGGTAACCTGGATACATTGGCATGTAATGCCACACAAGGATGATTTAGAGTTTATAAATTACATCCCGCTTTTGTGCAGATCCTTCAGTATGCGGAGGAACTGGCACAGAGCACAAGAAGTTTGCGAAACCTCTTTCACTAACCACTGCCTGTTGTTCTTCACTACTCCATAAACTTACACACACAAGCACTCAGTGGGATTAAAGTCATAACTGGCCCCTCAGATTTGGTACATTTCAACATTAAGTATGAGCTGGAACAGATTGGCACCATCACATATAGGGCAGTTCAGTCTTAGCGAGTCCAGTGATTTTAAATAGCAAGCGCTCGTAAACACGATGATGCAGGCTGAGAAACCACCAACCTCAGGAAAGATTGATCCGCGTGGGAGCTTAAAATGCCATTTACCCTCAAGTAATTGTAGAAGTTTCTTTAAACAAATACAAAAACTCTGTCAGCAAGGCGATCTGAGAGACTGCTGTTACATCAGCTGAAAATGCCAAGAGTGAACAATTGGAAAACAGTGTGACAGATTGCTCCGCTGCACACTTGCTTACCATCCCAACTGTCTTCAGCCATCCTGCTTTCCTGTCTTGCCTTTAGGAATGAGTGGTGAGTGATGTACCCTACCGTCAGCTCCTCTATGGTGTCCAGCTGACTGCTCTGCAGCTTGCCCAAAGGCTGAGCTGCAAGAGTTTACGCCGCAATAGTGTAAACATTGTTTTGTGCACAGCTTGAGCGCCCGCTCGACAAATCACACCTGGAAATCAGTGCAGTCAAGTTGCAGAGTTTTCTGCGATCAGCCACTTCAAACTTTCCCAAAACAAGCGAGCTGGGCCGTGAAAGGGGGAGCCGGGAAACAGTTAACAGCACTTCAGCAAATAGTTTTGCACCATCTCTTAAGGGTATACTGAGAGACTACATCAGGGCCAATATAACACGCTCAGCAAAGACAACGAGGAGCTGTCACAACGCTGGGGTCCCTGCCTTCAGCAGTCAGGGCAGCACAAATCAGCTCACGTGACAGTCACCCAAGGACGTCAAGCTTCTACACTCCACAAGCTGTGCTGGATATTCACATGGCAACACAGATAGAGTTACTATATTTACACTGGACTTCCTGGCTTTGCACGGCCACTGCAGGCTGTCTGAAGCAACGAAAAGGAAGAGCAAGGGTGGTCTTGTAACAGCCAGCTCCGTTAAACCTCTTATTACAAGGGCATTCATTCAGCCCACATGATAGGAAGCAGCTTTCTAACTCAACAAAAACATCCTTAAAACTGAACTTGCTCTCATACTAGAACACCTTTGCAATCCCTGTGGTACAGAAAACTTTGAATTATAAGATGCTGCGACTATTAACTCATACCGCAACACTTCCTACCAGGACAGTAAGCAGTACTCTGTATTTAACCTATGCTGTAGCTGCCCTGGGAGTGTTTGATAGGGCAGTTTAGAGAGAGCTTCACTCTGTACCTTGTACCCTTCGTTAAGCTGAGATCCAAAACTCTGTTGCCCTGGACCCTAACTTTCATTATGTTCCCTTCCTGACAAAGCCTTAATTTTAAAATTCTCATCCTTGGTTTCAAATCCTCCTTGACCCCACCCTTCCCTGTCTGTGACCTACTCCAGCCCTTCAACCTTCAGAGATCTGTGCTCCTCCAATGCTAGCCTTATCCATATCCTTGATTTTCATCACCAGTGGTAGAGCTTCGTCACACTTTCAGCTACCTGGACACCAAGTACTGACATTCCCCTCTGTAATCCTCTCCTCCTCCTTTAAACTTTCCTTTTGGTCACCTGTCTTATTATCTCCTTATGTGGCTTGGAGGAAAATATCGATTTATAACACCCCTGTGAAGCGCCTTGGGACATGAACAGCCCTATGTAATTCAAGTTGTTGTATTTAACCTGTGCAGTTCCTGTCTTGGGAGTGTTTGAAGGGGCAGTGCAAAGGGAGCTTTACTCTAACTGGTGCCACTGGGTGCATGATGTTGACACTGGTGTAAAAATGCAGAAAAGCATTTTTCCTTTACACCAATTCATCACTATCTAAGCATTGACGAACCTCAAATATATCTCTGGTACTTAAGTGCACAACACTTATCACAGCAGCAGCGAGTTTCTAGCTATTTTTGACATAATCAGAATGCACTGCAAAATAGATCAGCCATCATCTTTGTATGAAGAGAATTCTTAATGAGTTGGTCTGTTATGTGATGAAGTACATCACTTGCACAAGGGTTCCAAGAGCCTTGTCAGAGTCCACAATCAGCACAGTGGAGAGATAAAGGCCATCGAAAGTTATTATTTGGATCCAATAAATTAAAAGTCAGTCTGGTCTGAAGTTAAGAGAATTCTATGACCATCCAAAAAAATGATGAATACTTTCACCCCAGGCTTGCAGAGAGCTTCAATAGACGGCCAGCTGCAGTTCAACACCACATTCATACAATATCATTGGTTAGCACTCTCTAAGCAGAGATTATGTATTAAACTGTACACAACCATCACAGAGACTACTGAGGGGACACTAAAGCACAAGTAAAACTTAGCCTAGTGACTGACTCTCTTGCCTCCTTGGGGACACTCCTAATTAGTTGCCACAACTTTAGTGAAACATTAGCTAACTGGTGCTAACATGTACACAAACTGCCAAAGTTACAGTGGTCAATTGGTAGAAACTTCCCTCCCACTTTGAGGAAATTCCTGATACCCATCTATAGTGAGCCAGTACACTTCAACATTATATGAATTAATCACTTTAAATGCTCCAATGGCTAGTGACAGACCTGTAACCAGCTGTATTTCACGCCAGCATCCAGGAAAACCCCAAGTTCTTCTATTAATACAGGAATACATATCCACAGAATCTTAACGACACAGGAGGCGGCCATTTGGCCCATCATGTCTGCACCATCTCTCCAAATGAGCATCATGGCTTAGTGCCATTGCCCCGCCCTTTCCCCGTAACCCTGCACATTGTTTCTATTCAAATAATCACCTAATGCCTACTTGAATGCCTCGATTGAACCTGTCTCCACCACACTCCAGATCTGAATCACTTGTAGTGTGAAAAACATTTTTCTCACGTCACATTTGCTTCTTTTGCAAATCACTTTAAATCTGTGCCCTCTCGTTCTTCATCCTTTTACGAGTGGGAACAGCTTCTCCCTATCTACTTTGTCCAGCCCCCTCATGATTTTGAGCATCTCTATCAAATCTACTCTTAGCTTTCTTCTCCCCAAGGAGAACAGTCCCAACCTCTCCTATCTATCTTCGTAACTGAAGTTTCTCATCCCTGGAACCATTCTTGTAAACCTCTTCTGCACTCTCTCCAATGTGTTCATATCCTTCCTATAATATTGGAACTAGAACTGTACACAATACTCCAGCTGAGGTCTAACGAATGTCTTATATAAATTCAACATAATCTCCCTGCTCTTGTCCTCTATGCCCCAATTAATAAAGCCCAGGATACTATATGCTTTATTAACTGCTCTCCCCACCTGCCCTGCCTCCTTCAATAATCTATGCTTATATACACCCAGGTCTCTCTGCTCCTGCACCTTTAAAGTTTCACCCCTTATTTTATGTTGTCTATCCATGTTCTTCCTAACAAAATGCATCACCTCACACTTCTTTGCATTGAACTTCATCTGCCACCTATCTGCCCACCCACTCCACCAACTTGTCTATGTCCTTTTGAAGTTCTACACTTTCCTCCTTGCAGTTTACAACGCTCCCAAGCTTTGTATCATACACAAACTTTGAAATTGTCCCTGCACACCAAGATCTAGATTATTAATGTACAGCAGGAAAAGCAAGGGTCCCAATACCGATCCCTGGGGAACCCCACTACAAATCTTCCTCCAGCCCAAAAAATATCCACTGACAATTACTCTCTGCTTCCTATTTTTCAGCCAATTTTGTATCCACGTTGCGACTGTCCCTTTTATTCCACGAGCAATAACTTTTCTCACAAGTCTATTGTATGGCATTGTGTCAAATGCCTTTTGAAAGTCCATATACACATCACCAACAACATTACCCTCATCGACCTTTTCTGTTACCTCTTCAAAAAACTCCAGCAAGTTAGTTAAACACAATTCTGGAATTTTAACTGGAAATTTAACTTAATATTAACCGTGCCTTTCCCATCTGCTTTTAAATGACTGAGTTTAAAACAATGGGCCAGTGTGATTATCTGCTCCTGACTTTCCATAATATTATACAAACCAGTTCCTCATAATGTATTTGAAAAATGCCAATTTTTTAAAGATCTGATAAACCTTCCCAGGGTCCAGATTTGGTGCACGCAATATTCGAGTGTCAATGCCATCAAACATGTACAAAATCCTCATTTACCTAAAAAGGAAATCCCCGGTGTAAAAGAGCTTGTGTTTGTCCAGTTTAAACTCTATTTGCAAATCATCGGAAACTCTATAGGCCCAATGATGCACATTTTATACTTTTAACTTCCATTTGTCCCAATCGGTCTAATGAGATATGATCAGACAAAAATAAATGTCAAACCAAAGGAGGAGATATTGGGGAGGATAAGAGCATTGGGTTTTAAGAAGGGTCTTAAAGAGGAAACGGTGGATATGTGGAGAGTGCAACTTCAAATCTATAACAGTGATTGGCACGAGTTTAGTGTTATTGGTTCTGGGACACTCGAATTGATCTTGGGAGAAGATTACAAAACTAAAGTTAAACTCTCAAATGAAATTTTCAACTTCAAATTAAATCAGATTGACCTACATCCTTACAAAAATAGAGTTCCAAATCTCTTAAATGTAGTTCAGTACATATTCTATTACTGGTGCCAGGCATCACTGCGGTTTCACACATGTTTAGACCCTATGATATTGTATAAATGTGATGTTGAACTACAGCTGGCTGTCTAATGAAGCTCTCTGTAAGCCTGGGGCGAAAATATTCATCATTTTTTGGATGGTCATACATCTCGATTCTCTTAACTTCAAACCAGACTGACTTTTAATTTGTGAAGACACAAGTTTGTGAAACAGATTGGAGGGTTGTCCTGCAGGGCAGGGCTGCTGCAGCTTATACCAACTGAGTACATGGTACAGCTCTTCCACCTTGCTTGTTTTGCATGATTCTGAAATTAAAATAACTCCCACTGCTACAAACAGTACCCACATATCTAACGGCACAAACTCGTCACTCTGACACTTCTCAAACCACTCCGTGCTGCTACACAAAAGAATCCTAACTGAAGCTGCACCCAACAAAAGATTCAGAATCCACAGTAATTAAGCACTGTTGGTAAGCTGAAAGCCATGAAGAATAGGACGAGCACTCCTCAGGCATTCTCAATTTACTGACTTTAATAAACACTCTCGAATATTAATCAGCAGCAGGTTTTCCTGCCCCCAGAACCACACGATTAATCTCTATTAACATGATAAATGTTATCAAGATGGAGAAGGATGACCTTGCCTCCACTTGAGAAAGTAACGGAACACGGTAGAATTGTGCAACTAGTGTTTGTAACAGTTATTGGTATCGACACTTTTAGAAATTCTTCTTCATTTCAATATGGAAAAATCACTCATTGGCCTCAACTACAATTGGATCTTGTGGTTCAAAATCCAAAGTTGCACCATTTTTAGTGCACTATCCCCTAAACGACAATTACTTCTGAAGCATAATCATTGTTGTTTTGTAGGCAAGCGTGACAGCTAATTTGTACACAGCAAAGTCCAAACAGCAATTAGATGACTGACTAGTTCATTTGTTTTAGTGGCAGTGGTTGAAGGGCAAATATTGGCCAGATTGCTGAAGACAAGAAATAGGAGGAATATGCCATTTAGCTGTTCCAGCCTGGTCCGCCATTCAATAAGCATGGCTAATCTTCTGCCTCATCTCCATATTCCTGCACTATCCTTAATTCCCTTAGTACCCCAAAATCCATTGGCCTCTGTCTTAAATATACTCAACATCCACCCGAATAGGTACAGTACAAGGGGGACTTTCTGTTAATGTCTCATTCTAAAAGCACCTCGAATGTTGCACTCCGTCAGCACCGTGTCAGCCTAGATTATCTACTTGGGCCCCAAGTAATCTGCTGACTCAAGGCAAGCAAGCTGACACTGTCAGTAAGACAGTGAAGGGAGGAGTGACAAACTGTGGTAGAATTATTGGATCTACACGAAGCGCCATTGCCCATCTACAGTTTTGCCATCACCATGAAGCCAACCAATGCAGAAGTTCTGCCACTTCAAAATGAAATTTCGGGTAACAGTCATGGTGGTCGTGAATTTCGCCATGTTACCAACTCTACATAGGACACAAGTGGAACTGAAACAATAACAATCCACTGAATAATTGTTTAGCATTGTGGATGGAGCCCTGCCATATCAACGCTTGCTCCTATAAAGCTGCTGCTCTATACAGGCTTAGTTGATAAGAAGCTTCAAACTTGGGAGGAATTCAATGAATAAAGGAAAACTGTACTTTGAACTTCCACAAGGGCAACAATCCTCGAGTTCCACAATTCTAGTTATTTCTCCATAGTAACTCAAATCCATTTGGAAAAATAGATCAGGTTTACTTAAAAAGAATAATGTACATCATCCATGCCCTCTGAACTGCACCATCCTGCTTAGACAGAAACTTCTTGCAGTGTTCTCTAAAGCTCATGAATGTCCTCCACTGTGTAGGTCAAGTTCCAGCATGATGGTCTGATTGGACAAATAAAACCATATACACATACAAACAATTTACAATTTTAATTAATAAATTGGATGTTTAGTAAAATAGTTTCTTACAGCAGAATGATGGCTTTGTGTTTCAGTAACTGACAGCTGAATGGTCATCTCTAATTTTCCTGACGATGACTTCCTCGATGCCTCAGTTGCTAAATGCAGCACCACCACCACCACCACCACCACCACCACCACCACCAAGTGTGGTATGGAGGAAAACTGAGAAAGTCCCAGGGTTTGATGTTAAGGTAGTTAATCTTAGCCAGAATTATGAATGAGGCACTACAGTTGACATCAGCATGCTCCGGTTAGGGGGAAGGAGGAAGTGGTGGGGTGGAAACCCACCTGGGTTCCTGCTCCCACTCCTGTTTGACAACTTCTGCTGTGGGTGGCAGGTTCTTTCATGAAGAATAAACCCACGAGAAACAGCGCTGCTGGTATCCACGGGGCTTTACACCAACATGAATCAGTGCCTTTACGAGAGGAAGGGAATTAAACGAGATAACAGATCTGGCTTGCAACTCATCACCCCCCACCCTTTCCGCCAGCTCTCAAGACCACAAGGGGAAAAAGACAGAAAGACTTGCATTTAGATAGCAACTTTAAAGGCCACAGCACATTCCAAAGTGCTTTACAGTCAATGAAGCACTTTTGAACTCTTGTAATGTAGGAGGCGTAGCAACCAATTTGTGCAGAACAAGCTCACACAAACAGCAATGTGATAATGACCAGATAATGTGTTTCTGTGAAACCGATTGGAAGGATAAACGTTGATCAGAACACTGGGTTTAGCTCTCCTGCTCTTCTTCAAAATAGTGTCAGATAGGACCTCGACTAAACCTTTCATCAGAAAGACGACAACAGCAGCTCCAGCAGTGCAGCACTCTTTCAGTGCTGTGCTGGAGTAGCAACTTTTTTGATTTTTTACTTTTAAAGTCCTAGAGTGGGACTTGAATCCATAACCTCCTGAGTTAGAAGTGAGAGTGCCACCAATTGAGCCACAGCTGACACGAACACAGAATCTGGTCTTTAGCTTACCAGCAGTTTCACCATGTACAGTGGAATCCCATTATAGTGATCGTTTTGGCCAATATCCCACATGATCAGAATTGGTGATAAGTGTTGCACTGCTCAACAGCATCACTGGACATTCAACGCCATTTCAAAGGGCTGACAAGACAGTCCCAAATCAGCTCAGTTGTTTAAAGTTCCTGCATGGCTCTGCGACTTGATAATTTGAGCCATGGGGGAGGGGATGAGGTTTTCATCAGTGTTAAATCAAATTCAGAACATTGTTGCTGCCAGGAACACACCACAGAAGCAGTTATTTACACAACACTTCTGGGTCAAAGCTCCTCTTCATTGTTAGAACCTCCAAATAAAAACCTAAGTCAAGAGAAAAGGCCTATGAATATACATGCAAACAAGGAGTCCCTCAAACCTGCTCCGTCATTTAATAAGATCATGGCTAATCTGATAGTAACCCGAAACCTGCACTCCACCTACCCCTGATAACCTATCACCCCCCTTGCTTACCAAGAATCTATCCACCTCTGCTTTAAAAATATTCAAAGGCTCTGCTTCCGCCGCCTTTTCAGGATGAGAGCTCCAAAGGTTCACGACCCTCAGTGGAAAAATTTAATCTCATCTCGGTTTTAAATGGGCGGCCCCTTATTTTTAAACAGTGACCCCCCTAGTTCTAGAAGTTAAAAAGGTCAGTAAAGATAAGTCAGTGGCTACATAACACGGCATGTGCATTTTTAAAGGCCTGTAGAAAGAAAGATTGAGACACAAGGAGTGTCATAGTTTTCAGGTCCCAATTTAAAAAAACTCAGATCTGGAGCAAGTACAATAAGGTTCGATTTCACCAGTGAGGCTATATGAAAGAGAACAAAAGGAGAAAGGGGAGATCATTGACCCAAGAAAAGATTTTTGTTTCTCACCTATGAACGCTTTCCAAATATGAAGCTATAAATCAAGTATGGGACAGACAGAGGCTTCCTAGAGAATTCTAGCGTTAGGCATAAAAGAGGGAACTGTGCTTTGTGGAGGCGATTACTGAAATAGAGATTTGGGCGTCCCCCACATGGGCAGAATGTCAATAGATATCTACAATGAATAGTAACTGCTAGTTAAACATAAAGGCAGAGTTAAAATCAGTTCCAAACACTTTCTTTTAAATTCCATTTTTACAGATGCAGTTAAGAAATCTGTGCAGTTCAATTGCCTGTAAAAATTCCAGAGCCATTCATCCAAACAATAAAAAGGTGACTGTATTTTCTTCACCAAAAAGAATTGTTAATTAGGTTGCCCATGTCATATTTTGTGTTTTGCTATTGTTAGTGGGGTGAGGACATTAAGTTGGTACCAGCCCTTACATTCTGAGTCAGAAATTTCTTAGACAAATGTCACTACTGAGCAACGTTAAACTTAAACACTGCTTTGTTGTGTTTTATGTGTTAAAGTTGACTGCTTCGCTTGAAAGGGACCAGGGGTTGTCTGATGACTGCAAAGTTACTCCATTGTATTTTACCTGGTAATATACTTAAAGCCCCTCTCTGCTTTTGTCCTTCAAATAAGTAGAGAAAAGCATCTCCAGTTCTTGCCAGATTCTGAAGACAGGCTCCGTGAGGGTGACAGCCACATTTGACTGGAGATTCCCAGCACAAGGGAGACAGCTTAGAAAAACATTCTGTTACCAAGGGCACAAAAATTCTGTTGATTCTCAGCACTTTGTTTTGTTACAAGTGACTATACTTTTCGAGTCACTGAAGTTGGGCTGGTGACGGTTCTTAAGAACTTTAGGCTAAATATTCCAGTTGTTTTGTATCAATTTAATTCTTCATTTTATAACTATTTACACTGTAAATAAATCTGATGAGTCGTTTTAAGCTGTGGAATTTTTGGTCCCGATTAATATCGTCCATTTATCCTGGGTGGTTTGGCGGGCATAGCACAAAGCTATGCTTGATTCAGTAGCAGTATCACAATAATTCTTGGTACTATTGCATAGCAGTTAAAGCACAGAAGAAGGCCATTCAGCCCAGTTGGTCTATACTGCGTTTCTGCTCCTCCCGAGACGACTCCTGCTCAAAAAGGCAAAACTGCTAATAGCAGACATGAGGGCCGAGATCCACATTCAGAAAATGGTGGGCCACCGAATGAGGCAATACAACAAAAGAAATAAAAACTGCAACATGCAACAAGCACATCCATATTCCCAGAGAATCCAGAGAAAAAAAACTGAGCAATTAAAGATGGTGCAGTTCGCCCAAGTACATAAAACATTAAATAGATCAGGTCAGCTTAGAGTTTATTGACATAACCAGGGTCTTAAACTGGCTTAGTGGGTAGCACTGTCATCAAGTCAGAAGATTGTGGGTTCAAGCCCTACTTCTGAATTTGAGCACATAATCCAGATTGACACTTCAACGCAGAACTAAAAGTGTGCCGCACATTCGAAGGTGCCATTTTTTGGATGGCTGCTCAGGTCCGTGTAAAAGATCACATGGCACTATACTTCACTCAGAGATTAAGAATTGTGCAGTGATTACTGATAGTGCCATCAAACAGATCCCCAACTCAAAATTAACATGCTCGTGCACGACCAGTTTCAATTCTGCCAGCTCCAAACCTCTTTGTAGTCTTAATTCAGGCATGGACGCAAGAGCCGGGTTCCAGAGTCGAGAGGAGAGTAGTTGCCCTTGACATCAAGGCAACGCTCTACCAAATATGACTCCAAAGGGTTCAAACAAGACAGGTTAATGAAGACAAAAGGAAACACCCACCAACCCACCTCTAGTGGTTTGAGTCATACCAGATGCAAAGGAATATGTTGCGATTCTTGGAGATCAATCACTGCAGCCTCAGGACATTACTGCAGGAGGTCCTCATGGAACAACAACAACTTGTGCTTATAGCACTGTTAATGTAATAAAATGTCCCATGACACTTCATAGAAGCATTATAAAGCAAAATTTAACACGGAGCCTGTCCTGTCCTGCTTGTAGCTACTCCTACCACATCTGCTTTCATGGTATGTCATGCTCGTTTGTCTTGCACCATCCTCACAAGTCCACTGCTTGTCTGCAACCGCTCTGTGATGTCCGTCATCCAACTACACCTAGAACAATCCCTTCCTGCTGCCTTGCACTTTGCCCTCTAGAACCAAGCCACAAATGGCCAAAAGCTTGGTTTTACGGAGCATCTTCAAGGAAAAGAGAGAGAGAGAGAGAGAGAGAGAGAGAGAGGGAGGTGAGGTTTAGGGAGGGAATTTCATAGCTTAGGACATAAAGGTGTGACCACTGATGGAGAAGCAATTAAAATCAGAGATGCTCAAGAGGCCAGAATTACAGGAGCACATATGTCTGAGGGCTGTGGCACTGGAGGAGATTTCAGAGGAACTTAAAAAACAAAGATAAGAATTTTAAGATCGAACTGTTGCCAATGCAGGTCAGCAATGTAGGAAGCATCCTCAATCTAACCAGCTTCACCCATTTCATCAATATCCTTCCTGCTGTCATAAGATCAGAAACAGGGTTGCTTAATTATGATTCACACCATTCATAACTCCCCCGACAACGACACAGTTCATGTCAGCATACAGCAAAACCTGAATAACATTCAGGCCTGGATTAAGTGCAAGGTAATGAGCATCTGAAACAAGAGAAAGCCCAGCCAGCTCTCTTGAGCTTCAAGAGGACCATCAACATTGAGCTCTCCACCAGCAACATCTTGGGTATCACCACTGATTGAAAGCTGAACTGGACCAATTCAACTTCAATGAATATAAAATCTGGATGCTTTGATGCATTGCTTAGAACCTGACCCTTTCAAGCCACTCTATCAAAAGACTCAAGTCAATAGTGTGATGGAGTACGTAGCACTCACATGGATGGGTAAAGTTACAACAATACTCAAGCAGCTTCACACCATTCAGGTTAGAGTAGTTCACTTGATTGAATCCAGTGAGGGATACCAAAGTTCTCTTCTTCCACTACTGGCACACTGTGCCTGCAGTATGTACAATCTACAGAAGTGTGGCAACTCCCCAAGGTTATTTTGATAGTATCTTACGCCCCTTCAATCTCTAACCCCAATAAAGGAGAAGGGAAGTAATGGTGTGGGGACAAGATCACTTCCAAGCCACATACAATCCTTACTTGGACAAGGACCACCAATCCTCCATTAGCCCAAATGAATATCCTGGAATTCCCAGCTACTGTACCACCATTGTGAGGGCACCATCAACCACAAAGATGGCAGTGTTCAAGAAGGTCCACCAGCTTCACAGGGAAACTACAGATGGGCAATAAATCTCTAATAATCAGGAGATTTTTTTTATTGAAAGATAAACAAAGGAGTTCTCCCAGAGTCCTGGTCAACATTTATCCCTCAATCAACACTGAAAACAGATTAACGGGCCATTTATTTCATTGTTTTTTTGTGCGGCCTTGCTGTGCCCAAATTGGTTGCTACGTTTGCCTAGATAACAATGACTACAGTTTAGAAATAAATCATCATTTATAAAGTGCTTTGGGGCACTGAGGACATGGAAAACACTAAATAAACGTAAGCTCCTTTTCTCATAATATAAATTTCTGATACATGAAATCTTGATTGTGCACTCTGTACAGTCTTGGGTGCAGCAATGTCCTTTCTATAATACAGCTGTTCTAACTGCATACAGTAACCAAATGATTGGTGTGATCATTACCAATACAGGAACAACACAATTGCTTCTGTTTGGTCTCTGCAATTGCAACCCAATAGATTATCCCTTTCAGTGCAGTTTAGCACCAGCTGTTGCTTTTTCCACTATACTCCTATCTCAGTCCTGATCCACAGTGTACCACATTTGAAACATACACTCTGATTTAATTCTTTGCTCCCATACTATTATTTTATGTTTATTCCATTGAATTTCTTCTGCCGCCTTAACGATCAAAAACCCTCTGAATCTAGCTGCATTGCTCCTAACTATTTACTTTGTCTCCTACCGCAACTTATGTTTGTACAATACCATTCATGTAACAGAACCTTTCAAAGGCCTTTTCAAAGGGTGGGGGCCAGTGCAGTGGGCATAGAGCAGGGATTAGGGAGAAGTTAGGAAAGATGAGGTAAGGCACGAACAAAGAAAGAGCTTTGAGAAAAATGCTGAAGTTGTGGGAGATAGACTGCCAGCAAAGAAACTTGAGAACTTCAGAGTACAGGGCTGTTGGTTGCAATTGCTGTTTGTGCCTCACTGCACTGCCCCATTCGCATTCATTATTTTGCTCTCTCATTAGGTTTTCTGTTCTTTACTCTCTACAAAATGTTTCTATTTGTTCTCAGGTTCTCTCTTCCCTAGGTGTTTTGGTTGATTCTCTATATACCTCCCTGGGTGTAGCCAAAGGGATCTCCGTGGTTCCCCTTGATGCATTCATTCACACATTCATTTGGCACTTTGCCTGGGTGCACTCACTGTCCCGTTCCCTCAGCTTCCCATATAGGGATACTCATTGTCTCTTTATTTTCCTCTCACCCCCCCGCCTCCCCCAACCCCCCTCCATCTTTGCTGGAAGCACTTGTCATGATAATGAAAGAAAAACATCGAATCGCAGGCAGAAATATTGGACTTTTGAAAAATAAGACCTGAGTTTTTAAAATACACGCAAGCCACTGGCAGGAATGCTGCAGGGTGACTCCCTAAAGAGATAATGGAACCCCACTCTGCTGCCAGACAAAAGCAAAATACTGCAGATGCTGGGAATTTGAAACAAAAATAAAAATAGCTGGAAAAACTCAGGTCTGACAGCATCTGCGGAGAGGAACACAGTTAACGTTTCGAGTCCACATGACTCTTCATCAGAACGGAGGAAAAATAGAAATGAGGTGAAATATAAGCTGGCTGAGGGGGGGTGGGACAGGTAGAGCTGGATAGAGGGCCAGTGATAGGTGGAGGCAAAGAAGAGATTGCCAAAGATGTCACAGACAAAAGGACAAAGGGATGTTGACGGTGGTGATATTAGCTAAGAAACGTGTTAATGGTGACATTAAGGGTAGAAAGTAGGACAAGCAAGTGACAGATAGCCCTAGTGGGGGTGGGGTGGGCTGGGGGGAAGGGATCGAAATAGGCTAAAAGGTGGAGATGAAACAATGGATGGGAATGCATTTAAAAATAATGGAAATAGGTGGGAAAAGAAAAATTTTTTAAAATATAAATAATTAGACTAAGGGGGATCGGAAAGGGGGTGGGGATGGAGGAGAGAGTTCATGATCTGAAGTTGTTGAACTCAGTATTAAGCCTGGCAAGCTGTAAAGTGCCTAGTCAGAAGATGAGGTGCTGTTCCTCAAGTTTGCGTTGAGCTTCACTGGAACAATGCAGGCCAAGGACGGGCATGTGGGCATGAGAGCAGGGTGGAGTGTTGAAATGGCAAGCGACAGGGAGGTCTGGGTCATGCTTCCGGGCAGACTGAAGGTGTTCCGCAAAGCGGTCACTCAGTCTGCGTTTGATCTCTCCAATGTAGAGGAGACCGCATTGGGAGCAGCGAATGCAGTAGACTAAATTGAGGGAAGTGCAAGTGAAATGCTGCTTCACTTGAAAGGAGTGTTTGGGCCCTTGGACGGTGAGGAGAGGGGAAGTAAAGGGGCAGGTGTTGCAACTTCTGCGGTTGCATTGGAAGGTGCCATGGGAGGGGGTTGAGGTGTAGGGGGTGATGGAGGAGTGGACCAGGGTGTCCCAGAGGGAATGATCCCTGTGGAATGCCACCAGGGGGAGTGACGGGATGATGTGTTTGGTGGTGGCATCATGCTGGAGTTGGCGGAAATGGCGGAGGATGATCCTTTGAATGCGGAGGCTGGTGGGGTGATAAGTGAGGACAAGGGGGACCCTAACATGGTTCTGGGAGGGAGAGGAAGGCGTGAGGGCGGATGTGCGGGAGATGGGCTGGACATGATTGAGGGTCCTGTCAACAACGTGGACGGAAAACCTCGGTTAAGGAAGAAGGAGGACATGTCAGAGGAACTGTTTTTGAAGGTAGCATCATCAGAACAGATGCGACGGAGGCGAAGGAACCAAGAGAATGGGATGGAGTCTTTACAGGAAGCGGGGTGGGAGAGACCAAACACAGACTGGGTGACCGCTTTGCGGAACACCTTCAGTCTGTCCGCAAGCATGACCCAGACCTCCCTGTCGCTTGCCATTTCAACACACCACCCTGCTCTCATGCCCACATGTCCGTCCTTGGCCTGCTGCAATGTTCCAGTGAAGCTCAACGCAAACTGGAGGAACAGCACCTCATCTTCCGACTAGGCACTTTACAGCCTGCTGGGCTTAACATTGAGTTCAACAACTTTAGATCATGAACTCTCTCCTCCATCACCACCCCCTTTCCGATCCCCCTTAGTCTAATTATTTATATTTTAAAAAATATATTTTTCTTTTCCCACCTATTTCCATTATTTTCAAGTGTATTCCCATCCATTGTTTCATCTCCACCTTTTAGCCTATTTCGATCCCTTCCCCCCAGCCCACCCCACCCCCACTAGGGCTATCTGTCACTTGCTTGTCCTACTTTCTACCCTTAATGTCACCATTAACACGTTTCTTAGCTAATATCACCACCGTCAACATCCCTTTGTCCTTTTGTCTGTGACATCTTTGGCAATCTCTTCTTTGCTTCCACCTATCACTGGCCCTCTATCCAGCTCTACCTGTCCCACCCCCCCCCCACCCCCCCCTCAGCCAGTTTATATTTCACCTCATTTCTATTTTTCCTCAGTTCTGTTGAAGAGTCATACGGGCTCGAAACGTTAACTGTATTCCTCTCCACAGATGTTGTCAGACCTGCTGAGTTTTTCCAGCTATTTTTATTTCTGTTGCCAGACAAAGAACTTCTAAAAGACATCCAGAAACTAATTGCTTTGTCTGGTAGAGACAATGGGGCATAATGGGAGATGAGCATCATCTCATCAAGAAATCCGGTGAGCGATGCCCAGACAGATTTGTGAATTCGCCTCCCACGTGGAATACACAAAGAAGGGGTTAAAAGTGAGCTGAAAAGCTGCTCCGGTGTCTGACTGCTGGTGGGTGTTCTGAGAGAGAGCAAGTGCTGGAAGTTTGACTCAGAAGTAACAGCCACACACACTAAGATAAAAGCAAAATACCGCGAATGCTGGAAATCTGAAACAAAAACGAAAATTGCTGGAAAAACTCAGCAGGTCTTACAGCATCTGTGCAGAGAAAGACAGTTAACGTTTCGAGTCTGTAAGACTCTTCATCAGAACTAAAGAGGAACAGAAATGAGGTGAAATATAAGCTGATTAAGGGGGGTGGGACAGGTGGAGCTGGATAGAGGGCCAGTGATAGGTGGAGGCAAAGGAGAGATTGCCAAAGATGTCGTAGACAAAAGGCCAAAGGGGTGTTAACGGCAGTGATATTAGCTAAAGGATGTGCTAATGGTGACATTAAGGGTAGAAAGCAGGATAAGCAAGTGACAGATGGCCCTAGTTGGGGCGGGATGGGGGGGGGAAGGGATTGAAATAGACTAAAAGGTGGAGATAAAACAATGGATGGAAATAAGTTTTAAAATAATAATAGAAATAGGTGGGAAAAGAAAAATATATATATAAAAAATATATTATAATAATGCGAAAAAGAGGATCAAAAAGGGGAGTGAGAATGGAGCCACACACACTACCCCTGCAAATCGCCATTTTGCAGATATCCCGACCTCTCTCCCTCTCTGCTGAATTCAACACTACTGGAGCCTCAAAACAGACTATTCATCCACTGGCAAAAGCAAAATACTGCAGATGCTGGAAATCTGAAACAAAACCAGAAAATGCTGGAAAAACTCAGCAGGTCTAACAGCATCTGTGGAGAGAGGAACAGAGTTAATAATGTTTTGAGTCTGTATGACGCTTTTCCAGCTCTGAAGATGAGTCATACGGACTCGAAACGATAACTCTGTTTCTCTCTCCACAGATGCTGTTAGGCCTGCTGAGTTTTTCCAGCATTTTTTGTTTTTGTATTCATCTATCAGAGTCAACTCTACTGGAACATTGAAACTGACTATTCGTCTACCGCAGTCAAATCTACTGGAACCTCAAATCCAACTATTTGTCTATCGGAGTCAATTCTACAAGAACCTCAAATCGCAACGCTCAATCATCTACTCTCCACGGGTCCAGAACTGTTCCGTATACCTTTTCTTTTATATATAAATTCTTACTTTTAACCTGTATGGCCATATACGCATGTGTGTTTTAACCTTTCTTGCCTTTAATAGTTAATAACTTACTCTCACCTTTAACTCAAGAAATCTGATCTAATTGGCTCCTTCAAACCAGAATGATTGGGTCTGGGAAAAGGTATCCACGAAAGGGATCCTTTTTAGACTAAATATTGTTGCAATGAGCAAGAGGAGGTGGTGCTGAATAAAGGCAGGGAGCCGGTTCATCCCTCCTCACCTGGGGCATAACAATTTGGGGGTGTCCCAGCCAGAAGGTGACAAATTGAGGGGTCTCGCCTGGATCAACAACTTTGGGGAACCTCACCTGGGGGGTGGGTCGTAACACACTCATCATCTCATTCCCTCTGTGCATCCAAATGCTCTTGATCTCTCACTTTCCCTGTACCACACCTAGGTGTAGACATCATTTCTCTCCCTCCCTGTGTATGTGGATGCACTCACTGCCACACTTCTTTGCACCTTCTCTGGCTGCACACACCAACTATCTCTCTGAGGCTTTCCTGGGTGCACTCAATCTCTTTATATTTATCTCTCCAAGACACTTTGGATTTGTTCATTCTTGCTTGCTCTGGCTCAGTTTGCTGATCCTCTACAAACCCTTTATATCTTTGACTTGAATCTTCCTTAGACAGGTTGCTTGATTTGTGTTGGTTATTCAGAGGCATTCAGAGACGTGGTATTGTCACTAGCAAGCTACTGACATGGATCCAAGAGACTGCAGAGCTACTGACTATAAATGAAGTTGCCAAACTATAGGGTTGAAGGGCACCCCTGCTAAGGCTGCAGAGCCACCTACAGGAACTGGAACCTGCCCAGGGGACTGGGGAGAAAGTTAAATACAAAACCATTAGTAATAAAAAGAAAAGTACAAACATTTTCAAATGAGAAGGCAGCACTGCGAGAGGCCAGTATGACATGACATTGTGGACAGAACTGAACTGTGGAAAATGAAGTATGAGCAAGGGGCATCAGAAGCAGCAGAGGGAGTGGAGCAATGCATACAAAACTCTCCATCATTGCAGACCTGCAGTCAGATCCCATGATAATGACATAACAGGATAAACTAATGGGAAGCCAGAGTACCTTTCTCATCAACAAAAATCCTGCTCATGTCACAATAGAAAACTGAATTCTGTGGGAAGAAAAGCAGGGCTTCTGTTATGCAACAGCTGAACTTCCTCACAATCATTTTCAACACAGGTCAGTACAGCCTGGGACAGCCATTGTCTGCATTTAGTAATCAGTTGGGCATTGGCACATAAAAGACATTCGGGGGGAGGGGGGATCTTAGTTTAAAAAGAAACTGGCTACAGATAAATCAGAAACGCAGCAAATTTGTTCTAAAGCCTCAGATAGTGAATCAGAGGTGTCACTTAAGCCTTCATCAGCTGGTTTCACACTTTACTCTGAGGCACCCAGTACTAGGCTGGGCCAGCAGCTTCTCCTAAAGGCAGATAAAAAATGCTGAGAACTAGTGGGAACCAACTATCAATCAGTTCAGGGGTTTATATAATAATGGTGAAAAATGCAAAACCTTAACCATGCTAGGAATGAGGAGGTCAAAATAATGTGCGGTATGATTTGTGACTCAGGATTGCAACAACGAGAAAACAAGCAGCTGTAAACTGGTACTACTGGGACATATAATTACAAAAAAATGTTTTAGGACTGATGCATTCTAACTAAACACAGGTTCATTACAGAAACAAAATGACAGAGACTAAGATTAGGGGTGGTGCCACTAGTTACAACCTTATTCTTCAGACACTCAAATCTGCTTTCTAAACCAGTGTCTGATGGCTACTCTTTTGGCTTGTTTTATGCGCCTTGCATAGAATGAGGTACTGACTGTTTCAACTGTAGTGGACACAAAAACATAATTAAGAAGAGATGCCCTACTGATGCACATGCATTTTGCTCCCGTACCCGACCCTTGCCCCCACCCTGGGGCTGCCCATTATTTTAGGTCTCTGTTCCTTCGCTGGCCTGGAGCAGCCCAATCCCCAATAACAAATGAAATCCTACTGATGTAAAACGAATACAGTTCTTCAAGCCACACATGGGGCTGCCTTATAACTTGTGGCACCATTGCAGTTCATGGAGGGGAGCCGAAGAGAGGCGGGTTACAATGAGGTGCAAAGTACAACGTGGAAATTAGGGGCTTTCTTAATAGATAGGAAGTCTTCCTAATGTTCTCAGCAGCCACCACTCCAGAAAAGGCCCTCGAAAATGTTAAAGTAAAGTTGTTTAATTAAGAGCAGACTGTAATGCTCTTGCGGCATGCCTGGAATGGTAAACCATTAATTTCAGAGATTGGGGAAAACTGGGTTTACCTCTACTGGAAAAGCCTAGCCGGGAAAACAAAGGCTTCCAAACCAACAGCACTGTAGGAGTAACTTCACCAGAGGGACTGCAGTGGTTAGAAGGCTCACCAGAACATCCAGGGCAACTTGGGATGGGCATTAAATTATTTTCTTCTCCACCGATGCTGCCAGACCTGCTGAGTTTTTCCAGGTAATTCTGTTTTTGTATTAAATGAAGATGTTGTTCATGACACATCCATATCCCAAGAATGTATAATTAAAAAAGTACCTCTTATAAAGATGTAAGGTAACTGATCAGCAACCACACTAACAAAGCAGAATAGTCTGTAAAGAACAATTACAGCTGTACCCCGGCACCACCACTGGAGAATGTAGAGCTCACTCTGTCAAGGCACAGTATTTAAAGCACAGAAACAGGCCATTTGGCCCAACTGGTCTCAGCCAGTGTTTATGTTCCATACGAACCTCCTCCTACTTTATGACTTCTCCACTTATCAACATATCCCTCCTCTTTACATGCTATTGCTTAAAAGACACTGCCGAATTTCTAACAATAAGCGTATGGGGTTATTTTAACCCAGTCACTCAACTAGATTGGATTAGCCACCCAGTTGTTGGTTGCTTTGCTGGTTAGAAATAGCAGGTACTGAATAATATGTATGCGCCATGGAATTGAGTGTTGAATATTTTTAAATAGTTTGAATATTTTGTCGTGATTCATATGATCCAAATGTCTTAGAAATTATAAAGAGACACTTCAGCAAATCTGACAGAGATTGATCAAAGGCGGGGAGAAAAAAACATGATTACTTGCGTAATCTGGCAGCGTCATTCATTGCCAGAAGAGCTGTGCTAAGCTCACAGTCCAGAAATTTTGAATGTGAAGACTCAAAGCCAAACTCTTGCTAGCAATTAACATTGAGGGTTAAAAACCAACATGTTGTGTGTTCTCTCAGTTTCTACCAACATTACAAAATTGGAAAATTATGTATACAATTGATTTGACATAGTTGTAAGAGGAGTGGCACTGAAGCTTTTTGACAACAAATTAGGGAGCATGGCAAATGGTGAGAAAGAATGGAGACCTCAGGAGGGTTTAGACACGCCAGCAGACTGGGCAGTTAGGAGGCAGGTGCAGTTCAATACAGAAATGTGTGAACTGGAGCATTTTTGAAAAAACTAAAACAGACTACAAAGAAGATAGATACAGCACCTCTACAAAAGGTACTTGAGCTATGGATAGGGAACACCTGATATTAACTAGATTGATATCAGGAATAAAGAGTAGTTATTAAGCATCAAATGCCTTAAGACTATTTTCAATGGAACAGGGAAAGTTGGGGGCAGGGTAGGGGTGGGGGGTTGGTGCTGGGGGAAAATCTAAGAGATTTTCAAAATTGAGATTTTGTAAATTCAAAAGTGCAAGATGGTTTTCACTTGTTGAAAAGTACATCAACTTATATTTATTTAGCACCAACGTCCGAAGGTACTTCACAGGAGCACTATAAAACAATGTAGGATTGATAGCATGGGGGACAGGCTCACGATTATCACTGAAAGGATGGAATGAGTAATGAGAAATGCTTTTCCCTACACAGGTTAATAAAATGGGAAACTGTGCTTTATCACAAGTAGCTATTGAGATATAGACTAACATCACTTAAAAAGAAATTGGATGAGTATGAAGAGGAATAGTAAAAAGGATACAGAGAATTGAAATTTGATTAGATAACTCCACTTGCCTAGCACTGACAAAGACTTGATGGGCTGACTGCACTCCTCCTGGGCTGTAATTTCTATGACTCTGTACTGCTGTATGGGAGTAGATCATTGCAGTATATCTGGCCACTCTCCAAGTTCAAAAGAAATGCCATACATGACTGTATCTCTCCTATCCTTTTCTCAGCCAAATATCTATCAAGGTCCCCTTGAAACTGCCGACACTATCTGCCACGCCAGCAGTTTGCTGCATGCGCTCACCATTGCCTGTGCAAGGTTGTTAAATTTATGCCATCTGTTCACCCTCTTTTCAGCTCAAGTTTGTGCCACTTTGTTGTAGAGGCTGTGCTCATCTCAAACAAACCAGGGTTCAACCTGTGTAAACACCTTAAGAATCTTAAAGGCCTTCTTTAGTCAAAACAATTCCCTAGCTCAGTACCCAAATCCATTTATCAATTGAGCTGGCAATGTTGCATCCTCTCCAGTTCCAGATGTCTCTAGAACAATATGACGACTACCCGAAATTATGAACAGTAACAACTAAAAAGATGATTCTTAAGGCACCCCCTTCCATGCCAATCAGCTGCTCTTAGTTCATCTGACTTCAGCCAATTTTAGATCCACTTCAGAAGTGATCCCCATTCTGGGTCTATCAGCCTTGTGGGACTATTGGCTGTGTGACATCGCATTCAAATTTGATTAAATCAAAATGTATATCATCCATATTATACATTCCTTATGCCCTCCAACTACTTCAAATGAAGAACTCAAATAAATTTGTCAGACTTCACTTTCTTCTTATGAGCCTACATATCTCTTCAGGTATTTCATTATTGCCTCTCACATGTTTCTAAGGCTTAGTGGCCCTTCATTTCCACTTTATAAACTATTGTTACGTCTGTCAGTCTTACTTCGAGGCACAACTCCTTTCCAATGATTCCCCAAAGGTACCATCAGAAACGGTCTCACTGGATTATATCCATCCCTTCATCTTTTTAAAAATTTCAATCATTTGGCTTTCAGCAACATTTGTCTGAAGTAATCCTTATTCTTGTAGATAATTCTCAAAATGTAACATTCAGTATTATCCTGCTCATTCTCCTCTGCTCCTTCTTCCTAAATCACAATATCTTTTGCCACGTGAGAAAGCAAAAATTGGATAGGATATTCCAATTGTGAACATCCCACAGCCTAATGCAGACTTAGTCCTCCTCATTTTGTACTCTATATATAGTAGCAGTACAACCTCTATTTGCTTTCCTTAGGGCTACCTCATATCACTTTTTAAAAGGTGTCCAAGTGATCAGTTTTCAGCCACAGGTCTTTTCCTTGATTCATTTAAACAGGTACACTTAAATGGTATAAATGTATTTGAAATCTCCTAATGGCAAGTAAATGATGCTGCTTTTGTCCATTCTCAATAGCATTTGCTACTTAATCTAATTTACCTAACTTAATACAAATCATTAGCTCAGACCTGTTAATTTGGTTCGCGTTTGTAGCCTTCACACACATTATCATCTATGAATTTCACTTGTTACTCCCATAATGTAGAGCACTTCCCAGCCATATGCCCCTTCCACTTTTAGTATCTGTACATCATTGTTTGTATATTAAAATCTTTTCCTTCTTAATATTTTTTTTCGAATTTTGGCTTAGAAATGTTACTTCTCCATAGTAAAATGAACTCTTGGTTCCTTTTGTGAAGGTGTCCATGTCCATTGTTGCTTTTGCATTTGCCTAGATGATTACTTTGCAGTTGGCTTAGTTCCCCTGGCAGCAACCTCAAATTAAAAAGTTATTGGGTTTACTAGGATAAGTTGCTAGGAAGATCCACCTCCGCAAATCTAACATGAAAAGTAACTATATTCAATGGATATCTCACCCTTGGTATCTGTAAAGGACCCAACTGTTACCTTAACTGCCTGTTTGCTATGAATATAGTTTTAAAAGCCTTTCAGATTATGCTCCCTGTTCTCACACCATTTTAGGATTTTCAATTTTACATCTCCTGATCAGCCCTTTCACTTCCCTGCTTTCCTACATTACGTCTATTGTCGAATCCATCTGTAGACTTACTCTTGCTATCCCTTCGCCGTGTCCTCCACATGTTTCACTTTTCTCTCAATGGTTTCTTCTTCTTCTGCCGCACTTACTTCCCAGTGGAATATGGTTGCTGTGTAATGTCAGCAACGCATTCTATCTATCCTCTGCACGCCTCCTTTCCAATGCGTCACTGTTTTGCTCTCTTAGTTTCCTCCTCTCCTCCTTAAATTCCACCTTTCTAATTGGAAAAGGGTGGAGTATAATCACATTGTGGTCTCTCTTTCTAGATGTTCTCAATCGTAACACCCTCAATCACTTGTTGCTGCATATCATCACTCGCTCTGGCTGTAGGTTCCTTACACTTCTGTGTATGCACCACTTTTGTACTCTTTTGTAGTATTATAACCTTCTGAATTATCCCTCATAAATTGAAGCCAGCCAGAATAATCGTTTGAACATAATACCATTCATTTAAATAAACTATTTCAAGTTCACTCTCTCTTCACCAGGTATCAATAACAGCTTCTATAATAAGGCCTTTTCCCCCTTGATGCCATTTACATTTACCCACTATCTTTTCAGCATCTCCATTCAATCTAAATTTATCTCAATTATCATGTTCAAGTAAAAAGCCACATTCCTATTTTATCCTTCCTAACCCTGCAGAACAATTTGCATCCTTTCAAATTAACCCCAAATCTATGCTCTCCTTTAGTTACGTATCTGTAGTTTCCCCCAGTAGTACAGACTACCAAACTGTGCTTGCTGGTATTGTTGAACATAATTATGAGCCATCCTTTATTGGCCACCCTCCCTCCATTTCCTCCCACAATAGTCCAGCCCTTAGTCTGGCTGCTTTGTTTTTCTCCTCACTTCTCCATGTGATCTTATATTTTGCTTAACCACTACATCAGTGCCTGGCTTCCAGTGCCAATTTAGTGTCCCTCCTCTGTTCCATCGTATTTCATCTGTGGACGTCTTGTAGCGCAGTGGGTAGCAGCTCTACCTCTGAGCTTAAGCTGTGATTTTCAAGTCCCACCCCAGGACTTGATGGCCAAGGAAGGTGCACTCATGGTGTAGCCAAGTGGGAGCAAGCGCGAATTTGGCCTCTTATTTTTTATGGCTCCATCATCCTTCATCTGTAATTTTTTTCTGTCTGCACCATGTCTCTGTTTTCTCAACTTTTGTTTAAACCCTTCCATCAACAGCTCAATTCCAGCACACTGCTCTGATAGCCACAAGCACTTAAGCATTTCTGGGTGTACACACCATTCACCAAGCAGCAGAATACTGTTATACTGTGTAAACTGCTATAGCTCAAAGTGTACAGCAACATCTCAGGGCAGTCAGAGGACTGCAATGCTTTATAAATTGGGTTTCCGAAGCTCAGACCCTAAGCCTACCAATCAGAGACACGTAGAAACAGGAGAAGGCCCATTCAGCCTGCTCCACCCAGCAGGGTCCTAAGTACTGGAATTGGCTCCCTAACTCTCCCCATCTTTCTAGCTTTTCTGTCCCCTTAAGTAGCTCCTTAAAAACTACCTCCATATCCAAACTCTTGGTCATCTTGTCTAGTACCTCAGTGTCAAATTTTGTTTGATAACACTCCTGTGAAGTGCCTCGGGGTGTTTTACTACATTAAAGGTGTCACAAAAAAGCAAGTTGTGCCGCTGACTACTGCATAGAAGTAAAGAAACTCAAATTTTTACCGGTTAAGGTAGCTTGAGAAATGTTGCAGCTTGTTATTGATGGACTGCCTCTAGATTTTTTTCGTTTCAGCCAATAAAATCACACATGCAAAGATTACATGTTTCAAGAAGGTGTGGTGAAGTACAATTCCACGGCACAACCTGGCCACCAAGGCTATCATGGCTATGTTATAGACTCATTGGTGTTTACAGCACAGGAGGCCATTCATCCCATCGTGTCCACACCGATCAACAAAGATCTGACTACACTAATCCCATTTTCCAGCGCTTGGTCCATAGCCCTGGAGGCTATGGTAACGCACATGCATATCTAAATCCTTCTTAAATGTTACGAGTTACTGACTCAACCACCCTTTCAGACAGCGAGTTGCAGACTCCCATGTTGTTTTGGAATCCAGTAGTTTGTGGAATCTGAGTGAGCAGTGCTCACGGGGGTCCAGGAGAGGCGCCAGAGTGGGCTTCCGGTGAGCATAGCAAGAAGGCATCGCCGAAAGGCTAGAGCACGCCCATAGGGCCCAGCCATGCAAAGTTGTGCTGGAGGCTTCTGGGGGACTGGGACGCAGCAGCTTGAGCGTGGAGCTGAACAGAAGACCCAAGTCAGGCTGGGGACAGTGAGAGTCTGGGCATCCGCTGGAACACATACACATACATCACCTCCTTCCATGTGCCCCCAGCTGGCATGAAAACGGGCTCCATATGGCCAGGTTTACGAGGGAGGAGAAGGCTGTTGTGCAGTTGAAAAATGGGAACCTGAAGGCTGGATCTGAGAAACAGGGATAAGGGAAAAATAATGTTCCTGTCACTATTTCAGTTACTTTAAAAGGAACTGATGACCAGAACCAGCCATACAGTACACAGGGTTCTCACTGACGGTTCAGATATAAAGCAGTACTGTTGGACCCACGCAAATCAGGGCTGTCGTGAGTAGAGCTGAGAAGGTTCCGGAGAAGCGTATCAACTTGTTGAAGATTATACCCGTAGATTTCAGATTGAGGAGAAGCTGCTGTCAGATAAGAATCAGTGCTAATCTTTGAAGAACAGGAGCTGGAATCTACTCGAGGAAGATCAGAGGTTTGAAGGACTTTGTGGCTGAAATTGGTGCCATGTGGTCTGTCCAGTAAATCTGAGAGGTCTATCTTTGTTTTGACTGCTATTTAATGTGTAATTTATATTGTCCGTGATTTGCCTGTTAATTCATGATTAATTTAAGACAATACGACCATAAGACATAGGAGCAGAAGTAGGCCATTCGGCCTATCGAGTCTGCTCCACCATTCAACAAGTTCATGGCTGATCTGATAATCCTCAACTCCACTTTCCTGCCTTTTCCCCATAACCCTTAGTTCCCTTACTGATTAAAAATCTGTCTACCTCAGCCTTGAATATACCTAATGACCCAGCCTCTACAGCCCTCAGCAGTAAAGAATTCCACATATTCACTACCCCCTGAGAAGAAATTCCTCCTCATCTCTCTCTTAAATGGGCGACCCCTTACTCTGAGATTATGCCCTTCCGGTCCTAGACTCTCCCACAAGGGGAAACATCTTTTCAGCATCTACTCTGTCAAGCCCCTTAAGAATCTTACTTGTTTCAATAAGGTCACCTCTCATTCATCTAAACTCCAATTGAGTACAGGCCCAATCTATTTAACCTCTCCTCATAAGAAAATCCATGCATACCTGGGATAAACCTAGTGAATCTTCTCTGGGCTGCCTCCAATGCCAGTATATCTTTCCTTAGATAAGGGGACCAAAACTATTCAAGGTGCGGTCTAACTAGTACCTTGTATAGTTTTAGCAAGACTTCCCTATTTCTTTTACTCCATTCCCTTTGAAATAAAGGCCAACATTCCATTTGGCTTCCCTATTACCTGAACTTGTATACTAGCTTTTTGGGATTCATGCATGAGGACCACCATATCCCTCTGTGTTGCAGCTTTCTTCAGCCTTTCTCCATTTAAGTAATATTCAGCTCCTCTATTCTTCCTGCCGAAGTTCATAACCTCATATTTTCCCACATTATATTCCATCTGCCAAGTTTTTGCCCACTTACTTAACCTGTCTATATACCTCTGTAGACTCTGTGTCATCCTCAGCACTTGCCTTCCCACCTATTTTTGTGTCATCCGCAAACTTGGTGATAGTGCATTCACTTCCCTCATCCAAGTCATTGATATATATTGTAAATAATTGTGGCCCCAGCACTGATCCCTGTGGCACTCCACAAGTTACAGGTTGCCATCCTGAAAATACCCCCCTTATCCCAACTATTAGTTAGCCAATCCTCTATCCATGCTAATATACTACCCCCAACACCATGCTGGTTTTGGTTTGATTGTTAAAGTGAAAGTTATAAAAAGGTGAAATCTTGTCCAGTTGGTCTTCCCAAGAGCAATTAGCGATGGGCAATAAATGCTGGCCTAGCCAGCGACGTCCACATCCCATGAATGAATATATTTTTTAAAAATGTTTTTTTTTCATTTGGGCCGATTGGTAAATTTGGTTCTTTTGATTTGTTGATCCCCACAGGGATCATAACAATATTCATGTGAGAGCCTTGACTGCGAGTGTTGACATGCTATTCTACAATATTGGGTATAGCTGGGAAAATTGTTCCCATCTCCAACCTACATCCACAAATGTAGATTTCCACCAATGGTCATGGTTACCACTCCCCATTGCTATCCCAAGAGCAATGATAGCGGCCTCTGCTTTTGCCCAACTAAGGCAGCACGGAGTGATCATGTAATGTCGGAGCTTCTGAACTTAGTGGTTTAGCTACTTGCTGGTTAAACCCTTAGAGCCATATGGGAAATCTCTGTTCTGTTTATGACCATTCTTTCCTCCATGGCACAGAACACGTGCTGGCGGGTGAATTTGAGCTTGAGGAAGTTGGGGGGGGGGAGGGAGGGTGGCGTAGGCTGTGAGGGGAGACAGGAATCAGGATATTCCATTTTCTCCATGAAAAAAAATCAATGGTAAACTCAACAAGGCAGCCTTGCTAAACATGGTATTGTCAGCGATTTCCCAAAGTGATTTGCTGGCCTACCTAGACAGTACTTGAATCTATCAAAACATGAAAGCTTCATAACATACTGGCATGAAGTCTCAGCTCCTCAAAAAAGAGCCAAGCATCTTTTTGTATTCGGTTTTGACAGACCTAAAATAGCTAACAACTTTCACACAGTTTCAACCGTCCTGGAATTCACTTCCACTCAACTGATTTCTGCAGTTAGCGGAAAAAGTAAACAATCCTCTTTGAAATCTCCACAGTGACTGGAAATGCTCCATGTGAACCAGGTCTATACATCTTGCACAGCAACAGAAAGAATATGGCTGCTCTTTGTGCTACTGTTCAGCTCCTGACAAGGTATGGAGTCACAGGTTAAGCAACCCACCCTGACCTCGCATCAAGGTGTTCATTCAAAGTGAACCATACCAAGTGTTTCGCGAGTGGAAGACACATTAGCATGTGCACTGTTATTGTCCAAATATGTTGCTGTGCAGGTTATTTAACAAAATGGCCAGATACTTATTCATTAGCCAGCAACAACAGTTGATTGCTCAGGACATGGATAATCTCAATGTCAGCTAAAAAGATACCTTTCTTAGGATGCAAAGCCAGATCCCACACACATGTCGTAAACTTGCAGTGCTTTCTCTCTTGAATTTGGCACCTTTTAGTTTAACATCTGCAGACATCACTTTTTCTAGAACTCTAACAGGCAGAGCTTGAGAAGAACAAGACAAGGGTATTGTTTTAAAGACCATACTAAAGCTAAACATAACAGAGAAATAGCTGAAAGCAGCACAATCGAGGATTCAACTAAAATGTATTATATAGAATTAATTGTGTAGAATTTTATACCGCAGAAACAAGGCCATTTGGCCCAACTAGTCTAGCCTGTACTTATGCTCTACATAAGCATCCTCCAACCTTATTTCATTTCATGCTATCAACATATCCTATTTCATTCTCCTTTGTGCTAATTGAGCTCCCCTTTATATACATTTATACTGTTTGCAGCAACTGCTCCATGTAGCATTCTTATCAATCTCCAGGTAAAATAGTTTCTCCTGAATTCCTTATTGGATTCATTAGTAACCATCACATTTATGGACCCTAGTTTTGGATTCCCACACAAATAGGATCATCTTTTATATGTCTACCAAGTGAACTATTTAATTATTTTTGCAGATCATAAGAAAGGAGCCTCAGCCTGTTCAGTCTTTAATGAAAGTTGCACCCTCTCAGTTCTAGTATTTTTTGCACTATCTCAAGCCCTGTTCACAGCACTCCAAATGTGGCCTAC
Source organism: Cetorhinus maximus (assembly GCF_964194155.1). Taxonomy (NCBI): domain Eukaryota; kingdom Metazoa; phylum Chordata; class Chondrichthyes; order Lamniformes; family Cetorhinidae; genus Cetorhinus; species Cetorhinus maximus. Next base: position 9,799,214 of record NC_135906.1, read on the forward strand.
CAAGGTTCTAACTATGGTTCTAACTAAGGAATGACCAGTCAATGAATACAGAATCTTTTTCAGGAGGACCCTCCTTGAATTCACAGAGGACATCCAAAAGGAGTCTTGATCTTTGTGTGTGAATTTTGTACACATTAAGATGGGAGACATTAGTGCTGACAAATGTAATAATTTTCTTTGAGATTTTTGATGAAAATACAGAGAGCTGATGAAGGTAGCACAATCTTCCAGAAGACTTTTGATCCCCCAGGGGTTGGTATCAAGACCACTGCTCTTTTTCATATAATGATCCAGCCTTGGGCATGATTTTAAAGTTTGGAAATGACACAAACCTTGGAAATGTAGGAATCAGGGAAAGGACTGTTGCAGACTTCAGAAGGGCATAGACTGGTAAAGTGGGCATACTTATCTGCATTAAGTTTCGTGTGTGTGAACTGCTGTATGTTGGGAGGAAGAATAAGGAGAGGCAATATAAACTTAAAAACTATAACTTTAAAGGGTGTGCAGGAACAGAAAGACCCGAGGGTTCACATGCATACATTTTTGAAGGTGGCAGGATAACTTGATAAAGCTATTAAAATTATGAGGGATTTTGATAGTTAATGAAGAGAAACTGTTTTCACTTATGAACGGGTCTGGTAACTGAAGGGCACAGATTTATGATAAATGGCAGAAGGACCAGAGGGGATAGGAGGAGAATTTTTTTTTAAGCACCAAGCTTATGATCTGGAATGCACTGCCTAAAAGCAGATTCAATAGTGACTTTCAAAAAGGGAATAAATATTTGAAAAATAAAACATTTACAACACTGAGGAAAAAATAGGGGAATGGGATATTCGGATAGCTTTTCAAAGAGGTGGCACAATGGGCCAAATGGCCTCCTTGTGATTCTGTTTTTCAATGCAGGCGCTCAATGTCAGCATCAGACACTCCCAAGGTCAGGAATAATTATGCACAGTAAAGCTCTCACTCCTCTACCTCAACCTCACGGGAACATCACCTATTGCACTAGGAGTAGTTGTGTTTTCTGGGCCAAAACACATGACAAACTGAGCAGAGACTGGCCAGAGTCATTCTGTGTAGGATCCACGTAACTAACCAGACAATACAGAGACCTGAACTCCATTACTGCCAGCTGAATTCAAACCCAAGTCGACAGGCCAGCGTACACTATCCCATCCCCGCACCTTTTAAAAGAGAAACTGAGACAAATTACAGCATGCTCCTTAATTTAACAGGAAGCAGGAAGCAAACTGGGAAACCTACTGCTGCTCTGAATTCAACATGACCATCTCGGTGGCATCACCGAAACGTAAAACACAGCATTGGAGAGAGCCATTTAGTCCTGACATGCATGGAAGTGAGAATATGGTGTGCGATGAGCCAGTCCGGTCCATTGCACAAAGAGCTGCAGCACCTGCGCTTGGTCCTAAAGTGCAAAGCTGCCTGTGGGCTTTCCATCAAAGTACTGCACAGTAGATTAAGCAAACAGCTTTTCACAATGTTCTTAATTCAGACATTTCATTATGGCTCAAAGCCCTTCAGCTATGAGCAAGTATTCAGGTACACTGCAATTAAGAAATGATACCACATTGAGCATTTAATTAACAGTAGCAGGGGAATTCAGTCGAGCATTAAATTGATCTAAAAAAAGGAAAGGCTTTTAACACATAAATAGACACTCACTGTGCAAGTTCCAGGCTAAACAGTACTCCGACTCCTGTCGGCTATCACTTTCTGAACCTGCCTCAAAGTCCTGTGGAGAACCCCTTGTACTCCTGTTAAACAGTCTTATGGCCAAGTTCTCAAGTTTTTGCAAGGCAGAGGACATCTTCGACCCTTTGTGATCAGCAGCTTGTTGACAGATCACCTCTGAACACTGATTCATGATTTTAAAACATAGATCCGTAGGATTCCTCTTTCTTTGGCTCTTGGCATCAACAGTTACACAGCAGAGAAAAAGGGAGCTAATTTTACCAGCGAGACTTGAACAACATCCTGGCTTCACTCAACGAGGCAACTAATGCACAGGCTGGCTGAGCAGTCTGCAGTAAACCACACACCTTCCTATCATACACATTAAAGAACAGCAGCCCACAGCAGCACTGATACTGATACACGCTGCTTCCAGCTGGTTACTTTGCGAAAGCAAGAACACAATAAAAACAACTTCCTTCTGGCTGCAGGCCAGTGATTCGATAGCTTCAGGCATGTCGTTCTTTCAGTAAACCTTTGGAAATTCAGGCAAAACACGTTCAGTGCCGAGCTTCTGCTGCCTGTTTTACACAATCACCGAAACAGGCAGCTGTGAGACAGCAAAGAGTAAAGCATGTAATATGACTCCGAAGGCACACTTTGCAGAGATTAGCAAACATATCAATCTGCATTCAGTGCACACCTTTCAAATATATTCAGTCGTACTGCACGCCAAAGCATCTCATCCACCCACCCCACCCCCATCAGCATTTCAGATGAGAACATCAACCAGAGACTGGGTGGCAGCCCTTTGAGAGGGCATAAGGGTAGGAAACTTGAGCAACCGGGGCTAATACCACAGTAAACGCAAAAAACAAACATTTACCATCCTTGCTCAGTACCAACAGCTGTTCAACTCCACAACAAAGCAAGATTAGTTTGGGATTATCTACCATTTCACTGACACATGTAATGGAGCAGCCACAAGGACATGAGCTACTATCCGACCACTAATAGCCAGAGCCAGAAAGTAACGCTGACAACAACAATGTCAAATTTGCAGCTTGTAAATGGAAATTCTGTTTTAGGTGGGCAGTGGAGTTGCGGTGTTGCATTGAATGTACTGGATAAAATGGAATTTGTTAAGGAGTACCTACCCTTTGGCTGTGTGTGATCTTTGACTGGTATCCCCAGAACCACTGGATACAAGGACAGCAACAAACAGCAGGATTAGAATTGGGCCATGGACAAAGGGGAGTGGGAGCCAGATCAGGGGATTTAACACCAAGTGGAGCAGGGGTAAGACCATAATTAGGCTACGGGAAGCAAAGAGGAGAGGGGAACACAATGAAATGGAAGGGTATATGGTTGGTGGGAATTAAAATTGCTGACATTTATATCCTACAAGTTTTTTGGAAGCATACTTCCCCTCCTCCAGAAAAAAAATTGATTTATTACATTATATTAGTGCATTTCCAGTAAATTTGAACTCTGCTTTTACATTAGGTACAGCTGATATGTATACTGCTTCATGAGACTTAGTCATGTGATTATTTTTAGCCTAAATGCTGAAACTGCTAATAATCACAGGCACCTTCCTTTGCGTCTGTCTGCTATCACCCCTCATTACAATTACTGTTTTATTTTAGATTTAAAACTGGTAAAATATTTCATTTTATTCATTTAAATATAATTCTGCCCCAGCAAATAAAGGAATATAGGATTCTAATCCCAAGTGAATGCTTTCATATTTTAAAAGAAACATGGGAGAAAGGAAATGTTGAAAAAAGTGAACAATGGCAAACAGGGGATTTGAAATTTGGTCTTTTTGTCCATACAACAAAAGCTTATATCTAAATAGCAACTTCAATATAACACCCCAAAACACTTCGCAAGAGCATTATAAAACAAAGTGTGACATCAAGCCACATAAGGAGATATTAGGCCAGATAACCAAAAGCCTGGTCAAAGAGGTAATTTTAGTGACTCAAAGAACGAAAGTGAGGTAGAGAGGCAGAGAGGTGTAACGAGGAAATTCCAGAGCTTGGGGCCCAGACAGCTGAAGACACGGCCAACAATGGTGAAACAATTAAATTGGAGGTCACAAGAGGTCAGAATTAGAAGAGCACAGGTATCTCGGAGGGCTGTGGGGCTGGGGAAGATTATAGGGATAGGGAGGGCGAGGCCATAGAGGGATTTGAAGACAAGGAGGAGAGTTTTAAAATCAAGACTTTGCTTCATCGGGAGCCAATGAAGGTCAGCAAGTACAGTGGTGATAGGGAACTGGGACTTGGCGTAAGTTAAACCACAGGGCTTTAGCTCTCCATTTACCGTAATTTTTTTTAAAAAATAAAAGGTTCCTTAAAAAAAAATTGTATTTTAAAAAATAGAACTTCAGCATTAAGAGGCAAATTCTGTGTTTGCTACTTCCAAAACTGGAGTTACAAAAAAATTTTCACAGAGCAAAGAGGGGACTTTAACACATTTACAATCACCCAGATATGAGATAGCAGGCTCTGTTTTGTTTTCCTTCCTCAGAACTAGCTGGAAGAACATGAGCTGTCATTTCACACTAAATGTTGTTTCGACTTCATTTTGTGAACATGTTGCATTAAATTAGAAAGTGAATTTAGGAATTGAGCGAGGAGCTTTGTAGCCAGTGTACAGAATGTGGCAATTTTAACACCAATACAGGGATCAAAATGTCCTTTTCTCCCTCCAACCCGCACATTAAATTCATGTTAATTGCTTCTTAAAGACCTCTGGGAACAGGACAACTTTCAGCAATTTATGAGATGGGCTTCGTTTTAATGCATGCACAGTGAATGAGCTATTCAGAGCCCCCTCCTGATCATAGTTGTTAACAATCTGAAAAGACTTATAAACTGTACAATGCAATAATGAAATTCAGCCGTGATAGAACAGAAAGTCACCAAAAGGAACAGCATTCAGCTTCAAACCCTCTCGGCTACAATAGACAGTCAGAGCATGCTGACTTAGACTGTACAGGAGCAATGGGCAGACTAGCATCATCCATAAAGGTAAGCTGCTCTTGCAGACAGCTGGTACGGACAAGACAGGCCAATTAGCCTCCTTCTGTATGGTAGCCACTCTGTGATAAACTTGAGCTCATCCAAAACTCTGTTGTCCATATCCTAGCACTCACCCAAGTTCCATTTACTCACCAAGCCCTGTGCTCACTGACCTGCACTGGCTTCCAGTCCGGCAACGTTTCACTTTTAAAATTCTCATGCTTCTTTTCAAATCCCTTGTTCCTCCCCATCTCTAACTTCCGCCAGCCTCATAACCCTCCAAGATCTCTGCACTCCTCTAGTTCTGACCTTTGTGCATCCTTGCTTTAAATCGCTCCACCATTGCCAACCATGCCTTCAGCTGCCTAGGCCCCAAGCTCTGGAATTCCCTCTCTTAACCCCTCAGCCTTGCAAAACTCATTTAAGGCATTGATTAAAAATTAACACCTTTTCTGTCCTAATACCTCCATACGTGGATGCGTCAAATTTTGCTTGATAACATTCTGATGAAACATCCTGGGGTATTTCACGTTAAAGGAGCTATTTAAATGCAACTTCTTGTTCCTGCACTAAATGTGCTAGAGGAGGTGATATGAGAGAAAAGCAAAACAGTACCACATGCCAGTTATATTTGCAATGGAAGCAGGAAAGCATCTGACCCAAGCAGAACTCCAAAGGTAAGCAAGAAGTCTTCCTATAAATATGTCCACTACATTCCTTATAGACAGAGCTGAAAGCAACACTTGACATTGCTTTCTGCCTCAATCCTACTTGAAGAATACCACATCCGTTTGGTAACTGAATTATTCCACGTCATAGGCAGAAGGGAAACAAGATTAATGAGCTTAAACTAGATCTAAATAAGAACAAAAAAACAAAATGCTGCTCATGCTGGAAATCTAAAATGAGGACAGAAAATGTTAGAAGCGTGCAGTAGGTCAGGACCCATCTATGAAGAGGACAAAGCTGCTGTTTTAAAATCTTTAGGACCCTTTGTGAACATCTAGTTTTCTCCACAGAAACTGCTTAACCTGCTGAGCGTTTCCAGCATTTTTTGTTTTTGTTTCAGGGTTGGAATAAGGACAAACTCCAAACTACCATGAGCCGCAGATATAGCTTAGCTAACTCAATTCTGGATTTCTCATGGTGTTGTACGCCATGGTTTTGCACTGCCTTTCTCGCCCTCTCTGACCGGTTTCTGTCATCTTCGTGTTTGCTGACTCTTTCAATATTGTCTCTTCTGATGAGCCTTTTCTTTCTCTCTCTCTTTAGTTCCTCACGGTTTTCTCTCCTTTTACGTGGAAAATAGTAGCAGGTGAAAGGAGTCACCAAGAGCTACAGAATGCATGTTCCACTGGCAGGTGTGGATAGGCACGGCATGATCACAGACTGTATGTTTAGGTTGAGAGGGCGGGGAACCAGTCATGGGGGAACACATTAGAACTGAATGCTGGGTTGGGTCACATACTTTCAACAAGGTAATAAAAACTCTGGTAACTACAAACGCATTAGCCTTACGTCAACAACAGACCAAATAAAATGAAATAATCATTGGGAACAAACTCGATTGTTATATGAATGAAAACAACCTAGTAGAGGTCAGGTGACATGATTTAATAGGAGGGCAGGTGCTGACACACCAACCCCCTTGATTTTTTTTAATGGAAATTATATCCCAAATGGGAGTCCCAAGGTATAGTGCCAGGGCTCCTACTAATTCTGAGCTACAAAAGTGACCTGAATTCAAAAGACCAATACATGTCAGTCAGATAATTGAGTAATTAGTCAAGTCTGTTGGAGCAACCAAGGGTCCACAGCAAGATCTAAACCAAATTCACAACTGGGCAGAAGTATGACAGAAAAAAACAACATACTTAAGTGTGAGATGTTAAATGTCAGAGAAAAACATGGGGAGGATGCGTAACTCAATGAATAGGGTTGAACGAATGAGAAGAAGCTGAAATGATCTGCAAGTGTTAGTAAAGTCAGTACTTGATGCATCAAGGCTTTGCTGAACATCAACATACGAACATACATACAAATTAGGAGCAGGAGCCCCTCGAGCCTGCTCTGCCATTTGATAAGATCACGGCTGATCCGATTGTGGCCCCAACTCTACTTTCCTGTCTACCTCCTATAACCTTTGACTCCCTTGTTAATCAAGTATCTAACTCAACCTTGGGAAAATATCCAATGACCCTGTCTCCACTGCTCTCTGGGGAACAGAATTCCACAAATTCCACAGACTAAAGACCCTCCCTCCCCACCAAGAGAAACAAATTCTCATCTCAGTCTTAAACGGGAGACCCCTTATTTTTAAATTGTGTCCCCTGGTTCTAGTATCTCCTACAAGGGAAACATCCTTTCAGCATCCACCTCGTCAAGTTCCCTCAGGATCTTATATGTTTCAGTAAGATCACCTCTCATTCTTCTAAACCCCAATGGATACATGCCCGGCCTTTCCTCATAAGATAACCCCTTCATTCCAGGAAACAGTCAAGTAAATCTTTTCTGAACTGATTCTAATGTAATTATATTCTTCATTAAGTAAGGAGACCAAAACTGTACAAAGTGCTCCGGGTGTGATCTCACCAACAGCTGTAGCGAAACTTCTCTACTTTTATACACAATTCCCTTTGCAATGAAGAACAACATTCCATTTGCCTTCCTAATCATTTGCTGTACCTGCTTACTAACTTTTTGTGATTCATGTACCGGGAGACCCAGATCCCTCTGTACCATAGAGTTCTTCAATCTCTCTCCATTTAAACATACTTACTTTTCTATTCTTCCTGCCAAAGTGGACAAGTTCACATTGCCCCAAATTATACACCATCTGCCAAGCTTCTGCCTACTCACTTAATCTAGCTATATCCTTTGCAGAGTTCTTAAGTCCTCTTCACAACATACTCTCCTATCTATCTTTGTGTCATCAGCAAATTTAGCAACCATACATTTCGGCCCTTCATCCAAGACATTGATATAGATTGTAAATAGTTGAAGCCCCAACAGTGATCCTTGTGGCACTCCATTAGTTACAACTTGCAACCTGAAAAAGACCCATTTATCCCTACTCTTTGCTTCCTGTTAGTTAACCAATCCTCTTTTGTGTAGTAAGCTCTGATGTGGCACCTTATCAAATGCCATTTGGAAATCCAAGTAGATCACATCTACAGGTTCCTTTTTATCCACGTTGCTTGTTAACTTCAAGAACACTAATAAATTAGTCAAACACAGTTTCCCTTTCACAAAACTATGAGTCTACCTGATTGCATTAAAATTTTCTAAGTGACCTGCTATAACCTCCTTAATAAACATTCTAGCAATTCCCTATGACAGATATCAGGTTAACTGGCCTGCAGTTTCCAGCTTTCTGTCTCCCTCCTTTCTTGAATAGAGGAGCTACATTTGCCATTTTCCAATCTGATGGGATTTTGGAAAGTTACAACCAATGCATCTACTATCTAAGGAGTCATTTCTTTTAAGACCCTAGGGTGCATGCCATCAGACCTAGGGAACTTGTCAGGTTTTAGTTCTAATACTTTTCTCAGTACCCTTTCCCTGGTGATTGTAATTGTTTTGAGTTCCTCCTTCTCTTTCACCTCTAGATTTACAAGGATTTCTGGGATGTTACTTTTCTTCTACTGTGAAGACAGATAAAATGTCGGTTCAATGCTTCCACCGTTTCCTATTATTAATTTCCCATTCTCACTTTCTAGAACACTGAGCTATCAAAACAGTACAAGGTAGATTTCCCCCTCACCTGTGCCTGGAGTATGGGTGCTGGGAAGAGGACATCAGACCTCTGGGAAGAGCCCCGGAACATTTTTCCATGTGAAATGAATGCATAAATATAAATGTGCAAGATATAAATGCAAGTTGTTCTTATATAACCATCTTCAATCATCTTCAGGAATGTCATATGTGAAGAGGACACAAGGAGGCTACAAAGGGATATCGATAGCTTAGGTGAGTGGGCAAAGACCTGGCAAATGGAGTATAATGTGGGAAAGTGTGAAATTGTAGATTTTGGGCAGGAAGAAAAAAAAAGCATATTAGCTAAATGGTGACCAATTGCAGCGCCCGGAGGTGCAGAGGGATCTATGGGTCCCAGTGCATAAATCCCAAAAGGCTAGTATGCAGGTAAAGCAAGTATTTAGGAGAGCTAATAGAATGCTATCACTTATTGTGAGGGGAACTAAATACAAAAGTAGGGAGGTTATGCTCCATTTATACAGGGCATTGTGAGGCCACATCTGGAGTGCTCTGTACAGTACTGTTTCCTTATTTATGAAAGACGTAAATGCGTTAGCAGTTCAGAAAAGGTTTACTAAACTAATTTCAGGGTTGGGTGGATTGTCTTATGAGGAAAAGTTGGACAGGCTAGACTTGTATCCGCTGCAGTTTAGAAGCGCAAGAGGCAACTTGATTGAAACATATAAGATCCTGAGGAGTCTTGACAGGATCAATGTGGAAAGGATGTTTACTCTTGTTGGAGAATCTAGTACTAGGGGCCACTGTTTAAAAATAAGGGGTAGCCTTTTTAGGACAGAGATGGGGAGAAATTTTTTCTCTCAGAAGGTTGAGAATCTTTGGAACTCTCTTCCTCAAAAGGCAGTGGAAGCACAGTCTTTGAATATTTTTAAGGCAGAGCTAGATAGATTCTTGATAAGCAAGGGGGTGAGAGGTTATCAGGGGTAGGCGGGACTGTGGAGTTGCAGTTACAATCAGATCAGCCATGATCTTATTGAATCACAGAACAAGCTCCCTCTCATCATTCCTATGTACATTTGTTTGTCTGTTCAAGACAAATAACAGCAACAGATGAGAAGATTAAATGGTGTCTTCATGGTGACTAAAAGGTCCAAGGTATGAACCTATCACAGTAGCTCTCCCTTGGTGAGTTTCTTCTTTCTTTCAAATGAGAGTGCGATCCACTCATCTGTCTTCCTGCAAGGACCGTTTCCCTGCTCATAACCACAGACTTACTTTTGGTATGCAAAACTCAACAATAACTTTCAAAACCCTCAATGGGCCATATTACAAAGCATCAGAGTGAGTTAAACGTTTGAACCACTTTTTAGGAGGCGAAAGGGCTATTCATTCGTTGTCCTGACTCAGCATGTACCTTTAATAGCTGTGCTGTACTACCACTGGGAATTACTTAGACGTATCATGAGCTGCAGCTGCTGTATGTAGTCACGGTCTCCAAGGAGCCAATCTTGCCAACTTATAACCTTGCTTGTTTAAGTAGTTGTAATGGAATCTAAAACCCCTTGCACTTATTTCCAAGCCAAATAACGAACCACATAAAAGGTGTCTACAAGCAAGGTACCATATTTCTTCTGTGTGTAGGCAAAGGAAATGAAAGGCTGTGTACTCCCAGGCTTCCTTTTACATAGGTTACATTAACCAAACATGACAATGGATGGAATGACCAAATGCCTTATGCCATAACTTTCACCCCCCTGAACCAAGAGCATCAAAAGGAGCACCTTCTAATTCGGAGAGTTGACAGCAATTGACAACCCCCTCCCCAACCCACCAGATTTTCCACAAAGCTGCCTCTCTGATTCTTGGCAAATATATATTCCTCAAACAGAAGTGAATATCCAACAGGGCAATTAACACAGCATTGGGATTTTATATTTTAGTTACTTACATGGAGATAATTATATTTTTGATATATATTACTCTGACAGAAACTCAAAAGCAGGTGGAAGGATTGAAACCTGCATCACGTCTTCCGTAAAACACATACAGCTGTATGGATTTGTTTTCAATGTCATCTGAAGAGGACATGCATTGCATTATTATACAATGGCTTTTCAATCTCAGACCATTAAAAGCTGTCAGGCATGAGAATAATCAGCAAGGCATTAACTTCACTCACTGTGCAATGCGAGCACTCCCCCCACTCAGAAACTCAACAGCCAATGGGAGCACTAACCACCCACTCAGTGGCTCACTGGGCAATGGGAACACCATCCCCACAGAAACTCACCAGCCAATGGAAGCACTATTTCCCCCACCACCACCGTCCCCACCCCCCTCCCCTCCCCCGACACTCACTTGGTGACGGGGACACTATTCCTGCAGCTGCTCACTGGGCAATGGGAGTTTTCTCCTCCGATGCTTACTGGGTGGTGCGAACACTGTAAATCAACAACCAAATTCTATGCCCTGAATGGGAAATTCCCTCCCGTTCTGTAAATAACAATGAGCAATATCACAGAAGATAGACTATATTATAAGATTGGGTCTACTGTATATTTTGCATACACTTCAGGCATCAGTCTTGGGTACTACATTTCCAATACTCATGTTTTGTGTCAAACTTGATTGGACTCACTCAAATTTCATACTCCCAGAATGACAATAAATCACAAATGTACCAATTAAAAATGTGGCTAGATTTTCACTGAAAATAATTAATCCAGAATCATTCACCAAAAGGTGACAAATCAATGAAATTGTTCTCAATTTTTTTTTTAGGAATTATGACTTCTCTACTGAACTGAGAGCTTACCACTGGAAATAAAATTTAACATAATAAAAGGCTTAATAAACTACAAATGCACAAGATGCACTTACCTACATCATAGCGTTTTCAGTCTTCAAAATTGCTCCAAGCTTCTGCCAGGCACTTGTAGGAGAGAATCTGGACTCATGCTTATGAGGACTGCTGAGACCCACTGAGGTAGCAGGCCCAGTACTTGCCCTCCTCTGTCCAACGCCCTCCCCAGCATAGTGTTACCACTGTCACCAATGACTGACTGGACACTGCATGAACAATTTCCAGAATTACCTTTTAACGATTAACAGCAAGACAAAGTGTGCCTATTTTGATTTTTTTTTAAAAAGTTACATGCAGAAAAAGGCAGGAAGCTTTTAGGGGTTTTGAAAGTAAAACAAAGCTGAACAGCAGGAAACAGAAACTTATGGTAAACAGGGAAAATCTATATAAATGAACATACCAGCAGTTGTTATTTATATGACTTGCCAGAACTTGCAATCTCTCCTTCCTTTTCATTCCGTGTCACAATTCTTTCAACTACAATGCTCCTGCCCTTGAATACATTTCCCCTGTACCTCCCTCTCCTGCAAATATCTTGAAAAGCCTATGCTTTTTAAACAATTCTCTCAGGGCATGGTCATCGCTGAAAAGCCTGGCATATTGCCCATCCCTAATTGCTCCGAGGAGATGATGGACAGCCTGCTCCTGGAATAACTAAATTTATTTTGCAGTGGTTTGATATAATTGAGTGGTCTGCCAGACCACTTCAGAGTTAATGCAGCACTGGAGTCACATATAAACCATAAAGAACATGAGTGAACAAGGTTGGATTTTTATGTCAATCCAACAGCTTCATACTCACTTGCACTGGTACCAGCTTTTAATTTCCAGATTAAAAAAAATGAGTTCAAATTCTCAAACTACCATGGTAGATGTGATCGATTTAGATTCTTAGTCTAGGCTTCTGGATTACTAATCCAGTAACATAACCACATCACCACTCTGCTATCATATCCATCAGCCCCTCTCTCGCCGTCTCTGCTTAAACTGTACCTTCAGCCACCGTCCCCAATTTATTTCCTTCTACTTCCCTGCCCTATATTAACTAAATCGGCAGCCACGTATAAAAGCCAGGTCAGGCTTCCTTCCCTAAAGGACGTTAGTAAACCAGCTGGGTTTTGAATGACAATCTTGCAGTTTCATGGCCACCAGTACTGATAGTTGACTTTCTGATTTACTTAATTAACTGAATTTAAACTCACCAGTTGCTATCGTGCAATTTTAACTTACTAGTCCAGTAACATTACTTTAGAAACATAACTATTATAGCCCCATACCCGTACTCATTCATGTTACAGGAAGGTGGGGGTGGTCACTGGCTCAGGAGCAGGGGCGCCTACCAAATTACCCCTCCCCACGCAAAAATTTGACTAAGCAGTAAGTGGATTCTTATCGCAAAAAAAAAAATTCTTAGCATTTTGAGACCAGAGACAGTTGGTGTGACTGAAAGTCTCAATACACCCACTAACCACAGAAACTTCCAAGGGCACAGTCACTCATGTTATCTACTTGGCATCACTAGTCAACTATATACACATATACATTTGTGTATGTATTTTTTTATATATGCTCCACAAAACAGCAGAGCCAACAGAATTGCCCAGTGCAGTGTGATTATTTGCACAGCATACCCTGTTCTGTTTTGGTGTGCGGTGTAGAATCAGTGGGACGTAAAGTACTTTTAACCAGGGTTCAAATCCTGCTCATATCTCCCCAACAAGCCTATTATAGTGGTACCGATGCAATACGTGGCCCCACAACTGTAACACAGATTTCATATTGTCACTGTGTAGACAAAAAAGTGGTAATGCTGGAGGCAGAGAAGCGCATTTCTTGTAACAGGCAAGCTGACTAAGTAGCACCAGTCCTCATGGTATCAGCATATTTTGAAGCTGTTAGCTGCAATCTCAGAGAAAGTGCGAGCGTGAGCTAGGTACTGAGATCAGCAACCGCACCTGGCCGGAGGCTTGCACAGATAATCACACAGGGCAACAAGAATGAACAAAGACTGTGAATCAGCAGACACCCTAAAAATAACAATAGGCAAGACGCATACAGTATTTGGAAATGAGGTGCTAAAGTTAGCACGCGGCAGTGGTGTCAGATAGTGCCACTTATTGACTGACACAGGTGAAAATAACATTCCAATGAACAGCACATGGACTCCCATTCCCTTTATTCGCCGTTGACATCTTTTGGGCAAACTAGCTTGCTTTAGATTTGCTCGTTTCTGCATTGCACTGTAACTATGGACGCTTGGGGTACTGCGGCCCACTGATTTCTTCACTTCTACTTCACCAATGTTCCAGGCTGGGCATCTCTAGAGCCAGTGGATCTTGAACTGACCAATATACAACGTCACCGCATACTATTGAACAGGCTGTGATGGGAGAATTGCTTAATGACTAGAGATAGTTTCAGGAACTATTTGTCAGTGATATCATATAATTCTTCTTTACAACAACTTGCATTTATACAGTGCCTTTAACATAACAAAACAGCTTAAAGCACTTCACAGTAGCATTATCAAAGCCACATAAGGAGATAAAGACTACATTGTGCCCAAAAGCTTGGGCCAATTTTAGATAGATTTGGGTAGGTTTTAAGAAGCGTTTTAAAGGGGTAAAAAGAGCTTGGGGCCTAGGCAGGTGAAGATACAGCCACCATAGGTGGGGGCAATAGAATTCATGGATGAGCAAGAGGCCAGAATTGGAGGAGCACAGATAGATTGGAGGAGATAATAAAGGTTTGACAAAGGCTTCAAAGGTAGAAGTCAAGAATTGGGGTTCAGTAAATCAAGAGGTAATGTAGTGAATGGAAGGCCAAAAGGCATTCAAAATGCAATTGTAATTGACCTAAAAGTTATTTTCTAAGGACAATTGCAGAAGGAAGTAGGGGTTGAAAGAGGCCATGGGGCATTGCGTGATAAAGAAGACAAGAAAGTGGTTGTAAATAGCAAAGGGTGTAGAGGTGGAGATGGTTACAGATATCGGAGGGCAAGGCCATCCCTTCACCAAACATATCCTCCTGGGCCAATAATTGAGATTCTTTCCACCACAGGCAGAAAAGGAAGATTTTTTTAAAAAACGCACTGGAACATGATGCACAACAAATTTGATAATACAATTAGAGTAAAAATACTGATCTCAGTGACACAAAAGAAGTATCCTTATTCAGCAAGGCATGAAACTGGCTAACTCCAGAAGTGTAGGCTAAGAAATGTCAAGGACTCTTTGGAAAGTGAGGAATTTGTCAGGTAAAACCAGAAATTTCAAAGAAGCAAAGAAAGAAGAAAATTAAGATCTATGCTGATATCCAAAGACAGACGAACAGCTTGATCGCCAATACACCTTTCATTCAAACACCCAATGCATGTTTAAGACTTCAGGCGTCTATAAGCATGTGGGAAACAATGGTAGCTGCATATACACTGTAACAAAACTGGATAGTAAGTATTATTGATAAAGACAGAAGCTAGGAACATTGCCCGATGACCGAAAGTAGAAACAAATGGGTCTCGCCTGATTGATTCGGAAGACTGTGGCCTTTCTTCTGGAGCTATTCCAGGCATAGTCTTAACATTTTTCTGATGCCTTTCACCTCGACAAGATTCTCAAACTGACCACCAGGAGGCCTGATCAAGATATACTCATGTTTGCACCTCTTGACTTGAGGGAACAAATATGGGGTAATGACTAGGTTGGGAGATAGTAAAGGTTTGACAAAGGCATCAAAGGTAGAAGTCAAGTATTGGTTCAGCAAATCAAGAGGTAATGTAGTGAATGGAAGGCCAAAAGACATCCAAAATACAATTGTAATTGACCTAAAAGTTATTTTCTAAGGACAATTGCAGAAGAAGGAAGTAGGGGTTGAAAGAGGCCATGGGGCATTGTGTGATAAGGAAGACAAGGAAGTGGTTGTAGATAGCTGGTTAGTGATTAAGACTGTGGAGTGGAGTGGCAGTGGGAAATATGAATATACGAACAGGAAAAAGACTTTCTGGTGCACCCAGCCTGATCCATACAATTGTTGATACCTTGTGCATCACAATATATACACTCCCCATCCCACCCAAAAGCATGTGATATGTGGAAAAAGATGAAAAAAATATAAACCCTGGCCAAATTGGGAAAAAAATATCTAGGAAATTCCTCTCCTATTCCCCCCTCCTTAGGCGATCAAAACTAATTTGGGAGATCACTCCTGTCCTGATAATTCTACACTCTTTCTACATTTTGTACAAGGTCACCACGCCAACCAGAAACAGTACCAGCTCTCCTTGGAAGGAATTCAGTAAATCAGCATCAACCCTTCACGTGCCAAGAACTTGGTCCACAGGCCTATCCTCTGGGACAGGAGCCACCGCCTGACATCTAACCTTGTTCTAACTTTTTAACAACTTCTCTCAAGTGCAGAGTGCCAACTCTACTAGCTATCTTGATAACAAATAAACTTCAAATTGTAATTAATCTTGTGGCCCTCAACGTCGTCTGTGGAAACCAAAGTTGGACACGCAGTTTTCTAACTGTGTAACTTCTATTCAATTGCCTCCAACATCCTATTCTGTCTAGTTATTGCTTCATGGCATCGTCCCTGTGCCTTTAAAGACATGTGCACTAAAAGGTTGGGATTTCTCTACCTGCTATAATGATTTTCCCTGAAGGGTGTAGGAATGTTGTGCATTCAACCAGCGCACATTTCCAGTTAACATCATTTGCCTGTAATGATCCCAACCCTCCAACACAATGTTGAGGTCAAGGGGGTCGCAATGTATATGGGTAGGAGAGTTTATACACAAGGAGAAGTTTAGGGAGAATAGAAGGACAGTGATTTCAGAGGAACGGAGCGCAAAGGAAGTTGAGGCAAAGATAGAAATCATTAAGAATGAGAAGTGGCTTAGTGGAGAGGCAGAAGGCATTTCAGGGTGAGTCATAAGAAATAGGAGCAGGAATTGGACATTCAGCTCTTCAAGTCTGCTCCACGATTCAATAAGATCATGGCTGGTCTGGTTGTGGTCTCAACTCCACCTGTATACCCCCCATAACTCTTGGCTCCCTCGTCTATCAAAGACTTATCTAACAGCCTTGAATAAATTCAATGACCCAGCCTCCGCTGCTCTTTGGGAAAGAGAATTCCACAGACTAATGATCCTCTGAGGGAAAAAAAACCTCTCATCTCCATCTAAAAGGGGAGACCTCTTATTCTTAAACTGGTTATTCAAGGTGAAGCGAGAGCATGGAACAAAATATGGTGCGTGAAGGAAAGGGCACTAGAGTGCAGAGGCTACAGCGTAAATTGGTGTTAAGGATCACATTGCCAAACTTCAAGTTTGGGCAGGGCAGGTATTGAAAACATAGGCACATACAACAAGGGCTAAATACAGCCACCCAGGAGTCATATTTCAGTCAAAGCAAGGTATTAGTAATTCACAATATGATCATGGATAGCAAAGGCCTTGCTTGTGAATGAATGGACATCCGGGAGGGAAATGGAGGAAGGGATAGTGATGTTTGATCCACTGGCAGTGGAACAAAGAGGCTGATTAAGTTAATGCTGAATGGATGCATTGGACACGAAGGTCAATGAGAAGAGGGTGAGGTAGTTGGGGTTGTTACTCTTAAAGAGGCACCAAAGAGGGTCTCAATGGATCCTTCAGAGAAAGCTGTGAGGCATCCTGCTCTTCCTTTCCAAATTATCCTAGTTTCCCTGTGCTTTCCCCCTTCCTAGACTGTCCAATTGTTGAAGCAAGTGTAATGATACCAAATGTCTGGTATAAGGAGATGAGAAAGTATTTTTCCAGTTCTAAGATAAATATTTTAAAGCAGGACAATGGTTTGAATGGCACAGCAAGGACGCAGGCTTGACAATCTCTTTTGCACATTCATAGAACAACAAGCACAAGAATGGTCAGCTGTAATGTGAGAATCGCATCAATTACAGAGGCATGGTCGCAAAGTGACCAAGACTGGGAACTGAATATTCAGGGGTGCCTGACGTTTTGGAAAATAGGCAGAAAGGAGAAGGAGGTGGGATAGCTCTGTTAATAAACACTGGCATAAGTACAGTTGTGTGAAATGATCTTGGCTTGGAGGGTCAAGATGTAGAACCAGTTTGGGTGGAGATAAGAAACAGCAAGAGAAAGAAGTCACTCATGGGAGTAGTCTACAGCCCCCGCTAACAGTAGTTACACATAGGACAATGTATAAATCAAGAAATAATAGGTGCGTTGTAAGGGAGGTACTACAACAATTGAGTGTGACATTAATCTTCATATAGATTGAACACATCAAATTGGCAAAGGTAACCTTAAGGAAGAGTTCAGATTGTATCCAGGACAGTTTCTTAGAACAAAATGTTATGGAACCAAACAAGGAACAGGCTATTTATGATCTGGTTATGTGTAATGAGGCAGGATTAATTAATGAACTCATTGTAAAGGATCCTTTAGGGAAGAGTGACCATAATGTAGAGAATTTCACATTCAATTTCAGGGTGCGAAACCAAAGTCTGAAACTAGTGTCTTAAACTTAAATAAAGGGAATTATAAAGGTATGAAGACAAAGTTGATTAAAGCGGACTGGGAAAATAGATGAAAAGGCAAGATAAGCGGTGGCAGGTGTTTAAGGAGGTATTTCATAACTCTCAACAAAGATATATTCCGTTCAGAAAGAAAGATTGAGAGGGATGAACTAACTTTGGCTAAGGAAGTTAAGGATGGTATCAAATTCAAAGAAAAGGCGTGCAACATTGCCAAGATGAGTAGTAAGCCAGGAGATTGGGAAAGTTTTAAAAAACCAGCAGTGGAATACTAAAACAAACAATAAAGAGGGAGAAACTAGATTATGAGAGTATACTGGTAAGAAATCTAGCTTCTACAACTATATAAAAAGGGAATAGCTGAAGTAAACATTGGTCCCTGAAGAGGATGAGACTGGGGAATTAATAATGGGGCACTAGGAAACGAGGCAGACTTTGAACAAATATTTTGTATCCATCTTCAAGACAGGAGACATTAAAAGCATCCCAATAATAGAAAATCAGGGGGTAAAAAAAGGAGGAACTTAAAACAATTACTAGTGAAAAAGTATGTGGGGGATGAGAGGTGATCTTATTGAAACATAAGATTGAGGAAACTTGACAGGGTAGAGGCTCATGAGAAAAACTAGAACTAGGAGGCATAGTTTCAGAACAAACAGTTGTCCATTTAAGATGAAGATAAGAAGGGATTTCTTTTTCTCAGAGCTCCAGAGCTGTAGAGGCTGGGTCATTAAATATATTTGAGGTTGAGATGGACAGATCTTTGAACTATAGGGGAGTTAAGGGTGATGGGGAACAAGCAGGAAAGTGAGTCAAGATCAAATCAGCATGATCTTATTGAATGGTGGAATAGGCTCAAGGGGCCATATGTCCTACCCCTGCTCCTACTTCTACTTCTTACCTCATGAACGGATTGCAGAATTCACATGCAAACATAAAATTCTTCGATATCCCCCCAGAAAAAAAGGAGGGGTTGCAAGAGACCCAGACCTTAAATCATTTTTTTAAACTTTAAACTAAAATATATTAAATATGGATTCCAAGCGTTTTGAGACAACTATTTTCACAGAAGGTGGTGCAACTATCAGATCTGCCATCATGCTGGTGTTATCATCAAATACCTTGCTCAGTTCAGCAATATTGCATCTGTCAAGAGCACATTTTCACTGTCTATAATAGCTTTGAAAGCCAAGTAAATATTTTCCAGCCATTTTGATTCAACCACAGCTCTGCATCAGCACTTTGTGGTTTGATGAGCCATGTTTAAAAAGTCGGCATTGAAGAGTTTTAATTAGTAAACAGAGAACAAATCCAGAAAATATCACAGCTATAGGTCAAGATTACAGTCACAAAGTCACTTCCGGACAAGAAACAGCTGGCTTACAGAGAAAGTATACAACAGTCATAATTTCTCGTCGTCAACCAAGTGAGATCTAACTATAACTTCATCAGCTAGCCAAAACATATTGAACTGGTTAAAGAGGGCCTGTTTTTAAAAAAAAAAATACAAGAACACACTGGCCAAAGATGGCTATCACCAGTCACCTGATGTCTGGTATTGTAAGTTGACCACTTTTCTGGAAAGTTCCTATATGATTTGCACTGCAGACCTACCCTGGCATGTTGCATAGGATTTCACACCTTGGGGTTGTCAAGGTCCACTTCAAAAGGAGCTCTTGAAAGGAAGGCATTAAAATGCAAAGTGCTGGGCTTTTAATCAACTGTAACGCTGTCAAGACAATGGGAACTGCTAACCAGCCAGATACACTCAAAAACCCGTGGAGGACAAAATAACTACAGCTCCTGTTGGTTTCTACCATCTTGAAAGGTTTCCTAGATAAAGAATCAAAAGTGTGATTTCATGTTCTACAACAATGGCTGCAAGGCATGTTAATCAAATTCCTTTTGTGGGAAATATAGACAAGAGGTTTAAGAACTGGTTTTGCCAAGCTAGTCAGAGAGAGAAGTCATCTGGAAAAACTTGAGAGCAGAAATGAATTTCACCCTCTCTCTGAAGCAAAGATTGTCTCCAGTAAAGTGCAGTTACCTGTATTTCAATTCAACTCCAGGATTTGAAAGAAAACCAGCTAACTTCAAATGGCCGCAATGTCCAACAATCTACATCTCAAAGACAAAATCATATATTGTTTTAACTTTTATATAGACTCTAACTTTTCTTACTTCTGAGATCTGCGTGCCTGTGTGTCGTCGCATCTTTTATTATTTTTTCACGGGTTTAGTCACTAATAAATTTACTTTTTCTTTGACTTAAGAAAACATGGTTTGATTGGTTCCTCATTAAAAAGTAGATACATTTGGATTGGAAAAGGCATCTACGAGGAGAATAAATTTAAAAAAATACAACCTTTGTTGTGACCAACCGAGGGGGCTGAATAAAGGGGAGCTAGTTCACTCCTCCTCACCCGGTCGTAACAAAATTGATTCCCAAATAGTGAGACACAATCAACAGGAGTTATACATATCACAGCAGCAAACAGAGTGCAACCTTTCTCTCTGCAAACTAAACTGTTACAACTGTTCCCCATATCCTTAAACTAAACTGTTACAACTGTTCCCCATATCCTTCAGCAAGTTTACCCAGTTAGCAGCTGAGCACAAAGATATGGCAGGTTCCAACTTTGATTCCCCAGACAGTCAAGGCACCATGGCATGTGAGCACGTCTACCCAGCCATGCAGGGATATAACATGCATTTCTATGGGTTTGGTAATGCTTCCCAACCTGGCACTGACCTTGAATCCAGATATCTCAAGGGTATCTGAATAACTTTGTTTGATAAAGGGCAGCCGATTGGAACAGAGTTACACTCTGAAGGCTTCCAAACACAAAGACCACTGGAAACCATTTCACCTATTGTTCCAGACAGTAGTGAGCTCAAAGCGCCGACAAACACACACTTTTCCACAGCAAGGCAGCTGAGATTATACTAAAGGGCACTCAACAGTAGCTGCATGGATTATGATGTTGCCTTGCAAATCTCAGCTGCTTCAAGGTGTCATCTTGCTCAGTTGTTGCTCGAACATGGCTTCTTCTTATCGTGTCCACGGACAGTCTATACATGGTCCAGCCAGAACTGGACACATTTTTGCGCCTTGTTGTTGAATTCGGCAAGATCTGCAACAGTGCAGGGTTCCTCTAGTGATAGTCATTGCAGGAGATGTTGCATAGTCTGTGGCTCAGTTCCACATTCACAAGTTGTCGGGCAGGTTGTATATCCCCATTTGCTTAGTGACACCTTTGAACGACCTACACCAGTCCTAAGTCTGTTAAGGCACTTCCAGGTTGCCCAGTTGCAATTAGCTCCTGGGAGAAGGCTTTCATCCGGTAGAATTTCCATCACTGGGGGTTGTTCGAGACTGGCGAGCCGGTCTTTCCACAAGGCGATGCGGGCTTCAGATGAGGTTGATTGTAATGGAACAACACTGTTCATGAAGCTCTTCCTTGACTTTAGGCGGCTGGGTGTAGGTGTATGACCATGTAGAGGGTGCCTCTCATCTGATGTTTGACAGAGTCGCTCTTTCTTGCTGGCTACCGTTCTTATATCAGGGGGAGCAATACCCGCCAGGATATATAGGCTGTTGGTGTTTGTTGGTTTTAAACAACCTGTGATAAGTCAGCAGCTTGCATTCAGAACGACATCCATCTTCTTAGCATGAGTAGATCTTTCCCATGCAGGGCAGGCGTATTTGGCAGAAGAATAGCAAAGAGCAAGTGCACTGGTTCACAATGTTTTCGAGCATGGTTGATACTTCAACAAATATGGCCTCCAGTGAAGACTAGACTTATAAATTCTTAGTTGCCACACAGGCATTTCAAACTGTTTGCAAACATTACTCTCTGCTATTACCCTGCACGAGATTTGTGCAAATGCAACCAACACCTGAAGCACAGTGCATATGCAGCTGGTGCCAATTCCAAAGTAAGCTTCCTAGATTTCTAAAAGATAGCTGCCAACAAGAGTCAATACAAAATTGGCCTTCTGAGCCATTGCTTTTAGTGCTAAATGGTAAATTTATTTTGGGGTTGTCTCCAGTCATAGTAACCTGGCACTTAAACCAATAAAAGGAAAAGCAGCTTTTGTATTGGTTTGACTCAGTTGGTCCAGTATGCGTTAGAAGTTCATGGGTTCTAAACCCCACTCCAAGACGTGGACACACAATCTAGGCAGTTATTAGTGTGCAGTACTGTCAGTGGTGCCTTCCTTTGAATG
This sequence comes from Cetorhinus maximus, assembly GCF_964194155.1. NCBI lineage: Eukaryota > Metazoa > Chordata > Chondrichthyes > Lamniformes > Cetorhinidae > Cetorhinus > Cetorhinus maximus. The sequence goes on from NC_135906.1 coordinate 9,821,285, forward strand.
TAATGTTCAAAGATCCCATCTGCCTTTTCCAGTGATTGAGATGGGCTTTCATGGTTCTGTAAACAATTCCCAATATGCTGGTCGATATTTTTGCCACAATACCTTGAAAACTGGATTAAATAGTTCCTCATCAGTTGGTTCGTTGCAATCTGGGGGGCATTTCTCCACACAAAATGGCTGCTGTCTCACCTGCATTAGAACAAGGGACTGCACTTCACAGCAATTCACTGGATTTGAAGTGTTTTGGGATATTCCTGGGAGAGGTGTTAAGGCACTAAGCAAGTACATGTCCTCTGTAGAAATATCAAAAAACCCGAAAACCATGAGAGTAGCACGCAATTAGGAATGAATAAGTAACAGGAACAACTTGGGCATTCCAATGATCCTAGGGCCAAGCTTTCATGGTACTTACTTCTCTACCTCGATGGCTGTGTAAGAGTCTGTTACTAACTGCCTCAACTGAATTAGAGAAAGTGGGATGATACTGTTTCTTGGAGAGAAAATACGTGCAACATTAGCCGAGGGTTTAATAGCGCTTGCTGGTACTAATGTATAAATCATTCAGCAATTTGTAGTGAGGAGGTGATACATTGTGAATTGCGAAACGCCGCAAGTTGGTGGGTAATTTTCTTTACTCCGCTGTTAGCTTCATGAATATGGTATTTCACTGTCAATCTACCTGAGTTCCATTAAATTGTAGTATTTGCGTGTTCTCTTGAAAATTATTCTTCCACGGGACTTGTGCCACGCTGGCTAGGCCAACATATTTATCGTCCATCCCTAATTTCCCTTGAGAAGGTGGTGGTGAGCTGCCTTCTTGAACCGCTGCAGTCCATGTGGTGTAGGTACACCCACAGTGTTGTTAGGAAGGGAATTCAAAGATTGTGATCCAGCGAAAGTGATGGAATGGCGATAGAGTTACAAGTCATGTGGCTTGGAGGGGAACTCGTAGGTGGTGGTGGTGCTCCCATGCATCTGCCCTTGTCCTTCTAGGTGGTAGCCCCGGGTTTGGAAGGTACAGTCGACGGAGCCTTGGTGAGCTGCTGTGTGAATCTAGCAGGTGGTGCACACTGATGCCACTGTGTGTCTGTGGTAGAGGAGTGAATGTTGAAGATGGTGGATGGGGTACCAATCAAGCAGGCTCATTATCCTGGATGGTTTGAGCTTCTTGAATATTGTTGGAGCTGCACTCATCCAGGCAAATGGAGAGTATGCCATCATACTCTTGACTTGTGCCCTGTAGAAATGGGCAGGCTTAGGGGAGGCTGGAGGCGAGTTACTCGCTGCAGAATTCCTAGCCTCTGACCTGCTCTTGTAGCCACAGTGTTTATATGGTTGGTCCAGTTCAGGTTCTGGTCAATGGTAACCCCCAGGATTTTGATAGTGGGGGACTCAGTGATGGTAATGCCAGTGAATGTCAAGAGATGGCTGGATTCTCTCTTACTGGATATGGTCATTGCCAGCACTAGTGTGGTACAAATGTTACTTGCCACTTATTGGCCAAGCCTAAATATTGTCCAGGTCTTGCTGCATATGGGCATTGGCTGCTTCAGTATGAGTCGGCGCAAATGGTGCTGAACGTTGTGCAATCATCAGCGAACATACCAACTTCTAACCTTATGAAGGGGGGATGGTCATGATGAAGTAGCTGAAGATGGTTGGGCCTAGGACATTATCCTGAGGAACTCCTGCAGCAATGTCCTGGGGCTGAAATGATTGACCTCTAACAACCACAACCATTTTGCTTTGTGTTAGGTGTGGCTCCAACCAGTGGAAAGTTTTTCCTGATTCCCATTGGCTCTAGTTTTGCGATGTCAAAGGCAGTCAATCTCACCTTAAGTTCAGCTCTTCTGTCCATGTTTTGATTAAGACTATTGAGGTCAGGAGCTGGGTGGCCCTGGCGGAACTGCCTATCAAACTCGTCATAGAAAGCCAGGACTGGTACATACAGCATCATCCCCTTGTTAAAAAGATACTTATATTCCTCCAATGCCAATTAAGTTCTCCAGCCCAGAAAAGGAACAATTTAAAGTGTGAACACTTATTCCTAAAGGTAAATTGTTTTTTTAAAATTTAAACACTCTCACTTTGCCTTCATTTCTTTTTTATTCCCTCAATTCAATGTTTCTTACCTTCTCCCTCTCTTTGCACTTGATTTAACTCCAATTCACTCTTTTTCTCTCTCTCCGTCATTCCTCTACTTCTTTCTCAATCCTTACAACCCATCGGTTAAGGAGACAAACTGCTGTGGTCTTGTCTTTCACCAATGCCCTGTTGCACTCACCACATCACTGACAGTTTGCTCTTCCAACAACTTACTGGACAAAATTTTGAGCTGAAGGGTGGGGGAGAAAGTCCACCAATGCAGTTCGATCCACTCAAGCAAAATTGGGGTCAATAAGTTAAGAGGAGGAACAGCGCAAACAAACAAGTATTAGAAGCCAGCAAACAATGCCCTGAGTGGGGGTTTGGATGCTGTAAACAGGGAAAATCTTTTGTAACTTCAAGAACACAGATGCAGAGTTAACCAAGCAGCTTCGGTGTGTATGTCCATCCACCTTCTTGGAAAATAAACACATTTTCAGATGTGTTGTGAAGCTTTGTTTTGAATGGGGAAGCAGGCATTATATCTTTGTTCCATCCACTGCAGCAACTAGTTTTCCAATTATCTTAGCAAATGCCAGTGTGCCTGACTCTTACACAGGAGACCAATGATGTTGAACTTTGTGAACGTACAGACCTTTACTCAATTCTGGGGGGTACGAGCGCACAAAATTCTAACCAGCAGATGTCAGAATGGCTGGCAGCTGCAATACTCACCCCTCCCTATTGGCGAGCAAGTCACAGAAAGATGAGATCAACAGGATGCTCAGATCAGAAACTCACCTCATGCCAATAATGCAAATGCTACCAGCTTATTTCAGATCGATGAGCTAAGATGGGCCTGACGGCCTCCCTCACCTGTATTTGTCCTGTGATCTGGAGACTCCAATGTCCAGGCAGTTAAAAGGTGGATTTTCAATCAAAGCTTCCCAGTTGAAGATATGTCACAAAGTGGAACAATCTTCATTCTGCATAAAATACTGGGCCTCTTCTTTAAATTTCAGAAGCTTCTTAAAATTAAAGATATTCTCAGAACATAATCAGAAATCACAGGAGTTAAATTATTAGATGTTTATAAAACACAAACTCAAGTGGGAAGACAGGAACCAAAAGCTTGCCAAGTCCCAAATTATTTGAATGCAATGCCATGGACTTTTACAAACAGTACTGTTTGCAGACGGAATGATTATTACTGTATATATGCACCAAATAAGGCAGCCCTTGCCTTGCAGGTTGTGGATGGATGTTAATTTGTGGTTGAAAGCAGATAGTTTGATTTCAGAAAAGGCACGAAGAATCAATGAAAGGGTAGTGAAAGCGGGTCTAAAAGGCTCTTAAATAAACAGTCTCGTTAAAAAGTGACCTCTCTCAATCTTAAAGCTGCTTTAAAACACAAGAGCAGAGGAACTTCAGTCAGAACAAGACCACCATCTACAGGAAATAGGTGCAAATGGCAACCATGTTCAGTCAGTCCACATGTAGCCTGGGCAATAATATGCACTCAGCCCACACTTATTCCAGCCTATTACATCCAACAGTAATGATTTCATTATTCACATTCATCAAATTCTTGTACACTGGCATAAACAGATTCTTAAAGATACTGACAGATCAGCTGAGTATAAGCCAAAGGATGCAATATTCCACCTGTGACGAGGTTGGTAGCACTTTTGCCTTAGAATCAGAAGGTTGTGGGCTCAGGTCCCACTCAAAGCTTGAGCATATAATTTAGTTTGGGGCCTGTGCAGTACTGAGGGAGGGCTGCCCTGTCGGAGGTGCTGCTGAGCTTTGAGGAAGTGTACAGAATGGCCATGAGTGAGGCTGATTGCAGAGCTACAAAGAATTAATTACATGATGAGGAAAAACAACTCTTTCAGCTTGAAAGCAGAGGGAATCTCATTTAAAAATACAAGATATTAAACAGGAGAGGTAAGCTTAAGGCAGAGTGTTAAGATCTGTCAGAATTCAAGGGTGCATAGGCCAAAATGAAAATTCAGGGCAAATGTGAGGGAGACCTTGGTGTAGCGTGGATCAAGTGGATATCAAGTGGAAATCAAGTGGATATGAAAACATTAGATCCATTAAAGAGACAAGTGACTGATGTGGCAAGTTTCATCTTCTGAGTATCGGCATTTATCAAGATTGTGGATAAAACTATTTTGAGTTTACAATTTACAAGTCTGTGAGATGGAAAATGAAAGTGCCTCCCCGCAAAATACTGGTGGGAAGCTCGTAAAAGACATGTGAGAAAGGAAGTAATTCAACGTGCCAGTAATAATAGGCTCAGTAAAATTAAGCAGGTTAAAACGTGAATGCTTAGAATGAGAAGGTGAAACAAGCAACATGCATTTACGTAGCACCTTTTCATGAAGCACAACTTCCCAGGGTGCTACATCGTGCAAAATTCAACTACAAGCCACACAAGGAAATATTGGGACAAGTGGCTGAAAGCTTGGTCAAAGAGGTATGTTGTTTTAAAAGGAAAGATGTGAAGAGGTTTAGGGAGGGAATTCCAGAGCTTGGGACCTAGGCAGCTGAAGGCACGGCTGTTAATAAATGGGCACAAGAAATCAGGAATGTGCAAGAGGCTAGAATTGGGCGAATGCAAAGTTTTCTGAAGGCTGTAAGGCTGGAGGAGGTCACAGAGATAGAGAGTGAGAAGACATTGAAGGAATTTGAATACAAGGATAAGAATTTAAAATTTGAGGCATTATTGGACAGAGAGCCAATGTAGGTAAGCATACACAGGGTGATGGGTGACCAGGACTTGGTGAGAGTCAGGGTGCAAACAGCAGTTTTGAATGAGTTGAAGTTGACGGAAGGTGGAAGATTGGAGGCTGGCTCGAAGACCAATAGAACGGTCACAGTTTCAGCAGCAAATGGACTGAAGCAGAAATGCGATAGAAAGTAGGCGACCATGTTGATGGAGAGAGTTTGGGCTTGGAAGCTTAGCTCAGGGTTGAGTAGGATATAGAGGTTACAAATAGTCTGGTTTAGCCTTAGGGCTGTAGCTAAGGAGATGGACAGAGTGGTGGCTAGGAAACTGAGTTGGCAGCAGGTGTCAATGACAATTGCTTAGGTTTTCCCAATATTTAACTGGAAAAAAATTCCTGCTTGTCCGATACCGCATATCCAACAAGCAGCACGACAAAGCAGACAAGATCAGACAACTGCTACCACAGATGATCATCGATTTCTGCTCAACAGTCTGAGGAACATGGCGACTGTGCTCTGGGCTGTCCCTTGGCACAAGAAATTACTATAGCCTCAACAAAACTGCAAAGACTGAAACAGTAGTTTTCCAGATACGTGAGGCAACATTTGTACGTACAAGTGGCAGCAGTTAATAGGATTACAGAATCACATACCTAAAATTCCCCCACATTCCAAATTACAGGCTAAGCACTAAACTTTAACTGTTAATGTTGAGAGGTGCTATGGAAACTAAAGTATCTCAGTTTGCGTCACACCGACTTTGTTCAAAACAAAAACACTCTGCTCACCTGATGGCTCAGCTTTTCAAGCCAGTGATGAGCTAGCACGACTAGGAAAACCCACTATTTAAATCCAGGTCTGTACTGAGATGATTGAACTCAATATGGCAGCAGCAGGAACATCAGACTTGAACCTCTGATTATTGAGGTTGAGTGCTCCTGACCCTGAGTGGAACTACAAATGTGAAACTCGAGATTGAGGACAGGATCAGGTTAAGCTAAGATGCCTACACCTTGGACATGTATCCTACTGCTGCTCACGGTCTAGACAACAGAATCAAGAAAGATGGATGGTTACACATAGCAGGCCAAGGCACGAAGCAGGTCCATAAATCAGCGAAGTCCTCCATAGCAACCCCATCTGCAGATTTTTTCCGGTGTTTTATTCTTTCAACAGAAAGCTTTTCGGGATTGAAAATAGTTCTGAATTCTGAACTTACAAAAAAAAATCACAACAAATAAACTTCAAAACAGTACAGAGTGTAGCCTTTGTGAGCGTTTTTGACTAAAATGAGAAAATATTGACATTGACTTCCACTTTGTGACCACAAGATACTTTATTAAACCATTCAGAATGCTTACCTTGTACAAGTCATTTAGTTTACTTTTTGTATGTTTAAATAATCCAAAGAAGTTGAAAGTTTCGCAGCGAAGATGTCATTTTATTTGATTTTTAAAAAAATATATAGTTAGCAGTAACACTTGCCCTTTTTTCCCCCCCTCATTTTACTTAGCAGGAGCAAGTTTGAGCATTTTTGTCCCATTGTGGTCTTTTTCCTGTGATTTTTCAGTTGAAACAAGAATCATCCATTACAAAAATGTTACTCCTTTGACTGTTGCTTCTTCAGTCAGGATGACGGGAAGCTCCAGGCCATGCACTCTCCACAGCTTTCACTTCGTTCCACCTTCATAGGAGAAGCAAGAGAGGTTCCACAGGGCTGGATGCAAAGGTAGCCCTGCAGGTGCCTAGTTAGGAAAATATGCCACAAAATGAACACAAGCTCAGAAGCACCCACTACCGGGAAGAGAAGGCAAGATGAGGGAAGCATTCTAGGTAGCCATGAGCCGGCTGAAGCCAACTACATTCAGTTAGAAAAGCCAGAAGCTAGCGGTTTTAGAATAGTAAAGAAAAAACCCAAAAGCTGGCACATCCTCCCAGTAAGAGCAGAAGCACAGCTAGAGAAGGATATCTCAAAATAATAAATGTAAATCCAACAGAACCAGGAAATCAGTGAAAAGGTAGCAGCAATGAGATTATTGTTCCAAACAGGTTCTGCATAAAAATCACAAACAAAGCCTAATCCAGAACCAACAGTCAGAACGTCCATGCAAAGTGCATAAGGCTTCTGACTCACAGCTAAAAGAGACCTCACCCAGAGGGAATGCACAGCGTAGTGTGTGCATACTGCAGTCTGTGGGCCACATTTGGCCGTAAACCCCAGATAACTTGGTCACGTTTGTGCAAATTCACAATCACTGGTTTGTCCTAGTGGAATTTTTGGGCCTAGAACTTTGGAAGGAACTGTTTGTAGCACTGATGTCTCTCACTGGTGCATAAATCCCAAATCAGAGCCCTGAGATCTGTTAGTATCAGCAACTTGAGGTTTAAACAGGTGATTGAAAACACGGATTTCAGTTTTGTGTGTGGTCCCTGACACGCTATGGGAAGAACCTCACAAATGCCTGGTCATCTTGGGTCAGCACACTGTCCTTTCATCCTAGAACACAGATGAAATCTAGCCCACAGCAACAGAATGCAAACCGCCTCTCTTTGTAAGGGTCCTACGTCAAACATGTTTGGGTCGGTTCGTCCTGGAAGCATAAGCCCACAGCACAAAACGATCCCCGCCTGAAATGTTAACACTGCCCTTTCCGATGCTGTGATGGACCTGCTGGGCATTTCAGCCAGTTTCTCTTTTAGTTACATCACTACCCCTAATTTGGCACTGATGTGGCTTGTTCATTCAGAGGAAGCTGCAGGATGATCTCCCTCTGAGCGCTCTGTCCCCCTATCCACCCCTGGTTATGAACACGAGATAGCACAAGTTTAACTTAGGTTAGTACCATTGCAGAATAAGTTACCAAGGAAGGCCACTGAAGCAGACAGTATAAGTGGATTCAAGCCACGATTGGTTGCATTTCTGTTGTAAGATTTTGATGAATCAAATGAAGAAATCAGCTGGGTTTGTAACATGAAAAAGGAACCTTAAGGTTACAGTTAGAGTTAGCCTTAATGGCCAATGACTATTACTAAAACATCGAATGTTCTTTAAAATACTCAGATCCTTTTCCATAGAACAGGAACTAAATTTAAAGGTTACAGATGGTGGCAACAACACTTTACCATCATTTTCATCACTGCTGCTTGAAGGCGTAATCAGACCAGTAGTTTCAGACAGGCACCAGCTTTCCAAACTCTGCTGAAAACAAGGCACCAACCCCAACCACTCAGCTAATTAAGATAGTCAGACTATTTCTCACATTTCCCAGATTTTCTGTACGCTGAAGATGTTAAGACAGTTCCTCCAGATTTAAAGTTACATAACAGGATTGCTCATCACTCACTTGACATATGTGGGTAAAGCAAAACCAACATAGATTTGAGCTGCACTCTCTCCAATTTAATCCTAGATTTTTTTTAAACAATGGCCGTTAAGTGTCCAGCCAGTGGTACAAATCACAGTGACTTCAAATCACACTCCAGAGACTTGACCACATAATCCATGACTGAAACTCCCAGTGCAGTGCCCCTCACGTGCGGCCAAACCATCAGCCCCCCGCCCAAACCATCAGCCCCCTCGCGCCCCGCCCAAACCATCAGCCCCCTCGCGCCCCGCCCAAACCATCAGCCCCCTCGCGCCCCGCCCAAACCATCAGCCCCCTCGCGCCCCGCCCAAACCATCAGCCCCCTCGCGCCCCGCCCAAACCACCAGCCCCCTCGCGCCCCGCCCAAACCACCAGCCCCCTCGCGCCCCGCCCAAACCACCAGCCCCCTCGCGCCCCGCCCAAACCACCAGGCCCCCCGCGCCCCGCCCAAACCACCAGGCCCCCCGCGCCCCGCCCAAACCACCAGGCCCCCCGCGCCCCGCCCAAACCACCAGGCCCCCCGCGCCCCGCCCAAACCACCAGGCCCCCCGCGCCCCGCCCAAACCACCAGGCCCCCCGCGCCCCGCCCAAACCACCAGGCCCCCCGCGCCCCGCCCAAACCACCAGGCCCCCCGCGCCCCGCCCAAACCACCAGGCCCCCCGCGCCCCGCCCAAACCACCAGGCCCCCCGCGCCCCGCCCAAACCACCAGGCCCCCCGCGCCCCGCCCAAACCACCAGGCCCCCCGCGCCCCGCCCAAACCACCAGGCCCCCCGCGCCCCGCCCAAACCACCAGGCCCCCCGCGCCCCGCCCAAACCACCAGGCCCCCCGCGCCCCGCCCAAACCATCAGCCCCCCGCGCCCCGCCCAAACCATCAGCCCTTCGCGCCCCGCCCAAACCATCAGCCCTTCGCGCCCCGCCCAAACCATCAGCCCTTCGCGCCCCGCCCAAACCATCAGCCCTTCGCGCCCCGCCCAAACCATCAGCCCTTCGCGCCCCGCCCAAACCATCAGCCCTTCGCGCCCCGCCCAAACCATCAACCCTTCGCGCCCCGCCCAAACCATCAGCCCTTCATGCCCCACCCAAATCATTAAACCTTCGCGCCCCGCCCAAACCATCAGCCCCCCCGCGCCCCGCCCAAACCATCAGCCCCCCTGCGCCCCACCCAAACCATCAAACCTTTACGCCCCACCCAAACCATCAAACCTTTACGCCCCACCCAAACCATCAAACCTTTACGCCCCACCCAAATCATCAAACCTTTACGCCCCGCCCAAATATTTAAACCTTACGCCCCGCCCAAATATTTAACCCTTACGCCCCGCCCAAATATTTAACCCTTACGCCCCGCCCAAATATTTAACCCTTACGCCCCGCCCAAATATTTAACCCTTTACGCCCCGCCCAAATATTTAACCCTTACGCCCCGCCCAAATATTTAACCCTTTACGCCCCGCCCAAATATTTAACCCTTTACGCCCCTCACCCCTAGTATTAACACCCCCCCCACCCCCCGCGAAGACGCACCGCACTGCAGTTCCGGCTCCTTCGACCCATAGTTCTTGTTGTTGACGGTGGTGCTGCTGCTGTCCTTGGACCATTCGCGGCTCGTCAGCCGCCAGAGTTTCATGGCCCCGCCTCCCCCTTACCACCACCAGCCTTGCTCCTGCGACACCTGAAACTCCTCAGGCCAGCACCCGGGGGAAGGGGAGGAGGGGGGGGGACGGGGAGGAGAGTGGTGTAGGGTGGAGAGGAGGGGAGGGAAGGCCCCCCTCCCCGCCCCTACCCCACCGGCGGCGGAAATCCCGCCTACCAGCCGCGCCAATTGGTTATCGCTGATGGACTGACGGGCGAGGCCGGCCGCTGATTGGTGGAACCGTTCGGCGAGCAGCAGCGGGGTCCATTTCCCTTCCTTCGCCTGCACCTTCCGGGCTCGGACAGGCCTCAAAACCACCAGCTCTCCGGCCGCCACCACAGGCCTAACAATTTGACGGCGGCTCGATCGACAGCGCGCTGATTGGCAAGGAACGTCTCTGGGAAACGCTCCTCACTGATTGGCGGATACGACACAAACTCCGCCCTCGTCACGGGACCCGGCACGCTCCAGCTATCCGCGGCCTTCCAGGTTTCCATGGGCAACGAGGCCAGGCCCACCAACGGTGATTAACGTGCGGTCGTCACGCCCATCAACGGGCATTGACGTGCCGTCGTCACGCCCACCGTGGTGCTTTGATGTTTGACACCCAGCCGCTGATTGATTGATGGACGCGTTGAAGCCCCGCCTCCTGCCTGTGATTGGCAGCCCCAAGCCCCGCCTTCCACCGCTGTTTGACGGCTCGACGCCCCGCCTCCAATGCCTGAGTGACAGTCTTAGCCCCGACTTCCGACCACGCCTCAACCGTCGCGGTGACGTCATCCACCATTAACTCCCCCCCCCCCCCCCCCCCTCCCCATCCCCCCATCCCCCATTTCAGAAAACCCTTGGTTACCCTTGGTTACCCTGGTGTCCAGTGAGAAGAATGGTCCATAGGAAGAATACACCCTTTGAGTAGCTGGACCACTCTGTTTCACATGGTGTCCAGTGAGAAGAATATTCCCTTCCCCCCCACCCCCATCTTTTTGACTACCTGGTCAACCCTGGTTTACCTGGAGCCCTTCTGAAGAAAATGCCTCAAGTAGCCGGACAACCCTGGTTTTACCTGGCCAGTACTCAGTATGGTCCATCAGACGGTTGGTGCTAACCGGATCAGCAGTGGAAAGAAGCTCGGGCAAGCTGTGGTATTTGAGCTGGTTCGACTCTAGTGAGACTTCTTCAGGATCCCTCAGCTTTGGTCCTCTCAACCTATATTTAAGCTCTCTGAACTCTACAGAGCGAGAGTGCATACTCTATATTGGCCAAACAGAAACCCTACAATTGGGTGTAGATCTCTCCATAGCTTGATTTAGAGATTTGAAAATGGCGCTGGTTTCCATGTATGTCAGACAGCCCCTAACCGTACTTTCTTTCTATTACATCATCAAAGGCTAATGGAATGTTGGCCATTATCTCAAAAGGGCTAGAATACAAAGGGGCGGAAGTTACATTACAGTTATATAAAGCTCTGGTTAGACCCCATTCAGAGTACTGGTTTTAGTCTGGGCATCGCACCTTTGGAAGGATATGTTGGCCTGAGAGGCAGATTTGGCAGAATAATACTGAGGCTGAAAGGTTTTTATCTAGTTCTTATCTATTTAATCATAGCCAAAGAGTCACTTGCATTGGCTTCTCTTCCCATTCTGCACCATTAGCGTTGGTGTCGTTTCCACCCCCCGCCTTAGCCCTCTTATCTACAAACTGCTCCTAGGCAAAATCATCTGAAAACATATCAGTTTCCACATGTATGCTAACGACACCCTGATCTACCTCACCACCACTTCTGACATTGCCACTGTCTCTAAACGATCAGATTGCTTCACTGACATCCAGTACCTGATGAGCTGAAATTTCCACCAACTAAATATTGGGAAGACTGAAGTCCATGCCACAAATTCCTTTCTCTAACTACTAACGCCATCCCTTTCTCTGGCACTGTTTGAGGCTGAACCAACTGCTCTCAACCTTGGTGTCTAAGTGGATCCCAAGATGGGCTTCTGACCACATATCCATTCTATTTTTACCTCATTTGGGTTCACTCTGCCTCAGTTCACCTGCTGCTGAAACCTCCCTGCATGCCTTTGTTACCTCTAGATTTGACTATTCCAATGCATTCCTGGCCGGACAACCATGTTCTACCCTCCATAAACTTAACATCATCCAAAACACTGCTGCCCACGTCCTGACACACACCAAATCCTATTCACCCATCACCCCTGTACTTGCTCATCTACATTGGCTCACGATTAAGCAATGCATTGATCTAAAAATTTTCTTCCTTAATTTCAAATCCCTCAGTGTTCTTGCCCTCCCTATCTCTATAATTTCCTAAAACCCTTCAAGATATCTATGCGTCTTTAATTCTGGCCTCACGAACATCCCCGATTTTAATTTCACCACTATTTCTGGCCCTGCCTTCATTGCTAGGGCCAGAAATTCTGGAATTCCCTCCTTATGTCTCTCCGCCTCTCTACCTCACTTTCCTTCTTTGATACCTACCTCTGACAAAACATTTGGCCATTTGCCCAAATAGCTCCTTATGTGGCTCAGTGTCATATTTTGTTTTTTAATGTTCCTTTTTTTATCCATTCATGGGATGTGTGTGTCGCTGGCTAGGCCAGCAGTTATTGTCCATCACTAATTGTCCTTGAGAAGGTGATGGTGAGCTGCCTTCTTGAACCACTGCAGTCCATGTGGTGTACGTACACCCACAGTACTGTTAGGAAGGGAGTTCCAGGATTTTGACCCAGTGACAGTGAAGGAACGGCGATATATTTCCAAGTCAGGATGGTGAGTGGCTTGGAGGGGAACTTCCAGCTGGTGGTGTTCCCATGTATCTGTTGCCCTTGTTCTTCTAGATGGTAGCAGCCGTGGGTTTGGAAGGTGCTGTCTAAGGAACCTTGGTGATTTTCTGCAGTGCATCTTGTAGATGGTGCACACTGCTGCTACTGTCAGTCGGTGATGATGGAGTGAATGTTTGTAGAAGGGGTGTCAATCAAGCGGGCTGCTTTGTCCTGGATGGTGTCAAGCTTCTTGAGCATTGTTGGAGCTGCACATCCAGGCAAGTGGAGAGTATTCCATCACACTCCTGACTTGTATCTTGGAGATGGTGGTCAGACTTTGGGGAGTCTTTGGACAATAAATGCTGGCCTAGCCAGCGACGCCCACATCCCTGTAAATGAGTAAAAACACTGTGACTCCTGACCCATAGTAATGTGGTTGACTCTTAACTGCCCTCTGAAATGGTCCTAGCAAGCCTCTCTGTTCAAGGGCAATTAGTGATGGGCAACAAATGCTGGCTTTGCCAGCAACGCTCACTTTCCATGAAAGAATAAAAGAGCCTGGGCAGTGAGCACAGGAGTAAGGGGCGAACAGGACTTGATGTGAGTTAGAATACAGGCAGCAGAGTTTTGGGTGAGCTGAAGTCTACATGGGTTGGAAGATGAGATGTCAGCCTGGTGAACATTGGAATAGTCAGGTCTAGTAGCAAATGCACGAGTGAGGGTTTGAGGAGCAGATTAGCTGGGGCAGGGGCAGAGTCAAGTGACGTGGAAGTAGGAAGTCTTGATGGAGTGAATATGTGGTCAGAAATGCACCTCGGTGTCAAGTACAAAACTAAATTGCAAATGGTCTGGTTCAGCCTTAGACAGTTGCCAGGGAGAGGGTTGGAGTCAGCGGTTAGTGAATAGAGTTCGTGGCAGGGATTGAACCCACTAGCTTCTGTTTTCACAATGTTTAATTGGAGGATGTTTTTGCTCATCAAGTACTGGATATCAGACAAGCAACTGCTGAGGCTATGTCAATTGAAAACTTCAAGATTGCGAATGATGTATTTTTGTTAGGCAAAGGTATTAACACTTCCAGAACCAAGGTAGGTGGATCATCTCACTGCTTTTTGTGCTGTGCACAAATTATCTGCTGTGTTTCCAACATTACAACAGGCTTCAAATGGGCTTCATTGTCTGTAGCGCACCTTGGGACATCGAGATTGTGAAAAGCACTATGTAAAAGCAAGTTTCATCTTGCTCATCCTTGGTATTGTCCTTGTGAAACTTCATGGTATAGTCTATATAAAAGGACATTAAAGCCATAATGGGGTGCTGAAGCAGCAGTAAGAAACATGTATTTATATAGCACCTTTCACCACAGTACTCTAAATGTATTCAGGAAAAATGTTAATTGACCATTACTTATAAAACCCAAAATACTTCTTGCCTTTATTTAAGAATTTTGAAGCCATTGACATCTTGCCTTGCCTTGAGTTTAAGTTCCATTCTGGTGTTCACTCAAAATGCATGGCCTCATGTGTACAGATTAGCATCTACCATCGGTGCCCAACCTGCAAACCCACCAGATGGCTGGGGTCAATGTAACACCCCAGCCTTTTCATCCTTGGCAAATTTCAGCCCCCCTTCAACCTGTATTTCTGCATGTGATCCTCTTTAGCACTGATCAGCTCAGGTGCCAAGGTTATTGCAGTCTGACTACAAAGGGTAGCAGAAATCCGAAACACTCCAAAAGCCTGCATATGCTGGATCCGTTGACATTTTCAAGGTCTGAGATTGCTAGATTTTTATTCGACAAATGTGTTTAGTGATAGTGACCAAGGGCGAATAAACAGGAGTTTGAGATACATACCTGGGATGGGATGGCAGTGCAATTGAGAGTTTGAATGGCATATGCCTATGCACGTGCAAAGAATGAAGAGTTTGACTTAGTTGATAATATATTGTACCCCCAGTCTGATTGAGGATTTCAGCTGAACTCAACCACTTAATCTAAACTGAGCGTAGTGCAAGATACTAATGCCAATATAAAAGCTGGTTTAAATTGCTTGTTTAAGACATTAAGCCAAAATGATTGGTATGGTTTAGGCTTTCTGCATCATTTATCTTGTACTGTATCCCAAAGGGCAATCTTCAGACAGATCAAGCCTCCTAGAAAAGAAAAAGTCCTGCACCTCCACACATGCCAATTGGATACTAATGGTTGAGATGCACTCTGGGTTCTCCCATCTTGTCTAAAAGACCAGTAAAGACTAAACTGTTGTTTGGGGCTGAGTAGGTTTAATTTCAAGGATGGAAGCAAGAACAAAGTTCAATGTATCAGCCCAAAAAACATCACTGGTACCTCTTCAGTCCAATGATCTGGAAAACATTTGCATGTAGACTGTCAACTTTGCGACGAAGTCAAGTGATGCAGTTTTTGTACACATTCCTGGAAGTCAAATTATACCATTTGTTGCAGCTTTGACTAGAATAGGCATTCAAAGTAGGTGGCTTGAAGGTCACAGAAACGTGTTGCAATTCCATCCCTTCTCCCTCTTGCTGTAAACCAGTGGTCTTATACCACCTTCTCACACAGCATGTGGTACAGCCTGTATCAATGCTACAGGTAAGGAAATGGGAGTGTTTAAAACAGATCAAATGTAAGGAAACTTTAACATTTCAGATTGTACAATTTTAGTTGAGCGTTTCAACAATTTCTGAAAACACTTATAAAATGGACAAAGACCACATGACTGAGTTCTTCTCACATATTTTAATAAAGGGAAAAGTACAGTTTTTCAAGCAATTAAGGTTAAATTGCATTAGTAAATCAAAATTGGTTTGACTAATATGGTCGTCAGCTTCTGATCGGAATAACACAACAGGACAAAATGCTACACTTCAGAAAAAGCAAATATGTGAGTAAATAAAATCAGAAATAGGTTTGGAGGTGGTTCAGTGAAGGTTCACTAGGTTGGCCCCTGGGATGAGGGGGTTGTCCTATGATGTGAGGCTAAGTACATCAGGCTTCCATTCTCCGGAGTTTAGAAGAGAGAGAGAGAGGTGATCTCATTGAAACCCACAAAGTTTTGAGGAGGCTTGAGAGGGTAGGCGCTGGGAGATTGTTTCCGCGGGTTGGGGAGTCTAAAACATTGGTGCAGTCTCAGGATAAGGGGCCGATCGTTTAGGACTGAGATGAGGAGAAATTACTTCACTTAAGGGGTTGTGAATCTTTGGAATCCTCTATCCCAGAAGGTTGTGGTTGCTCCATTGTTGAATACATTTAAGGCTGAGCTAGACAGGTTTTTGGTCTCTCAGGAAATTAAGAGATATGGGGAGCGGGCAGGAAAATGGAGTTGAAACCCAAGATCAGCCACGATTGTATTGAGTGGCGGAGCAGGCTCGACAGGCTACATGGTCTACTCCTGCTCCTATTCTTGTGTCCTTGTGAAAATGCTGGAAAGACTCAGCAGGTAAGGCAGCATCTGTGGAGTGAGAGTTACCATTTGAGGTTAGTGATATTTTGTCAGAACTGGGAAAAGTTAGAAATGCAACAGGTTTGAAGTACAGAGGCAGGGAAAGGATGGGGGTGGGGGGGGGTTGCTGTGCAGGGAGAATGAAGAGTGAAGATCTGTGATTGGATGAATAACCAGGGTGATTAAATGACTTGTCAGATACTGAAGCAGTCTGTGTCCATGTGCAGCAGGACCTGGACAATATTAAGGCTTGGATTGATTTATGGAAAGTAACATTCGTACCAAATAAGTGCCAGGCAATGACTACCTCCAACAAGAAAGAATCCAACCATCCCCTGTTGACATTCAATATTCAATGGCATTGCCATCGCTGTATCCCCCACCATCAACATCCTGGGGGTTACCATTGATAAGAAGCTTAATTGGACCAGCCATATAAATAATGTGGCTACAAGAGCAGGTCAAAAGCTGGGAATTCTGCGGCAAGCAACTCACCTTTTGACTTATCAAAGCCTGTCTGCCATTTACAAGACACACGTCTGTAGTATGATGGAATATTCTCCACTTGGTTTGATGAAGCACTCAAGAAGCTTGATACCATCCAGAACAAAGCATTCCACTTGATTAGCACCCCATTCACGACCACCACACCATGTACCATCTATAAGATGCATTGCAGCAACTCTTCTTCAACAGCACTTTCCAAACCCATGACTTCCACCGCCTATACTGCCAGATAAGAGTAGTGGATATAGATTCTTTATTAGTGTTTAAGATGGGGGAGAAGATAAACTGAAACTCCAAATTTCCTTCCCTACTGTATGCAATCAGTATGGTTGTTTTGGAAAGGTAGATATTTCTGTTTTAAGCCCCCATTAGCATGTGGTCAATTTAAAGAACCAGCAGCAAACTTTCATCAGTTTAAAAAAAAAGATAATTTATTCACACACTCACCATGTCTAAATACTATGTCGATCACTCAGCACTCATGCACATTCAAGAAAAAAATAGTTAATGAGAATAGAGGACTTCAACAAGTTGTAAACAAAAGACCAGTTCATAATTCATATGTCTAGCTTATTGTAGGAAGACAGTCTCTGTGGGTCCAGTGAAGAAGGAAGTCTTTTCAACTCTTGAGTTGTAGTTTAGATGAGTTCAGACAGCTGGAGTCAGATATCAGGATTATCACAGGATTCTCTTGAAACGATGAATGTTCAGCAGCTCATGAAGTTAGGTGCTTGAGGCTTTCATATCAGAAGGTCCAATTTTTTTTTTTTACAGGCGGACTTGGGTGTAGGAATCAGGTTACAAGGCTTTTGACTACAGCCTCTAGGTTCTAGAAGAGCAAAGATGACAGTGCTTTTTCAGCAGCTGCTATCTCTTTTGGTGTTCTTCTGCAGGCTGCCTAGAACTTCAGATCAAAACACTATCTCCAGCTCCTTTCAGTCACATGACCAATACTGGTATTGTTTAACCATAATGGTTTTTTAAAATTCATTCATGGATGTGGGCTTCGCTGGCTGGACCAGCATTTATTGCCCATCCTAGCTGCCCTTGAGAAGGTGGTGGTGAGCTGCAGTCCACGTGGTGTAGGTACACCCACACTGCTGTTAGGGAGTTCCAGGATTTTGACCCAGCGACAGTGAAGGAGCGGTGATATATTTCAAAGTCAGGATGGTGAGTGACTTGGAGGGGAACTTCTAGGTGGTGGTTTTCCCATCTATCTGCTGCCCTTGTCCTTCTAGATGGTAGTGGTCGTGAGTTTGGAAGGTGCTGTCGAAGGAGCCTTGGTGAATCCCCGCAGTGCATCTTGTAGATAGTACACACTGCTGCTACTGTGCGTTAGTGGTGGAGGGAGTGAATGTTTGTGGATGTGGTGCCAATGAAGCGGGCTACTTTGTCCTGGATGGTGTCAAACTTCTTGAATGTTCTGGGAGCTGCACTCATCCAGGCAAGTGGGGAGTATTCCATCACACTCCTGACTTGTGCCTTGTAAATGGTGGACAAGCTTTCGGGAGCCAGGAGGTGGGTTACCTGCCACAGGATTCCTAGCCTCTGACCTGCTCTTGTAGCCACAAGGTCTAGGTATGACTCCAACAGTGGAGTTTTCCCCGATTCCCGTTGGCTCCAACCAGCAGAGAGTTTTCCCCCCGATTCCCATTGACTCGTTTTAAGGATCCTTGATGCTACATTGTCAAATGCTGCCTTGATGTTAAGGGCATTCATTCTCACCTCACGAGTTTAGCTGTTTTGTTCATGTTTGAACCAAGGCTGTAATGAGGTTAAGAGCTGAGTGGCCCTGGCAGAACCCAAACTGGGCGTCAGTGAGCAGTTATTGCTAAGCAAGTGCTGCTTGATAACACGGTTGGTGACCCTTTCCATTACTTTACTGTAGAGAGTAGATGGATGGGGTGGTAATTGGCTGGGTTGGACTTGTCCTGCTTTGTGTGTACAGGACATACCTGGGCAATTTTCCACATAGCCAGGTCGATTCCAGTGTTGTAGCCGGAAGTCCAAAGACATCACTACACGATAGGAGATAGATGGTGGTCTTTCACACTTGTGGTCAACTGGTCTTGTCAGCTCTCTTATATTTGACCACAAACCTGAAGACAGAGTTTAGAAGTCCATCGATTCCATCCTTGGAGTGAACTTGGAACTTCCATCATGAGGTCAGAAGTGGGGATGTTCCCTGATGATTGCACAAAGTTCAGCACCATTCACAATTCCTCAGATACTGAAGCAGTCCATGTCCAAATGCAGCAAAACCTGCACAACATCCAGGCTCGGGCTGACATGTGGCAAGTAACATTTGCACCACACAAATGCCAGGCAATGACCATCTCCAACAAAAGAGAATCTAACCATTGCCCCTTGACATTCAATGGCATTACCACTACTGAATCCCCCACTATCAACATTCTGGAGGTCACGATTGACCAGAAACTGAGCTGGACTAGCCATATGAATACTGTGGCTACAAGAACAGGTAAAGTGGGAATCCTGCAGGGAGCAACTCACCTCATGACCCCCAAAGGTTGTCCACCATCTACAAGGTACAAGTCAGGAGTATGATGGAATATTCTCCACTTACCTGGATGAGTGCAGGTCCAACAATATTAAAACATGACACCATCCAGGACAAAGCAGCCCACTTGATTTGCGTCCCTTCGACAAACATCCCACTCCCTCCACCACTGATGAACAGTGGCAGCAGTATGTACCATCTACAAGATGCACTGCTGAAACTCACTAAGATTCCTTAAGATAGCACCTTCTAAATCCATGACCACTGCCATCTAGGACAAGGGCAGCAGATACACATGGGAAATCACCACCTGGAAGTTCCCCTCCAAGCCACTCACCATCCTGACTTGGAAATATCACTATTCCTTCGCTGTCACGAGGTCACAATCCTGGAACTCCCTCCCTAACAGCAGGGTGGGCGGACCTACTCCACATGAACTGCTGCAGTTCAAGACAACAGCTCACCACCTTCAAGGGCAATTAGAGATGGGCAATAAATGCTGGCCTAACCAGCGATCTCTGCATCCCATGAATTAATTAAAAAATGGCAGGTGTGAATTTCACAAAGGAGTGCTGTCTAGGCACATCCATTCAAAGTCACCCCACCCAGGATGACTCAATTAGGAAATCCTGGAAATGTGTCCATTTTAAAATATACAGTCATTTGGTGTGAGAATTAGCCTTCAAAAGGAAACTGAGTAAATACCTGAAAAAATGGCAAAAGCAGAGTGGAACTAACTGGATTGGCATTTGAAAGAGCTTGTACAAGCTTAGTGGGCTAAATGGCCTCTTCCTGTGCAGTATTATTCCAAGATTCTTTAAAAGATAGGTCCAGAGGTATAAATCAAAATAGAATCAACAGCTGCCACCCCAAAGCAGAGGTTATAATCTGGATTTTAAGAACACATCAAGAATGGAAGGTTGTTAAATGCCTGAAAAAAGTGCTGTACCTTGAGCCTCATTAAAAAGGACAGTGAGGTCAGAGTGGGTGACAAATTTAAATGACATGAAACTCTTGCGAGTTATCAACAGTCACAGATTGCAACTCTTTCGAGTACAATCACAGTTCTTGGTTTCCAGGAGTGGGACATGAACCCATAACCCTCTGATTCAAAGGCGAGGGTGCTATGAACTGAGCCACAGCTGACTGTGGACTGAATGAAGATGTCTGCAAAACAGTCAACTAATCGGTGTTGGGTCTCCAATATGGAGAAAGCCAAATTGAGGAAATATAAAAAGATTGGTGAATGAAAGCACAGGCAACATAGGATATTGACAAGGACATGGAGGCCTGAGAATGGCAAAACACCCACTCTTGCTAAGGTTAATTATGAAAGCTAAAGATGCCAAGCAAAAATTCAACAAGAATTTCAGCTACCTAAAGGCATGGTATCATTGATGCCTTTGGATAAGCAATGCTCAACTCCCAGGAACTTCTATGTAAGAAGTGTTCATTTGGTGTTAGGATATTTTGGAATAATAAATTAAATGCCCAATATTACTGTCTCCAGCTTTCAAATGTCATTAAAAGGAATTCTCCAAATACTGTGCCCTCTTTTGCTTGGCCAGCTATTTATTGTACAGTAGGCCTGCCCAGTTGGACAGCTAGTGAAAAAATTTGCACCAATTTCATTGGTTGGCAAGGATACAAATAGCTAGAACATCAACCTTCCCCCTCAAGTTCACTGATCAAATTTGCACTAAAGACTGTTATGGGCTCTTTTCCTCTAAGGGAGAAAAAGGTCCATCAATTTCTGATTTGCTTCACCTGAACAGAAGCATCCATCACCAAGTTAAGGAACACAATTGAAGTACAAGTAGGGGAAAGAACCAGCCTTCACTCCCAGCAACACCCCCCACATCTTATTAAAATGATCCTAAGTTTCAATGGTTACAAAAGTACTCTGCTGCATTTACAAGTGCTTTTATTCAGACAAAGCAAGACAGTACAACTCTACATTGCTAACATTTATAAAAATTGCCGCAGTTTTCAAAATCACAATGCTGCTTTATAAAGCTTATGTTTTGAGATTTCAACCTTTTAATCAACCTCTCCCACATGAGTGCAGGTAAGTCTGGATCACGATTTACAAAGTACTAATATTAAAAGTTACAAAATTTTTTCATTAAACTTCTGAAGACAATTATGCCGGGCAGCTGAGGTTCATGAAGGATTAAACTTCCAGCTTGGATTATACTGTAGCATTTGCTGGATATATGGCATGTTAAACTGGCGAATTTGCAGCTTTAACTTCCAGGGGAACCAAAAGTTGTTGCTGAGGCCACAACGTTAGTGGGCTTACTATTGGCCATAACTGCCAATTGAAGTTCTGGAAGTGACCAGTTCTTGGGGTTATTTTGAAGAGGCCTTGAACAAAAAAAAAATTCAAGACAAACAGGGTTTGTTCACCCCCCTTCCCCGCAAAATGTTCTTGGACTTACTACATAGAAAAAAAACAACTACAAATACATTCTGTAGTTCAACACTCACTTCTGACTAATTTACAATAGGCACCAACTGGCTTTGCAATTCCAGAATGTTTACCAGTAAAAAGCATTATTGCTCCCATTTGGGCAAAAGCAACCCAGCTGAATGTAGATCAATGTGTCTGGCAGTCACATACACTGCAACTGCTGTGGCCCAGTGCCATGAATGGCAACATCTTGGCCTCCTACCCTTGCCACTCCCCTACCCCTGCAGATTTAATGCCATCTTCTGGGGTATTGAAGTTTGACTTAAATACTCCATTGAATTAACAACTCCAAAAGCTAGCAAACCCTGATACAAAAGAACATATTTTATCCACTTGAATCCTCTTCACCAGTAGGCTTCACATGCAGTCCATAGAGTTCTCTGGAACTATGCTCAGGGCACCTCCTGCTCCAAGTCCCTTCAGGGGTGTACAGGTGGGAGGAAGCATTGCATTCGAACATGGATCAACATTTTCAATATCTTCCATTTTTTCACTGGTACCCTCCCAGTTGATGTGGAACCTGGTAACCCTTGGATTAGAGGCCAAAATATTTCGTTGGAGCTAAAAGGAAGAAATGGATAAAATTAATTGCGGATTATGAGACACACCCAGGTCACATTCATGATCAGGTAAGAGATGAAAGGAATTGGATAGCACAGCAAATTATAGGAGACCTGGATTTGAATCCAGTTGAGAATGATAAACGGGTCTTTCTGAAACAAAGGCAGTGAATGAGGAGTGAGAACAAAATCCTCTTAATTTAAACCATGAAAAGCTTGCTACTGGCTATTCAAATTGTCTACATGGGATTAAAACTAAAACATCTTCCTCTCAAAAACCTATTGATTACAGACAGTCAGGAAGGAAACATGGATTGCAGTAGTTCTCACCTTTCCAATAGCACGTTACGCTATGGGCACATCAGAGTTTTAAGCACAAAAATCTAGATTAACACTAGTGCAGTTGGAGATGGTGTCTTTCAGGTGGCACATTAAAACGAGGACTTGCCTGCCCTCAAGTGGATGTGAAAGCTCCCATGGTGCAATTTATTTAATGCATTAATTTAAGAGCAGAAGAGCACAATAAAGTGTTGCGTCCACTCCTGGGCACTGCACTTTCAAAAGCATGCAAAAGCTTTAGAAGGACATCAATTTAAAGTGATTAGCAAAGGAACCAAAAGGTAACATGAGGAAAACTTTACAGTGAGTTGTTAGGAGGTGGAATATATTGAGAGGATGGAGGAGAAAGTACCATTCTAATTTTGAATGAATGCACAATAATTTAGATTCAGATGAATCAATTTGACAAGGTGTGTCTTGGTTAACTTCTTGCAAACACACTATTAAAACAGATTATCTGGTCGTCATCATCCATGAGGTGCATTGCCTCAACTTAATCTTGTTAAAAGAAAGTGTTCCTCCAAAAGAGCTAGCCTATGTCGCTGAAGTCTTTACTTTATAATGTTGTGAATATCTAATTCATGGTTCATGTGTTTTAGGAATTAAAGTTTAGATACTAAAACTATTAACTATAGAAAATGGGATAAATGCAATTAAAGCAAGCTTGGAGCCTATTTCTTGCTTACCTTATTTTAAGTGCAAGTCTACCTGCTATTTAGCATTTGGTTTCAGGACATTTCATCGCCCTGGATCGGACTTCTATACACTGCCGCAGAGTGTCCTGTTAAGGATAGCAGGTCCCTTTGCTCTGGGAGAGGAGTACGCCAGGGCTGCCCAATTGTATTCTATCTGCGCGTGGAGCCTTTCCTGCACCTCTTGCTGAGGAGGTTGTCAGGATTAGTTCTGCACAGGCCAGGCATCGGGGTGGTCCCCTCTGCTTATGCTGATGACGCTCCTCACATTCACTGACCCGGCTGACCTGCCAAGGATGTAAGGGTGCCAGGTCTACTCTGCCAGGATCAACAGGGACAAGTGTTCTGGACTCCTGGTTGGTCGGTGGCAGATGGACCCAAGGAGCTCAGGCCTTTCACCTGGAGCAGGACCAGTCTCCTCCACCTGAGGATCCACCTCTGCCCTGCTGAGGAATCCTGGCTGGTGAACTGGCAGGAGCTGGAGGCCAAAGTCACCACTCGCCTGCAGCACTGGACAGGACTGCTCAGAGTGCTGGTCGTAAACCAGCTGATTGCCACCATATTGTGCTATTGGCTGGTCACTTTGACCCCTCCCCTGGATTGTGACAAAATCCAGAGAACGCTCATCAATTTCGTCTGGGACAAAAGGCTGCACTGGGTCGCTGCCGAGGTTCCGAGTCTCCCACTTTGAAAGGGCGGTGAGGCACTGGTGTGCCTATACACCCAGGTGGCAACTTTCCGCCTTCAGGCCCTGCAGCGATACCTTAACGTCGAGCCCCCTCCGAGATGACGTGCCCTGGCGACGTATTTTTTCCCGCCAGGTGCACGGCCTGAATAGTGACGTGGGGCTCCTGTTCGTAGACCCGAAGGGCCTTTGTGGCTCCTTGCAGGTGTTGTCTGTCTTTTACCGGGAGCTGATCAAAGTCTGGAACATGGTTGCCTTGCGCTGCAGCTCTCCACCGTCAGGAGTAGCGGCTCTAGTCAGAGAGGAGGGCTGTGGGTGCCAGGGTGACTAGGATCAGGGACATGCTGGGTGGAGTGGGCTGGATGATTCCACAGGAGTTGACGCGTCACGTGTCGGTAGACATCCAGCTCGCAGTCATGCTCGGCCCCAAAGTCATTCTGGGTCTCGAGGTGGCATGGTGGACTTCTGCCTGAGCATACCAGTTTGGACAGAATTCCACACTGGCCCCAAACCCTCCCTCGGGAGCTGGAGCACCCCAACCAGAGTTGCCTCGTGGAAATAGCCTTTAGCATGGTGCAGAGGGGTTTCCTGTAAGGGCTGCTGCACACCCTTCTTCCTTGCCCGCTGCCCAGGCACACCCTGGCATGCCTTGTTGCCATTCGGTAGCAGGGGTTCTCAGTGGGAGGCCATCTACTGCGTTGTCCTCCCACTTTCCATCAGGGACCTGGGGTGGAGGGTGTTGCATGCAGCAGTCACATACAATTGTAGGATGTGTTGGATCACAGACTCCCAAGATGATTTTTTTTTTGCAGCCTTGTGGAGTCTGTGGACCACATGTTAGTTGTTGTAGGCTGCACCCCCTTTTTTGTTTCTTGAAAAATCTTTTGCCTGTGTCTTTTTTGCACTTCAGTCCCACACTCCTGATCTACAGGCACCTGGTGCAGGGGGGAGAGAAAGAGTTGGGAGGAAGGAGGATCCCGTGAACCTGCTCCTGTGCCTGGCCAGTTGGCCATCAACAGGTCCAGGCAGCGGGTGATCAAGGGGGTCATCTGACCCGGCTGTCTGCCCTTTTTCCATGGCTATGTTCGCAGCTGGGTGTCCCTGGAGAGGGAGCATGCAGTATCTGCTGGCAACGTCGAGGCCTTCCGTGCTCGGTGGACACTGGGGTGTTTTATCGACCCCCTTAATCACATTGAGTTAATGTTGGTAAGTTTCCTTTAAATTTTGTCTTTTGTTTTTACAGTTCCCCTTTAAGGGGCTGCCTTTTAATTTGTCCCCCAATTTGTTAATTTAGTTTGGACATGAAAGAGTTCTACATGCCGTTTTACAAAGAGCTGGAAACATGTCTCTAATCCTTGCAGTAAGGGCAATCCAGAGGGACGTGTGTGTTTTGGGTGGTAGAGCTAAATTAGTTTAAAAAGCATTTAGTAAACTCTTGAAAGGTTGCAAAACTCATTTACTTCATCAGATCAAAAGGGAAATTGTAAGAGGGATAATTAATGTAAAGGTCAGTTTGAGTATAGCCCAGGCTATGTTGTTATGGAGATGGAGGAGCTTGGGAGGTTCTCTGGTTTCAGTTTATCTGGATGTTTAGCTGAGAATTAGCTGCAGAGTGGACCTCATGTGGTTTGCAACTCAGAAGTTAACCAAAATAAATGGCAGCATTTTACTCTACTTACAGTTCAGGTCTCACTTCATCACTGACCACAGTGAAGGCAGTTGAGGCATTATCTCAGTTTGAACCTAGAGGAACAGAAGCTGAAAGGCTGCCTAGTTTGAAGCGAGTGGATAATCTACAATAGGCTTCTGCCTTATTGCAAGAAAGTAAGTGGAGTAGTAGTAGGAAAAGTAACCAGAGCAAGGGAATGAGGCCACCACAGTTAAGAGAGGATTAAAGAAAGGGTAAATGTAAAAATGTGAAAGTGTAGTGTAGTTCCATTGATAATGATGAGGTCTTCAGATTTCTTTAAATGTTAGTCACTAAACTGATCATAACAATAAGCTAAAGCAAAACAAATTAATCATCCATCAATGCTTTGATATTATAACTGGAGACAACCCTGATATATAGTGGCTGTGCTCATTCCTGTGTGGTGGGTACTGTACTACAAACATCAAGTTAGCAGCAGACTGTCTTGGGTCCACATAAACAGAATTAAATACCTCAATTCCATTTATCATTTGATGTTACATGATGGTCAGTGTCAAATCATCAGGATGGATCCATGGAACATTGCATGTTAAAAGCTTCAAAGTTTACTCTGCAGCTAACCTATACCGTATGTAATGAATGGAGTGCTACGTCCCAACACTTAACACCCAAAGCCTGTAATTTAGTCAGTGGCAAAATGCACCAGCCTGGAAAAGGCAGTCACATACTCAGTTTGGGTTCTGCCAGGGCCACTCCACTCCTGACTCATTACATCCTTGGTCCAAACATGGATGGGAGAGAGGGAGAGAGAGAGGGGAGAGAGAGAGAGAGAGAGGGGAGAGAGAGAGAGAGAGAGAGAGGGAGAGAGAGAGAGAGAGAGAGAGAGAGAGAGAGAGGGGAGAGAGAGAGAGAGGGGAGAGAGGAGAGAGAGAGGGGAGAGAGAGAGAGAGAGAGAGGGGAGAGAGAGAGCCCTTGACATCAAGGTAGCATTTGACTAAATATGGCATCAAGGAGCCCTAGCAAAACTGGAGTCATTGGGATTAAGGGGGAAACACTCCCAGCAATCAGTCATGTCTAGCACAAAGCAAGACGGCTGTGTTTGCTGGAGGTCATCATCATAGTCCCAGGATATCACTGCAGGAGTTCCTTAGGGTAGTGTCCATAGTAGGGTAGTAGCCAAGCCATCTTCAGCTGCTTCAATGACCTTCCCTCCATAAAAAGGTCAGAAGCTGGAGCGTTCACTGACGATTGCACATGTTCAGAACCATTCAACTCCTCAAACTGAAGCAGTCCATGCCCATATGCACAAGACCTGGGCAACATTCAGGCTTGGGACAAGGAGAGGCAACATCTGTGCCAGTCAAATGACAGGCAATGACCATCTCCAACGAGAGAGAATCTAACCATATCCCCATGACATTCAATGGTATTACCATCGCTGAATTCCCCCACTATTGACATCCTGGGGGGTTACCATTGGCCAGAAGCAGAACTGGACTAGCCATATAAATTCGGAAGCTACAAGCACAGTCAGAGGCTGGGAATTCTTCAGCAATTAGCTCAATTCCTGACTCCCCAAAGCTTGTCCACCATTTACAAGGCACAAGTCAGGAATGTGGCAGAATAATCTCCACTTGCCCAGATAAGTGCAGCTCTAACAGAACTCAAGCTTGACATAATCCAGGACAAGGCAGCCCAGTTCATTCCCTCCACCATCCACACATTGGCAGCAGTGGTTACCCATCTACAAGACACATTGCAACAACTCATCAGCAACTTCCAAACCCACGACTTCTACCACCTAGAAGGACAAGGGCAGCAGGTGCACAACAACACTACTTGCAATTTCCCCTCCAAGTAACACACCATCCTGACTCGGAACGATATTGCCATTCCTTCACTTTTGCTCGATCAAAATCCTGGAACTCCTTTCCCAACAATTAGAAATGGCCTAGCCCAATCTTGTGGACATTCAACTGAATGCAGTGCTGATAAACTGGGATTCTCTGATCAATACCCCTCTATTCTAGCTCCCTCAAGACTTGCATGTGTCGATTGGGAATGACCGCCCATGAGCAGATAGTGTTTTTTTATGTCCTTCAGGCTGGGAAACAGCCCTGCACAGAAGAAAAGGAAGCAAGGTGAAGTGGTGCAAAACTGCAGATCAGGTGACCTGAACCAGAACACCATTGTGCTAAAGGTGTCCCAGGGAACAGGACACAGATCCCAGGTGGTGGTCCCTGGCAGGGACAAAGATAGGGATCAGAAACAGGCCCCAGGGAACAGTTTCAGGTAAGGGACAAGGACAGAAATCAGAAACAGAGAAGCTGAAAGGAAGGAACAGAGAAATAGGCTCCAAATTAAAGAGAGCTGCAGGGAGCAGACTTGAAGTGAAATGGCTTGACAGAAGCCCTGAAGATCAGAGGATGCAGCTGAAAATTGGTGACTCCATACTTTGGGCCTTGGGGGCCCTTTAGAGCAGTGGTGTTCTGCTTGGCACAGCTGAAGATCTCAGTGTGCTTGAAAGGCGAAGCTTGATTATATTCAGAGGTCCAGGGGAAAGGGAATCTCAGAAGGCGAGATTGAAACCCTGGAGGTAGATTCTTGAAGTTGTCCAAGCGGGAATGACTTTTGTAAAGAACTCCAGGGAGAGTTCTTCAAAATGTGGAGACTGGGGAACCCTTGTGACAATTAATGAGACTCATTGGCTCAGTGTGACAAATGTGTGGGGGTTTGAGAAATCCATGGAATCTGCTTGGGTCGCATTTACTTTGGAGTGTAGTTCATACTCATGCTCCTCACACTTACCCTGAATGTTAAGAGTACAAGATCGATACTGTAAATTGTATCTTTCTGAAGTTGTTTTGTGTCTATAGGGATATTGCTGGGGTAAAAGGAAGAGTGTGATTTAGTGCGATTTGAACCATCTTGTGTTTGTATTGAGATTTTTCCAAACCCGTGTTGTGTAATAGTTTATTTTTCTTGTTTGTTAAAAGGTTTTATTCTGCATTAAAAGTTCATCAGCAGACTGAATTGTTCAATAACTTTCCTCCATGGTTTAAAATTTTTTTTAGGATCTATCAAGCCAGGTTTCACTCTGGGGTCTGACTTGTCCAGTATGATCATCAACTGGGGCTGCAACAGCTTGATGAAACCATCCACATTGCACCTCACTCACTGATGTTTCCATCTCAGCAACCCATATGAAGCAACCTTCACTGAGCAAGAACTACCATCAGATAGCTTTCAAAATCAAGGAATGGGTAACAGGAAGTCACTAAGTTCCTGTGACAAACCCCACCTGTCAAATAGCAGGCTCTGAGCCACCACTCTAAGTGTGGTCCTGACTAGGAACAGGTTCAGGACATGCCAGGACCCCTTTGCAGCCAAGCTCTACCACAGGGGCCTCAGTACAAACCCCTTATGCACTTGTGGGGAGACAATGATGCATATTACCTAGGAGTGTCTCCTCTACAAAGTGGTGGACTAATCACCTTTAACTCAGCAAGTGAGAAGGCCATCACTTTGCTCAGTGATTTGCATTTAGTAAATAAACAGTGGCAAAGGGACAGTGAGGCCAGGGGCAAAGAATTTTGCACAGATCAATTGATAAGAATTCTTGAGGTCCAACAGATTGTAGCATTGTTTAATGGAGATTTCTAGCACTGAGCTGTAGTGACATTAAGCAGTCTAAACAGCCAATCACATTAAAGCAGTTTCAGAAAGAAACCAGGAAGTGAAAACATTAATAATCAATCCGCTTGGAAAAATTTTTGGTGTAATAAGATTGGGACAAACTCCTGAGGTTACGGTAGAAGTTCAAATACTGTGAACAATCTAGTAATTAGTCAAATTTAATCAGTCAACATTTTTCAATTCAGTAGTTACCCAGATCACTGTTTGAAACCTAGTTATGCCTCTGAGTAAGGATTAACTATGGAGTTTCCAATAATGATTAGAGTGGAAGGAGGATGTTTGCTAGATTAATTGATCACCAATCACCAGTTATGGGGGAGGGGGGCAGTGGCAGTCTAAAGCATGGTCTATGGTAAGCGGTGAATGACAGGCCACAACTTCAGGATTTCCATATTCATCTATGTACACCAAATCCTGAAGTGGGGGTCAGAACCAGGTGGGAAGTAATAACAAATGCTGACTCTTTGCTGCCACAAGACCTGAAATTTGGATGATTTAATATTTTGCACATACCAGGAACCAGTGAAGGTCAGCAAATACAGGGTTGATGGGTGCACTGGACTCAAGTGTTAGGACACAGACAGCAAGAGTTTTAGATGGACTTGTGTTTATGGACAGTGTAAGATGGAACAATAAGGGTCAGCTGGGACTTGGGGTAAGCCAGTGTAATGACATCAGGAATCAGGACAGTTCATTGACAAGGTTGAGAAATCGTAGGCATTAGGATCACATGGAGATAGATACAAGAGCTTCTGTTGAATCATCATTAAGCTTTAGTAGGGAAAGACTTTCCTTCACCTAGACTTAGTGCTAAATTAACACCTCACCAAGCACATAGAAAGGTTTGAATAAATTACTTTATCCAGAGCCATGTTTTGCCATACTATTTGAGGCAGAGAACATTCTTCAAGGGAGTCCATGCCAGCTCTCCAGAGCAATCCAGCCAGTCCCATTTTGACACTCTATACCTGTAGCCCTGCAAGTTTATTTCCCTCAAGCACTCATCCAATTTTCTTTTGAAATCATTGATAGTCTCTGCTTCTACCATCCTCTTATTTTGCAACAGGTGCTTTTCACATTCCGCCATCTCTCGCCCAAATGCTTAAATCTTCCCCCTAGTCCTTGAATTGTCAGCTTCTGGGTACAGCTTTTCTTTGTCTACTTGATCTAAACCTGCCATAATCTTGTACACCACTATCAGATTTCCTTTGATTCAAAAGGAGATCAACCCCAGATTTGCCAACCCAACCTTGTAAATAAATTCCCTCATTACTGGCATCATCTGGTAAATCTCCACTACACCCTCACATCCTTACTGAAGTAGTGATCAAAACTGGATGAATACTCCAGTTGTGGCCTAACCAGAGCTTTATTTTGCTACCTTCAAAGATCTATGCATGCAAACCCCCAGGTCCCTCTGCTTGGGTGAACTGTGTCATTTAGTTTACATTGCTTGTCCCAATTCCTTCTGCCAAGATGCATCACCTCACTTCTGTATTCCATCTGTCACTTGTCTGGCCATTCTGCAAGCAGAACTATGTCCTGTTACAGTCAATGGGTACCACCATTGCCACACCTCCCAAGTTTGGAATTACCAAAATTGAAATTTTACTGTATTCCAACACCCAGGACATCTACATAAAAGCACTGGTCTAGCACTGAACCTTGGGGAACATCACTGCCTCCAATCCACCAGTCTCAAAACAACATTTACAACTCTTTCAATCCTTACCCAAGCTGACACAAGCTACCATTACATTAGGTTCAATTTTGTTAAGCAATCTTTTGTGGGTACTTTATCAAACATTTTCTTAAAATCCACAGATGAACAGCCACTGCATTTCCTTCATCAGCCTTTGCTGTTACTTCCAAAAATTCAATTAGATCAGTCAAACATGATCTGCCTTTTATGAATGTGACAGTTCTTAATTAACTCAAGCCTGTCAATTTTTTTTTGTTGATTGTTTTTCAAACCTCACTTACTATGTTAAGCTGACCAACCTGTAGTTACTAGGAATTTCCCTGTACCCTTTAAGAAAGCTACATTTGCTTTGCCACTTTCCAATCCTGACATCTCCCATATCTAGGAGAGACTGGAAGATTATGGCTAGCTATCTGCATCCCACTTCCTGTAGCAATCCAGGAGGCAAGCCATCTAGAACAGGCAACTTATTCACTGCATCAAATTTCACCCCATCCATAACCTTCAACAATGCTGCTTCTGCCAATATTTTGTTAGCACTCTCTTCCTTAGACACTGATATGAATATAATGATTGAAGCATGAAAGACCTTGAGGGGTCTTGAGAGTGGATAGAGAGAATGTTTCCTCTTGTGGGAGGATCTAGTACTGGGGCCACTGTTTAAAAATAAGGGGGCGCCTATTCAGGACAGATGAGGAGAACTTATGTTCCCCCCATGGTTTGAGAGTCTTTGGAACTCTTCCTCAAAAGGTGGTGGAAGCAGAGTCCTTGCTATTTTTAAGGCAGAGGTAGACAGATTTATCATATGCAAGGGGGAAAAAGGCTTTCAGGGTAGGCAGGAATGGGGAATGGAGGTTGAAATCAGATCGGCCATGATCTTATTGAATGGTGGGCCAGGATTGAAGGGCTGAGTGGCCTACTTCTGCTCCTAATTTGTATGTTCACACAAAGCACTCAAGTATTCGAGCCTTGTCCTGAATCTTCAAGCATACATTACCCTTTGTCCTTCAAGTGCCCACCCAACCCCTTAATATTTACATGCTGGTCAAAGATTTGATTTACACTTTGTTAACTATCGTTCTATTTTCATTCTCCCTTAATGCCAGTCTTATTTTTCTCTTCAACTGTCAACTTATTCAATTTGCTCAATTGAAGAATTCACCTGACATGCATCACACCCTCCATTTCATCATATTCTCCATCTCCCATATCATCCAAGGAGCCCTGGCTTAGGTTGCCTTGTCTCTTTCTCATTGGGATGTACCTAGCCTGTAGCTAGGATCAGAAGAGGGATGCAAATAATGTGCTCACACACATGTACTGTTACACTAAAAAATTTAATAATCAAGGTTGGTGAACTGCAGGTGCAGATAGCCACGTGGGAATATCATGGCAATAAAGGAGACTGGACTCAAGGGGCATGACTCAAGTACTAAACAATCCTGGATACAGGTTTTCAGGAAAGATAGGCAAAGGAATACATAATAAATGGGAGGTTACCAGAGGTGTAGAGGAAGTGAGGGACCTTGGAGTGAGCATCCACAGATCCTTGAAGGTAGCAGGACAGATCGATAAGGTGGCTAAGGCAGCACACGGAATCCTTTCAATTATTAGCCAAAGCATAGAATACAAGAGCAGAGAGGTTATGCTGAAACTATATAAAACATTAATTAGGCCACAATTTGAGTACTGTGCAGTTCTGGCCACCTCATTACAGAAAGGATGTAATTGAATTAGAGGGCACATAGGAGATTTACAAGGATGTTGCCAGGACTGGAAAACTAACTATGAGGAAAGATTGGATTAGCCTGGGGTTTGTTTCTCCTTGGAACAGAGGAAGCTGAGGGAAGATTTAATTGAGATGTACAAAATTGAGGGGCCTGGATAAAGAGGATGGGAAGGGCCTATTTACTTTAGCGGAGAGGTCAGTGACTAGGGTGGCATAGATTTAAAGTGATTGGTAGATTTAAGGGGAGATAACATTTTTTCACCCAAAGGGCTGTACAGGTCTGAACCCTCGACTCATTTACAAAAGGTGCCTGGATATGCACCTTAAGTGCCATAACCTGCAGGGCTACAGACCAAATGCTGGAAAGCGGGATTATGCTGAGTGGCTTGTTGTTCAGCTGGTGCAGACACGATGGACCAAGTGGCCTCTTTCTGTGGCGTATACTTCACTATGGAATCATAAAAAGTTAAGAAAGGAGGAGGGCTACAGCATTGATCGAGGAGAATATTACAGTGCTGAAGAGAGGATGTCCTAGAGGGGTCAATGACAGAATCTGGCTAGAATTAAGAAACTATTGGCTGTATTCTATGGGTCACTAACCAATGCAGAAGATAGAAGAGCAAATTTGCAGGGTAATTAGACAAGTGTCAAAGTACAAGGGCAGAGAGGGATTAAGAGTTTTTGAATTGTGTTCAGAAGAATTTTCTTGATCAGTATATTTCTAGCCCAATGAGGTGGCGGCATTGCTGGATCTGGTTCTAAGGAATGAGATGGGACAAGTGGATCAAATGTCAATAGAGGAAAACTTAGGGCAGGGGTTCCCAAACTTTGGGCCACAATCCCTGACGGGGGTTAGAGAGATAGTGTTTGGGGTCGTGACCACCAAGGCAACATGGTGAATATCCGTGACCTGGGAGGCTGTGCAGCTGAGCCAGGAAGGTGAGTGGCAGCTTCAAACTTTACTGTGTTGCTGCTCCTATTGTACAGGCTCTGTAACATGGGCTGGCAACTCTGCTTCACAGGCACCAGGAACTATACTAAAGATGGTGAGGGTAATGGAGGAAGAGGGACTGATTACTGTGCATGGTGTTGCGGTGAGTGGGGGGGTTTGGAAGAGAGAAAAATAGGGCCTGATTACTGGGTGTGGTGGGAGGGAGAGGGGCTTCAGAGTCTTCTTTCACTGGGAAATATGGAGAGCTTGGCTTAAGCAAACTTATAAAAATGTTAATGTTTTATGTACTAAAACAAATATTCATATTTATGATGCAAAAGTTGATCCATAGTAAGCAAGCTAACTATATTCTGAAATGTTATCATGTTGCTTTATTACTGTTGTTTTTGCTGACATCTGGGATCACATTAATTTCTAATGTGAAAAATGGGTCACACTGGAAAATAATTTGGGGAAGTACTGTTCTAGACAGTAGCTAGAGAAACTGTTCCATTGCCAGAAGGGTCAAGAACCACAGGACACTGATCTAAGATGAAGGTACAGCATGGATGCTGGCAAGCGACATTATTGTAGATCTCACTAATAGACCAAATGTACTCAGGATAGTGAGGCAGCTTTGCAAGGCAGCTAAACCACTAATATTTGTTAGCAACACTTAGGTTGAGCGTTTTCCTGCACCAACTTCCTCCCTACTTGTGTAAAAGACCACTGCATCTTGTGTAAAGCTTACCTTGGCATAGTCGGGTTTCATTGGTGGGTTCTCCTTTAATTCAGGATCCGTGTATTCATTATTCACGTAATACCCTACTCGAATGAACTCCTGATCTCTGTATGTGCAAGTGATCAGCACCACTGTCACACCAACTGCATCTGCATCTGGGATGAGACTTGCATTTGGGGCATCAGCCTAGAATATTAAAGGAGGACCATGAGATCTGTACAATTCAGAAATCTACATAAATACTGTGTAACTCAAGCATAAAGCCCATAAGAAAACCATATCATGTAAAGACAAGCCCAGCACGATACCCAGTCATCCAAGACCAGTCCTTAACAACCCAAACCCCAGTCATATCTTCTACAGTGAAACTTACATTTCCTCGGCAGAAAGCCACAATAATTCATTGTCTTGTCAAATCATCTTTTGTGTAGCACATTAGGGGGCAAAGTCAAATGAATTCTCTTGATTCCTGCAGTCTCCAGCCTCCATAAACTGAAGCAACACAGTTCTGTCCACATTCTCACCTTTTCAGGTTATGGCCTCCTAACGCTAGCCCATCCTCAAAACAATTCTGGGCTTAAACAAAAATTTCCAATTACAAGCTACGTTTGAAGGTTCCCAATCACATCGTCAGGATATGAACCCAACATCCTCCAGCTGAAGCTTTAGCATCCAAATCTTTAAGCAGGCAGAACGTCAGCTTTGTCTTTCCAATTCCACCACTGCCTGGGACAACCGATTCAGAAAGGAAATAGGCCAATACTGGGGTCAATACTGGGAGGCTGTTCGGTGTCCAAGGCCTGCCTTCTGGGTAGAAGCTTCAAGAGTCACATTTGAACTGCCTGCCCTATAAATAACCAAGATGCTGCATCTACCAATGAGGAAAGATAAGGGGACAGGTTTAAAAGGTGCTTGACAAAACCAGAGCCAACATGAGGAAAATGTCCAGAGTTGTTGGAATTTGCACTGCCTTATAGGCTAGTGGAATTATTTAATAGTAGCTTTCAAAGGGGAAATTTTATAAATATGAGATATAATTATAACGATATGGAGAAACAGCAGGACTAAGAAGATTGCTCTTTGAAAGAAAGAGCCAGCGGAGGCTATGGGCTGAATAGCCTTCTCCTAAGCTGCACTTTTGAGTCTTAAAGCCAATGACAGTACAGGGAGAATCTGGATGACACAGAAGTGTTAAAGCAGTGCCACTGACTGGAGGCTGTAATTGAGGGCAATTTTACAAAGGCAGTTTCATTATAAATGTGGATAAAGGAATTTATAATGGAAAGAGAAAAATGCAATGCCCCATTGGATAAAAGAAATAGCAAGTGTTCAAGTCTTCACAGCCACTTTAAAATGTAGGATTTTTTTTAAAGCTGGAAGGCGACTGGGAGTACATGGCAAGATTACAACATCAGATCCCACATTTACAGAACATACTATTGCACTGAAATTACAGCTGAACTGATACTCCAGTACAAATACCCTTTCACCTCTGCTGACAACACTGCTCATGAAATACTTATTCAGAGTGAAATGTTCAAAGATGAAAGTGCATCAAGCTTTCAATGATTGAGATTAAGTTGCAAAGAGGTTCACTTGTTTTTAAAATGCACATTGCTGAAGCAATAAAATAGAATGTTCTAGGATGTTTTTCAGAACCTATTGTAAAAGACACACTGAAGAAAACTGCACTCTACATCTAGCTTGTACAGCAGTTATACAGCAGCTGCAGTGCGCATGTCAATCTGGGAGTGTTGATGGCACTACTGGACAGCAGCATTCATCACTGAACAAACGTTTCTTCCTCCCCAAACTTCCAGGCAACAGAAGATCAAATCAGTAGCTACTGGGTTTGCAGAATTGATGAGACAATCCACTGTGCAAAACTGGGAAAATCAAACAATTCTGGACTTTTGACAATTCTACTTTATTGAGCTCGTCACATTTCTTGAGACATCTTAGACAATCCTTTAAGGTGGATGTCTATACAAGATTAGAGCCCAAGACACAAAGTTCTTTAAGCTTTGACTCAATGCCATTTAGAAACAGATGAGGGTTCCTGCCTCTACCATTGTTTCAGACAGTCCGAGTTCCAGATCCCACCACCCTCTGGGTGAAAACATTTCTCAACTCTTTTCTACTTTTGTCAGTTACTTTAAAATCTATGCCACCTGATTATTGACCTCTCTGCTAACCAAAAATAAAGGTCCTTCTATCCACTATCCAGGCCGCTCAATTAAAGCACCAAAGAAAAACAACCCCAGCCTATCCAATCTTCCTCAGCTAAGTCTCCACTGCAGCAACTTCAAATTTCCCCTGTACCTTCGCTAGTGTATCGCATCCTTCTTGTAATGCAGTGACCATTCTACCCACCCGACTAGCCTATTGATATCTTCCTGCAGTCTACGACATTTTCTTCATGACCAGCTTTTGTATCATCTGCAAACTTAAACATAGGGGGCAAGATTCCATTTAAATCTTTGATATTTACCACAAAACGTTAAGGACCGACCGAGTCTCTGTGGCACCCCACTGGATACAGCCTTCAAAGCAAGAAGAAAAACAAGGTTGGCTGACAGGTTGCACCTCAAACACCCAAAGCAACACTGCCGCTCACTAGTGCCACATGTAGAAATTTGGTCATAAAATATCAAAGTTTAGATGAAGCTATCCAAAGATTGGATAGATGGATATAGCTGTGAGCTAGAGATGGCTGGAGCTCTGGGCTGGGACAGGATGCAGTTTAAGCCACCCATCTATCAAGCCAGAAAAATCTTGGACTGCAGCAAGCAGTTTTATTCTGAAGTGGATTCCACAGCAGAGTGGAGAGTGTAAAGGTCCTGGGGTAGACCTTTATTGAAGCTACAGCAGTTTGCTTTGTGTATTACTACTGGATTTCATAGTAGAAATCTATAAGGGAGGGTTGCCTGGAAGGGGTTTACTTGCAGGTTTGACCAAGTAGAGTTTTGGGGAATGTTTTGCAAGAATATCTATAATTTTGTACGCTTAAGCTTTTTATTTTTGTTAATAAAACTTTTACTTTTAAAAGCCCAAAAGTACTGGACCTCTTACTGCTGAGATCAGTACGCCATCTTCTCGGTTTTCAGAATGCAAAAAAAGTTATGACCCATAAGCCAAATTTCCATCTGGGATTTGGTTTGCGCAGCAGCTGTGGTCATAGCAGCCTACACCAAGCTAGTATACACATCAATAAAGAGCAAGGGCTACTAACTGGTGAGTTATTAATGACGCATCTTACAATTACCCTACAATCCAGCCCTGACCTGTGACAAGCCACGAGAACAATAACTCCTCATTAGACTCTTGATTAGTTTAAAGCTAATTAATTAGTTTATCCTACCTCCAAAGTGCACTACATTAACTGTGCCCACTTCTGATCAGAGAAGTGCTGTAAATGACAATTGTGCTGCTGGGACAACACAAGTGTACAGGTAATCAACTAAATCATTCAAACATCAACTAAATCATTCAAACACTCAAAAGCTTAGATCAATCATTGCACATCTAGTCACCTACACACAATACATTAGCTGCAGAATTATCAGTGTATTTTACCCAATATTCCATTCAAACACATCAGAAGTTTCTCAGAGGTAGGGGCCACAAGCTACTGTAACTGATCTTACTGCTTGATGAATTAATACAGGAAACCAGATAGAGGCCAGCCTCAAGTAACTAATGGAGTGCAGACCAGATACCAACAACCTACAATTCTAAACTAACAAAGTGCTCAAAAAGGCTCAGCATGACTGGCAACATCCGTGGAGAGAGAAACAGAGTTAACGGTTGAGTCTAATGCGACTCACATTCCTGCAGTTCCACCCGTCAAAACTCTGTTCTATCAGACAGCAACCTCCCCAGGAGCTGCGCCATCATTCAATCCCGCTGGCTGCAATCACCCAAAAAAGTGCCATGTAGCCAACACATCCAATCCTGAGTGCACACCTTGCTTTGCGGCGCACAGGCCATTCAGAAATAACACAAGGAATCCAAGGGCACCATCTCAACTTGAATAGAAGGGAAAGTGCAAAAAATAAATGGAGCATTCAACCTGCAAGCACACAAAGTCAGTAAATAACGGGAACAAAAGTACCGTCGATGCGGCAGATCCGAAATAAAAAAAAAAGGAAAGTGCTGGAAAAACTCAGATTTTCAAAACAAAAAGAGTCATATGGGGCTCGAAACCCTTAACTCTTTCTCCACAGACCTAGTGAATAAAAAAAAATGCCCTAGTGTCTTAAGCAGAATGCGCGCCTAAAAGAGCACCTTCCCACGGAAGGAGGGGGCGGTGCACTTCTGATATTGCCGCTCGGGGCTGTGCAAAGTGCCCATCGGGCCATCACAGGCCACTGGGCTATTTCTAACCTACCCCTCCTCCCTAAAATAAAGCCCTTACCTGAAAGACGAACATGTGCCGGCCAGCGGGGACGGGTCCCACCAGCACCGAGTCCAGCACCTGGTCGTGCTCCTCGCTTTCTGCGGAGCCCACGTAAATGATCTTCCATTCTAGATCTGAAAGGAACAACAAAAAAAAAATAAAATCAATAAAATAAAAGATGCAACTTGAAAGTAACCCCCCCCCCCCCCCCCCGCAAATATCAAGAGGAAGAAAAAAAGCGCCCGCCCGGGGAAGCTGGCAGAGCGCGCGCGCGCCAGAGCCCATGATTGACAGCTCCATTGATAAAAAAAACAACCAACCCACCAATCAGAGACAAACGAGCGGCCGCGATCCGCCCCGCCCCCCCACGCGGCCCCGCCCACAACCCCACCGCTCGCGGCCGGCCCGCGCGCTCCCCCCTCCCCCTTACCTCTCCCCACTCACCGTCCGGCAGGTCCTCGATGCACTCGAAGGTGATCTCGAACTGGAAGGGGTTATTGAACGGTGACGGGTTGTCCAGGACCACCACGTTCAACACCTGCACTTTGGCCATGGCGGACCCGGACGGGGTGATGGGGTAGGGATGGGGGGGGGGGGGGGGTGAAGGGGGAGGGGAGGGAAGAGAAAGAAAAGGGTGGATGAGCCCGCTTGACGACCCGGGGCTCCTCTTCTCCTGTTTGTTGTTCGCTGCTTCTTCTTCTTTTTCTTCTTCTTCTTCTTTTTCTTCTTCCTCCTCCCGCTCCCGCCGCCGCTCCGGTTTCCCCCCCCTCACGCGCTCACTGACACTGCGCGCCGCTCCGCCCCTCCCCCGTTCTTTATAGCCGCACTCACTCTCGCGAGAGCTTGTCCGGCACCCCCCCCCCCCCACCAAAGATCAACTTTATTTATAAACAGCCGGCCATCGGGCTCGAGTCTGACCAATCAGCTCGCCGAACAACGGCGCCAAAATGGATTCAGATGCTGAGAGGCGGGGAGAGAGAGGGAAAGGGGAGGGGCATAGAGGAGAGAAATGGGCTAAAGAGGTAAAGGGTAGTTGGTAAAGGGGGTAGGTGGAGGTGGGGGTAAAGGGGGTAGGTGGAGGAGGGGGTAAAGGGGGTAGGTGGAGGTGGGGTAAAGGGGGTAGGTGGAGGTGGGGGTAAAGGGGGTAGGTGGGGTGGGGGTAAAGGGGGTAGGTGGGGGTGGGGTAAAGGGGGTAGGTGGGGGTAAAGGGGGTAGGTGGGGGTGGGGGTAAAGGGGGTAGGTGGGGGTGGGGGTAAAGGGGGTAGGTGGGGGTGGGGGTAAAGGGGGTAGGTGGGGTGGGGGTAAAGGGGGTAGGTGGGGGTGGGGGTAAAGGGGGTAGGTGGGGGTGGGGGTAAAGGGGGTAGGTGGGGGTGGGGGTAAAGGGGGTAGGTGGGGGTGGGGGTAAAGGGGGTAGGTGGGGGTGGGGGTAAAGGGGGTAGGTGGGGGTAAAGGGGGTAGGTGGGGGTGGGGGTAAAGGGGGTAGGTGGGGGTGGGGGTAAAGGGGGTAGGTGGGGGTAAAGGGGGTAGGTGGGGGTGGGGGTAAAGGGGGTAGGTGGGGGTGGGGGTAAAGGGGGTAGGTGGGGTAAAGGGGGTAGGTGGGGGTGGGGGTAGGTGGGGGTGGGGGTAAAGGGGGTAGGTGGGGGTGGGGGTAAAGGGGGTAGGTGGGGGTGGGGGTAAAGGGGGTAGGTGGGGGTGGGGGTAAAGGGGGTAGGTGGGGGTGGGGGTAAAGGGGGTAGGTGGGGTGGGGGTAAAGGGGGTAGGTGGAGGTGGGGGGTAAAGGGGGTAGGTGGGGGTGGGGGTAAAGGGGGTAGGTGGGGGGTGGGTAAAGGGTAAAGGGGGTAGGGGGGGGGTAAAGGGGGTAGGTGGGGGTGGGGGTAAAGGGGGTAGGTGGGGGTGGGGTGGGGGTAAAGGGGGTAGGTGGGGTGGGGTGGGGGTAAAGGGGGTAGGTGGAGGTGAGGTGGGGTGGGGGTAAAGGGGGTAGGTGAGGTGAGGTGGGTGGGGTAAAGGGGGTAGGTGGAGGTGGGGTGGGGGTAAAGGGGGTAGGTGGAGGTGAGGTGGGGTGGGGGTAAAGGGGGTAGGTGGAGGTGAGGTGGGGTGGGGGTAAAGGGGGTAGGTGGAGGTAGGGGGGTTCAAAGGGGGTAGGTGGAGGTATGGTGGGGGTGAAGGGGGTAGGTGGAGGTAGGGGGGTTCAAAGGCGGTAGGTGGAGGTAGGGGGGTTCAAAGGCGGTAGGTGGAGGTAGGGGGGTTCAAAGGCGGTAGGTGGAGGTAGGGCGGTTCAAAGGCGGTAGGTGGAGGTAGGGGGGTTCAAAGGCGGTAGGTGGAGGTAGGGGGGTTCAAAGGCGGTAGGTGGAGGTGGAGGTAGGGGGGTTCAAAGGCGGTAGGTGGAGGTGGAGGTAGGGGGGTTCAAAGGCGGTAGGTGGAGGTGGAGGTAGGGGGGTTCAAAGGCGGTAGGTGGAGGTGGATGTAGGGGGGTTCAAAGGCGGTAGGTGGAGGTGGGGGTGTTCAAAGGGTGGAGGTGAGGTGGGATGGGGGTAAAGGGGGTAGGTGGAGGTGGGGTGGGGGTAAAGGGGGTAGGTGGAGGTGGAGGTGGGGTGGGGGTAAAGGGGGTAGGTGGAGATGGGGTGGGGGTAAAGGGGGTAGGTGGAGGTGGGGTGGGGGTAAAGGGTAGGTGGAGGTGGGGTGGGGGTAAAGGGGGTAGGTGGAGGGGTGGTAAAGGGGGTAGGTGGAGGGGTGAAGGGGGTAGGTGAAGGGTCGGGAGGTGAAGGGTGGGGGGATGAAGGGGGTAGGTTGGGGGGTGAAGTGGTTAGGTGGTGAGGTGAAGGTTGGTGGGGTGAAGGTGAAGGGGTTAGGTGGCGAGGTGAGGGTTGGTGGGGTGAAGGGGTTAGGTGGGGAAGGGGGTGGGTGGGTGGGGGCGGGGAAGGGTGTGGGTGGGGGGG
Organism: Cetorhinus maximus; assembly: GCF_964194155.1. Classification (NCBI taxonomy): domain Eukaryota; kingdom Metazoa; phylum Chordata; class Chondrichthyes; order Lamniformes; family Cetorhinidae; genus Cetorhinus; species Cetorhinus maximus. The sequence goes on from NC_135906.1 coordinate 9,862,908, forward strand.
GGAAGGGTTTGGGGGGTGAGGGCGGGGTAGGTGGGGTGTGAAGGGATTTGGGGGATGAGGGCGGGATAGGTGGGTGTGGGGTTGGGGAGGGGGGTGGGACAAGTCCGCCCCGGCCAATTACCGCCCCATCAGTCTACTCTTCATCACCAGTAAAGTGATGGAAGGGGTCATCAACAGTGCTATCAAATGGCACTTGCTTAGCAACAACTTGCTCTGCTGGAGCCACTCACCTCCTGATTTCCTTACAGCCTTGGTTCAAACATGGACAAAAGAGCTGAACTCAAGAGGTGAGGTGAGAGTGACTGCCCTTGACATCAAGGCCGCATTTGACTGAGTATAATGTCAAAGCCATAGTTACAGAATAAGGAGATACTCATTTAAAACTGAGCTGCAAAGGAATTTCCACTCTGAGCATAGTGAAAATCTGGAATTCTCTACCCCAGAGAGTTGTGGAGGCTAGATCGCTGATTTTTGAAATATTGGGGAGTTGAGGGCTATGAGGAGTTGGCATAAAAGAGGAGTTGAGGACTGATATGTTGATCTTATTGAATGGCAGGGCAGGCTTGAAGGGGTGAACGTTCTTAAGGAGCCCTAGTAAAACTGGAGTCAATGGGAATCAGGGGGAAAGCTCCCTACTGGTTGGAGTCATGCCGAGCACAAAGGAAGATGGTTGGAGGTCAATCGGCTCAGTTCCAGGACATCACTGCAGGAATTCCTCAGATTAGTGTCCTAGGCCCAGCTATCTTTAGCTGCTTCATCAATGACCTTCCTTCATCATAAGGTCAGAAGTGGGGATGTTTGCTGATGATTGCACAATGTTCAGCACCATTCGCGACTCCTCAAATACTGAAGCAGTTCATGTCCAAATGCAGCAAGACCTGGACAATATCCAGGCTTGGGCTGACAAGTGGCAATTCACGCCACACAAGTGCCAGGCAATGACCATCTCCAACAAGAGAGGATCCAACCATCACCCCTTGATATTAAATGGCATTACCATTGCAGATTCCCCCACTATCAACATCCTGGGGATTACAATTGACCAGAAACTGATTGGACTAGCCATATAAAAACTGTGGCTACAAGAGCAGGTCAGAGGCTAGTAATCTTGCAGTGAGTAACTCACCTCCTGACTCCCCTACTTGTCACACAATCTCTTGTTGGAAAGCTGTCCTGGAGCTGAGATGACTGACCTCCAATAACCACAACCATCTTCCTTTGTGCTAGGTATGACTCCAACCAGTGGAGAATTTTCCCCATGATTCCCATTGACTCCAGTTTTGCTAGGGCTCCTTGATGCCACAGTCTGTCAAATGCTGCCTTGATGTCAAGGGCAGTCACTCTCACCTCACCTCAGGAGTTCAGTTCTTTTGTCCATGTTTGAACCAAGGCTGTAATGAGGTCAGGAGCTGACTGGTCCTGGAGGAACCCAAACTGGGCGTCAGTGAGCAGGTTATTGCTAAGCAAGTGCCGCTTGATAGCACTGTTTATGATCCCTTCCATTACTTTACTGATGATGGAGAGTGGACTGATGGGGACGGTAATTGGCCGGGTTGGATTTGTCCTGTTTTTTGTGTACAGGACGTACCTGGACAATTTTCCACATAGCCGGGTGGATGCTAGTGTTGCAGCTGTACTGGAACAGCTTGGCTAGGGGTGCGGCAAGTTCTGGAGCACAAGTTTTCAGTACTATTCCTGGAACATTGTCAGGACCCATGGCCTTTGCGCTATCCAGTGCCTTCAGCCATTTCTTGATATCACGTGGAGTGAATTGAATTGGCTGGAGCCTGGCATCTGTGATGCTGGGGACCTCCGGAGGAGGCTGAGATGGATCATCTGGTTGGCACTTCTGGCACTTAGCTCTGTATATCACTTGCTACTTATGCTGTTTGGCACACAAGTAATTCTGTATTATAGCTTCACCGAGTTGACACCTCATTTTTAGGTATACCTGGTATTGTTCCTGACATGCCTTCCTGCACTCTTCATCGAACCAGGGTTGATCCCCTGGCTTGATAGTAATGGTAGCGTGGGGGATATGCTGGTCCATGAGATAAAAGGGAGGGAAGATTGGTTGGGTGGAGGTTAAAGGGTAAAAGGATGTAGGGGGAGGTAAAGGGGTGGAGGCGTAAGGGGGAGAGAGGAGGGGGAGAGGTAAAAGGGGGGAGATAAAATGGAGGGGGGGAAGGTAAAAGGCAAGGTGGTAAGGGGAGGTAAAATGGAGGGGGGAGGTAATTGGGGAAGCTAAAAGTGGAGGGGGGATGTGAGGGGGGAGGTGGAGGTAAAAGGGGGGGAGGGGAGGTAAAAGGGAGGGGGAAGGAGGGAAAAGGGGGTAGATAAAAGGGAAGAGGAAGAGGAAGGCAATGGGACCAGTGGAAGGAGAGTGAGGGAAAAGGTAGGGGGGGGGGGGGGGGAAGGGAGGGTGGTGGTGAGAAGATGGGGGGTGCAGTAAAAGATGGGGGAGATAAAAGGGTTGGGGGAAGGTAAGAAGGGAGAGTTTGGGAGGTTAGATGGGGTATTTAAGGGGAGGGAGGAGGGGAGGTAAGGGCTATGTATGAAGGGGGTAATTTGGGCGATGTGGAGTTAAGGGGAGTAATGAGGCACGCGGGTAGGTAAGATGGGAGGTTGGGGCTGGAAGGGGGGTAATAGAGAGGGGAAGGTAAAAGGGGGAGGGAGATTTGGGGTTGTAAAAGGGTGGGGAGGTAAAAGGGGACAGGGAGGGAGGTAAAAGAGAGGAAGGTAAATGAGAAGGGGGAGTGGGGAGGTAAAAAAGAAAGGAGTCGAGGTAAAAGAAAGAAGAGGTGGGAGAGGTAAAATGGAGGGAGGGGGAAGGTAAAATGGTGGGGGAAAGGTGACAGGTGAGGGGAGGGGGATGATAGGAGGCGGGGTCATAGGAGAGAGATGGGGAGGAAGACAGGGAGAAGTAAGATGGGGAGGCAAGGGTGGGCGGTGGTAAGGTAAGGAGGGGGAGGCAAGGGGGGAAGTCGAGAGGGAGGGGAGGGTAGGTAAGGGCAGAAGGAGATGGAAGGGAGTGGGAAAAAGGGGGTGTAGGATGTAGTGAGGGGTGGGAGAGGAAGGAAGGCAGAGGGGAAGGGTGGAGGGGGTGGGAGTAGAGGGAGGAGCAAAGGCAAAGAGTGAAGGACTGGGTGGAGGGAATGAGGGGGAGTGAAGGTGGGGTGAGGGGCTGGAGAGGGATGGCAGATAGAGGGTGGAGAGTATTTTTAGGTAGAATGTGATTGGGTACTTTTGTGAAATGCGATTGACGATAACCGATTAGTAAATCAAAAAATGTGGACATTAATCAACTAGAAATTTTACAGACACAGCAAATTAGTTATTCCAATTATAAAATCATTATCCAAGCTGCAAGAGTGTAGAATTATAGTGCCTTTCACCACTTCAGGATGTCCCAAACTGTTTTCCAAGGAAATGACGAGGTCCTGCTCACTGTTAAGGAGCACTTTGATGCACAGCCAAAGAAGTACTTTTGAAGGGTATTCATTGCTATAGTGTTGAAAACCTGTCAACCATTTTGCACACAGCAAGATCTCGTAAACTGCAATGTGACAATGGCTAAATAATCTGTTGCGTGATTTTTGGATTAAGGATTAAATATTGCCCAGGACACAGGCGAGACCCTCCACTGATTTTCTTGATAGGGCAAATATGGCCCTGATTAAAAGTCTCAGCCAAAAGATGACGCATCCCCCCTGTGAGGTGTACTGGGGAGTCACCTTCCCGCCCCTGTGAGGTGTACTGGGGAGTCACCTTCCCCCCCCTGTGAGGTGTACTGGGGAGTCAGGCAGATTTTGTGCTCAATTCTCTGGAGTGGGATTTGAACCCACAGCTTTGAGCCAAAGGCAAGAGTGCTACCTACTGAGCCATGGCTGGAATTCCCATGAAGGAAATGTGCACCAATCCTTCCGGGCTCCAGGAAGTCAGTGGTGTAGTGCAAACGGAAAGGCCGAATTTGAACTTTAAAAAAAAAATAGGTGGGTTCGAGCCGCCTAGGGCGTTATACTCTCAGAAATCTGTTTCCTGACCCAAACTCGTCTCCAACCCTCCAATTTCGCGCTTTAATTTAAAACTGGAAGGTGGGCGGGCAAGACGCATTTGTCATGCAGCTTTTGAGATTCAACTGCACTAGTCAGCCGGAATTCCTGAGGCCCCCGACCTCCCCCATGGGATCGGCAGCCACCGCCCCCTGCCCCGATCGATCCCCGGTGTAAATTTGCCATCAGTGACTGGCTTCCCTACCCCAGCTGTCAATCAGGCTGGGCCTCATGGATTGGGGAAACCCATCCATGACATCAAAGACATGCTGTGTGTGGAGGGATTCAGGATGGTGGGATCTCCCACACCACTACCGCTCCGCCTCCCAACTTTGTGACTGATCCACTTCCCTGCCAGGTCAGTAAAAAATTCTGCCCATAGTTTCCCAATGTCTTCTGTTCTCAATATTCATAAACCGTCCCCCTCCCAATCGCAGATATTGAGGGGCTGGCAAAATGGATTCAGAAAATGCAGGACATTAAGAAGTAGAGGATGGACACCATACCCACATCCTATACTGTCACTCAACCCACATCCTTCTCTGCTGCCCTGGGTATATCCTACACCATTATCCTACACACACCCTACTCTATGCCACAGGTTCCCAATCTTAATTTACTGTCTCTCCCAACAGCATACAGCCCAAACGGCATGCAAAATGTACAAATTATGATATAAATGTCCAACTTAATAGTACTACTTAATGTGATGGTAGATCTTGTTTGTTCAAGCATAGGTTTTTCCCCACAGAATTACAGAAGTATTATGACGAAGAAGGAGGCCATTCGGCCCATCGTGTCTGCACCAGCTCTCCAAATGAGCATTATGACTTAGTGCCATTCTCCTACCTTTTCCCTGTAACCCTGCATAATGTTTCTACTTAAATAATCATCTAATGCCCTCCTGAATGCCTCGATTGAACCTGCCTCCACCAACACTTCCAGGCAGTGCATTCCAGACCCGAACCACTCGCTGTGTGAAAAAGTTTTTTTCTCACATCACACTCATTTCTTTTGCAAATCACTTTAAATCTGTGCCCTCTCGTTCTCGATCCTTTTACAAGCGGGCACAGTTTCTCCCTATCTGCTCTATTCAGCCCCTTCGTGATTTTGAACACCTCTATCAAATCTCTTCTTGGTCTTCTCCTCTCCAAGGAGAACAGTCCCAACTTCTCCAATCTATTTTCATAACTCAAGTTTCTCATCCCTGGAACCATTTTTGTAAACCTTTTCTGCACTCTCTCCAATGCATTCACATCCTTCATGTAATGTGGTGCCCAGAACTGTGCACAGTACTCCAGCTGAGGTCTAACTATTGTGTCTTATATAATCTCATCATAACCTCCCTGCACTCTGCCCCTATTAATAAAGCCCAGAATACTATATGCTTTATTAACTCCTTTCTCCACCTGTCCTGCCACCTTCAATGATCTATGCACATGTACACCCAGGTCCCTCTGCTCCTGCACACCCTTAAGAATTGTACCCCTTACTTTATATTGCCTTTCCATGTTTTTCTACCAAAATGCATCACCTCACACTTCTCCGCATTGAACTTCATCTGCCACTTACCCACTCCACCAACTTGTCGATGTCCTTTTGAAGTTCTATAACTGTCCCCAAGAGTTTACAATGCTTCCAAGTTTCATATCATCTGCAAACTTCGAAATTGTCCCCTGTACACCAAGATCTAGATCATTAATATATATTAGAAAAAGCAAGGGTCACAATACAAACCCCTGGGGAACTCCACTACAAACTTTCCTCCAGCCCAAAAAATATCCATTGACCACTACCCTCTGTTTCCTATTACTCAGCCAATTTTGTATCCATGTTGCTATTGTCTCTTTTATTTCATGAGCTATAACTTTTCTTGCAAGTCTGTTGTGTGGCACTATATCGAATGCCTTTTGAAAGTCCATGTACATCACATCAGCAGCATTACCCTCATTGACCTTTTCTGTTACCTCTTCAAAAAAACTCCAGCAAATTAGTTAAACATGATTTCCCCTTTAGAAATCCATGCTGGCTTTTCCTAATCAACGCACAATTTTCCACGTGACTACTAACTCTATCCCGAATAATTGTCTCTAGAAGCTTCCCCACCACTGAAGTTAAAATGACTGGCCTGTAATTGCTGGGCTTATCCTTACAACCATTTTCATGGGATGCGGGTGTTGCTCATTTGTTGCCCATCCCTAATTGCTCATGAGAGCAGTTCAGAGTCAACCACATTGCTGTGGGCCTGGAGTCACATGTCGGCCAAACCAGGTAAGGATGGCAGATTTCCTTTCCTAAAGGGCATTAGTGAATTAGATGGGTTTTTTTTTTTACAATAATCAATGACAGTTTTATGGTCACCATTACTGAGACTAGCTTTATATTCCAGATTTAAAAAAAAAATTAATTGAATTTAAATCCCACCAACTGCCACAGTGGGATTTGAACCCTACTCCTGGAGAATTAGCCTGGGTTGCTGGATTACTAGTCGAGTGATAGTTTGAGTCTTAAGTTGCTCTCTATAAATAGGTGCTGGTGATACTTTGATTTCATTTCAGTGTGTGATGAAAATCCACTTTCACATAGGTAAATTACGCTAAAACCTGGACAGCCCACTCTGACCATTCGGGGAACTCTGCTCGCATTTGGATCCATAGCTCAGCCACATTTATTAACAAGTTTTGCAGAATAGGTACTGCAGAAAGGCCTGCGAAAGGGTAGCAAATCCAGCTGTCTGTTTTCCCTTTGAGGGAAAGCACTCATGCGAGCGCCTTGCCGGTTCAGTGAGACGTTGCTTGATGCCACCTTTAACACTGTCCTGGAAGTGTAGTTCCATTCATTGTCAGGAATTGGAGTGTATTTAAGAAAATTGCGGTCTTGTTTTCTTCCACAAAGTGAGCCCAGAATTCCGGCTATTTTCTATCATTCGACTAAATTTTTTTCCTGGACATTGAAGATAGTTGCACCCAGCCCACGAAAACCTAGATCATGCTCATTCAGGTGAGGGAATATATCTGACAAGTAGCCGTGAGAATCAAGACATGTTGTGCAGATAGTGAAAGATTGGAAAAGGGTGGCCTGAACAGAATAATTTGACCTCAATAAAGTTTAAAGACCTTGTCACGTGATATCCATTGGACCTTCATGTGGAGCAATAGATTGATGCGGTCTCCTCTACATTGGAGAGACCAAACGCAAACTGGGCAACCGCTTTGCAGAACACCTGCGGTCTGTCCGCAAGAAAGACCCAAACCTCCCTGTTGCTTGCCATTTTAACACTCCACCCTGCTCTCTTGCCCACATGTCTGTCCTTGGCTTGCTGCATTGTTCCAGTGAAGCTCAACGTAAACTGGAGGAACAGCACCTCATCTTCCGACTAGACACTTTACAGCCTTCCGAACTGAATATTGAATTCAACAACTTTAGATCTTGAACTCCCTCCTCCATCCCCACCTCCTTTCCGTTTCTTCCCCCTTCCTTTTGTTTTTTCCAATAATTTATATAGATTTTTCTTTTCCCACCTATTTCCATTATTTTTAAATCTATATCTTTTATGCCCTGTTAGTCTTTCCACCCCACCCCCACTAGAGCTGTACCTTATGTGTCCTGCCATCCATTCTTAATTAGCACATTCGTTTAGATATCACCACCTTCAACACCTCTTTGTTCCTTTGTCTGTGACATCTTTTGATTATCTGCTCCTATCACTGCTTGCTTGTCCCTACAACCACACCACCCCCCCACCCCACTTCTCTCTCTCTCCACCCCTCCCCCCCACCTTAAACCAGCTTATATTTCACCCCTCTCCTAATATTACTCAGTTCTGTTGAAGGGTCATGAGGACTCGAAACGTCAACTTTTTTCTTCTCCGCCGATGCTGCCAGACCTGCTGAGTTTTTCCAGGTAATTCTGTTTTTGTTTTGGATTTCCAGCATCCGCAGTTTTTTGTTTTTATCTCTGTGTTTAATTGACTGCCACTTCGCTTCAAGAAATGCCTACCTTGAAGAAGTATTGCTCTTCTCTCTGTCAGGATTTTCGTATCTCTCTTTTGCCTTGTTCACCTTCATTGCTTTCCATTTCTCTTCTGGTGTTTGACAAGGTGTTTACTAAAACCCGCTTTCACAGCTATATTTCCTTCCTCAGTGACTGTCTCCGTCTCCGACTTACCCAACGTGGATTTCAACTGAAATTCCATCCCTCATGTTTCGAACCCACCCAGGATTACAGGTATCTCCGGGACATAAAACGTTTCTCGGACTGCTGTTCTCATCGCATTCTGAGATCCACACTCAGTGCCATGCACCGCCATATGAACACACTCGACCTCTCCCTCCAGCAGCACCGCCGCACCCTTTTTCAAAGCTGCGCATGCCCCCAGTTTCATTTTATTCTTCGCCTCATCCGACGCCTCAACAAGAAACTTTTTCTCTTTCTCTCAAGTGCTAAGGAACGCAAGCTCCAACAACTCATCGACACCAACACCCATCTAGGACCCTCCACCCCTGCCTGTCCCTCCGTCCCCACCCCATCTTCCAATCCCAGCCCCGGCCGTGTATTCACTATACCCCCTGACCTTCCCCTCTCCGACGCTGAACGTTCTGTGCTCAGCAAAGGACTTAGTTTCATACCCTTACGCCCTCATCTCAATGAATTTTGGGCTCGGCACGATGCTGAACTCTTCTGCCGTCTTCGTCTCCGTGCTCACTTCTTTGGGCAGGAGTCTTCTCCCCGTTCAACAGATCCTTTTACCCGCCTCCAATATTCTCCCTCCACCTGGACCCCTCCCTCTGGATTCTTACCTTCTCTTGATCTTTTCATTGAGAACTGTCGGCGTGACATTAGTCGTCTCAATTTCTCTGCTCCTCTCACCCATTCTAATCTGTCTCTCTCTGAACTTACTGCACTCCGTTCTCTCAGGTGAAAACCCCAACATTGTCATCAAACCCGCTAACAAGGGTGGTGCTGTTGTTGTCTGGCGCACTGACCTCTACCTCGCGGAGGCTGAGCGTCAACTCGCAGACACTTCCTCCTACATCTCATTGGACCATGACCCCACCACTGAACATCAAGCCATTGTTTCCAGGACTGTCACTGACCTCATCTCCTCTGGAGATCTTCCTCCCACAGCTTCCAACCTGATAGTCGCCCAACCTCGGACAGCCTGCTTCTACCTCCTACCCAAAATCCACAAACAGAACTGTCCAGGCAGACCGATCATGTCAGCCTGTTCCTGCCCCACGGAACTCATTTCTCGTTATCTTGACTCCCTTCTCTCTCCCCTTGTCCAGTCCCTTCCCACCTACATCCGTGATTCTTCTGACACCTTACGTCACATCAACAATTTCCAGTTCCCTGGCCCCAACCACCTCCTCTTCACCATGGACGTCCAATCCCTCTACACCTCCATCCCCCACCAGGATGGTCTGAGGGCCCTTAGCTTCTTCCTCGAACAGAGGCCCGAACAATCCCCATCCACCACTACTCTCCTCCGTCTGGCTAAACTTGTTCTCACACTGAACAATTTCTCCTTTAACTCCTCTCACTTCCTCCAAATAAAAGGTGTGGCTATGGGTACCCGCATGGGCCCCAGCTATGCCTGTCTCTTTATGGGGTATGTGGAACATTCCTTGTTCCAGTCCTACTCTGGCTCCCTCCCACAACTCTTTCTTCGGTACATCGATGATTACTTCGGTGCTGCATCATGCTCTTGTCGGGACCTGGAAAAATTTATTAATTTTGATTTCAATCTCCACCCCTCCATCATTTTCATATGGTCCATCTCTGACACTTCCCTTCCCTTCCTTGACCTCTCTGTCTCAATTTCTGGTGATAGACTGTCCACCAATATCCATTACAAGCCTACCGACTCCCACAGCTACCTCGACTACAGCTCCTCACACCCCGCTTCCTGTAAGGACTCCATCCCATTCTCTCAGTTCCTTCGCCTCCGTCGCATCTGTTCTGATGATGCTACCTTCAAAAACAGTTCCTCTGACATGTCCTCCTTCTTCCTTAACCGAGGTTTTTCACCCACGGTCGTTGACAGGGCCCTCAACCGTGTCCGGCCCACCTCCCACGCATCCGCCCTCACGCCTTCTCCTCCCTCCCAGAAACATGATAGGGTCCCCCTTGTCCTCACTTATCACCCCACCAGCCTCCGCATTCAAAGGATCATCCTCCGCCATTTCCGCCAACTCCAGCATGATGCCACCACCAAACACATCTTCCCTTCACCCCCCCTGGCGGCATTCCGTAGGGATCGTTCCCTCCGGGACACCCTGGTCCACTCCTCCATCACCCCCTACTCCTCAACCCCCACCTACGGCACCTCCCCATGCAAACACAAAAGATGCAACACCTGCCCCTTCACTTCCTCTCTCCTCACCGTCCAAGGACCTAAACACTCCTTTCAAGTGAAGCAGTCTTTCACTTGCATTTCCCCCAACTTAGTCTACTGCATTTGTTGCTCCCAATGCGGTCTTTTCTACATTGGAGAGACCAAACGCAAACTGGGCGACCGCTTTGCAGAACACCTGCGGTCTGTCCGCAAGAAAGACCCAAACCTCCCTGTCGCTTGCCATTTTAACACTCCACCCTGCTCTCTTGCCCACATGTTTTCCTTGGCTTGCTGCATTGTTCCAGTGAAGCCCAACGTAAACTGGAGGAACAGCACCTCATCTTCCGACTAGGCACTTTACAGCCTTCTGGACTGAATATTGAATTCAACAACTTTAGATCTTGAACTCCCTCCTCCATCCCCACCTCCTTTCCGTTTCTTCCCCCTTCCTTTTGTTTTTTCCAATAATTTATATAGATTTTTCTTTTCCCACCTATTTCCATTATTTTTAAATCTATACCTTTTATGCCCTGTTAGTCTTTCCACCCCACCCCCACTAGAGCTGTACCTTATGTGTCCTGCCATCCATTCTTAATTAGCACACTCGTTTAGATATCACCACCTTCAACACCTCTTTGTTCCTTTGTCTGTGACATCTTTTGATTATCTGCTCCTATCACTGCTTGCTTGTCCCTACAACTACACCCCCCCCCCCCCCCCACCCCCCACCTTAAACCAGCTTATATTTCATCCCTCTCCTAATATTACTTAGTTCTGTTGAAGGGTCATGAGGACTCGAAACGTCAACTTTTTTCTTCTCCGCCGATGCTGCCAGAGCTGCTGAGTTTTTCCAGGTAATTCTGTTTTTGTTATAGATTGACTTGCTTGCTTCTCAACCCATGACAAAGAACGGAAAATCTGCTGGAATTCAACTCAAGGCATTTTTCTACAAAGTTTACCATCTTCACAGCATTGTCCAGCACCTCTTTCAAATTGGTAGGCATGTTTTTGGCAGCCAGTGCTTCCATGTGTATACTGCAACTGCAGCAACATCACATTGGGAGCGACTGCTCTGGTACACGTCACTGCTCCACCGTTCCCAACAGTTTTTGACTTTGCACTATCAGCGCAGATGCTAACACGTTTTGACCACTTTGATTTATGATGCTGTAAAGCAACCAGAAAATCTCCTAAGCTATTCTAGTAGGCAGCATCTGGCAAAACAAAATGTCCTCCTGTATTGCAACTTTGTAAATATCAGATTAGCTATGATCTCTGTTGCCATTGGTACATCTTGAAGTAAATTAACTACTTTATAGAACAAATTCCCACAGAGTTTTAAAGCTTTGTCTATGTAGCCTATTATAAAAAATAAATAAAGTAATTAATAGATAATATCCACCAGTAGACAGTTCATCCCATGTGCCTCCAGGGGCATGCATTCCACAGTTTGGGAATCCCTGCCCTACATTATCACCCTACACACCATCTACATTTCACCTTATTCGCATGCTATACTGTTGAACCTGCAGTATTACTTGGCACATATTCTACACTATACACACTGCCTATATACCCCTCTACACTATCACCTTACATGCATCCTACACTCACTCAACCCTAACACCCTTCATAAACGCTCTGCTACCCCACATTATGGGGTATGCTGGCAGAGTGGTTCTTTAGTAGATAAGTCATCCACAGGCTTGGACTAATGATTGAGACATGAGTTCAAAATCCCACCACGGCGGTTTAATTTCTGTTATTTTAAATATAATTTATATGGGGAGAGACAGTGGTGTAGTGTTATGATCCCAGCTGATCAACTGGACAAACCTGATGTCAGGGTGGAACCCAGTTTGATAGCCCCTAACTTTTATTTGTTTGTTTAGATGCGTGGAGAGTGGCTACTGAACAGAGTCACAGGTGTCAGCTGATGAACTTTAACAAAAGAATAAAACAATTATTAAACAAAAAAAGATGAACTATATTAATACTCCTTCACCCACAACTATACCTTTACAGATATATACAGATTTGTAAGAATAACATAAGTTACAAAACCTATCTTGTACCCTAATGTTCACAATAAGTATACAGTCTGTATAAATCAATTGGTGACCTGTGGTCAGACACACCACACTCTGAAGCCAAGTGACAGATGCCACCTCAACCAGACACAATGGATCTCTCTCCACTCCCCCCCCAGATGCTTGTCACACTGTGAGCCAACCAGTCTCGCTGAATTCTGTCCTTCACACGAGGGTTTCCAATCTCCACTTTCAAAGAACTCGCTTTGGGATCTTACCCCAAACTGATGCTTTCTCCCAAACATCTTCCGCAAGGGTTAACCTCCAGGGTTTTGAACTCTCCTTGTGATGTTCCTCTTCCCTGGGTCACCACATGCACTCAAGCTGTCTTCCATGTACTGTCTCTCACTGACACAGCGCTTAACAAGTACACCACTGCTTCACATGCTCATAGCAAAGAGTTACAGACCTTCAGTTGTCTCTTTGGACATTCTGACTTCTCAACATTTATATCACTTTGAATCTGCTTCCTGCAGCTTTTGTCTCTTTAACTTGAAGCTTGGAGCCTTCCTCTCTGACCCGCACTCTTAACTTCACTTAACAGGACTTTTTCCAAGTTCCTGTCCTTCCTTTGACTAGAAGTTCTTCTTTGGACTTTCTCCTGTTTCTGTCTCACTCCTTCGGCCGTGGGACCTTTTGGTTCTTTTGGGAAATCTGCTCTCTCTCTAGTTCCTCCTCCCAGTATCCAGCCTCTCCTGGCAGCTGTCTTCAAGCTAACTGAACTCAACCTTTCAACTGCTCTGCCTGTGTGTGGTGGAGCCTGCCTCGCTGGACACCTGTTGCTAGGCAACAGCACAGTTTTTCTCCTAGTCTTGTGTTTGCCGTAACTTCTCTTAGAGTCGTTAAACTCATTAGAAACGCAGGCACCTTTTAAAGTGAAACTAAAACTCCAACTTGACCTTTTTCTTTACACACAAATACAGAAATACAAACCAAGCTTAAACTTTAAAGCTAAAACTCATTCCTCACACCCACAAATACAAATATAACTTACTTAAACTGTCTCTATTTCCTAACAGTAGTGATAATATCACTGGATTGGTAATCCTGAGGCCCAGGCTAATGGTGTAGGGGGGCATGGGTTCAAATCCCACCATGGTAGCTGGTGGAATTTAAATTCAATTAACAGACTTGAAATTAAACTATCATTGATAGTCATTAAAAACCCATCTGGTTCACTAATATCCTTTAGGGAAGGAAACCTGATATCTTTACCCTGTCTTGTCTGTTTGCAACTCCAGACTCTCAGCAATGTGATTGACTTTTAACCACCCTCGGAAATAGCCCAGTAAGCGCTCATTTGTCAAGAAGATGGCTCACCTCTATCTTCTTAAGGGTAATTAGGGATGGGAAATAAATGCTGGCCTTGCCAGCAATGCCCAAATGCCATTAATGAATAAAAAAAAACAGCGCTAGCAACCTACACTATGTCCCTCTACCCAATCCTACACTATTAGCATATACATGACCTTCATTATCACCCTTCTCAAACCCTATACTGTCACCTTATATACAATCTGCCACTGTTAGCCTACATCCATCCTACACAACTCCGTGCACGCACGCTACACAATCAGTTTACAATATTACCCCAGACGCTCTTTGTGATAGAGATATTCAAAATCATGAGGATAGGGAGAAACTGTTCTCCCTCGTGAAAGAATCGAGAAGGAGAGGACACATTTAAAGTAGTTAGTAAAAGAAGCAAAAGCGATATGAGGAGAAACTTTTTTAGTGCAGCGAGTGGTTAGGGTTTGGAATGCACTGCCTGAGATTATGGTGGAGGCAGGTTCAACTGAAGCATTCAAAAGGAAATTAGACTGTTATGTGAAAAGGAATAATGTGCATAGTTATGGGGAGAAGGTGGGGGACTGGTACCAGGTGAGTTGCTGTAACAATTCTGTGATAGTTTAGTGTAGTGTAGCGCCAATGAACCAACGTTCCAGTGAAAAAAGCGTTAATTCCTTGTGCCTCTCTTGTGGAATGGGGAAAGTGAAAGTCAAAATTAATGGAAGGCTGGAAGGGGTGAGTCAATTGTGAAAGATTGTTACCATTGATCGGGTAAATCCTAATAAAAGGGACATACTCTGAGGTTTATCGCCCGGAGAACATTCCCACAGAGGGATATTAGAACCACTAGTGGCTGTTGAAGCAGGGATTGTGATATCATTTAAAACGGAATTGGATAGGCGTTTGAAAAGAAAGACTTGCATTTCTGCAGTGCTTTTCATAACCTCAGGATGTCCCAAACAATTTTGAAGCCAGTGAAGTATTTATGAAGCGTAGTTAGTATTGTAGTGAAGGAAACAGGACAGTCAATTTGTATACAGCAAGCACCTACAAATAGCAATGTGATTATGACTAATTTTAATGACGTTAGCCGAGGGATAATTATTGACCAGGGCACTGATGAGAATTCCCCTGCTCTCCAGGAGAACTGGAGGCAATGAGGCGTTGTGAGGAACCAGTTATTGTAGGGATTACTGAGAGATGAGGCTGACCTTTGCCACCGGGCAGAAATGGGTTTGGAGGCAGGCATGCCGGCAAACCTGCGTAAAAGGACGGTGGGGTCGTTGCCTGACATATTGCTGCTTCTGCCACTTTGACGGAGGTGGCTTCTCTGGAATGGCAGCCAGTTATCCGGTACAGGTGGGCAATCAATTAGGGCAACTAAGCAAGTACTTGAGAGGACTTTTGTCACATGTTGCAATTTTGTCAGAGGTGCATGGATCCATGTCATGTCCAAGCAAGTGAGGTGTCCTCAGAGCGGGAAGTATTGACTAAAGCAGTAGCCACTAAATCCATTGCATTGCCACTGACTGCTGTTATGACCCCAAAGAGACCGCTATCTTTTGAAAAGAAATATGAAATTCCTAGCAACTGATGAAAAGAATTGCACAACAAGATTTCACCTTCTAAAACTTTTACTGTAACAAACAAACTCAAATCAACATTTACTAAATATTGCTTAGTGGGCAACTAATAAACAAAACGACAGAAAAGGCACTTTCTGCATTAACTAATTGACACAGCCAAAAGCCCCACGCCACCTTTAAACACTATGCCAAACTCTCAGCAGATATGTAGATAAAGAACCAAACTTCTCCTAGCTACCCAACAGGCTCTCTTCTCCCTGCCATACCAAGGCAAGTCTTTCCAGTATCCTTTCAAAATCCATCCCTCAATCGTCTGAGTATCGTTAAACTGACTTGCAGCACAAAGGCACCCTCTGGCAACTCCTTGGTCTTTAAGTCTCTATAAGCCCTGTCTCTTCAAACAAGGAATCAAATCTCACCAGCATTCTGCTTCGTGGTTAATAAAAAAACAGTCTTTCCCTCTGCTTGACACGGCAACAGCTGTTTTTGGTCTCCCTCTCCAGGTCGCTGACTGCTTGAGTCTGAGAGTCTGTATCCAACAAGACTTTTGTTTCAAGGTGTGAAAACTGGCACTTGTGTTTCTATGTGTTTCGACCTGGACCTCTGTCCCCATGACAGCCAAGCCACATGGGCTTGTCTCCGGGCAGAATTCGTATGCTTTCACCATCCCCCATTCCAGGACATTAAATTAAAGGAGATAGTTTAAAACATAACCACCTTATAGAGTCTCAAATTCACGACAGTGCTGTAGTGGAAGCAGAGTTCTCAGATTGGCAATGCTGATGGAGAGGGTTGGTTTTTGAGTAGGGTTCATTCTGGGCCACTAATACGGAAGGGAAATTTGGCAGCTGAGGTCCTAGTAATTGAGGCTGTCTCTGGACATGGGGACCGTCTACTTAGAGGTAGGCTAGTGCAGTGGGGAGGTGCAGAGGCTCCAGTAACAAAACTGACCCCCTGGTGCACAGGAATGCAGAGCTGCTGGTCAAGGGGGTGTGGGGGGGCTGGTGGTGGATGATGGCAAGAAGGCACTACCTGTAGCACAGGGTGTACTGCTAAAGGAACAGCTTCTTTAAAACGTCTGACCAGCAGTGCTGCAGATGACTGCACCTATCGAGGCAGATGGCAACTGATCTGTGTGCTCTCCTGGAGGAGGCCCTTTGGCTCACCCACTGTGAATAGCTGTCAAGGTGACACTTACCTTGAATTTTTTTTTGTCTGTCTCATTTCAGGGACTGGCAGTGGATCTGTGTGGGACTACAGCAGCATCACTCAGAATATGGATGCCATCTATGAGAGAGCATCAGACTTCATTATTCTTGCCACAGATGTGTCCAGTCAGGCACAGATGGCTGTGTTGTTTGCCTCCAGGGCAGGACTCTTTCAGGTGCAGGGCATAATTGACTGCACCCATGTGGTCATCTGGACCCCAATGTTTACATCAACAGAAAGGGGTTCTGCTCATTCAACATGCAGTTGGTGTGCGACCATCGCAAGCGATTCCTTCAGGTGTGCGCTAGGTTTTTTTGGGCTGTGTTGATTCATCCCATCCTCAGATGATCGCAGATGCTGCAGCCATTCGTGCCACCAGACAGCCTCTGTTGATGGCTCCTGGTTGACAAAGGATACTCTTTGGAGAGATGGCTGCTGAAATCTGTGCACAATCCCGTAACGGGAAGCGCAGAAGTAACCCAACCCTTGCAATCTCACTTCTTCCCTGCTCCACAAGCACCCACTATATGACCCCAGAGGCTCAGCATCTCTGGCCAGGTGAGCATTGACTGGAGCTGCCTTCTGTCATCCAATGGGAATGGCCCATAGCTGCTGCCTCCTCCATCACCTGCTGCAGCTCACATGTGACGTAATGCTCACCTTGTACAACCTGTTCTAAACACACCTGTGGCCTCACCGAGTTTATTGGCCCAGCAGAAGAGAGGGAAGAGCTATTCAACCTCGCTTCCCTCAATAGCTGCCTCATCAGATATCTGGCAGCTCATCAACAGTGATCTAATGGATACGACCACACAAGTGATGAAGTTGCTTCAAGCCGCCTGCGTGGACAGGACGCTTACACCATCTTTTTACCGGACACCCATCTCATCCTCGGCGACAACCTGTCTTATGGCAGCTCTGCCAATGCCAAGGGCCTTCTCCCACATCAGGGTTATTACTGCCACGTGGGCCACTCCACCCCTTGGAATGACTCCTCTTGCGAGCGTTGTGAGCTTGTTTTTCCTGCAGGATGCAAATCAAGAACGTTAAGACTGTGATATCTCCCACCAGGTCATCATAAGACACATTCACATGTGCTGATCCTGGCAAATAACTGCACCATGAGTTTAATGTACCATTCTTCCAAAGTACTGTGAGCCCTTTCCTCAGGTGAGCAGTCGACCTGGAAACACACGTCCCAAGTTTTATTTGATGATGGCTGCCTTGAAACCCTTCTTTTCAGAGGTAGGCTCAGCATGTATTTACTTCACGTTTGTTAGCTGGACATTGCATCTTCCCACCTTACCAGACACTGGAAGCTCATTGAAGCAGTTCCAGCACAGGTGCCATGTCCTGCTCACTGCACTGTGGCTGCTGACCTCTTACCTTCACACCACACAAGTGCCAAGCAATGACCATCTCCAAGAGAGAATCCAACCATCTCCCTTGACATTCAATGGCATTACCATCGCTGAATCCCCACTATCAACATCCTGGGGCTTACCATTGACCTAAACTGGACTGGACGAGCAATATCAATACTGTGGCTACAAGAGCAGGCCAGAGACTGGGATTTCTACAGCGAGTAACTCACCTGAGATCCCAAAGCTTGTCTACCATCTACATGGCACAGGTCAGGAGTGTGATGGAATACTCCCCACTTGCCTGGATGAGTGCAGCTCCAACACTCGAGAAGCTGGACACCATCCAGAACAAAGCAGCCCACTTGATTGGCACCCCATCCACCACCTTAACATTCACGCCCTCCACCACTGACGCACAGTAGCAGCAGCGTGTACCATCTACAAGATGTACTGCAGCAACTCACCAAGGCTCCTTCGACAGCGCCTTCCAAACCTGAGACCCCAACCCTCAAGAAGGACAAGGGCAGCAGATGCATGGGAACATCACCACCTACAAGCTTCCCTCCAAGCCACACATTATCCTCACTTGGAACTAAGGGCAGAATTTTCCGCTCGTTGGGTGGGGGTGTGCCTGACCCAAACAAACGTGAAATGATGCGCGATATTTCGGTTGGCGGGCGCATATGGGATTCGGAGCCGCGCCTGCCATTAATTAAGCGGCCAGTTAAGAGGCCTTGACAACCCAATTGACAGTGCCCCATGCGATTTGTCGCACGGGCAAAGCAGGCAGGCGGGTGGCCCACAATTTGCAAAACCTCATCCATGGGCGGAGTGAAAAGGGTCAGCAGCATTGCCAGTGTGAGTAGTGAGGAGTTTTGGAGATAGTTTACTGCTGGTTGCTTCTCGCTACATGGCAGCTTCGTCTCTGTTCGGGGCTTCATTCTTAGCATTTCCGCCCGTCATTTTAGACTCATTGGTGGCTCCAAGGCCCCTGACGATTTGGACTGTGTGGACCCTACCAGGTATCAGACAGCCTTCCCTTACCCTGGTAATGGGGATCATAGTCTCCGCTGGAACCACCTCCTCTGAGGAGGAAGAGAGGGACAGAAAGGAGGGGAGACCACGTGCCCCAATGTAGCTTCCAGGGGAGGGACCTGTGGGAGGAGAGGCGCAGGCACAAGGAGCGCAGGGCCAACAGAAGTCCAAGGCGGAAGGGGCCACAGAAGACGCCACTATCCTGCTGCCAGGGTTTACAGGCGGCGATGCAGCTACCTCAATATATCCGACGTGCAATGCTGAAGGAGGCTCCGTCTCTCAAGGGAGATAGTGACCTCCATCTGTCAGAGGATCAGCCCTGAGATTAGCTCCGATTGTGTGGGTAGACACCCCATGCCAGTGCTTCTGAAGGTCACAGTGGCCCTCAACTTTATGCCTCTGGCTCTTTCCAGGGCTCAGTGGGGGATCTGTGTGGAGTCTCCCAATCAGCTGTTCACAGTTGCGTCAAGCTGGTGACAGAAGCTCTGTGCAGGCAGGTATTTACTTTCCTTCGTTTCCGAACAGACGAGGCCAGCCAGGCTGAGTGAGCCAGAGGCTTTGCAGCGATTGCTGGCTTCCCCCGTGTCCAGGGTGCCATCGACAGCACATGTGGCCATCAAGGCGCCGGTGGGTCAGCCGGGTTCCTTCGTCAACAGGAAGGGCTTCCACTCTCAGAACGTGCAGTTAGTGTGTGACCACAGGATGCAGATTCTGCAAGTCTGTGCAAGGTACCCAGGCAGCTCCCATGACGCGTACATCCTCAGACACTCCCAGATGACGAAGCTCTTCAGTGTTTCAGCCCAACTGGATGGATGGCTGCTGGGTGACAAGGGCTATCTGTGAAAAAGGTGGCTCATGACGCCTCTCCGTCACCCAAGAAAAGAGGCAGAGCAGCGTTACAGTAGGAGTCATGCCTCCACAAGGGCAGTGATAGAACCATAGGTCTTCTCAAGATGTGCTTCCGATGCCTGGACTGTTCAGGGGGTGCACTGCAATACCCCCCAGAGCGGGTGTCACTGGTAGTGGTGCATGTTGTGCTCTCCACAATCTGACACTGGCAAGGGGGGACCCACTGGAGGAAGAGGATCTTGACGCAGCTCCACAGGCTACTGATGATGAATCCAGTAGAGAGCCTGAAGAGGAGCACAGTGAGGAGAACGCTGAGGGTGTGAAGGCAGACCTCAGTAGCCTCCAGGGAGGCAGGAACACCAGGGATGCCTTGATCTGATGCTCCTTCAGCTAGGCTGCCAAATAAACCCCCTCATGCCAGGGCTGCTGCCACCATCCTGGATCTCAGAAATGACCCTTTCCTTTGTCCTCAAGATACACTCAGTGCCTGTGCAATAAAGTTTCGAGCCGCCCACGTCTAGCATTACATACTGGCGTACCCTGCACCTACAAAACAAATGAAGCATACTCAGGCCAATAACAGGCCCTTGAGAGATGTTGGCCGGTAGCAGAGTATTCCCAACTGAGTAGTGGCTGCTGCTGGGTAACAGGCTGTCCCCAGAAGGAAGACAACATGGATACCGGACTAAGTCTTGTCCGGGGTCGGCCTCAACAGGCCTAAGGGAGGGCCGGCTGATGCCTTACACTGTATTATGGGACAGCTCGGGGTTAGGCGGGAAGGCGTTGGCATAGCCGTCTGTCCTATTTACGTGCCCCCCTCCCCCGTCTGTAAATACACCGGCTTCGGGGTGTGTGTGGAGGGGGCGGTTGCACAAAACCTCGCCCATTTTTGGCTGATGGTTGCCCTTTAAATGGGTCTCCCATATCTCGCTCCTGCCTACTGAGCATACCAGCTGTCCCCAATTGGAGCGCATCATGGAGGCGAGCCACTCATTGGTTGCCTCCTGCAAAAAATGCTGCAGGTCATGCAGCAACCTCAGGAGAGGTCGGGACCTGGAAATGGCCCCGATACCAGGTTCCTGATGCCGTCGGGAAGATTCAGCCCATGGTTACTGAAAAACCGGAACTTGGTATTAAACGTTGCAGGGTGTAACATATTTAGCATATTTAGGTGGGCATAGGGAGCAGATGTACTTAGTACAGCTAATAAAATGGCAGTAGAAAAATGTGACAGCCATCAGTAAGACAGAAATAGAATCCATGTGAAAGGGATACGATAATAATGGATCAATCACACGAATAGAGAGAGTTTACTGACCACCTAATAATGGAAGGGAGGTGAGGGACAAATAACCAAACAAAGTAGGGAAATGAGTAATTAACACACAAATCTTGGGCTATTTAAACAATCCCAGATTGAATTGGCCTGAAGAGGTAGGTGAAGGGAATAAGGAATGGAATCATAGAAAGTTTACAGCACAGAAAGAGACCACATGGTCCATCACATCTGAGTCACTCTGCCTATTCCACCTTCCAGCATTTGGTCTGTAGCCCTGCAGGTTCCTGCACTACAGGTACATATCCAGACACCTTTTCAATGAGTTGAGGGTTTCTGACTCAACTACCCGTTCAGGCAGTGAGTTCCAGACCCCTACAACCCTCTGGGTGAAAAAAGTTTCCTCATCTCCTCTCTAATCTTTCTATCAATCATTTTAAATCTATGTCTCCTCGGTCGCTGACCTCATTGCTAAAGTAAATAGGACCTTCACATCCAATCTATCCAGGCCCCTCTCAATTTTGTACATCTCAATCAAATCTCCCATCAGCCTCCTCTGTTCCAAGGAGAACAACCCCAGCCTCTCCAATCTTTCCTCATAGCTGCAATTTTCCAGTCCTCGCAACACCCTAATAAATCTCCTCTGTAACCTATACTGTCACCCTACCCACACACTATACTCTCATTTTACCCACACACTACACTGTCACTCTACCCACACACTATACTCTCATTATACCCACACACTACACTGTCACTCTACACACACTATACTCTCATTATACACACACACTACACTGTCACTCTACCCACACACTATACTCTCATTATACCCACACACTACACTGTCACTCTACACACACTATACTCTCATTATACACACACACTACACTGTCACTCTACCCACACACTATACTATCATTATACCCACACACTACACTGTCACTCTACACACACTATACTCTCATTATACACACACACTACACTGTCACTCTACCCACACATTATACTCTCATTATACCCACACACTACACTGTCACTCTACCCACACACTATACTCTCATTATACCCACACACTATACTCATTATACCCACACACTACACTGTCACTCTACCCACACACTATACTCTCATTATACCCGCACACTATACTCTCATTATACCCACACACTACACTGTCATCCTACCCACACACTATACTCTCATTATACCCACACACTACACTGTCACCCTACCCACACACTATACTCTCATTATACCCACATACTGCACTGTCATTCTACCCAGACACTACTCTCATACCCACGCTACACTGTCACCTTACTTGCACACTACGGTTACCCTTTGGGGAATCAGGAGATGAGTTACTTGCCACAGAATTTCTAGCCTCTGACCTGCTCTTATAGACACAGTATTGGCTGTTTCAGATCAGTATTTAGTCAATGATAATATCATTGAACATCAAGACAAGATGGTTAGATTCCCTCTTGTTGGAGATGGTCAATGCCTGGCACTTGTGCCTTGTGAATGTTACTTGCTATTTATTAGCCCAAACCTGAATGTTGTCCAGGCCTTTCTGCATGTGGGAATGCTTCAGTATCTGAGGAGTTGCAAAAGTTACTGAAGAATGTGTAATCATCAGCGAACATCCCCACATCTGACCTCACCTTGGAGGGAAGGTCACTAATGAAGCAGCTGAAGAAGATTGGACCTAAGGCACCACCCTGAGGAACTCCTGCAGTGATGGTAATGGTAGAGTGAAGGATATGCTTTACCATGAGGCTATACATGATTGAATGCAATTCTGCTGCTGCTGATGGCCCACAGCACTTCATAGGTGCTCACACCTGACATTGATATCTGACTCATGCCCTATACCATTATCCTACTCTCACCCAACACTTTTACCCTTCTCGCACTCTGCATTGTTACTCTATACCATTACCCCACACACCCTACACTAGGGCTTCCCAAACTGGATCGTGACCCCCAGTGGGGTCATGGGGAAAGCAGTTGAGATCCCAAGCCCCAAGGCAGCAATGGTAGCTATGGAGCGGAGACTCAGATTTGACAGTCTTGGGAGGCCCCTTTAAATGCATGTTTTTTTTTTGCCTGTGGGTGTGTCCTAATGCAAGGAGTTCTGAGGCCCAATTGCAGACACCGATAGAGTCTGCAAAATGGTAGGTGTCTCAAACAGTTATTGTTTGTGCCTGTATCCCTGCTGTTTCCAAGCCCCCCTACACCACTCAACAACTCTTTCCGACTAACCCCCTCCCCACCCCCCACAACACCCTCCAGCCCCCAATTTTCACCCAAGGGCCGCACCAAGTGTGAAGCCTTAAAATGGGGCCATAGCAGAGAAACGTTTGGGAAGCATTGCCCTACAACTGTTATTTTACCTGCAGCCTACACTGTTACCCCACTGACCCTGCACTATTACCCTGCACTATCACCCTACTCACACACTACATTGCCACAAGTGGCAAGCACCAGTGAACCAAATATTTCAGTGGAAAAAAGCACCAATTTCTTGTGTGTCTCTCTTGTAGAATGTGGAAGGGTAAATCAAAATTAACGTAAGGCTGTGAGGGGGTTATTCATGAAAGATTGTCACCACCGATTAGACAATCTCCAACAAAGGGACATAATCTGAAGGATCTCACTCAGAGGACAAAGGGAAAAGTTGATTTTCTTTCTCCCCACGGGGATATTACAGTATGGACTGCTTCACCACTGTTGAAGCAGGGATTGTAACATCATTTAAAATGAAATTGGATAGGCGTTCGAAAAGAAAGACTTGCATTTCTGCAGCGCTTTTCATAACCTCAGGATGCCCCAAACAATTTAAAGCCAGTGAAGTATTTATGAAGTGCAGTCAGTATTGTAGGAAACTTGACAACCAATTTGCAAAGAGCAAGATCCCACAAACGGCACTGAGCTGGTGGTCAGATTATCTGTTTTAATGATGTTGATTGAGGGATAAATCTTAACCAGGACACTGCGGAGAACTTCAAACAGTGCCAGGCAATCTTTCACATCCACCTGAGGAAGAAGATGGGGCCTCTGCTTAATGTTTACTCCTCAACTCTGCATCATGAAAAAACTGGTAATTGGTTGACTGCTGTATGTGGGACCTTGCTGTGCGCAATTTAGCTTTGAGATGTCCCGAAGTCGTGAAAGGCATTATATAAGTGCCATTCCGCCTTTCTTCACTGTGGGTGCGGGGTAGAGGTTGTTTTGCAATTTTGCAATCACGATGTGTCTGAAATTGGACAATAAAACACCCTGTTTGCCAGCACTAACAACCCCTAACTTAATGAGCACTAAATGCATTAAAAAATCATTTAAAATGTTAATGAATTGTGAAATCAGGCAGACCTATTTCATACACAAAGTGCTCCAGAGACCGTGGATTAGGTTATTATAGAAAGCCGCTGAAGCCGAGAGTACAAATGGTTCCAAGAGAACGAGAAAAGTTTTTGGCGAGGGGCTTGCGGGATATGGAGCTGGGCTCAGTAAATGATACCGTCACAAATGAAAATACATAAAAATAGCTTTCCCATT
This sequence comes from Cetorhinus maximus, assembly GCF_964194155.1. Lineage (NCBI taxonomy): Eukaryota > Metazoa > Chordata > Chondrichthyes > Lamniformes > Cetorhinidae > Cetorhinus > Cetorhinus maximus. The sequence continues at coordinate 9,887,560 of NC_135906.1, forward strand.
GCTAGCTAAGATCTTTGCCACCCAAGATCCTGGGTCCCTTTATTCCTCCTGTTCTCTGCCGAAATTGTCACCCACTGAAGGTGAAATGGCCGATAATGCTTTTAGAAAATAAAATGAAATTTAAAGGATTTTTAAAAATGTACTCATTCATGGGATGTGGGTGTCGCTGGCTAGACCAGCATTTATTGCCCATCCCTAATTGCCCTTGAGAAGGTGGTGGTGAGCTGCCTTCCTGAACCGCTGCAGACTGTGATGTAGATACACCCACAATGCTGTCAGGGAGGGAGTTCCAGGATTTTGACCCAGCGACAGTGAAGGAACGGCCAATATATTTCCAAGTCGGGATGGTGAGTGGCTTGGAGGGGAACTTCCGGGTGATGGTGTTCCTGTGTATCCGATGTCCTTGTCCTTCTAAGTGGTAGACTTCGGGGTTTGGAAGGTGCTGTCATAAGAAATTAAGAATGAGGAGCAGGAGTGGGCAATTCAGCCCCTCGAGCCTGCCCCACCATTCAATACGATCATGGCTGATCTCATTTCGGCCTCAACTCCAAATTCCCAACCTCTCCCCATAACCTTTCAACCCGTTACTAATTAAAAATCTGTCTATCTCCTCTAAATTTATTCAGCATCCTGGCATCCGCTGCATTCTGAGGTAGTGAATTCCACAGATTCACGACCCTTTGAGAAAAGTAATTCCTCCTCATCTCTGATTTAAATCTACCACCCTTTAGCCTAAAACTACGGCCCCTAGAATGCCCCACAAGGGGAAACATCCGCTCTACGTCTACTTTGTCTATCCCCTTTAGCATCTTATATACCTCAATTATATCTCCTCTCTTCCTTCTAAACTCTAGCGAATGCAGGCCTAAACTGCTCAACCTACCCTCATAAGACAAGCCCCGCATCTCTGGAATCAATCTAGTGAACCTCCTCTAAACCACCTCCAATGCAACTACATCCTTCCTTAAGTAAGGGGACCAAAGCTGTGCACAGTACTCCAGGTGCGGTCTCACCAATGCCTTGTACAGTTGCAACAACACTTCCCTATTTTTATACTCTATTCCTTTGGCAATAAATGTCAAAATTCCATTTGCCTTCCTTATTACCTGCTGTACCTGCATACTAGCTTTCAGTGATTCATGCACGAGGACACCCAGATCCCTCTGCACTGAAGCATTCTGAAGTTTCTCTCCATTTAAATAATGTCGCCTTTTTATTCTTCCGACCAAAATGGATAACCTCACACTTATCCACGTTAAACTCCAACTGCCAAATTTTGGCCCATTCACCTAACCTGTCCATACCCATTTGTAAATTTCTTATTTCTTCATTGCAACTTACTTTCCCACCTATTTTGGTGTCATCTGCAAATTTAGCTATAGTACCTTCTACCCTTGAATCCAAGTCATTAATATAGATTCTAAATAGTTGGGGCCCAAGGACTGAACCCTGTGGCACCCCACTAGTTACAGCTTGCTATCCAGAAAAAGACCCATTCATCCCGACTCTCTGCTTTCTGTTGGTTAGCCAATCCTCTCTCCAAGCTAATATATTACCCTTAACTCCGTGTGATCTTATCTTGTGTATTAATCTTTTGTGCGGCACCTTATCAAAGGCCTTCTGGAAGTCCAGATATACTACATCTACAGGATCCCCATTATCCACTTTGCTTGTCACATCTTCAAAGAACTGTTGAAGGAGCCTTGGTGAGTTGCTGCAGTGCATCTTATCGGATGAACAAGCTCATAAGTTCATCAGTGAATCTGCTCAGTGACATTCAATTTGGACAGTCCATTAGTGATTCTCATGGGTAGACATCAATTAATCAGTGACAGATTCTTCAGGCAGTGTTATTGGACCTCCACCGCAATAATTAATTTGGATAATCCATCGATGAGCCTTCTCAGTGCCACTCATGCTGGTCAATCATCACGCTGGAACACTCAATCTTCCATATGCTTGCATCCCTCTTGCCAATGTCCATGTTTGGCATATCTGGAAGTGGCACTCAGTTTAATTAAATAGTCACAAGTAAAGGCACAGATTATAAACACAAATATCTTTTAAAAGGAGCAAAATTCAAATCTAATTGATGTATACCTATCATTCCTCATTAAAACGGTAGAGACGCCTTTTCACAGCACCGTTGTATTTTCAAGAACTTTGTTATGTCCAGAAGACATGGAAAGAAATCAAAACTGTATGAATCAAAACTTTATTCTTTTTTGCTATTTTAAAATGGAGTTCTGCTGGACCACAAAATGGCTGCTACAGGTCATATGACACACAAGATTGGCTATCTGAATTCACCAAGGCTCCTTAGACAGCACCTTCCAAACCCACGACCGCTACCATCTGGAGGGACAAGGGCAGCAGACACATGGGACACCACTCCCTGGAAGTTCCTCTACAAGCTACTCACCACCCTGACTTGGAAATATATTGCCGTTCCTTCACTGTCGATGGGTCAAAATCCAGGAACTCCCTCCCTAACAGCACTGTGGGTGCGCCTGCAGCACATGGACTGCAGCGGTTCAAGGAGGCAACTCACCACCACCTTCCCAAGGGCAATTAGGGTTGGACAATAAATGCTGGCCTAGCCAGCAATGCCCACATCCCTTGAATGAATTTTAAAAAATCTGCCCTGGAACTCTCAATAGAGATTACAAGAAGAAAAGAACTCCACTCGTATCATTGTGGAATCTCACACCCCACTGTTAGGCCACATTATAATCATGAAATCATCTAGACAACTAACAGACGAACAGACTCCCCTAGCTTGGACGATAACAAAGACATCGAAACTCGTTATACCTGAAGAAGTGTTAACAGCTAGCATTTTGCTCCTAAGAGAAACAATGGATTTTGGCCAAGAGCACAGAAACTGCTTGCCAGGCTGCAATTAACTCATTAATGGGCATGACCCCTTGCTTCTAGCCTTTTGGATTGTTTGAATATTACATTTCTAGCCTCACAGCTCAGACTGCTATTTTAACACCAACTGGAAAGAACTCCAGCAGCTCCCAGCTGAACAAGCTGCCAGCCACTATCTCTCGCCTCCTTGAAGCCCTTTTGAGTTTAAAAGTCTCTGATCATTGCCTGCCAAGCAGCCTAAACACAGAAAGCCTTTCGTGATGCAGCGTCATTCGTTTCAAGGATTTTCATGTTGTCTCCAACCAGGAACTCATCTGGACTGAACTCTGCCACGAAAGAAACACCCTCTGGACTTTTTCTTGGACTTTGGAAATCACGTGAACTAATATTAATTTCTGTGGTTCTTTTACTATTGTTGCCCATTGTTGTAAATCTTCCCATTTTCTATCCCCCTCCTTACTATATGTGTGAGTATGTGTGTGAGGTTGCAAACACTCACCCCCTCCCCAAACCTGAATCCACAAAGAATCTACTTAACACCCCCACAGTCCATCAGTGAGGCTTCTCAGTAACAGTCCCCTTAACCCCATTAACTATATGACTGTGAAATATCTAGATGCACCAGTGCTATTTCTCTCTCACTATAAATAATGGAGATTGTACTGGTTTGTCACAATTATGATTAAATTTGTTTCCATTAATTTATAAGATTGTTGTTGGTAGAATTGTTCTGGTTACAATATTCCCTGTAATTTTATTTCAGAGTTTGCGGGCAATTTATTAGGTGCAGGGTTGTACATGTAGGGAAACATAAAGAATCCAATTCGCGTGCAGCCTATGGGGGCACTTTGCATTTCTGTGCGGCCATGTAGTTTAGCAGGAACATTGTTTGGATAAGTTATTGAATGTGGGTGAACTTGGTTGAGTACTTGCTAAAAGCAACGCCTTCACCAAAGTTCAACAATAAACGCTGGTACTCCCACCTTGGAACCTCCATTAACTTGAGTTCATCCAAAACTCTAGTGCCCTTACGCGAACTTGTACCAAAATCCAGCTCACCCTGTAGCCAAACGCTTACTGACCTACATGAACTCCCGATTTGACAATGCCTCGATTTTGTCATTCTGATCTGTTTTCAAATCGCTCCAAGATAGAGCTGTAGAGTCGTTAGGGCACAGAAGGAGGCCATCGGCCCCATGCCATCTCTCTGTAGAGCAGTCCAATCAGTCCCATTCCCCGCACTATCCCTGTAGTCCTGTAAGTGCCCCTCCCAAAATGCAGCATCTCACAATTCTCCATATTAAATTTCATCCGCCACTTGTCTGTCCAATTTGCTAGCCTATGTTCTGATGCAGTTTGATTTGCTGTTCACTATTTGCCACACATCCAAGTTTGGTATCACTGGCAAACTTTGAAACGTTACTCTATATTTATATATATATATATATATATATATATATAAAAAAGCAGTGATCCTTAAGGGAAACACCCTCCTCCAGCCTGAAAAAAAATCATTTACCATGACTTGCTGTTTTGCCCTTAAACCAATTTTTTATCCAAGCTGACACTGACCCCTCCTATCCTATGAGCCACAGTTTTGTTAACCAGCCCTTTATGTGGTACTTTGTCAAATGATTTATTAAACTCTAATTAGACAACATTCTCTGCATTCCCTTCACCAACCTTCTTTGTTACTTCATCAGAAACTCCAATTAGATTAATCAAACACTATCTGCTTTTTACAAATCCATGCTGGCTCTCCTTAATTAACTCAATCCTCTCCAAGTGCCATTTAATTTTTTTCCCTGGTTATTGTTTCTAAATGATGTTAAACTGACTGGCCTGTTGTTACTAGGACTGTCCTTAATTACGCCCTTTCTTGAACAAGGGGGACACATTTGCCAGCTTATGATCCTCTATGCTGCTCCAATTCTGACTCCCCCCGCATCCCCGATTTTCTTCGCTCCTCCATTAGCGGCTGTGCCTTCGGCTGTCTGTGCCCTCAACTTGAATTCCCCTCTAAATTTCCTTCTAAACTCTGCCTCTCCGCCTACCCTCTCTTCCTTTAAGACGCTACGCAAATGCTACCTCTTGATCACGATTTTTGTCATCGGTTCTACTGGCCGGGATTCTCCGGTCCCGCCAGTGGTGGACATTGTTTTCGGGCGAGACAGGAATATTTGGAGAGCGGCCAAAAGCCGATTGACTTTTGGCTGCGCTCCCAATTTTTCCATTCTGCCCGCGATGATGCCCATCGTTGGCGTGACTGGAAAATCCCATCCACTATCTTGGTGTCAAATTTTGTTTAATAGCGTCCCTATTAAAGGCATTATATAAAGGTGAGATTTTTTTTGTTGTTGAAATAGTACCGCCCCTGGGCCTCATTGCATGCAATCCTCCTGCATCTTTTCCCCAAAGTTTGCAGAAGTGGCCTCTGGCTCTCCACGAATGTTTCATCGCAGACCGGGTGGGTGATTTTACTGGCCAGGCTTCATTTCAGTTCTTTAAAAGAATACATTTTAAACACATTGAGAGGTGTGGATGAGTCAGTTCCTTGTGGAAGAGGCAATATCCCTGTGATTTCTTTCATTTGAGCTGCCTTGTCATTTCCTAGGATAAATTATCACCAATCCTGTGGCTTTCTCACCCTTTTTCCTTGCAGCTCACTCTTTGTCCATGAGATGGAGACAAAGGTCCACTGGTGAGAACTCCCTGTTCAGACCCTTTTCAATAGCTTTTTCTCTTTTACATGGCTGCATAGTATCTACAGTGCAAAAAATACGCCATTTGGCCTAACAGGTCCAAGACGGCCCCATACTGGCCTTCTCCCATCTTAATTCCTTGATCTTTTACTGCAGACCCTTGGCTTTCGCAAACCACAAGTTTGGGATCAGCTGGCATCACGAAGCAGGCACGTGATGAAAGTAGGATTGTCAACCGCCAAGGATTGGCCAGGAGTCTTCAGGAATTGGAGATTAATATCCAGGACACTGCTGGGAGCAGACCCTAACGAAAGATTGGAGGGACATTTAAAAAAAAAATGTTTCTGCTCTCTTTTCCTCATTTTCCGAGAACACTTTTGTTTAGTAGTTTAAAAAAAAACATTGAATGAGGAGAGAAAGGCTGTTTGACTGACAGTCAAGAATCATCCAGTTTTGTAACGAAGAGTCTTTTTGTTTTCACATTGATATGGGGAAAGCCTCTAGAATAGACCTGTTGGGACAAAAACAGAAAATGCTGGAAAAATCAGCAGGTCTTAACAGTGCATCTGTGGAGAGAAAAACAGAGTTAACGTTTCGAGCCGGTATGACTTCTTCAGACCTGTTGGGAGGTTGGGGCAATAAGTCACGTGTTGAAACCTCCAGAATATATTTAATCCGAGTTGACTTGCTGAAAAACCCTGGCCTCGCATAACGGGAAAAAACAGTAAAACTTGGCAAATAAGAGTACTGGTCCGAACTGGTCTTGTATACCTTAAAATGGAACACCAGTAAAAACTGGCAAATAAGAGTACTGGTCTGAACTGGTGTTCCATTTTAAGGTATACAAGACCAGTTCGGACCAGTACTCTTATTTACCAGTTTTTACTGGTGTTCCATTTTAAGGTATACAAGACCAGTTCGGACCAGTATTCTTATTTCCCAGTTTTTACTAGTGTTCCATTTTAAGGTATACAAGACCAGTTCGGACCAGTATTCTTATTTCCCAGTTTTTACTGGTGTTCCATTTTACTGTGTACAAGACCAGTTCGGACCAGTATTCTTATTTCCCAGTTTTTACTGGTGTTCCATTTTAAGGTATATAAGACCAGTTCGGACCAGTACTCTTATTTCCCAGTTCTTACTGGTGTTCCATTTTAAGGTATACAAGACCAGTTCGGACCAGTATTCTTATTTCCCAGTTTTTACTGGTGTTCCATTTTAAGGTATACAAGACCAGTTCGGACCAGTACTCTTATTTCCCAGGTTTTTGCTGTTTTTTCCGACAGTTCCTGTGCCTGAAATCAGCCAAACCTGTGTAAAAGACTAAATTGAGCTTCAATGATCTTTAAGTTTTAAAAACACGGTGCTGGAAGCCGGCCTTACCCAGAAACCCAGCCCCTTCCCCCCCGACGGAAATAATGAGCGTGCCAAACTTCTGCGTGTTTGCGACTGTTCGAGAAGGCTCTTCAAATTGAACTATTTTTTGGTGCGAAGGCTACAAGTGAGCCTGTTTTAAACAGTTTTAACGTACTGAACAACATTTAATTTAGTAAGAAGCCGATTGGTGTACACCAATGAAACCATTAAACAATTTAGTATAGTCTATTTTAAAGTCATTTTCAGTGAGTTGAAATTGGGTTTACTCGCAGGTGGTTGTCTGACACGTTAAAAATGCTTACTTTTTTGGTGATAAACCCATTTCTAGCTATATTAATCAAAGTTCACTAGGTTATCGCTCTTAAATGCATCACTGACAATGGTTTAATGCAAGGGGGAAAGAAAAGATAAACAGTTAGGCTCTATTACGCTGCTCAATTGTGCTATCACGGAACATTTAATGTTCGTCATTATACAAATGAGCTTGGGCAGAATCTTGAACCATAACTTCACTTTGGAAAATCAGCGCAATTTCAAGTGCTGTTATCGCCAAGATTGTCGACTATGCCTAAAACAGAAATTCTGCGTTAATACCATTCAAGGTATATCAAGTATCGAATAATTACGCTGTGTTGACATAAGTTAGATCATACTGTGTAGCCATCAACCTCTATGCCTCTCAAAGCCTTATACATGCTCATGTCATGTCTAGAGTTGACTGTTCCCCTGCTGGACTTCCCGTCCCCCTTCTTCCATTAACTCCAAATTGTCCAAAACACTTGTTCATGTCCTGTCCCGGACTAACACTAAAAGTAGGCATCTGATAAATATCAGGCTCATAATGCTGTCGAGTATCAAACTGAATACAAAAAGTGAAGAGGAGAACTGAAAAGAAAGTGAGGGGCAATGTGGAAGAAAACACTGAAGTCTTGTTTTTTTTTAATCCATTCATGGGATGTGGCCATCGCTGGCTAGGCCAGTATTTATTGCCCATCCCTAATTGCCTTTGTTTAACCACATTGCTGTGGGTCTGGAGTTACATGTAGGCTAGACCAGCAGATTTCCTTCCCTAAAGGACATTAGGGAACCAGATGGGTTTTTCTTTACAACAATTGACAATGATTTCATGGCCATCATTAGATTTTTATTTAATTCAAATTTCACCATCTGCTGTGGCAGGATTTGAACCCAGGTCCCCAGAGTATTACCTAGGAGTCTGTGATTATTAGTCTGGCAACAATACCACTACACCATCACCTCCCTTTACTATATGTAGTAAAAGGATGGTCAAAGAAAGGCTAGGGGTTATTAGGGGCCACAAAGGAAACCTGGTCAAGGTAGAGGTCATGGTTGAGGTACTGAATGCATATTTTACATCTGACATCAGAAAGTGAAGAGATGCTGCCAATGTCACAGTACAAAAGGTAGGTACATTGAATAAGGTAAACGTAGAGAAACAGGTAATTAAAAAGTTGACAGTGCTCAAAGTAGAAAAGTCATCTGGCCCGGGTGAGATACGTCCTGGGATTCTGAGGGAAGTAAGGGTGGAAATAATGGAGGCTTTGGCCTAATCTTCTAAGGGTTGCGAATGTTATAGTCCTGTTCAAAGAAAGTCCGAGGGAAACGTTTTGAGACAATGCTCAGAGAAAAAAATATAATTGTCACTTGGAAAATCGTGAAGTAATCAATGACAGCGGTGTGGGGCTGTTACCAGCAAGAAGTGTGTGACTAACTTGATTGAGTTCTTTGTTGTGCAGATGATATTGTGTATATCACCTTCCAAAAGATTTTTGACATGTGGAGACCAAATCGGCTAAGAGGCAGAAAACAGAGAGTGGCGCTAATGATTGTGTTTCAGGCTGAAAAGAAATATACATTGGGGTTGATATTAAGATCTTTGCTCTTTTCAATCTAGACTAATGACCTGACCTTGGGTACACAGGGCACAATTTCACAGTTTGTAGACGTCAACACCCTGGGGGTTACCATGGACCAGAAACTGAACTGGACCAGCCATATAAATACTGTAGCTACAAGACCAGGTCAGAGGCTGGGAATCCTGAGGCGAGTAACTCATCTCCTGACTCCCCAAAGCCTGTCCACTGCCTACAAGTCAGGAGTCTGATGGAATACTCTCACAGAATCACAGAATTGTTATGGTGTAGAAGGAGGCCATTCAGCCCATCGTGTCTGCACTGGCTCTCTGAGCACTTTAACTTAGTGCCAATCTCCTGCCTTTTTCCCCGTAACCCTGCACATTGTTTCTATTTAAATAAACATCCAATGCCCTCTTGAATGCCTCAGTTGAACCTGCCTCCACCTCACTTCCAGGCAGTGCAGTCCAGACCCGAACCACTTGCATTTGTTTCTTTTGCAAAGCACTCTGGTTCTCGATTCGTTTACAAGCAGGAACAGTTTCTCCCTATCAGCTCTGTCCAGACCCCTCATGATTTTGAAAACTTCTATCAAGTCTCCTCTTAGCCTCCTCCTCCCCAAGGAAAACAGTCCCAACTTCTCCAATCTTTCCTCATAACTGAAGTGTCTCATCCCTGGAACCTTTCTTGTAAACCTCTTCTGCACTCTCTCCAATGCGTTCACATCCTTCCTGTAGTGTGGCACCCAGAACTGTACACAATACTCCAGCTGAGGTCTAACTAGAGTCTTATATAAGTTCATCAAAACCTCCCTGCTCTTGTACTCTATGCCTCTATTAATGAAGCTTAGAATACTGTATGCTTAGAAACAGCTCTCTCTACCTGTCCCGCCACCTTTAATGACTTACGTACATATACATCCAGGTCTCTCTGCTCCTGCACATCCTTTAGAATGTTATCCTTTATTTTATACGGTCTCTCCACGTTCTTTGTATCAAAGTGCAACACCTCACACTTCTCCACATTGAACTTCATCTGCCACCTATCTGCCCACTCCACCAATGTGTCAATGTCCTTTTGAAGTTCTACACTGTCCTCCTCACTGTTTACAATTCTCCCAAGTTTTGTGTTGTCTGCAATCTTTGAAATTGTCCCCTGCACACCAAGATCTAGATCATTTATATATATCAAGAAAAGCAAGAGTCCCAATACTGACCCCTGGGGAACTTCATTACAAACCTTCTTCCTGCCCGAAAAATACCCATTAACCATTAACCTCTGTTTCCTATCCCTCAGCCAATTTTGTATCCACGTTGCCACCGTCCCTTTTATTCCATGACCTATAACCTTCCTCACAAGTTGTTGTGTGGCACTTATTGAACACCTTTTGGAAGTCCATATACACCACATCAATGGCCTTGCCCTCATCAATCATCTCTGTTACCGCTTCAAAAAACTTCAGCAAGTTAGTTAGACATGACTTTCCTTTAACAAATCCATGCCGACTCTTCTGAATCAATCCATATTTTTCCATGTGACTATTAATTCTGCCCCGAATAATTGCTTAATTGTTTCTGCCTGGATGAGTGCAGATCCATCAACACTCATGAAGCTCGACACCATCCAGGACAAAGCAGCCCGCTTGATTAGCACCTCATCCGCCACCTCCAACATCCAATCCCTCCCTCACCAACACACAGTGGCAGCAGTGTGTACCATCTACAAGATGCACTGCAGCAACTCATCAAGGCTCCTTCCAAACCCACGACCTCTACCACCTAGAAGGACAAGGGCAGCAGATGCATAGGAACACGAACACCTACAGGTTTCCCTCCAAGCCACTCACCATCCTGATTTGGATGTTGCTTCACTGTTGCTAGGTCAAAATCCTGGCACACCCTCCCTAACAACACTATGGGTGTGCCTACACCACATGGACTGCAGCGGTTCAAGAAGGTGGCTCACCACCACCTTCTCAAGGGTAATTAGGGATGGGTGATAAAAATGCTGGCCTAACCAGCGATGCCCATGTCTCATGAAAGAATTTTTTAAAAAAATGATAATAGCGGAAAAATTTAAAATCATGAAGGGTTTTGATAGAGTAAATAAGAAAGAACTGCAATGGCAGAAGGTTTGGTAACAAAAAAGTAGTTTTTTTCAATTTCTTTGAACACTACCATTGGTTACTTATAAAAATACAGGAGAAGGTTTAAAGGCTATTTGACCAATAGCCAAAAAATAATCCAATTGAATAACAAAGCGCTAGTTTATTTAACCTGTGGATGGATGTGTTGGATAGATAACAAATGGTGGGACTGTGGGGATGGGGCAGTAAATGTGGGATATCATGATAAAACCTCCAGGAATATATCTAACCAGGTTGAGGAAGCCCACCTCTTCCATTTACGGTTACAGTTTAGTCGGAGATGAGAACAGACTCTTTACTCTTGGTGAAACCTGTTGCCACTGATATTAGGGCAGGCAAGAAAGAAAGACTCGCGTTCCTATTGTGACTTTCACAGCCTCAGAGGATGACCCCCAAACACTATACAACCAATGAAGCACTCTTGAAATGTAGTCACTGTTGTAATGTAGGGAAAAAATCAAACGGAATGAGCAAAACGCTTAAAGAAATTAAAGTTGCGAGCACGCAGGGAAGTCTCAATTAAGGACAAGTGGAACACTCCTTTGGGACAACGACCGACAAGCACACAGAGTAAGAACAAACCAAGGACGACACAGTTTAAACAACTGCCAATAAAACAAAACTAAAGTTAGGAGAGCAAAACATTAGCTTCAGAGCATCAGCAAAGGGATGGAAGGGGTTGTCGACAGTGCTATCAAGCAGCACTTTACTCAGCAATAACCTGCTCACTGTTGCTCAGTTTGGGTTCTGCCAGGAGCACTCAGCTCCTGACTTCAATACAGCCTTGGTCCAAACACAGACAAAAGAGCTGAAATCAAGAGGTAAGGTGAGAGTGACTGCCCTTGACATCAAGGCTGCATTTGACCGAGTGTGGCATCAAGGATCCTGAGCAAAACTGGAGTCAATGGGAATCAGTCAGAAAACTCTCCACTGGTTGGAGTCATACCGAGCACAAAGGAAGATGGTCGTGCTTGTTGGAGGTCAATCATCTCAGTCCCAGGGCTTTGCTGCAGGAGTTCCCCAGGGTAGTGTCCCCAGCCCAAACATCTTCAGCTGCTTCATCAATGACCTTCCCTCCATCATAAGATCAGAAGTGGGGATATTCGCTGATGATTGCACAATGTTCAGCACCATTCGCGACTCCTCAGATACTGAAACAGTCCATGTCCAAATGCAGCAAGACCTGGACAACACCCAGGCTTGGGCTGATAAGTGGCAAGTAACATTTGTGCTACATCAATGCCAGGCAATGATTACCTCCAATAACAGAGAATCTATCACCCCTTGACATTCAATGGCATTACCATCGCTGAAGCCCCACTATCAACATCCTGGGGGTTACCATTGACCAGAAACTAAACTGACCTAGCCAATTAAATACTGTGGCTATTAGAGCAGGTCAGAGGCTGGGAATTCTATGGTGAGTAACTCATCTCCTGACTCCCCAAAGCCTGTCCACCATCTACAAGGCACAAGTCAGGAGTGTGATGGAATACTCTCCACTTGCCTGGATGAATCCAGTTCCAACAACACTCGTGGAGCTTGACACCATCTGGGACAAAGCAGGCCGCTTGATTGACACCCCATCCACCACTTTCACTCCTTCCACCACTGACGTACAATGGCAGCAGTGTGTACCATCTACAAGATACACTACAGTAACTCACCAAGGCTCCTTAATGGCATTTTCCAAACACATCACCGCTACCATCTAGAAGGACAAGCCAGCAGACACATGGGAACACCGCCACCTGCAAGTTCCCCTCCAAGACACTCACCATCCTGACTTGGAAATATATCGCCATTCCTTCACTGTTGCTGGGTCAAAATCCTGGAACTCCCTCCCTAACAGCACTGTGGGTGTACCTACACCACATGGACTGCAGCGGTTCAAGAAGGTGGCTCTCCACTAACTTCCTGAAGGGTAAATAGAGATGGGCAATAGATGGCCTAGCCCGTGATGCCCACATCCATTGAAAGAATTAAAAAAAAACCTACACAACTAGCAGGGTAAAAGGGCAAAGGAAGACATTAGGAAGAATATAAAAATCTCTGGAAAATGTTAAACAAAGATAGTGAAAGAAGCAGAAATGAGCAAAGTTGCAGACAAATGGGACATTACTATGTAATGGACATGTGAAATGTGGTAAAATGGCTCCTCTCTTTTCACCTCCAGATTGATCACAACAGGTGCTTTCTAAGAGAATGTGCTTACCGACTCAATGAGTGTTTAACTGGTTAAGAGTTGTGCCTGGAAGAGATACACACAGATAGGTTTTCTAGTAAGTTTTAAAAGAAAAATAAATAGTATCAACACCCGATATGTAAGAATAATTTAGAAAATGCACATGTGCGTTCAAGAGGTAGACACGCACACACGTTACATAGAGGGAGAGAGGGCAGGTAAATGGTTTAAGAGCCCCAAAAGAGAGTCAATCCTATACAGTTCCTGTAGATTGATGACTTGGACGGTTTCAGGCTGGGTCCGGTGATCTTTCTGGATTCTGCTTCAAGGCGATTTTTAAATGTTGACAGATGATTTCTACCTCTTCTGGAGTTAGCAGCTGCTTTGTTTATGTTAAAGATACTGCCTGTGGTGTTGGACTGGTCAGAATACAGGCAAGGCACACTTGCAGAATGGCTGGAGAGAGAAAGAGAAAGAGATCACAAGTCATCTTCTTGCTGTTACCCACACATGGTCTTTCTGTGCCCACTCTGGAAATCAATGGCTTTTTACACCAAGGGCTAGCTTCCTGTCACATAAACTTCCTTCACAAACTAGCCAGATACCAAACGTGGTCATAACAAGCTCAGTGCAGGTTCATTCTTTAAAGTGATTAGATTAAGATGGTCCATTGTCCAGAGTGATTGAGTTTAATGGCTTGGTCCTCATCAACCTGAAAAATTAGATTATGTTTGAATATCACTGGGCCTGTGTCTGCCGCCGCGTCCCCACCAACCAACCTCACCCTCCCACCCTACCGTTAACAACGCACCCTCACCCTCCCACCCTCCCAGCTCCCTCTGCCTCAACTCACACTCACCATTTCCTCTTAACATGCCCACCCTCAGTTCGCTCCCCAGGAGGCTGTTATTGACTCTACAAACCCCTTCCTTGCAAGTTCACCTGGACATCCCACCCCTTACTCCCCCTCCACCCATACTCCCTCCTCTTCCCGAACACCCACCCCCTCCGCACTCCCTCCCTCCCAAACATCTTCCCCTCTCTGCACTCCATCCTCCCTGAACCTCTTCCCCTAACCGCACTCCCTCCTCCCCCGAATATCTTCCCATCTCTGCGCTCCCTCCTCCCCTGAACATCTTCCCATCTCCGCACTCCCTCCTCCCCTGAATATCTTCCCATCTCTGCACCCCCTCCTCCCTGAACCTCTTCCCCTATCCGCACTTCCTCCTCCTTGAACCTTTTCACCTATCGCACTCCCTCCTCCCCTGAACATCTTCCCCCATCTGCTCTCCCTCCTCCTCTTAACATCCTCCCCTCTCTGCAGTCCCTCCTCCCCCGAACACCTTCCCCCTCCGCACTCCCTCCCTTAAAGCTCCCTCCCCCCCTTACCTTCCAAGTTGCACCATTCTCCCCATACACCCTCCTCCTCCTGCACTCCCTCCTCCGCCCTCACAACCTCACCCCCTGATATCTTCATTCCCCCTCCCAACCTCACCACCACACCTTCGCTGCCCCCTCCCCAACCTCACCTGCTCCAACACCTTCATCCCCCCCCACGCCCGACCCCAACCTCACACCGCCACCACCCACCCCTGCCCTCACCCTGGGACACCTTCCTCTCCCACTCAGACCTAGACCTTGCTCTCCTACCCACCCCCAGTACACCTCACTCTCCCACTCACAGCTGGAAAGTCCCCTCCCCGCCCCCGCCAATCATCCGTAGCAGCCCATGGCCAAGACCGTGAGGTTCTGAAGCAGACCCGAAGCATCAACGGAGACCTCCCACCTTCCGTGAGCTGCTTCGCGGCACAGCAATGTCCATGAGGATCCACCCAGCATGCGATGCGTGTGTTCCTCCAGGGTCCGTAGCTGGAGGGCTCCAGCGTCTTCTGCTCCTCGGATATCTGCAACCTGAGCAAAGCCCCAAAGGTGAGTCCCGACTTCTGC
The DNA here is from genome assembly GCF_964194155.1 of Cetorhinus maximus. NCBI lineage: Eukaryota > Metazoa > Chordata > Chondrichthyes > Lamniformes > Cetorhinidae > Cetorhinus > Cetorhinus maximus. Next base: position 9,902,665 of record NC_135906.1, read on the forward strand.
ATGCCTCGCTTGTCCAGATATGTTCTGGGTCGGTGTGTTTTCCCACCACTGTAACGGTAAATCTGGCATGGGTGTAACGGGGCTGTTGCTGGCAACATTAGCAGCTGCTGACAATGCACACAGTGCCTTACTAAACTCTTTATTTCGCCATCCATCCCAGGCCACCATAGATAGCTGCATGCTTTGACTTAATTCGGGAAATTTCTGGATGGGCACTGTGTAGTTCAATTAAAAGTGGCTCCCTTCCCTTTGGAGGAACTATCACTCGTACTCCCCACAATAAGATGCCATCCTGACTGGTTATTTCATGTCTTCTGTTGAAGTACGGTTTCATTTCATCAGATACGAGCTCCTGTGACCAACTATGTAGCACTTGTTCTTGCACTTGAGATAGGACTGGGTCCTGACTTGTCCAGTCTCTGATCTGTCGAGCACATACCGGTGAGGAATCTAAGAAATTTAACAGTAAAACAAGTTCCTGTGGAGCTGGGACATGCTCATCATTTTGTTGTAAAGGCAAACGACTAAGGGCATCAGCATTTGCGGTTTGATTTCCAGGCCTATGTATGAAAGTGTATTCGTATGCCGCCAGAATTAAAGCCCATCGTTGTATTCTTGCTGAGGCTATGGGTGGTGTAGCCTTGTCCTCACTAAACAATCCTAGCAGTGGTTTATGGTCTGAAATGATTGTAAAATGGCGGCCGTGTACGTATTGATGAAATTTCTTGACATCAAAGATGACGGACAGGCCTTCTTTTTCTGTCAGTGAGTATCCCTTTTCCTCTCTGGTGAGCGCTCTTCATATGTAACCTATTGGCTGTTCCGTGCCATTGTCCATCTGATGAGATAGCGCTGCTCCCACTCCGTATGGAGATGCATCACATGTCAGCACCAATTCTTTCATCTGGTCATAATGCACTAATAGATTGGATGAGTGCAACAATATTTTCACCTTTACGAAAGCTTCTTTCTGGAGCACCTCCCAAGGCCAACGTTGGTTCTGTTTGAGTCGAGAATGCAGGGGGGCCAGCACTGTAGACAAATTGGGTAAGAATCGCCCATAATAGTTGATCATTCCTGGGAATGATTTGAGCTCCGAGGTGTTCTTTGGCGCAGGTGCCTCTCTTATGGCTCTCACTTTCTCCTCAACCGGGTGGAGGTCCTGTGAATCTACCCGGTGACCCAAATAGATTACCTCCCTCGCTAGGAACGTCCACTTTTCTTTTTTCAGACGCGCTCCAGCTTGCAAGAGACATTTTAAGGCTTCTTCCAAATTTGCCGAATTATCTTTCTCAGTGAATCCTGTCACCAATACATCGTCTAAAAAGTCTACAACCTGGGGCAATCCCTGCAGTAAGCTTTCCATTGTTCTCTGAAAAATTGCACAAGCGGAGGAGACACCAAAAGGCAATCGTGTATATTGGTACAGCCCTTTGTTGCTATTGATTGTGACAAATTCCCTGGAGGCATTATCCAATTCTAATTGTTGATAAGCATGACTCATGTCAAGCTTTGTGTACGTTGTCCCTCCTGCCAGCTTGGCATACAGGTCTTCAATTTTTGGAATGGGGTGCCTGTCCAGTTTGGCTACTTTGTAGCCCCACAAATCCGGATGCTTTGATCAGGTTTAAGGACGGGGACTATGGGCGCTGCCCATTCTGAGAACTGAACAGCTTGTATGACACCATTTTCTCTAGCCTGTTCAGCTCCGCGTTGACTTTTTCTCTCAGGGTGTATGGCATCGGTCTCGCCTTCATGAAGTGAGAGGTTGCTTCCAGATCCACATAAATCTTGGCCTGCAGGCTCTGGATTTTTCCCAGTTCATCCTTGAAGACGGTGGCATAATTTCTAAGTAGCTCTGCCGTCTTGCTCTCAACTGGAAGATTTTGGACCAATCTAACTTAATTTCCTTTAACCAACCTCGCCCAAGGAGGCTTGGCCCTTCACCTGCTACGGCCATCAAGGGTAGCTTTGCCAACTGGCTTCCACAATGGGCACTTACTCTGCTTATACCTTTTACTTGAATCTCTTCACCTGTGTATGTTTTTAGCTTGGCAGTTGTTTGTTCCAAGCTCAATTGATGTTCACCATAATTCAAATATCTGAAAGTATGTTCCCCAATTACTGTAGTGGAAGCTCCCGTGTCTACTTCCATTTTAACAGGTTTGCCATTTACTTTCACTGTGACAAATATTGTCTCTGTCTTTCCAACTTTCAGACTGTACAATGAGTAAATGTCAGAATTTGTTGTTTCAGGCTCTTCTACATTGTAGATTTCATTGGTCTTCTTCTTTTCTGAATAGTGTCCTCTTTCACACCACACACTAAACCATCTCTGAGCATGTCGTTCAGAGTTGTACTGAACTCGCAATGTTCTGTTAGCTGCTTCAGATTTGCCACGTGGCATGTAATTGTCTCACCTGGGGCTCTACTTCACGAATTAAACCTGAACCTCTGCATCGTGACTGAGGGCTTGGGTTGAAAATGTCCCTTCGTGAGGTCCACCAATTCATTAAAATTCTTCGAATCTGGGGCACTGGGTACCGTCAAACTTCAAATCAAACTGTAGGTTTTGCTTCCACAAGTACGCAAGAGGATCGCTTGCCTCTTTGCTCCCCCTGTAACCTCATTCACTTGAAAAAAGAACGTGAGGAGTTCTATGTATTGAGGCTAATTGTCTATGGCCAGTTCAAAAGGATCAATTCTCCCAAATTGTGGCATTTTGAGAGAGGATAACTTCCTCAATTCTAATGGAGCTCGCTACTTACAATCACTGGGTGAGGTACAGTGCCGATTTCTTGTTAACTTGATTTCTTCTGTTCAATCCTGTTTTAACCTCATCACCAGTTTGTTGTAGGATGGCCAAGTTGCCTATTTGTAATGGATTTGACATTTCTTGAGTGGAATCCTTAAGTTTATTTACAATATACTCAGCAGCAACTACACGTGTACTTTCAACTCCAACTCTATCCCTACACTGACTGCGGCGGTAGCCGGCACTACTCTCCTATTGGTTACTACAGATCATGTGATCTTCCCTAACAAGTATTATTCTTAAAGGTACATTACACACGAAATAAAATCATAATTACTACAGTTACAGACTCTGCCTGTTACAGATTCTGGCCTGTTTTTCACTGAATGAAGCTGGCTCTGGCAACCCAACCTTGCACTGTGCACCTTAATCAGATGTGAGGTTCCTTACTTATACATGATGTAGACGGGCCTAAGGCCTATTTCAGGTGTGAGAATAGTACGGCAGTATCTTTCCCTTTCGCGTTATAGTGATCGGCGCACGACTGCTAGAAAAGTGCAAGCAGCTCCAGCTCAGAATGTTGCGGGGCTTAGTAGGCCGGTTAGTGCCAGAAAAATCACAGGCGCTGTGAGGCCAAATTTAAAGGCCAATGTGTCTGTAAACTTAACAAGAGGCTAAGGGGAGCAGGTGGCATTTTGATTCAGCCCTGATCTAGAAGACTGTCACTGTGTCAGCGGGAAGCAGCCCAGTCGTAACTTCTGCTTTGATAATGTTTGGATTTTGTGCAATCTGATGTCATTGTGGGGGGCCTTCCAAGTGGTTGGGCATGAGGTCATAATTGGATGGGTGCCTATGAAAAAAAAAATGAGAAGAAAGTAATTACATTTCTTACTGGATGAAGCGGTGGAGAGGGAAACGGCTCGTGAAGTCCTCTGATTGAATGTACGCTACGGGATCCAATAAAAGCCAAGTTCCTGCTGTCCAAACAGACAGTGTTTAGACTGTTCCCAGGACTTCAGAACAAAAGATGCAAGGCCACAGAGCTGGCAAGGCAAGTTCAGAAGCTGTGCGCAATATATCCACCATCCAGGTTAAATCAGAACAGCTGCATGCAGATCCAAGTCAAATTAACACACGGTTCCCTGCAGTGAGAACCTTTTCTTCACACTGAGGGTTACTGGAGCATGGAACACTTTGTTGCTGAGGCAGAGACTATAAACATCATTTAAAGGGGTTTTGGAGAAGTGTTTGAAAAGGAAGATTGTAAAACAAGTGTATGAGGGTGTGGCAGGAAAAGTGGTGACATAGCTCTAACCGATTGGTGTAACATTTGTCTGTCGACCAATATCCCAAAAACAGATTGGCGGCTAAATTAGATAGCCCTCGAAAATGTGCGAATACCCCACTACTGTAAAGTAGGGAGCACACCAAATTTGTGTGGCCTGCTCATTATAATGATTGCTGAGTGCAGCCAATACTAACTGCACTGTTCACTGGCTGCACATCAGCAGATGGACCAATGTGATTACTCGTCAGCATTACATAAAGCTAGTTTACCCTGGTTAAAGCTAACCTGCACTTCTTAAAGGAAATGTGGAGGTGCTGAGATCTTGTGCAACAATCAACAATGGCTGACCATGGGAGACAGCATGCCCCTAGGCTTTCAGATGCTTCACTGGAAGTCTTGTTAGAGGAGAAGGAAAGGAGGAGAGATGTCCTGTAGCAGTTTGGAGGGGGGGGGTGGATGGGCCCTTCAGATACCAGTGGGGACAGATAACTGAAGAGGTCAATGCCAGGAGTTTAGCCTAGAGAACTTGGATGCAATGCTGCAAGAACTTTAATGATCTCCCATGAGTAGTTTCGTCAGTGAATGCATCAGGATGTGGGCTTCGCTGGCTGGGCCAGCATTTATTGCCCATCCCTAATTGCCCTTGAGAAGGTGGTAGTGAGCTGCGTTCTTGAACCGCTACAGTCCATGTGGTGTAGGTACACCCACAGTGCTGTTAGACATGGAGTTCCAGGATTTTGATCCAGCGGCAGTGAAGGAACAGCGATATATTTCCATGCAAGGACGGTGAGTGACTTGGAGGGGAACTTCCAGGTGGTGGTGTTCCCATCTATCTGCTGCCCTTGTGCTTCTAAATGGTAGTGGTCGCGGGATTGGAAGGTGCTGTCGAAGGAACCTTGGTGAATTCCTGCAGTGCATCTTGTAGATGGTACACACTGCTGCTATTGTGCGTTGGTGGTGGAGGGAGTGATTGTTTGTGGATGTGGTGCCAATCAAGTGGGCTGTTTTGACCTGGTATCAAGCTTCTTGAGCATTGTGGGAGCTGCATTCATCCAGGCAAGTGGGGAGTATTCCACCATACTCCTGACTTGTGCCTTGTAGATGGTAGACAGGGTTTGGGGAGTCAAGAGTTGAGTTACTCGTCGCAGAATTCCTACCTCTTACCTGCTCTTGTAGCCACAGTATTTACATGGCTAGTCCGGTTCAGTTTCTGTTCAGTGGTAACCCCCCAGGATGTTGATAGTGGGGGATTCAGTGATGGTAATGTCATTGAACATCAGGGGGAGATGGTTAGATTCTCTCTCAATTGAGATGGTCATTGCCTGACACTTGTGTGGCATGAATGTTACTTGCCACTTGTCAGCCCAAGCCTGGATATTGTCCAGGTCTTGTGGCATTTGAACATGGACTCCTTCAGTATCTGAGGAGTCACGAATGGTGCTGAACATTGTGCAATCATCAGTGAAGATCTCCACTTCTGTCCTTATAATGGAAGGAAGGTCATTGATGAAGCAGCTGAAGATGGTTGGGCTGAGGACACTATCCTGAGTAACACCTGCAGTGATGTCCTGGAGTGAGATGACTGACCTCCAACAACCACAACTATCTTCTTTTGTGCTAGGTATGACTCCAACCACTGGAGAGTTTTCCTCCTGATTCCCATTAGCTCTAGTTTTGCTAGGGCTCCTTGATGCCACACTCGGTCAGATGGTCTTGATGTCAAGGGCAGTCACTCTTACCTCACCTTAGGAGTTCAGCTCTTTTGTCCATGTTTGAACCAAGGCTGTAATGAGATCAGGAGTTGAGTGGCCCTAGCGGACCAAACTGGGCGTTAGTGAGCAGGTTATTGCTAAGCAACTGCCGCTTGATAGCACTGTTGATGATCCCTTCCATTACTTTACTGATGATCGAGAGTAGACTGATCGGGCGGTAATTGGCTGGGTTGGATTTGTCCTGCTTTTGTGTACAAGACATACCTGGGCAATTTTCCACATTTCCAGGTAGATGCCAGTGTTGTAGCTGTACTGAACAGCTCGGCTAGGGGTGCGGCAAGTTCTGGAGCACAAGTACTATTGCTGGAATATTGTCAGGGCCCATAGCCTTTGCACTATCCAGTACCTTCAGCAGTTTCTTGATATCACATGGAGTGAAATTAATTGGCTGAAGACTGGCATCTGTGATGCTGGGAACTTCTGGAGGAGGCCAAGATGGATCATCCACTCTGCACTTCTTCAACTGCTTCAGCCTTATCTTTTGCACTTACGTGCTGGGCTCCCCCATCATTGAGGATGGGGATATTTGTGGATCCTCCTACTCCAGTGAGTTGTTTAATTGTCTACTACCATTCATGACTGGATGTGGCAGGAGTGCAGAGCCTAGATCTGATCCGTTGGTTGTAGGATCGCTTAGCTTTGTCTATCAGTTGCTGCTTATCCTGTTTGGCACGCAAGTAGTCTTGTGTTATAGCTTCACCAGGTTGAGACCTCATTTTTAGGTATGCCTGGTGCTGCTCCTGGCATTTCCTCCTGCACTCTTCATTGAACCAGAGTTGATTCCCTGGCTTGGTGGTAATGGTAGAGTGGGGGATATGCCAGGCTATGAGATTGTGTTTGAGTACAATTCTGCTGCTGCTGATGGCCCACAGCACCTCATGGATGCCCAGCCTCGAGGTGCTAGATCTGTTCGAAATCTATCCCATTTAGCACAGTGGTAGTGCCACACAACATGACGGAGGGTATCCTCAATGTGAAGGTGGGACTTTGTCTCCACAACGACTGTGCAGTGGTCACTCCTACTGATACTGTCATTGGCAGATGCATCTGAGGCAGGCAGGTTGGTGAGGATGAGGTCAAGTATGTTTTTTCCTCTTGTTGGTTCCCTCACCACCATCCACAGACCCAGTCTAGCAGCTATGTCCTTTAGGACTCGGCCAGCTCGGTCAGTAGTGGTGCTACGGAGCCACTCTCGGTGATGGACATTGAAGACCCCCAACCAGAGTACATTCTGTTCCCTTGCCACTCTCAGTGCTTGCTTCAAAAGGTGCCCAACATGGAGGAGCACTGACTCATCAGTTGACGGAGGGCAGTACAGGGTAATCAGCAGGAGGTTTCCTTGCCCATTTTTGACCTGATGCCATGAGACTTCATGGGGTCCGGTGTCGATGTTGAGGACTCCCAGGGAAACCCCCCTCCCGACTGTATACCACGGTGCCGACATGTCTGCTGCCGGTGGGACAGGGCGTTCCCAGGGATGGTGATGGTGGCGTCTGGGACATATTCTGTAAAGTATGATTCAGAATATGACTAGGTCAGGCTGTTGTTTGACTAGTCTGGGAGACAGCTCTTCCAATTTTGGCACTAGCCCCCAGATGTTAGTAAGGAGGACTTTACAGGGTCGACAGGGCTGAGTTTGCTGTTGTCATTTCCGGTGCCTAGATTGATGCCGGGTGGCCCATTCATGTTTCATTCCTTTTTATGTCTTTGTAGTGGTTTGTTACAACTGAGTGGCTTGCTGGGGCATTTCAGAGGGCATTTAAGAGTCAACCACATTGCTGTGGGTCTGGAGTCACAAGTAAGATGTAAAGACAGACACAGACTGGGTAAGGACAGTAGATTTCCTTCCTAAAGGGCATTACAACAATCAACAATGGTTTCATGGTCATCATTAGATCAGATTTTTATTGGATTAAAATTCCACCATCTGCCATGGTGGGATTTGAACCTGGGTCCCCAGAGAATTAGCCTGAGTCTCTGGATTACTAGTCCAGTGACAATACCACTACACCATTGCCTCTTCAAATGCCATACCCTACCAACTGCACCACTAACCTCAGACACTGCTCAAATCACATCTAATAATATTTGTCAATCAGGACTCATACCTAAAATTCATTAGCTTCATCTCACCCTCACCACTTGGCATCTACATCCACATCTCACAGCTGGATCACATTGCCAGCTATTCAACCATGGCAGTCACATCACCCAAGCATCTTGCATGACACTGACTGACAAACCTCCCTATCTTTTGCAGTAGAAGGTCTAGCAGAATTGGAGGCAGCGGGAACAAACCGGGGGGGAGGGAGAGACACTAACTCCCATAGGGGAGCTCGTGCTGGCTATTATGGGAAGGGCCACTGTTGTGACCAGCCGTGAGGCTGAATCCATTGAAAATGACATTATCCTCATGTGTGATCCTCCTTGTCACATCTCACTGCTGCCCTCATACTACTTGCTTTTCTGACTCACAAGCTGCAGATGGTGTAGTCAGGCACTTCTTATTTTCCTCTTTCCTCACCACAGCCTTGCCCTTGTGCCTTTTATTCTTTCAGATACCATGCAACTGCCTTCAAAGTGCTAAGTGAATGACTGTCTCAGTCTCCTCCTGAGGTCCCACACCATGAAGACAAACCATCACTTGTTTTCCCACATGCAACCACCAGCTCAAATACAGCGCACTTCTTAGCAGAAAGCGTAGGGGTGGGGTCTGTACTTAGACACTGGGCACAAAGGAGCTGCACCAAGGGCTGGGGGCAAGGATAGCACAGTTGCTAGGGTCAGATCTCACAATGTTCCGCTGCGGAGAGCTCAGAGGAGGACTTTGATGAGCCAGGCTGCAGTAGGCGGCTGATGGGTGTGTGCCACCAAACGCTTGGTGCCTGCCTTGGAAGCCTGCCAGAAAGCCTGTGTTCAAGGCCAAGGGGGATGGAGGAGACCAGCACCAACATGCCAGGGAGCTTTGCACAGAGCTTGGAGCCCAAACCTTCCAACATGGAACTGGTCACCAACTCCATCAACACACCAATGATGCAGTGTGTGATAGCCTCAGTTTCTCTTGCAGCACAAACAGCTTCCACCAAAAGTCTGGTTGTTGCGGTGGAAGCTTAGAGTTTTCTTCATTCATTCATTGGATGTGGCTAGATGAGCATTTATTGCTTTTGAGAAGGTGGTGGTGAGCAGCCATCTTGCACCGCTACAGTCCATGTGGTGTGGATACACCCACAGTGCTGTTAGGGAGGGAGTTCCAGGATTTTGACCCCGTGACAGTGAAGGAACGGCGATATATTTCCAAGTCAGGATGGTGTGAGATTTGGAGGGAAACTTGCAGGTAGCGGTGTTCCCATGCATCTTATGCCCTTGTCCTTCATGAGGGTAGAGGTCACAGGTTTTGAAGGTGTGGTTGAAGGAACCTGAAGAGTTGCTGCTGTGCATCTTGTATATGGTAGACACTGCAACCTCTGTGGTGCCAGTGTGGAGGGAGTGAATGTTTAAGGTGGTGGTTGAGCTGCCAATCAAGTGGGCTGCTTTTGTGTGGATGTTGTTAAGCTTCTTTAGTGTTGCTGGAATTCCACTCATAAACGCAAGTGGAAAGTATTCCATTATACTCCTACCTTGTGCTTTGTAGATGGTGGACAGGCTTTGGGGAGTGAGGATATGAGTACTGGATGAGCAGAAATTTTCTCCAATTAAATATTGGGAAGACTGAAACCACTGTTTTCAGCCCCTACCATAAACTCCACTCCCTCACCACCAACTCCATTCCTCTCCCTGGCAACACTCTGAGGCTGAACCAGACTGTCTGCAACCTCAGTTTTATATTTGACTCCGAGATGAACTTTCAACTATATATCACACCATCACTAAAACCACTTATTTCTACCTCCCTAACGTTGTCCAACTCCACCCATGCCTCAGCTCTTCTGCTGCTGAAACCTTCATCCATACTTGGTTGGCCTTCCATATACTACCATCTGTAAACTTGAGGTCATCCAAAATGCTGCTACCTGTGACCTAACTCGCAACAAATTCTTTTGACCCATCGCCCCCGCACTCGCTGACCTACACTGGCTCCCAGTTAAGCTACGCCTCGATTTTAAAATTCCTTGTTTTCAATCTCTCCATGCTCCCACTCCTCACCATCTCCTCCAGTCCCACAACCTTCTCACAGAATCACAGAATCACAGAGTGCAGAAGAGGCCCTTCGGCCCATCGAGTCTGCACCGACACGTGAGAAACACCTGACCTACCTACCGTAATCCCATTTACCAGCGCTTGGCCCATAGCCTTGAATGTTAGGACGTGCCAAATGCTCATCCAGGTACTTTTTAAAGGATGTGAGGCAACCTGCCTCCACCACCCTCCTAGGCAGTGCATTCCAGACCGTCACCACCCTCTGGGTAAAAAAGTTTTTCCTCACATCCCCTCTAAACTTCCTGCCCCTCACCTTGAACTTATGTCCCCTCGTGATTGACCCTTCAACGAAGGGGAACAGCTGCTCCCTATCCACTCTGTCCATGTCCCGAGATATCTCTGCTTACATAATTCTGGCCTCTTGAGCATCCCTGATTTTAATCACTCCACCACTGGTGGCCATCCCTTCGGCTGCCTAGGCCTTAACTTCTGTATTCCCTCCCTAACCCTCCACCTCTCTACCTTACTTTCCTCCTTTATGATGCTGCTTAAAATATGCCTCTTTGGGCAAGCTTCTGGTGATATGCCCTAAGATCTCTTTATGTCACTCTGTGTGATATTTTGCTTTATAATGCTTCTGCGAAGAGCCTCGGGACATTTTATTATCTTAAAGACATTTTATAAATACAGGTTGTTGCTGACGGAATTAACCTTTATCAAAAATAGGACCCTTTCATCTGTTTCCTCTTCCACAGATTACATAGAATTTACAGCACATAAAGGGCTGTTTGACCCAACCATTCCATGTCAGGGTTTATGCTGCATATGAGTTGCCTCTTATTTCTCTTCATCTAACCCTACCACACTATCCTTCTACTCCATTTTTACGCATGTGTTTGTCCCGATTCCCCTTAAATTATTTGATGTCATTTGCCTCAACTACTCTTTGCGATGTTGAGTTCCACGTTCTAACTACTTTCTGGGTAAAGATATCTCTCCTGAGCTCCCTATTGGATTAATTAGTGACTATCTTATATTTATGGCCCTTAGTTTTCAAGTGAAAATCTTATGTCCATCCTGTCAAACCCTTTCATAATCATAAGGGCCTCTATTAGGAACTGACTCTTAGCCTTGTCTTCTCCAAGGAAAAGAGTCCCAGCCTGTTTTGTCTTTCCTGATCAATACATCTTCTCAATTCTGGTATCCCTGTAAATCTTTATTTGAACTTTCTGCAGTGCCTGTATGTCCTTTTTATAATATGAAGATCAGAACTGTACACAGCATTCCAAGTGGGTGTCTAACCATATTTACATTTTATCTCTTTGTATTACTCTAGATTTATTGATGTTAAGTCCACCCGCCACATCTTGAATGTCTCCCTATAAATTTTCAAAGTGCCTCACATATAGTACTTTGAAATGTGGGCATTATTTAGCACTAAGGCTTTGCCGCCATTCTACGCCAGTGGAAGTCCATAACAAGTGGTCAGATTAATAGCCAAGCAATCTATTGCTTGGTGGTGTTCGCTGAGGGAGCAATATTGGGTTCGACACCAGGAGATCTCCCCGCTCGTCTTCAAAGAGTGCCTTGGCATATTCAATATCAATCTGAATCAACAGGAAATACAGGCAGAGGGCGAAATGCTGGCATTTATATAACGCCTTTCAACACATTAGGATACCTAAAACACTTTAGAGCCCAATGAAGTACTTTTGAAGCAGTGTCACCTTTGCAAAGTAGGAAATGCAGCAGCTAACTTGTGCACAGCAAGCTCCCACAAACAGCAATGAAATAATGACCAGGTAATCTATTTTAGTAATGCTGGTTGAGAGTTAAATGTTGGCCAGGTCACTGGGGCTAACTCATCTGCTATTCTCCGAGCTGTGCCAGGGATCCTTTTACATCCGCCTGACAGGGCAGACGGGACTTTGATTTAACATCCAGTTTGAAAGACGGCACCTCCCACAGTGCAGCACTCCCACAGGCTTGCACCGAGAGTGTCAGCCAAGATTTTGTGCTCAAATCTCTGCAGTGGAGCTTGAAGCCACGTTCTTCTGACTCAGATGGAGGGAACTACCCACTGAGCCAAGGCTGACACCTTGAAAGAAGGTTTATCATTTCTATACAGAGCGATGGGAACAGTTCTTTCCCCAATAACACAAAAAGATTTGCAGTGTTCTAATATTTTACATAAATCACTATGAATTTGAAAAGAAACGAGACAAAGATTTATGATTCTGAAACACCAGGCTGTGAATAAATGTTATATTCATGACCCTCGTGTAAAGACATAAGATTCAATGGCAAACACTTCGAAACAATCAAAAACAGTAGCAGGAACAAGGACCATCCTTGTCATGTTAATCCATCCAAACCCAAAGGGAAGCGATGGTAGAAAGAGCAGCTGAAGACACGGAAACCGCACTCAAGCCCCTGCCTCATTGGAGACTATTTTAACCCCCAAACCAGGTAGGTTGGGTTCAGGTTGGTGATTTAACCATTGAGGCTATGCATCACAGGTTTATCCTGTCTTACAAGTTCAATCCTGGCTGGCCAGGCTGCCTTGGCCTCTGGATGCCCAGCAGCTCTTGAGAGGCGAAAGCTTTGGGGAGAGGGTAAATGCTTGTACACCACTGGTTTTGGGTCAGGGAGTAGAGGTACGCCTCACTGACACGCCCCCAAACTCCGTTCTTCCCTGCCATCGAACCTCTCCACCATCAGAGCCCCCTATCCAAAGATCATCCCTCCCCAGTTGGGGATCGGGTCCCTGTCCACGGATTGGGGACTAGGCCGCCCATGATCTGCTCCCCACTCCCCGCTCCCAGGATCGGGAATCTGAACCACCCACGTGGAATCAGGGATCTGAATCTGAAACCACCCCCTCCACTTAAGCAGCCCCCAATGCCCCATTCTGCAGGTCTGAATCTGGCTGAGATCACATCGCCCAATATTTGGACCACCTCCCAAAGCCTCCACTAATGCAGAAGCAGGTTCCTTACCTGCTCCTGGGGCTGAGGGGCTTCCTCCGGAGCGTTTCCCATCTGACAGTGAGCCAGGCCTACTAATAAGGCTGCATGACTTCAGATCGGGGAACTTGTTCAAAAAAAAAGGATGCCCGCTGTGGAGTTAAAACTCGGGAAGGCCGTCCATTTGCCTTCCTGTCACGGACTTAATTGCAGCGGGGTCCCTACCCGTACCTGCCTGCTTGATTAAATGCCCCCTGCCAAACTGGCCACGGGGGAGAGCATTAAATCCTGCCCATTGGGCAGAATTTTGTTGAGGTGTCGAGGGTCCTGCCAGCGAAAGACCTTTTTGCCAGGTAGGCTCACCGAACCAAAAGCCAATCAGGCAGTGGTGAGGCAACCGGCGGGCCTTCCCCCGGAATCAAGACCCCGGGGGGGGCGGATGCCTCGCCTACCGAGAGCTGCCGGTCAATCAAAGGCCGGCAGCTCTTTTGCTCAGCAGCGCCACTGGGGAGGCCGTGGCTGCTGCTGGAAGGATGGGCTCTCGACGGCTTCCCCCTCCCCCGCCGCCCCCACCACTTCCCGATGTGCAGCCCCTCTATCAGGTCCTGAGTGCCTTTGATCGAGGGACCACCTCCCCCCCTCATCCCCCCCACCCGGGAGGTAACAAGCAGCCTGCACAGGTTCACCTGTCGTGCATACCACATGGTGACACACACCTTGATTCTGTATCTCTTCCAGGATGGTATTGGATTTTTGAGCAACGTTGTGCAATTGAAGGGCTATGTTGAAATTTGCAGTGTGCTGCTGGAAAGGGATGTAACCGAGCTTCTCTATTTAAAGAGAGAGAACTTCATTTAAATCCCTCTTACTGGGGAGAAGTAGGTGAAGCAAGCACTAGAGTTTGCAGACTTGCCAAGGGTGGACGATGCCACTGACTGCATACACATTGCTTTCTGTGCATCTCATGTCAACTTTGTGCCATGCACCAAGATTCCAATCACTCAACATCCAACTGGTGCGTGACCACAGGCAGCAAGGTTCCTGGCAGCAGTCATATACCAGTTTATTGTGTCGGGTGTATTTGAACTGTTACACCAAACTAAAGGGCAGCTTTTGGATGACAAGGACGACGGCTGAATACAGGGCTCATGGATCTCAACCCACACACGTGTGTGCAGCACACATAAAATGAGCTATGCTGACAAAGGAATTACAATAGAGCAGACCATTGGCATACTGAGTTCCACTGCATGGACAGGTAAACCTGTGCGGGCTGCTTGTTATCTCCAGGGTAGGGGGATGGGGGGAGGTGGGGCGGGGGGGGGGTGGGGGGCGGGGGGGGAGGTAGTGTGATCCCTCGATCAAAGGGGGAGCCCTACAGTACTGAGTGGGCCTCAAGCTCTGTGGTGCTATGTTGTATGCTCTGCAACCTTGTCATCATAAGGGAGTGGACCGTTCACAACCTCATCAGGTGGAAAACTGAGCAACAGCATGAAGAGGAAGGGAGGCTGCCACCTAGGCAGCTGCTTTTTTTGCCACGGCTGTATGTGAAGGACTAATTCAAGTGAGATACCAGTAACCTCAACCTCAATTTCTCTTTCACCAATAGTCTCACACTCCTTAACCTTCTTTCTGACACTAAGCATCACATTTTGATGGCAATGAGCAATAAACATGCCAAACCAAATTTATGAAGTAAATCAGGCTAAATTGCACACAAACCTAAACTAATTATCCCTCTGAATCCCCTGAGTGCCTGTCTTCCATGTGTCTTTGTCTGTTCCAGTCGTCTATGATGTGTTGCTATTCCAGTGGATATGGATGGGCCAGTGGAAGGCTGCTGACTTTCTTCGGAGGAGACTGCAGCCGGCCTTGGAGGATGACCTCGAGCAGCTCCAGGCCAAAAAGACCCAGCTGCGCATTGCCATTTTGGCACAGGCGACTGTAGTCTGAGCTGGCTGACTGACAGGCAACAACAAGGGCACTGTCAGGGTGGCAGGAGAGGAATCACTAATGTTTCCATCCTGAGAGAGTACAGCAGGTTCATGCTCTGTGGAAAACCGCCCCTCTCCCAGGGCAGTGCCTCAGCAATCCCTGTAATCCGTTGGAGAACTGACTGCTGGATGGCTGTGTGACCCTGGAAGCCGCTTCGAACACTGACATCCACAGATAAGGCATCAGCAGTCTCAGCTGAGCTTGCATGGATGCAGTATTCAGTACCATCCATCCAAGCAGAGTGTGGATTTAGAGCCATTGGAGAGGTCACGAGAGGTGGTAGCCAGGCAGAGCTAGCTGAGTGTTGTTAGCGTACAAGTGAAAACTGATGTTGTGCTTTTGGATGATGTCACTGAGGGGCAGCATGTAGATGAGAAACAGGAAGAGGCCAACGATAGATCCTTAGGGGTACAAAAGGTAACCAGTGTGGGACTGCAAAGAGAAGCCAATGATGGTGATTGTCTGGCTATGAGATAGTTAAGAATGGAACCATAGAGCCATAGAGGTCTACAGCACAGAAAAAGGCCCTTTGGCCCATCGAGTCTGCACCGGTCAAACAAGTACCCAACTATCTAATCCCATTTTCCAGCACTTGGCCCATAGCTTTGAATGCCATAGCATCACAAGTGCACATACCTAGAACGGGAATTCTGTAATGTAATGCCAGCTGGTCAATGGGGGTGGGGTAGGTCCTTTGAAGGAGATGGTGTGGTCAACCATGTCAATGATGAGGATGGATAGCTTTCCTTTGTCCCAGCCACATAGGATGTAATGTGTGCTTTAATAAGAGCCATTTCATTACTGTGGCAAAGGCTGAAACCTGACTGGAGAGAATCAAACCTGGAGGCCTGGGAAAGATGGGCATGCATTTGGGAGGCGGCAACACATTCAAGGACTTTGAAGAGGAATGGGAATGTTGGAAGTGGGACGGTAGCTTACAAGGACGGAGGTGCAAGTGTTGGGCTCTTCAGGAGAGCGATGGCAGATTTGAAAGAGAGAAGGACAGAATCTGAGGAGAGTGAACCGTTAACAATGGTTCACATTGAAGTTTGGAAGGGAAGTTGAGTGGTTGGTAGTTCAGTCTAGGCTGGATTTCAAGGATCAGGAAGAAACTTGTAAAATTCACTGTAAGACCCACTGATTCACACTTTCATCTCCCAAAGATCAGTTTCTCACATATTCCCCTCATGGAGGTCCCCTACTCTATTCTTCACAAAGTTCATCTAATTTAAAGTTCCTTCACTGTCGCTGGGTCAAACTCCTGGAACTCCCTCCCTAACAGCACCGTGGGTGTACCTGCACCACATGGACTGCAGTGGTTCAAGAAGGCAACTCACCACCATCTTCTCAAGGGCAATTGGGGACGGGCAACAAATGCTGGGCCCAGCCAACGACGCCCACATCCCAGGAACGAGCAAAAAAAAAAAAATAAACAAGATTGAGTACACCAACAGCACTGTAGTCACCGTGGTATCAAACAGCACTGTATCAATCTTCAGCTTAATGCTTTCCCAACTGTGCTTCTGTGACGAACGGGCATAAAGGTGAAAGGTGTCCCCATTGGCAGAGACAGAAAAGGAAAAGAAGATTCGCTTGATCAGCAGAGGATATGTGCACTTTACTCCTCAAAATAATAAAATGCCAGCTGTTCATGCATTTATCAAGCATGAAATAAACATGCAATTAACAGGCAACATAAAACCTTGTGACTTTTAGCCATAAAATTCACACTTTATAGTTCCGAGCTCAGTGTACAGGCACATCAGAATTTAATCAAATTCCAAAGTAGCTGACCCAACGCCCACTTTTTATACCCTTTTTCACCTGTGCTATGTGAGAAACCGTGGCTGGGATTTTCCAGACCCATTAGTGAGGGGCTGGGAGGGGGGAAAGCTGGAAAAACGACGTTTGAGTGTGCCACCTTCCCGCTGCCATGCCTTTTTGCCAGTGGTGGGAAAGTTGGCACATTGGCTGCCCGTCAGGAGGTTTATTGAGCCACTCAAGTGGTCAATTAAGGGCAGCCTCCTGCCTCTGCAGGCATCTTGACCCCCATTGGGAAGAGGGGGTTGTTGGGAGGGGAGACTCTCAGGGGGTTCTGGGGAGGGGAGGCCTCCCTTTGGGGTACTCCGTGGCCCATGGAGGGGACCCTTTGCGGTAATGGCCTCCCTCATGGCAACAGTGCGCCAGAGCTCAGTGACCAACCTACCTCTCTGATTGTTGGAGGCTACCTACTTGGCTCCAGCGTCCCCCAACCCCACTTACCTCTCTTTGAGAGTGCCCACCCTCCCCCCGCAGCTGCAGTCTGAGCAATGGGCATTGGTGGTGCTGCCTCGGCTGCTAAGCCGTTGCCCTGCTGACTGGGCCAGCAACCCTTGGGTTCGGGCTGCCATCCTTAATTAGATAGTAGCCCCGAGACCCACCACCTACCAAAGCGCTGGTCACCTCCGGCTTTCTGCCCTGGAGTGGGACCCTTGCTGTCCCCAGAAAGTCAAGACCCACAAATGTTTCTTCATAACCTAATGCAACTCCATCTAAGGTGAATTTTATTGAGCTTCTTTCCTTGTCCATTATTAATAGCTTTAGTCTTAACTAGTTCTTTTTCCCCATAGACTCACACAACTCCCTACAACTTCTTAATACCTCCTAACTTTCCAGATCCTCGTTTCTCCTCAGGCAGTTTCTTATCCTCAAGGCCTCCTGTCTAATATGAATGAACAAAGTAAACTTTTCTGCCTCTATGTACTCATTGTAATGTCTTTTAATTAGATTTATCGTCGACATTGACCATTGTTTTAAAGCCAACCTTAATTCAACAGTTCGGTAGTCACGGAACCTAATTTGACTTGTACGTCCTCACTCAACAGGCCCAGTAAAGCTTAATATGACTACAAAATGGAGATAAATCAATAGCAGTGCAACATTAGCAGATTTCAAGACAGTCTGATTAACCCTTCCCTTTTAATACGCTGAATTGTGAATGTGCTCAGTCGTCAGTAAGGGAAGTCAGGTCACGGGGGTGGAGGTGCAGCATCTGGATGATGTTAAATTATTGTCAGAACTAGCAATACAAATGATGTGCAGATATTAGCGAGGCCACTTCTGAAGAACAGTATGATCAGTTACCTCAAGGGGGCTATTAGAAATCAAAATTGAGAGCTAAAGGAATCCATTTTTGTAAACAGTTCTATTTTCGATTAAGCTCTAAAAGCTAAAAGGTCTGCAAGAGCTTTGCAGTCTCTGTACTGAGGTCAGAAACAGTCTCTTTGCCATGTCAGGCTGCTCATGGTTAAATCCAGACCTATCACCGTTCCTGTAGTCTATGGACTGGCCTATCTGTAGTAAAGAGAAAACATAATGCATTCCACACTAGGGCCTAGAGCATTAGGACCAGGGCCGTGAGATAGAGGCCCTAAGGTATTAAATGTTTAGAGAACCTGGAAAATTTTGATTAAAAAGTGGTGGGAACTGGTGTAAAGTGCATCAAGATCATGTGAAACAAGGTAATGAGAAAGACATTAAAATGGCGAAATTGCAACATGAGGTTAGATGGAAAGGGTGAGAGATGGGAGAAGATTGAGCTCAGCTGGCTGCAATGTATGTTCATCTAGACCCTTTTAACCATTAATAAAACCTCAAGTGGGTGCAGCACTCTTATTTCTGGTATATAGGCAAGGACTGCAGCCTCTGTAATGTCACTAAAACACATTCCAACAAGAAGGTGGTGACTTGTAAACTAATTTAGCATTTCTAAATACAATGAGAATTCATCTCGGGCATTAGAACTAGATAGGCTGTATCATATCTGACGATTGTTGTACCATTTCACCCCATGAAGGGGCTAAGTGTATTGTAGCCAAACTTGCTGAGCAAGTTGTGAGGAGGACACAAAGAGTCTGCAAAGAGATATAGGTAGATTAAGTGAGTGGGCAGAAATTTGGCAGACAGAAGAGCGTAATGTGGGAAAGTGTGAGGTTGGCCACTTTGGTGGGGCGAATAAAAAAGAATATTATTTAAATGGAAAGAGATTGAAAACTGCTGTGGTATAGAGGGACCTTGGGCGTCCTTGTACATGAATCAGAAAATGTCAGCATGCAGATAGAGCAAGTAATTAGGAAGGCAAATGGAATGTTGCCTTTATTGTAAGGGGAGTGGAGTATAAAAGTGCAGAAGCCTTATTACAACTGTAGAGGGCATTGGTGAGACCACACCTAGAGTACTGTGTACAGTTTTGGCCTCCTTAGTTAACAAGGGTTATACTTGCATTGATGACATTTCTGCGAATGTTCACCAGGGTGATTCCTGGGATGAAGGGGTTGTCTTATGAGGAAAGGTTGAGAAACTTGGGCCTATAATCATTGGCATTTAGGAGAATAAGGGGTGATCTAATTGAAACATATAAGATTCTGAGGAGGCTTGACAGAGTAGACACTGAGAGTATGTTTCCCCTCATGGGGGAATATAGAACTAGGCACCACAGTTTCAAAACAAGGGGTCTCCCATTTGAGATGGAGATGAGGAGGAATTTCTTCTTTCAGAGGGTCGTTAGTTTTTGGAATTCTCTACCCCTGAGAGCAGTGGAGGCTGGGTCATTGAACATATTCAAGACTGAGTTGGACAAATTTTTGATCTACACAGGAGTCAAGGTATATGGGGGGCTGGCAGGAAAGTGAAGTTGAGACCACAATCAGATCAGCCATGATTTACTGAATGGTGGAGCAGGCTCGAGGGGCTAAATGGCCTACTCCTGCTCCTATTCCTTTTGTCCTTTTTGTATTCAGTTCCATCGACAGAATGGACTGTATAAGGTGCAGCAATTCTTTCCTTGATGTTCAATGGCATTACCACCACTGAATCCCCCCACTATCAACATCCTGGGGGTTACCATTGACCAGAAACTGAACTGGTCTAGCCATATAAATACTGTGGCTACAAAAGCCTGACTCCCCAAAGCCTCTCCACCATCTACAAGGCACATGTCAGGAGTCTGATGGAATAGTTTCCACTCGCCTGGATGAGTGCAGCTCCCACAACACTGAAGAAGCTGGACACCATCCAGGACAAAGCAACCTGCTTGATTGGCACCACATCCACAAACATTCACTCCCTCCATCACCGACGCACAGAGGCAGCAGTGTGTACCATCTACAAGATGCACTGCAGGAACTCACCAAGACTTCTTAGACAGCACCTTCCAAACCCACGACCACCACCATCTAGAAGGACAAAGGGAGCAGATAGATGGGAACATCACCACCTGCAAGTTCCCCTCCAAGTCACTCACCAAACTGACTTGGAAATATATTGCCATTCCTTCACTGTCGTTGGGTCAAAATCCTGGAACTCCCTCCCTAACAGCACTGTGGGTGTACCTACACCACATGGACTGCAGCGATTCAAGAAGCAGCTCACCACCACCTTCTCAAGGACAACTAGGGATGGGCAATAAATACTGGCCCAGCTAGTGATGCCCACATCCTGTGAATGAATTTTTAAAGAAGTTATGATACAGCCTGTGTAATACTAATGCTGGAAATGAATATCGAAACATGCTGTCCTACATATATTCAGTTTTTGCGTAATTTTTAGATTTTCGGAGCCGTTTTCACTGGATGCATTAGGCGCTAAGGAGAAAAAGTTTGCCAAGATTGCGTTTTAAGCTGAAATGCTGGTTGACCTGGATTTAGCACCAGATGTCATCCTGGTAAAGAGATTGATGCCAGAACTAGGAGCGGCCGATTACCACTTGAAATGCCTGTTAGAGCTCGTTAACGAGGCTGCATGGCATTTTGGCTGTTAGCACTTGAATTAATGCTACCTTCTCACTGCAATCAGTTGTTTGAGAGTAAACATGCTGATGATGTCAATCTCAAGCACTACTTAAAGGGATAAAAGCAAAAAACTGCGGATGCTGGAAATCCAAAACAAAAATAAAAATACCTGGAAAAGCTCAGCAGGTCTGGCAGCATCGGCGAGAGGAACACAGTTAACGTTTCGAGTCCGTATGACTCTTCAACAGAACTAAGTGAAAATAGAAGAGAGGTGAAATATAAGCTGGTTTAAGGGGGGGGATGGGACAAGTAGAGACTTGAAGGGATACTCACCATTTCATGGTCACTGCCCCTGAAGTTGTGAAGGAGACCTCTGAAAAACATGGGGACACTTTCTGGGACACTTTGTCAAGACTTCACCAACAAATAGTCGGTCAGTAGTACAGAACTTGAGTATTGCTGAAAAAAGAGACATGTCGAAGTTTTTCACTTTGCACTCATCAGGACACTGCACAAGAATACCCATATAAGGGGAAAACAACAATTTAAACAGTATGAGAAAAGAGTGCTGATTGGTTGGCAAGTGGACTCTGATTGGTAGAGGCGTTGCCATGGAGAATCCACCAATTTATGGCAACTGACAGTTAACTGCCAAGCATTGATTGAAATAATTTCAAACAGGCTAGTTTTATTAGTACTGCACCCATTCGGCTCTGTTTCCACCCTTTGGACAAAGTAATCCCCATTGACTTTTGTTTTGATGTCTGAATGGAATTAGAATAATTGACACAGTACTAACTGACCTGTGTTTCGGGCCAATCAATGTATTAAAAATTGGGAAGCCAGCAGGGAGTGTTTTGGAATAGACAAGTCTAGAGTAACAAAGGCATGAATGTGGGTTTCAGCAGCAGATGAGCTGAGGCAGGGCAGGGCAGAAGTCAGGTCATGTTATGGAGGTGGAAATAAACAGTCTGAATGATGGGGCAGAAAAGTGATGGGAATCTCATCTTGGGGTCAAAAAGGTTGTGAATAGTCTGGTTCAGCCTTAATCATTTGCTAGGCGGAAAGTCAAGAACACTCGTGGGTAATGTCCATGTCTATGATTTTAATTGCATCTTAATCTTTACATTAAATCGATTGTGGCAGGTTTATGGATCCAAAGGATGCGCTATGCCACAATTAAAGCAGAATCCAGAGTAGAGAGGAATTTGGAGCATTATAAAATTGTAGTTATGGTGCCTTGTGTTATGTAGATGATGTCTGAGATTTAAATCAATTCCGTCTTTTTAAATGATTGTCTTTTTAAACGTAACTGCATAGAGTAAGCCTGAGGTGGTGTTATGGTGGCTTACTTCACCAAGACCAGGATTTTACGGCCCCCCTCCCACCTGGCGGGATATTACTGTCCTACCGAACTGAATGGAGATTCACTCTCCCCCGCCGGGGAGTTTTTGGGGGGTGGGGGGGGGTGGAGGAGGGGAGACACAGCACTGCAGGGCCACAAAATCCTGGCCAAGTCTTTTACGAGCTTTGTTCAGCGGTAATTAACCCCTTTGCTTCTATTCTCCCAGGCGAGGGAGAATTGAAGATCCTTGACTCTGCTACGGCATTGCGGTTGAGAGCCATGGTGGCTTTGACAGTCGCAGGCAGTGCTGCCCACGTCCTGGTGTGAGGCTCGAGTTGCTAATGGCACAACGAGGATAGAGTTAAACACACTTGAAAACCATAAGAGGGATTGACATTAAATTAGGGAGGCACGTAGAATTTGAAATTCCAGAATTCAGGGTTGGGTTCCCTTGAGTTAACACTGAAATTGGGACAGCTGAGGGCTAGGGAGAAATATTTAATCAGAATTATCCACAAGACGAATAATGCTGAAAGTAGAGCTGGAAGATCACTTAAGTGCAGCCGACAGTTTCTTGATATACAGTGGCATTTAGGGTTTATGACTGTTGTGTTCTGTACAATGCGTTATGATTTTCTTTGTCTGAATCATGAAACGCAATCAGAACATAAGAGATAGTAGTAGGATCAGGGCATATGGCCCCTTCGGCCTGTTCCACTGTTTAACAGGATCACGGCTGACCTCCTGTCCCGTCTCAACTTTCTCACACTATCCCCGTATCACTTGACTTTCTTCACGCTGCTAACATTTCCTTAATTATCCAAAATTAACCAAATGAATATTTACCCAAATATTTAGGTCAACTTGGACACAGTAGCTTTGTTACTGAACTAGCAATCCCAGAGGCTTGGAATAATATTCTAGGTTCAAATCCATTCCTGGTATTTGAGGAGTTTAAGTTCAATTCATTAAATAAATGTGGAATTAAAAGGCTACAGTCGTTAATGGTGACTATGAAATAGCTGGATTGTTGTACCTGTATGACATGGACTGCAGCGGTTCAAGATGGTGGCTCACCACCACTTTCTCAAGGGCACTTAGGGATGGGCAATAAATACTGGCCCAGCCAGCGACGCCCACATCCCATCAATGAATAAATAAAAAGAAATTTGGATTCGAAGAGCAAATAACAAAGCGTAAAGTGGAACACTCGATATCAAACTGGACAATGAGCATTGGGTGAGGGGAGAATGTTCAAAAAAAAAAGCGTGAAAGAGGGGACACGCTCTGAGGAAATCTCAGTTATTCAGCTCCATCCACCCTTTTTCTCAGGTTATTTCAATCCGCGCTCATTGTTTCCCTTCAGGTTCTACCTCTTTCAGGTACAGAACGTCCAGTCTCCTAGCAGAGCAGTAAGCGAATCACTACACCTTCATCTCCTCTGCTCCCTCATGATGAGGCAACAGAAATCTTTGATTTTTCAGATTTAATGAAAGGAGACAAGGGAAGAAACTGTCAGCTCGAGGTGGATCTGTTGTTGTTGCCGACAGCTGTGGCTGGAGTAGCGCCCAACCTCTGATTCAGAATAAAGACAAAATACTGCGGATGCTGGAAACCTGAAACAAAAACAAAAAATACTGGAAAAACTCAGCTGGTCTGACAGCATCTGTGGAGAGATAGACAGAGTTAACATTTCGTGCCCTTGTTGTTGCCTGTCAGTCAGCCAGCTCAGACTACAGTCGCCTGTGCCAAAATGGCAATCCGAAGCTGGGTCTTCTTGGACTGGAGCTGCTCGAGGTCGTCCTCCAAGGCCGGCTGCAGTCTCCTCCGAAGAAAGTCAGCAGCCTTCCACTGGCCCATCCACATCCACTGGAACAGCAGCACATCATAGACGACTGGAACAGACAAAGACACATGGAAGGCAGGCACTCAGGAGATTCAGAGGGATAGTTAGTTTAGGTTTGTGTGCAATTTAGCCTGATTTATTACTTCATAAATTTGGTTTGGCATGTTTATTGAGCATTGTCATCAAAATGTGATGCTTAGTGTCAGAGAGAAGGTTAAGGAGTGTGAGACTATTGGTGAAAGAGAAATTGAGGTTGAGGTTACTGGTATCTCACTTGAATTAGTCCATCACATACAGCCATGGCAAAAAAAGCAGCTGTCTAGGTGGCAGCCTCCCTTCCTCTTCCTCCTCTTTGACCTGCTGCTCAGCTTTCCACCTGATAGCCGGTGAAAGGTTGTGGAGCATGCAACATGAAAAATCCCATGACACCATTTCAAAGAAGACGAGGGGAATGCCCCCCAGTATCAGGGCCAATATGTATCCCTCAAGCAACACCTGAAACAGATGGCCTAGTCATTTATTTCATTTGCGGGAGCTTACTGTGCACAAATTGGCTGTCACACTTCCTACATTCCAGCAGCGACTACTCTTCAAGCATATTCAAGCATCCAAGATTATTGAAGGAAGTGAGAGTGGTGGCAATAATCTTTCAATGTTCTCTGGATTCAGGGGAGGTGCCAGAGGACATGAGAATTGCAAACATTACATCCTTGTTCAAAAAAGGTTGTAAATATCTGTGCTGCAATTACAGGCCAGTCAGTTTAACTTCGATGGTCTGGAGGTGTGGTGGAGGCAGATTCAATCGAGGCATTGGACGATTATTTAAATAGGAACAACGTGCAGGGTTACAGGGAAAATGCAGGAGATTGGCACTAATTTAAAATGCTCAGAGAGCTGGTGCAGACACGATGGGCCAAGTGGCCTCCTTCTACACTGTAACAATTCTGTGATATTTAATTGGCTGCGAATAGCTTCTGAGACATCCCAAGATTGTGAACGGCACTTTAGAAAGTGTTCCTGCTAAAGGGAAGTGCTCGCAAGGAAAATTATCAAAAATCCTTTCACAGGGTGTGGGCTTCGCCGGCTAGGCCAGCATTTTTATTGCCCATCACTAATTGCCCTTGAGATGGTGGTGGTGAGCTGCCTCCTTGAATGGCTGCATTCCATCTGGTGTAGGTAGACCCACAGTGCTGTTAGGGAGGGAGTTTCAGGATTTTGACCCAGCCGACAGTGAAGGAACGGCGATATATTTCCAAGTCAGGATGGTGTATGGCTTGGAAGGAACTTGTAGGTGGTGGTGTTCCCATGTGTCTACTGCCCTTGTCCTTCTAGGTGGTGGCGGTCGTGGGTTTGGAAGGTGCTGCTTAAGGGGCTTTGGTGAGTTGCTACAGTGCATCTTGTAGATGTTACACACTGCTGTTACTGTGAGATGGTGGTGGAGGGAATGCATGCTGAAAGTGGTGAATGGAGCATCAATCAAGTGGGCTGTTTTGTCCTGGATGCTGTCAAGCTTCTGAATGTTGGAGCTGCAATTATCCTGGCAAGTGGAGAGTATTCCATCATGCTCCTGGCTTGTGCCTTTCAGATGGTGGACAGGCTTTGGGGAGTCGGGAGGTGAGTTACTCTCCGCAGACTTCCAAGCCTCTGACCTGCTCTTGTAGCCACAGTATTTATATGGCTAGTCCAGTTTAGTTCTGGTCAATGGTAATCCCCAGGATGTTGATAGTGGGGGATCCAGTGATAGTAACGCCATTGAGCGTCAAGGGGCAATGGTTGGATTCTCCAAAATGAAATCATAAGACTTGGTGACATGTGCATTTTATACAAACTGCTGTACCACTCAGGGACCGACTGCGAGTGATATCTGGCCATAACTCTTGTTTTGGCTGGAAACATCAGGACAAAAAGTTCCCTTTCTCCACTGAATGCCGTTCCCCCATCGTGGGAAATGATGGCATCCAGGTGGTGTAGGTACACCCACAGTGCTGTTCGGGAGGGTGTCCCGGGATTTCGACCCTGTGACAGCGAAGGAACGGTGATATATTTCCAAGTCAGGATGGTGAGTGGCTTGGAGGGGAACTTCCAGGTGGTTGTGTCCCCATGTATCTGCTGCCCTTGTCCTTCTAGGTGCTAGTGGTCATGGGTTTGGAAGGTCCTGCCTAAGGAGCCTTGGTGAGTTGTTGCAGCGCGTCTTGTAGATGGTACACACTTCTGCCACTGTGCGTCGGTGATGGAGGGAGTGAATGTTTGTGGTTGTGGGGTGCCAATCAAAAGGGCTGCTTTGTCCTGGATTGTGTCAAGTTTTTTGAGTGTTGTTGGAGCTGCACTCATCCAGGCAAGTGGGGAGTATTCCATCACACTCCTGATTGTAGATGGTGGACAAGCTTAAGGGAGTCAGGAGGTGAGTTACGCGCTGCAGGATTCCTAGTCTCTGACCTACTCTTGTAGCCACCGTATTTATATGACTAGTCCAGTTCTGTTCTGGCAATGGTGACCCCCAGGATGTTGATAGTGAGGGATTTAGTGATGGTAATGCCATTGAACGTCAAGGGGCAATGGCTAGATTCTCTCTTGCTGGAGATGGTCATCACCTGGCACTTGTGTGGTGTGAATGTTACTTGCCACTTGTCAGCCCAAGCCTGGATATTGTCCAAGGATGGCAGATTTCCTCTCCTGAAGGACATTAGTGAACCAGCTGCATTTTTACAACAATCTGGCACCCCTTCCAATTCCTCAAGGAAGGATTGGGCCTGCCTTCTGAAAGTCAAAGCTTCTCTCTCACCATCCACCCCCTCCCCCACCTGATTGCTGATTTGCTCCCCCCCCCACGCCCTGATATTCAGGGATCATCCCTGAGAATCGCCAACACTAGCATTCTGCTGATTGCTTTCCTACCCATCAACTAGTCAGCCTCTTAGTCTGGCTATCAGCCAGGCCAGGAAAGGAAGAAAAAAAATTATGTTGGGGTCCTGCTGTTAAATTCAAACAAAGCCTCCACCTTTCCTGAGTTTACCTCTTGCTCCCCAGCCTCCCAAGAAATATTGTGGTCAAAACTCTACATTGAATGTGCATTCTCTGATGGATTGTTTTATTATTGTGAAAGGGCCAATTCCCACAACCTAAATTCACCAGTAAGATTAAGAATAGTAGAGTACAAGGTAAGTGAACAGGCAGTGAGCACATGCAGTGATCAGGTAACAGCAAGCTTGGGGACTTAAGCACATAAGTCAGGATATTATTTCGGTGCAGTGTTGAGGGAGTGCTGCAGTGTCAGGGCTGCCGTCTTTTTTTTGCACTATCAGATGATGTAAATGATCCACAGTACTACTCAAAGAAGAGCTGGAAGTTCTCCCTGCAGTCCTTGCCAACATTTATCCCTCAACCATCATCATTAGAAACATAGAAACTAGGAGCAGGAGTTGCCCATTCAGCCCTTCGAGCCTGCTCCGCCATTCATTATGATCATGGCTGATCATCCAACTCAATAGCCTGCTCCCGCTTTCTCCCCGTATCCTTTGACCCCTTTCACCCCAAGAGATATATCTAACTCCTTCTTGCAAATAGAAACATAGATTGACCTTCTCTCCTGCAGGAGTTTACACATGTGTCTTTTGTCCAAGGGTAAAGTTATTGACAAGCACTTGATCACCAGTTTGGATAGCATCTTCTCCATTTTGAACAATTTTAGTAACTCTCTTGAGGTCTTTGATTTTTTCAATCATGTCATCTGGGACACCCAGAGCTTCCATTAAAACATATAAACTGACAATTCTTTGCATTATTGATTGTGCGACTCTGCTGTGCACAAATTAGCAATCGTTTCTGCTGAAACAAAAGTGACTACACCCGTGCTTCCCATAACTTTCCTCACAGTGACCCCATTTTGACGCTTGAAAATTGTCATGACCCCAGGGTGAGAGCAAGGTTGGGTCGGGGTTTGGGGGGAGAGCTGTCAGGGTTGGGGGTGGTGGAGAGCTATCAGAGAGAGGGAGAGGGGAGAGCTGTCGGCAGGGGCTGGAGGGGGAGGTGGGCAATGGTCTTTTTTCCTACTATTTTGCAGGTTCTGTTTGAGGAAGAGATAGGGCCTCGGAGCTCATCCCCTAAAGACACGCCTAGGGAGCCATGGCGACAAAACAAAATCGTCGTTTGGTAGTATAGAGCTTGAGTATTGCTGGAAAAAGAGACATGCTATCAAAGCTTTTCATCTTGCACTCATCAGCATGTCTCTCTTCTCAGCAAAAAAAATTGCGCTCGCGCTATCACGTGGCCTCCACGTAGACCTTAGGTCTGTCCCACCGGAGTCTCCCCTCCGCAGTCGCCATTGGTGCCTCGGAAGAGGGCCGCGCTCGTCACTCCAATCGCTCGTGGGGTCACGACCCACAGTTTGGGAAATCCGCCACTACACTACAAAAATAGTTAAATTGGCCGCAAAAGGCTTTGAACTGCCCTGAGGACTTGAAGGCGCTATATAAATGCAAATTTTCTTTTCCATTTAGGTAGGAGGCAGGTAAGGCTGAGAGAGAAAGTTTGTCTTATTGATTTGAGGCCCAGGGAAAGAATGAGTTAACAGAGGAGGTCATGTGCTGAGTCTTGAATTGAACACAGTGAACATTCAGAGGGGAAGAAGGTGGCGTTAAGAGTGTGATATGGATTTAGGAAACAAATCATTAAAGACAGCATCGCAGGACAGTAAAGCAATTAAAAATGATAACCAAGGATTGGAATTTATTTCTAGAGGTATAGAATTCAAATGTAGTGGAGTTATGTTAAACTTGTATAAGTCAGGCCATACAGTTCTGGTCCCTGTACTATAAAAAAGGACATAGAAACACTGGAGAAAGTAAAAAAAAAGATTTTCAATAATTGTGCGAGAACAATGAGATTACAGCTATTGGGTTGGGGCATTTTTCCTTTGAAAGAGATCTTTATAATTACAAATGGGTTGGACAGGGTAGAAGTGGAGATAATGTTTCCACTTGTGGGAGAATCCAAAACTAGGGGCCATAAATGCAGGATAGTTATTAATAAATCCAATAAGGAGAAATTTCTTTCCTCAGAATGTGGTTAGAATGTTGAACTCAATACCACAGGATGTGATTGAGACAAATAGCTCAGATGCATTCAACAGGAAGCTAGATTAGTATGGGGGAGTAAAGGGGAATAGAAAGATATGCTGAAAGGTTGGAATGAGGTAGGTGGAATAGGAACATAGGGCTTAGAAGCAGGAATAGGCCATTTGGCCTTTTGTGCCTGCTACCCCATTCAGTGAATGAGATCATGGCTGATCCAGTTGTGGTCTCAACTCCAAGTTCCTGTCTGCCACCCCCATAACCCTTCACTCCCTTGTCAATCAAAAATTTGTCTAACTCTGTCTTGAATAAATTCAATGACCCAGCCTCCACTACTTCTGGGGAAGAGAATTTTTTTCTTCGAATGGGTGACTCGTGCCGAGTATAAACACCAGCACACAACAATTGGGCTGAGCCACCTGTTTCCATGCTCCATATTGTGTGTAAAATCCTCAACTTCAGAACATTCACAATCCCTCATTCATATTTCAGAGTTTCTTCTTATCCATGTAGTTTTAGATTGCAAACAAAATGTCCTCATATTTCAGTCAGTTTATGTCCATTCTGACTGCACCAATCTTCATTAAAGCCAAAAAGTAAAAGGTCAACTCACAAGTACCCTTGTTTTTCTCTTTATATTTTACCAATTAAAGCACAAAAAGGTTAACGGTCACATGGGCATTGAGATCATATGACCAATAGCAGAGGCTATGGCTCATTTTTAATTTACTAAATAGACATACAATTAGCCACGTTGTCAGTCATGGTCCAATGTTAGCAATCTCACTAGTCAGTCAGAAGGTTGTGGTTTCGGAGACGCTAAAGCAATCCAGCTTGACATTCCAGTGCGGTAGCGAGGGAGTGCTGCACAGTCAGAGATTCTTTCTTTCAGGCAAGACGTTAACTTGGAACATTATGTTGTGGAACCAACTAGAGATAAAGTAGGCCCAGGCCAGAATTTTTCACTCATCGAGCGGGTGCGTGCCCGACCCGAACGAGCGTAAAATGACGCACGATGTCATCAGGCGAGCGTCCCGACGTCATCGCGCACTTGCGCGATATCTCGGTCGGCGGGCGCACACGGAAGTCATCAGCGCGCCCAACGACAATTAACAGGCCTATTAAGGCCATTAAAGTTATAACTGAATTAAACTTTTCGCTGCCCGTCCAACCTTACGGCTGTATTTTTTAGGAAACCTCATCCATGGGCGGGATGGGGTTTCCAACAGCAATAAAAAATTAAATTAAAATTTTAACACTTCATTAATAACATGTCCCTGCTCACGTGACAGAGGGCAGCATTTTCCCCCCTGTCGGGGTGGGGGGGATGTACGGGTGCGGGCGCGGGCAGGAGGGTTCCCGGTCGGTGCCCCAGATCGGGGGCGCGCCGCCATTTTACGTGGGTGGGCCAATTAAGGCTGTGCTGTGCGCTTCCTGTGCGGCCTGGGTGGGGGTGGGGGAATTCCCTGAGCCGGGAGCGGCTCTTTCACGCATGTGCGCGGAAGCGGGCTCAGATCTCCCCGAGGCAAAGTGCCGCCTCCGGTAGATCGGTGGAAGTTGCAAAAACTTTTGGAAGGGTAGAAAAAATATTCCTGACATGTCCCCCTCATGTGACACTGTCATATGAGCTGGGACAGGTCTAATTCTTTTATTTAAAACATTTCATGCGCATTTTAAATCCCCCATGAAACCTCATCCCGCCCGTGGATGAGGTTTCATGTTTTTTCTGAAGGCTGCCTGGGCTCCCGGCCTGCCCGCCAACCTTAAGGTTGGACGGGCAGGTCCATTAATTGGTTTAATTACTTTTTTAAAGGCCTTAAGTGGCCGTTGACAGTTCGGCAGGCGCGCAGCTGAACTTAAAGTCTAAATGACGTGGGGTAACATCGGGACGCCATTTTTACACACCCCCGCTCGCCGACCGGAAGATGCAGCCCAGGGTCACATGAGGGGACATGGTTTTAACATTTTAAAATTCTTTACTCCTATCTTTTATGCCTTCAGCTCCAGCGCGCACCCGTGCGCACGCACAAAGTTCGCGCTCGGCCCCCTTCCACACCCCAACACAGGCAGCGCAGAGCACGTGTTTCACGCTGGGAGGGCCTTAATTGGCTGGCCAGCATGAAATTGCGGTCCGGCCCCGATTGCGGGTGGCGATCGGCTTTCCGATCGCTCCCGCCCAGCTCCGTCGAGCCTGCCCGACGAGGGCAAAGCCCTGGCCCTAGTGTCGTGCAATGAAGAAGGTTTAATTCACAATCTCATAGTAGATGATTATCTGTGAAAAAGTGATCATAATACAATGGAATTCCATATTAAGTTTGAGAGGGGGACATACTCCAGTCACAAACAAGAAGCTTAAACTTAAAGAAAGCCAACTACGCCAGAATGAGGGGAGAGCTGGCTAAGGTTGATTGGGTAAATAAACTGAAAGGTTTGGTAGTAAATAAACAGTAGGAAAGATGTAAAGATTCAAAATGTTCAACAAAGATACATTCCGTTAAAAAACAAAATTACAGTCAGAAAGATCCATCTGTGGCTTACCTGGGAAGTTAAGGATGGTTTTAGATTAAAAGAAGAGGCTTATAATGTTACAAAGAATAGTAGTAACCCTGAGGATTGGGAGAGTTTCAGAAACCAGCAAAGGGTGACCGAAAAGTTGATAAAAAGGGAAAAAATAGGATATGAAAGTAAAGTAACGAGGAATATAAAAAACAGATTGTAAGGAGTTTTACAAGTATTTGAAAAGGAGAGTGGCTAAAATGAATATTGGTCCCTTAGAGAAAGAGACAGGAGAAATTATCATGGGGAATGAGGAAATGGCAGAGACATTGAACAAATATTTTTGTGTCTGTCTTCACAGTAGAAGATACAAATTACATGCCAGAAATAGAGGGTAACCAAGGGATTAATAAGAGTGAGGACCTTAAAGTAATGAATATCAACAGTGAACATTTATTGAAGAAACTTTAGGGACTTAAAGCTGACAAATCCCCAGGACCTGATGACCTACATCTTTGGGTTTTATAAGAGATAACTGCAGAGATAGTGGATGCACTGGCTATAATTTCCTAGATTCTAGAATGGTCCCAGTGGATTTTCTTTTTATTAATTCATGGGATGTGGGTGTCACTGGCTGGGCCAGCATTTATTGCCCATCCCTAATTGCCTTTGAAAAGGTGGTGGTGAGCTGCCTTCTTGAACCACTGCAGTCCATGTGGAAGTTAGCAAATCTAATACATCTCTTCAAGAAAGGAGGGAGAGAGTAAACAGGGAATTACATGCCAGTTGACCTGACATCAGTCATTGGGAAAATGCTGGAATCAATTTTTAAGCAAGCCTTAAACAAGTGCCAGAAAATGATAGTATGCTCTGACAGATGGTTTTACAAAAGGGAAATCATGTCTGACAAATTTATTAACATTTTTTGAGGATATAGGTAGTAGGTTGGATAAAGGGGAACCAGTCGACTTGGTTAGGCATTTGATAAAGTGCCACACCAAAGGTTGATATGCAAGATAAGGGCTCATGGAGTTGGGGGTAATATATTTACGAGTGGAGGATTGGTTAGTGAACAGGAAGCAGAGATTTGGTTTAAATGGGACATGGCAGGATGTAACAAGTGGAATGCGGTAAGGATCAGTGCTGGGGCCTTGGCTATTTACCATCTATTTTGATGACATGGATGAAGAGGCCAAGAGTAACGTATCCAGATTTGCTGATAATACAAAGCTAGAGGAAGAAGGTAAGCTGTGAGGAGAACACAAAGAGGCTGCAAAGAGGTATAGACAGGTTAAGTGAGTGGGCAGCTGGAGTATAATGCCAGAACATGCAAGGTTATTCACGCAACAGGAACAGAAAAGCAGAATATTTTTTAAAAAGCACGGAAAATCTAAATATGAAAATTCAGAGAGGCTTGGGCATGCTCATACAAGAAACTCAGGAAGTTAGCATGCAAATCCAGCAGGGCAAATGGCATGTTGACCTTTATTGCTAGGTGATTGGAAGACAAGAATAAAGAAGTTTTGCTGCATTTGTGTAGGTTTTTGGTGAGAGCGCACCAGGAGTATGGTGCACAGTTTTGGTCTTCATATTTAAGGAAGGATGCACTTGCATTGGAGATGGTCCAGCAAAGATTGGTTCCTGGGATGAGAGGGTTGTCCTATGATGAGAGGTGAGTAACTTGGACCTATATTCTCTGGGGTTTAGAAGAATGAGCGGTGATCCCATTGAAATATACAAGTTTCTGAAGGGGGCTTGACAGAGTAGACACTGAGAGGTTGTTTCCCTTGCCTGGGGAATCTAGAACACAGGGGTACAGTATCAAAATAAGGGGTCAATATTTTAGGACTGAGATGAGGAGAAATTTCTCCACTCAATGAGTTTTGAATCTTCGGAATTCTCCACCCTAGAGGGTTGTGGATGCTCCATTGTTGAGTATATTCAAGGCTGGAATTGATAGATCTTTGATCCCTCAGGGAATCAAGGGTATGGGGAGTGAGTGGGAAAGAAGAGTTAAGGCAGAAAATCAGTCATGATCTTGTTGACTGGCGGAGCAGGCAGGAGGGGCTATTTGGTCTATGCCTGCTCCTATTTCTTATGTTTAAACCAAGGCCCTTTAGGTGGATGTAAAAGATTCCATAGCCATTATTGGAAAAAGAGCAGTGGAGTTACTCCTGGCCAATATTTATCCCTCAACCAACACCTAAAAGAGATTGCCTGCACATGTATTTCATTGTTGTTTGTGGGGCCTTGATGTTTGCGTATCCAATGAGGTGTTTCCTACATTACAACAGTGACTACACTTCAAAAGCAATTCATTGGTTGTTGTACGGACAGGGGAGAGAGGCAAACTGAACTTTTATTTTTCTCCCCATCTGTCTGTAAGAGGGGTTTTAATTTTTGAAATAGGCTGTGGCATGTTTCCCCAAACCCTCTGTATGTAAAGTCAATTTAACATGACTTGCAGTAAACTCTGTTTAGAGTGAAATCAGAAGTATTATTTATTCATACATTCAAACCTGGGGGATGGTCGTCGTAACTACACACACACAGACACACACACACACACACACACACACAAGAAGGAGATAGGAGAGAAAAGAGTTTTATAACCAGGAATAACTTAAAAAAAAAACAAAGACAGGGTAATTAATTCACACGAATGTCAGGGTCCAGAATGTCAGAGTCCAGTGAGGGTTCCTTCAATTTAACTCTCACAAAGGCAGTAAAATTAGCACAACAGACTGAGCTTAGGAAACTTAGGAGTTAAAGTCCATGGGTTCAGCTAGCTGAAAACAGGAGTTTCCAAATTCCTTCAAAGTTGGTGATGAATCACAAGATGAGGTTAGTAAACAAAGACTTGGTCCGCTCTACGGGTGATAGCAGGAATCTTCCAGAGAACCAGGCTTAGAGGAGGTTTAGACTTGAGGCAGGCTTTGTTGTCAGCCTGGAGTCCTGTTTTGATGATGACAGGCTGGATGTTAACTGCAAACTCCCCTGGGAGTCCAGGAATATAAAATTAAAGCTTTCCAAAGGCCAAAGGAGCTTAGGTCATGTGGTGTTGCCCATTAATGAGTAAGTT
Organism: Cetorhinus maximus; assembly: GCF_964194155.1. Classification (NCBI taxonomy): domain Eukaryota; kingdom Metazoa; phylum Chordata; class Chondrichthyes; order Lamniformes; family Cetorhinidae; genus Cetorhinus; species Cetorhinus maximus. Next base: position 9,937,184 of record NC_135906.1, read on the forward strand.
TCAGGTTAAAAATCAGTTTCTGTGTCTCTGGTCAAAATCCATTGTTCACCTTAGCAGATAGATGGTGTAAATTAGTGCCCCCGCAGGTATAACAAGTTTCAATGGCTCTCTCTTTCTTATAAGTCCAGGCTGGGGAGACAAACCAGCTGCTGTTTCCTTATGTCATTGATTGTAATAGGTCCACACAATTATAGGTATAACATTCCACAAGGATGAGAGTTGAGCTTTGTTCTGTTTACTGTTGGAAGTTTTCAGAACTGTAGCCAATTTTCAAATCGTGTGACATGTAGCAGCCATTTTTTTAGGTGCAGCAAAGTCTATTTTTAAATATGCTTTGATTTACACAGTTTATGATCTTTTTCATGTTTTATGGACATGAAAGTTGTAAAGCACTTTGGGAGGTCCTGAGGTCATGAAAGGTGCTATAGAAATGCAAGTCTTTCTGTCTTGCTTTACTTATTTCTTGCTTTTCTCTCTCTCGCTCCCATTCGGGTTCCCAACTAACTCAGTAGTGGCTAGTGGTCGACACACTCAACATCACTGGGGTAGGAGAGATAAAGACAATGTGAGCAGCATGCACAGGGAAGCCAAACACTTGAATGTTTTCCTCCGAAGTGATTTTTATGCAAGAGACGACCCCATAATTTTTTGATGTGAAAAGATTTCTCACATTGTCATTAAAACCGGGCTTGAGGGGAAATGAGCTGAGTGCTGCTGCATACATTAGCCTAATTAAGAAAGTGCATTCACTGCATTGGCTCCACATGAGGTGGCAAACTGCCCTCAAATGAGCCTCTTAATTTCAGTTTATTTGCAAAAAAGGAATAGCTGATAGGGCAGAGAGTCTTTTTTTCTCACCTATTACATGCCCCTAGAATCCACTTGACCGCTGATCATTGCTCCCAAAGACTTCTGACAGTAGCCTGTGGACAATATGGGGTTCCCAATCTTCCAAGATTGAGCTGAATTCTCCACGAAAGAAGGATTAAACTCCGGGGGTCTGCTGCAAACCCAGGGGCTTTGAAAAAAAAATATGTTTCATTGTATTTGAATGCTTTTGTTTATTGGTTCCCCCACCCCTGATAACAGGTTCACAGTCTGGGAGCCCCTTTATGATTTTAGAATTTACATCTTGTTTTCAAATCCCTCCACGACCTCACCCCTCCCGATCTATAACTTCCTCTAGCCACCCCCCGTCAACTGTCCTAGAAATCTGAAATTCTGGCCTCTTGCGAATCCCTGATTTTAATTGTTCCCACTATTGGCGGATGTGTCTCAGCCACAGAGGGCCTAAGGCCCCAAGCTCTGGAATTCCCTCCCTAAATCTCTCTACCTCTACCTCTAAGGCATTCCTCAAAACTTACCCCATTTTCGGCCACCTGCCCCACTACCTCCTTATGTATCATGGTGTCGAGTTTTGTTTGTGAGTAACTCTTGTGAGTTAGGGCCGTGGGGATTTGATGCAATGAAAATCAGGGATGCGCGCAAGAGCCAAGAATTGGAGGAGTTCAGGGATCCTGGCGCGTTGCAAGGCTGGAGGAGATTAAAGAGATAGGGGGGAGGCTGGGTCATGGATGGATTTGAAAACGTGGAATGGAGTTTCAAAAAAACAACAACATTTCAGTGAGAAATAGATGGGTTCTGGTAAACAGAGCTTAATAATAATCCTGTCAGTATGATCACAGCTCATGCAAAATGTCGCTTGACTGAGCAGAAATGGAAAACAAAATAAGCGAGAGATGTATTTTGTGTGAGGAGTTATGATTCTCTCAGTGACGCAGTCAGGCGATGTCTGGGGCTCTTGCATCACTGACAGTCCAGGGCCGGTAGAGATCAGAACACGATAATGTGCAGTGCTTGGGAACTTGGCGTTGTCACACCTGGCCAGCTGTTGGGTCCGTGGGGATGTGTCTCGGTGCACTGACAACGGCCCCTCAAAGTCCAGGGTGCAAACCAATCTGTCAGGGTAATGAAGGCAGAGGAAGCAGATCACAGCTAGTCCCAGAGAGGAGGAGCACAGGCCAGCTGCAGCCCAGGTCACACGTGGCCAGCTGGCATTCGGAGCACAGGAAGACCGGGAAATCCTATCAGATCATGGCTGACTCCGTCTACACACCCCGTTTCCATAGACTTACACAACACAAATCTATCAGTCCCAGCTTTGAAACTCTCAATTGACCCCCCGACCTCGACATCTTTTAGTGGAGTTTCAGATTTCCACTACCTTTTGTGTGAAGTGCTTCTCGATAGCGCCCCTTACCAGCCGAGCTCCAATTTCAAGGCCATGTGTCCTTATTCTGGACTCCTCCCACCCAGAGGAAATAGTTTCTCCCTTTCTACCTTCTCTCTATCTGCCCATTAGTCATCTCACACAATCCAGCGGTTCCAAAACTGAACCCAACTGGGGTTCACAGAAACAGCAATCAGGGTCGGGAGCTCTCCCACACTGATGTCCAGGCAGCACCTGGCCCTTCCCTGGCCCTGCTCTTCTCCTGTTCTCGGGACTTTCTTTCTCTTCTTCTAACAATTTCACCTGCAGGACTGCAGCCGCAGAGCGACTTGGGCTGGGGCTGTCAGAGCTGATGCACCTCCCCACTGGCTGCCATCAGCTGACTGACTTGTCTGTGTTGGGGGGATGTGCTGAGAGGGGCTGATTACAGTGTGTGTGTGTGTGTGGGGGGAGGGCTGATTACAGTGTGTGTGTGGGGGGAGGGGCTGATTACAGTGTGTGTGTGGGGGGAGGGGCTGATTACAATGTGTGTGTGTGGGGAGGGGAGGGGCTGATTACAGTGTGTGTGTGTGTGTGTGTGGGGAGAGGGGCTGATTACAATGTGTGTGTGTGGGGGGGAGGGGCTGATTACAGTATGTGTGTGTGTGGGGGAGGGGCTGATTACAGTGTGTGTGTGTGTGTGTGGGGGGGGGGAGTGGCTGATTACAGTGTGTGTGTCTGGGGAAGGGAGGGGCTGATTACAGTGTGTGTGTGTGTGTGGGGGGGGGGAGGGGCTGATTACAGTGTGTGTGTGTGGGGGGGAGCGGCTGATTACAGTGTGTGTGTGTGGGGGAGGGGAGGGGCTGATTACAGTGTGTGTGTGTGTGTGTGTGTGTGGGGGGGTGGAGGGGCTGATTACAGTGTGTGTGTGTGGGGGAGGGGAGGGGCTGATTACAGTGTGTGTGTGTGGGGGAGGGGAGGGGCTGATTACAGTGTGTGTGTGTGGGGGAGGGGCTGATTACAGTGTGTGTGGGGGGAGGGGCTGATTACAGTGTGTGTGGGGGGAGGGGCTGATTACAGTGTGTGTGGGGGGGAGGGGCTGATTGCAGTGTGTGTGTGTGGGGGGAGGGGCTGATTACAGTGTATGTGTGTGGGGGGAGGGGCTGATTACAATGTGTGTGTGGGGGGAGGGGCTGATTACAGTGTGTGTGGGGGGAGGGGCTGATTACAGTGTGTGTGGGGGGGAGGGGCTGATTGCAGTGTGTGTGTGTGGGGGGAGGGGCTGATTACAATGTGTGTGTGTGTGGGGGGAGGGGCTTATTACAGTGTGTGTGTGGGGGGAGGGGCTGATTACAGTGTGTGTGTGGGGGGGGAGGGGCTGATTACAGTGTATGTGTGTGGGGGGAGGGGCTGATTACAATGTGTGTGTGGGGGGAGGGGCTGATTACAGTGTGTGTGGGGGGAGGGGCTGATTACAGTGTGTGTGGGGGGGAGGGGCTGATTACAGTGTGTGTGGGGGGAGGGGCTGATTGCAGTGTGTGTGTGTGGGGGAGGGGCTGATTACAATGTGTGTGTGTGGGGGGAGGGGCTTATTACAGTGTGTGTGTGGGGGGAGGGGCTGATTACAGTGTGTGTGGGGGGAGGGGCTGATTACAGTGTGTGTGTGGGGGGAGGGGCTGATTACAGTGTGTGTGTGGGGGGAGGGGCTGATTACAGTGTGTGTGGGGGGAGGGGCTGATTACAGTGTGTGTGGGGGAGGGGCTGATTACAGCGTGTGTGTGTGAGGGACAGGGGCTGTTTACAATGTGTGTTGGGAGAGGGCCTGATTACAGTATGTGTGTGGGGGAGGGGCTGATTACAGTGTGTGTGGGGGTGGGGGTAGAGAGGGGCTGATTACAGTGTGTGTGTGGGGGGAGGAGCTGATTACAGCGTGTGTGGGGGTGGGGGTAGAGAGGGGCTGATTACAGTGTGTGTGTGGGGGAGGGGTTGATTACAGTATGTGTGGGTGGGGGTAGAGAGGGGCTGATTATAGTGTCAGTGGGCCGGGGAAAGACGAGTTGGTTGCAGTATATTATGTTCATACTTGATGTCTCATTCTTTGCAGATATGTAGACTTGTCTCCTGGCGACTCACCAGGCTCTCCTGCCCCTGCTTTGCTGAGGTGAATCTTCCAGTGTCCTTTTAAACAAAAGGACCTTCACTCAATTTTCTGAGAATATTTGAATGACATCCAGAAGCAACACACCCACTCCTTGGTCTTCAACTCTGCACAACAAGCTTTGCACCTTCGAACATGGCTTCCATACTCACCAGCATTCTGCTTGGCAATTAAGCCACAAGCTATCTTCTGCCTGGCACTGAAGCACCTTTTGTGGGTCTTTTTCCCTCAAAACTTTCAGACTGACTGTCTTTGAGAGCTTGTGTTTCTACAAAAAGCAAGGCCAGCTGCTGCTTCCTTTGTGTCCTGGTGTTAAAACTCGCACCTGACTTTCAATAGGGGTTGACCTGGGCCCCCTGTCCCCATGGCAACCAGATCACGTGGATTTGTCACCGGGAAGAGTTCAGTGCAGCTTCCCACTGCCCCCATTCCAGGGCATTCTGTTTCACCTTAAATTAAAAGAGACAGTTTAAAGTATAAATGTCTTAGCAGCTGTAACAAGTCTGTGGCTGTGGGCTTAGGGGTAAAAGGGGTTTTTCAGGTAAGTTACTTGCGAACTAAATCCATTTTACTTTAAAGCTGCATTCTGTCCAGCAGAATCCACTGTGAAACTGCAGTCTCTGGGACTATGAATGTGATTGTGTGTCATTTGAAATATTCAGTAGAAAATTAAAAGTTTATTTGACTTGTCTCACAGTAAAATCAACGATGTCAAGATGGCCTTTAGGGAATTTCAGTGTGATGTTGCTATTGCTCATAATTGTGAATGCAGATGTGAATGTCAAGTGCATCTGTTGCTTCCTGGTTAAGGTCCAATGGATGGGGTGGCTCAGATGGTGAGTACATAAAATAATAACATTTTTATAAAGTACTATAAAGACACAGATTTTCATATTTAAAAGATGTATAAGATGTTGATCTAATTAGATAATAATTTAACAATTAGATATTGAATGTTGCTGTGCTGCCTTATTGCTGTTTTGTTTCTGTTGGCATCTGGGGTCACATCAATTTTCAAGTGTTAAAATGGTCTCAGATTAGGGAATAGTTTGGAAAGTGCTGCTCTAAAAACCTGATCTGAGGGCAGGAAGATCTGTGAGTTAGCCTGACATTGCAATGGGGGGCAAGGTGGCGAACATTCCTTTGAAATTTTTTCCTTCCCCTTGTGCAGGGGCATCCTGTGATCGTTGGAACCAGTTGTGCGATTGAGGAGAGACCGTTATTTTCCTCATTAAACTGGTGGTTGAGATGGAGAAGGGAGACATCAATGGAAAGCGCATGGACCATGTGATTTTAGAGGTGGGGGGGTGGTGGTTCAGTGGGGGACACAGAAAGAAAGAGACTTGTCAGTCTCTGGGCCTGCAGTAAGGCTGTAACCCGCGGTGGGATCCGGTATTGAGGTAAAAGGAAATAGTCTTTGAGACCAATTGTAGCACTGCTATTGCTAGCCTAGCTCACAACTGGTAACCCACATAGGCCAGGGATTGAACCAAGACACCTCCCTGCTATGTGTGGTTCAGAACCACATTGAAAGATGCACCTCCCAACTGAGTCAATACGGAGAGAGTGTGGGGGCCATGTACTATTAGAGAGGGGAGAAGAGGTTGGAAAGAAAGAGACTTGCAAGACTCTGGGCCTGTAGAGAGGCAGCAATAATTGAGATCCAGTGTGATTCTCCTTAGTTACTTCAGCCTGAGTTAGTAAAATAGCTGAATGCATTATCGCAGTTTTACTCATACCTCAGACCCTGAGCTTTATATTCATGGCCATTCTCTGTCAGATGGATAGAATGATAGGGCGCTTGTGTCCTTTGAGTTGATATCACGAGCTATTTGTGAAGGGGTGGGGAAGGGGGAAAAAGGGGGACTGCCTTCGTCCTTAAAGGGTTTATGGCAGTGAGGTGAAGTTGTCCAGGGCCCTGTGATTTCTCCCATGTGCCATCCGCCATTATTGGTGTGGTTAATTTGAGCCGCTGGCTTTCACTGCCTGGGGTTTGGTATTGAAATGTTCGTCGTGTAATGGGGTGTCCCCGGGTATTTTCCATAACTCAAAACTGGGGGCGGGAGGGAGGGCCTTGGAAGCAAAATGGTTGAGAACTCTTACCTCAAAGAGTCAAACCAAATTTGTAAGTAATTGTGTCAAACCCAACCTTCTCCCATGCTTTCATCGTTAGCTCTTTAAATCCCATCCAAAGCCACTTCATGTTGGGTTCCTGAGATATTGTAACCACAGCTAAATAAATGCTTAGCACAGCTGTCAGGCCAGCTGCAGGGTGTTTATATCTTCCAGAATATAGCATGAGGACATTGGCAGCTAAAGTTACCACAACACTCCCCCTTGGCACTTGTGTTTTTAATTCAAATAGTCATCAATGAATCCAACAGTACAAAGTAGGGAAGTCTAGCTCCAGCTGTACAGCGTGTCAGTGAGATCACACACTAGAGTACAGCGTGCAGTTTTGACCTCTTTATTTAAGGAGGGACATAGTTACATTGGAAGCAGTTCAGAGAAGGTTCACTCAGCTGATTCCTGGGATGAAGGGGTTGTCTTATGAGGGAAGGTTGAGCAGGGTGAGCTGGTACTCATGGGAGTTTAGAAGAATGAGAGGTGATCTTATTGAAACATATAAGATTCTGAGGGTGCTTGACAGGATAGATGCTCAGAGAGGGTGTTTTCCCTCGTGGGGAAATCTAGAACTAGGGGGCATAGTTTAAAAACAAGTGGTCTCCCATTTAAGACGGAGGTGAAGAGGAATTTCTTCCCTTACGGGGTCATCAATCTTTGGAATTCCCACCAAGCACTGGAGGGTTGGGTTATTTAATATATTTAAGGCTGAGTTGGACAGATTTTTGATCTATGGGGGAGTCAAGGGTTATGGGGTGGCAGGCAGGAAAGTGGAGTTAAGGCTACAGATTGAATGGCGGAGCAGGCTCAAGGGGCAGAATGGCCCACGCCTTCTCCAATTTCTTATGTCCTTAACAGGGAATTCAGGGGAAATTTCTTTATCCAGAGAATGGTTAGAATGTGGAACTTGCTGCCACAGGAGTAGTTGAAGCAAAGGTGCATTTAAGGGAAAGTTAGATAAACACATGAAAGGGAAAGGAATAATGGATTTGCTGTTAGGGTGAGATGTCATGGGGAAGAGACAGCTTGTGGGGAGCATAAATGCCTGACACGGTTGTGCTGAATGACCCACTTCTGTGCAGTACGGCCAATGTGGAGGTCTTCTGGTTCAGTGGGTAGTCCTCTTGCCTCTCAGCCAGAAGCTCCAGTTTACAATCCACTCCAGCACTGGACGGCCATGGAAGGTGCGTTCATAACGTGGCCAAACAGGTTGAGTATCAACCTGTGAATCCTTCCAACATGGGCCAGCGGCAGGTGGTGAGAGCGGGAGAGATTCCTGGTCAGCCATGGAATGGAAAGAAAATTGGAGCCTCTTGCATCACTATTCATGGCCAGAACTTTTACCTCATCGGGCGGGTGTGTGCCCGACCCGCACGAGAGTAAAATGACGCGCGATGATGCTGGGCGAGCGTCCTGACGTCATCATGCACCTGCGTGACATTTCGGTCGGCGGGCGCGTGTGGAAGTCAGCAGCGCCCCCGCCCGGCAATTAACAGGCCTGTTGAGGCCATTAACAATGTAATTAAACCTAATTTTTCACCGTCCATCCGACCTTACGGTTGGTGGGCAGGCAAAAAGGCGCCTTTGGATTTTTTAGGAAACCTCATCCACGGGCGGGATGAGGTTTCCAACATCAAATAAAAACAAAATAAAAATTTTAACATTTCATTAGTAACATGTCCCTGCTCATGTGACAGAGTCACACACGGGGACATGTTTTATAACGTTTTAAAAATATTTATTTTTAATTTTTCATATGTTCATCTCCTTAATGGCAGCTCTGTGCCTCAGGGAGCTTTTCTAGCGCATATCTGTGGGCTTGTGCCAACCTGCGATCTTACCCTCCCCCACACAAGTAGCGCTGAGCACTGAAGCACGAGTTTCACGCTGGGCGGGCATTAATTGGCCCACCAACACGAAATTGCGGTCCAGCCCCGATCATGGGCACCGGTTGGCTTCCTGCCTGCCCCTGCCAAGCCCACCCGACGAAGGCAAATTTCTGCCCCATAGCTCCCAACTGACTACATGTGTGTAAAAGTGCATGTTACCACAGCAACTCGGACTCCTTAGTGGGGGGGTCCAGTTGACTGGACGGCCAGTGTGGATCAGATCAGTGCCAACAGCATGGGGTTCAGCTCCTGTTCCGGCTGGGGTGGATTCGGGACCTGCTTCCTTTGCTCTACCCATGGGTGGAGATCATGGCGCTGCGGGTTGGACCTGCCTTTGGGCGGACAGCACAAGCAGAAGACATTAGGCATGGATGTGTGATGCTGAATTAACTGCCCTTTTCAAGTGGGAGGGGTACGTGTTTGGGTTGACTGCAGGGTTTTTGCTCAGGTTCTGGTGGAGCTGGAGTCTCGCATTGTACCTACGAGATGGCAGTGGCTGACCCATATTGCCTGGATTGCTTCCCTTTGCTGCCTTGCGTGTCTTCTCTTGTTGAGACCTTGTGGAAGAGGCAGCAGCGACTCATCTGTCAAATATTCCTTTCAATCTAAAAGTGGTTTGGGTGAGTAATCAGCATTACGATGCTGTCTCGGGTTGAGTCAGAAGATTCATTGCTGCTCCTTTCTCACTGGGCCACGGATATAAAAAAAAGCAAAATCACTTTAACCAGCAGGCACTATTTCTCCCCAAAGACTTTCTGAACTGGCAGTTAACTCCAGGTTAACACACTGACAGCAATTTTCCTGGCTCCTCTACCTTTGCATTCTTTCAGCCTCAGTTAAGATTCACCTAGCGTCGACATGATGCGAGTTCCCTGCTAATTCTTCAGAGGCTAATTGGGATTATTGACAGAAGTGTCTGAAAATAGGGCCAGCGATAGAAGCAGGATCTGTCAGCTTCTGATAACAGACTGCCGGCTGACTGGTTTAGGATTGCACATGCGGAGTGGATGGGGGGAGGTGATGGATGGGATCAATACAAGGCTGCAGAGTTACATCACTCACTCTTACACACTGGGAGTGCTGTAAAATGCTCTTTCCAGGCACCATGTCAACGCGACGGAATTAGCAACGCTTCAGGGACGAGGAAGCGATGACCTCGCTGTGCTGTGCCAGCTCGGAGTTTGTTAAAACCTGCTCCATCGATTCTTTCCCTTCCCCGTGTTTCAACTTGTTACAAGTCCCAAATAGAAACTGCTGAGAACAGTTTATAATGTCCTGTTATATTGTCGCGGTGTCCTGTTTAGATTGGTTAGGGCACCGGTGCTGGGATTGACACATCCATTGCAGAGAGTTAACAGCCAAACCAATAGGTTGCCAGTCTCTATTTCTGGACCTGAGGGATTTGCTGCGGCTGTGCTGACCTGCCCACCGACAATATATTTACATAGAACCATAGAAAAATTACAGCACAGAAGGAGCCATTTGGCCCATTTTGTCCATGCCAGCCCGAGGACACCCAGGTGCCCTTTCTAATCCCACCTTCCTGCACCCGGCCCATAGCCCTGCAGCTTACAGCACTTAAGATGCAGATCCAGGTACGTTTTAAAAGAGTTTAGAGTTTCTGCCTCTATCACCAACTTGGGCAGTGAATTCCAGACACTCACTACCCTCTGCGTAAAAAAGTTCTTCCTCATGTCCCCCCTACACCTTCTGCCTCTTGAATCTATGTCCCGTGGTTCTAGAATTCTCCATAAAACAAACAAACAGAAAATGCTGGAAGTACTCAGCAGGTCTGGCAACATCTGCGGAGAGAGAAACAGAGTTAACGTTTTGAGTCGTATATGATTCTTTGTCGGAGCACTAATATATTTATATAATTATATATATTTATAAAATTGGTTTTATTGTGCATGCCCCACTATAAGACCCCATACTTTCCAAAATAAGGAAAATGTAGGGTAGTGAAATTAATTTTCTAGTTCTCTGCAGGGGTCACTATTTAGGTATTAGTTGTGGCTCAGTTAGTAGCACACTTATCTTTGATGCAGATGGTTGTGTGTTCAAGTCCCACTCCAATGCTTCTGTACAAACATCCAAGTGGATGTGAAAGATTTCATAGTACTATTTCAAAGCAGTTACCCCCCAGTGTCCTAGCCTATATTTATCCCTCAATCAACATCACAGAAAAAGATTATCTGGGTTATTATCACATTGCTGTTTTTGGGAGCTTGCTGTGCACAAATTGGTTGCCGTGTTTCTGACATTACAATAGTGACTATGCTCCAAAAATACTCCATTGACTGGAAAGTGCTTTGACAGGCCCTCTGGCCATGAAAAGTGCTATAGAAATGAAAGTCTTTCAAAGAGCCTGCTCAAGAACAATGGGCTGAATGGCTACCTTCTTTGCTGTGTAATTCTGTACAGAGGAACATTTTTAACCCACTCTGGCTGTCAGGAAACTGGCTTTACACATGTTTGCCTGACGTTGCTCTCAATTGTAGTCACTGGAGAGTAACATTGGACAGGATGTAGAGTGGGCATTGCATCCAATTATGTGGGATTCTAACCCAGTGCATTAAGATAAAATTACTGGTGTTATAATATCAGAATTCTAACAGATCAGGCTAACTCCATCTATTGTCGACGTTTACATACAACATCCCTGCACTCAGTGTTTAACCGATGGGTTTGGCATTGCCAACTCTGGTTGGGCGTATTCCTGGAGATTTCATCACATTTCATCCTTCAGCCACCCTGCCCAGTCAAACAGCTTTTTTTTTGGCCCATCTCCAATATTTAAATAACCAATCAACAAAGCAAATGAATGAAAAAGCACAATTTTTTAATAATCCACACCCCCCCCCTCCCCCCCTACAGTGCATTTCAGGTGGACATAAAGGATCTCATGGCACTATTTTAAGGAACAGCAGAAGAGTTCTCTTCATTGTCCTGGTCAATATTTATGTCTCACGAACATCACTTAAACCATTTATCCCTTTGCTATTTGAAAGAAAAGAGAAAGAAACAAAGGCTTGAATCTATATCACAACTTTCATGACCTCAGGGCTTTGCAAAGCGCTTTGCAGCCAATGAAGTACTTTTATTCTGAAGTGCACTCACCGTTGCAATTTAGGAAACATGGCAGCCATTTTGTGCATAGCAAGCTCCCACAAACAATAATGCAATAATGGCCTGATAATCCGGTTATTACGACATTAATTGGGGGATCAATTATTGACCAGGATACCAGAGGAACTCCCTTGATCTTCTTCAAATGTGCAATGGGATCTTTTACATCCAAGCTAAGAGAGTAGATGGGGGTCTTGGTTTAAAATCTGATCAAAAGGAGGGCAGTTCCAACAGTGCAGCACTCCCACAGTAATGCACTGGAAGAGTCAGCCTGGATTTATTGTGCTCAAATCTCTGGAGTGGGACTTGAACCCTTAAGCTTCTGACTCAGATAAGAGAATACTACCAACTGAGTTACGCATAAATTAAGTTTGTCATTTCCTACATTACAACAGTCACTACAGTTCAAAGCTACTTAATTCACAATAAAACTTTTTGAGATATCCCAAGGTTGCGAAAGGCACTATAGATTTGCAAATATTCCTTTCTTTCTATGACCTTTTCCCACAGGTGCTGCATCCAACAGTGTCTTTAATTCCTGGCGACTCCGGGACAATCCTTCCTTTTTAGCTATTCATTCATGGGTTAGGAGTGTCGCTGCCAAAGCCAGCATTTATTGCCCATCCCAATTTGCCCCTTGAAGGGGTGGTGGTTAGCTGCCTCCTTGAAGTGCAACAGTCTGTGTGGTGTCGGTACACCCATAGTGTTGTTAAGGAGGAAGGTCCAGAACTAGCCATATAAATACTGTCGCTGCAAGAGCAGTTCAGAGACTAGGAATCCTGCGGTGAGTAACCCACCTCCTGACTCCCCAAAGCCTGTCCACCATCTACAAGGTACAAGTAAGGAGTGTGACGGAATACTCCCCACTTGACTGGATGAGTGCAGCTCTGATAACATTCAAGAAGCTTGACACCGTCCAGGACAAAGCAGCCCACTTGATTGGCAACACATCCACAAACATTCACATCCTCCACCACCGACACAGTAGCAGCAGTGTACCATCTACAAGATGCGCTGCATGAATTCACCAAGGCTCCTTCGACAGCACCTTCCAAACCCACGATTACTACCATCTAGATGGAGAAGGGCAGCAGATAGATAGGAAGTCCCCACCTGCAAGTTCCCCTCCAAGCCACTCACCATCCTGACTTGGAAATATATCACCGTTCCTTCACTGTCGCTGCGTCAAAATCCTGGAACTCCCTTCCTAACAGCACTGCGGGTGGACCTACACCACATGGACTGCAGCAGTTCAAGAAGGCAGCTCAGCACCACCTTCTCAAGGGGTAATTAGGGATGGACAGGAATACCTAAAAATGAGGTATCAACCTGGTGAAGCTACAATACAGGGCTAGATGAATGCTAAATACTGGAAGCAACATGCGATGGGGCAAAGCGATCCCACAACCAATGGATCAGATCAAAGCTCTGCAGTCCTGTCATATCTGAGTGTGAATGGTGGTGGGCAATTAAACAACCTACTGGAGGAGGTGGCTACACAATATCACCATTCTCGAAGATGGGGAGCCCAGTGAATCAGTGCAAAAGACAAGGTTGGAACATTTGCAACGCTTGTCAGAATCATCCTGGTGGATGATTCTCTTAGCCTCCACCTGAGGTTTGCAGCATCACAGATGCCATTCTTCAGCCAATTCATTTCACTCTGCATGATATGAAGAAATGGCTGAAGGCACTGCACGCAGCAAAGGCCTTGACAACACCCTGGCTGGGGCACTAAAGACTTGTGCACCAGAACTAGCCACACCCCTTGCCAAGCCAGTCCAGTACAGCTACAACACTGGCGTCTACCCAACAATGTAGAAATTTGCCCAGGTATGTCTGGTCCACAAAAAAAGCAGGACAAATCAAATCCCATCAGTATACTCTTAATCATCAATAAAGTGATGGAACATTTCATTGACAGTGCTATCAAGTGGCAGCTACTCAGCAATAACTAATGCGCAGTTTGGGTTCTGCCAGGGGCAGTCAGCACCAGACCGCATTGCAGCTGTGGTCTAAACATCAACAAAATAGATGAATTCCAGAGGTAACACGAGAGTGACTGTCCTTAACATCAAGACAGCATTTGACCGAGTGTGGCATTAAGGAGCCCTACCAAAATTGAAGTCAATGGGAATCAGGGGAAAACCCTCCATTGGTTGGAGTCATACCTATCACAAAGGAAGACTGTTGTGGTTGTTGGAGGCCAATCACCTCAGCCTCAGGACATCGCTTCAGGATTTCTCAGGGTAGTGTCCTAGGCCCAACCATCTTCAGCTGCTTCGTCAATAATGTTCCCTCCATCATAAGGCCAGAAGTGGGGATGTTCGCTGATGATTGTACATTGTCCAGTGCCATTTGTGACTCCTCAGGTACTGAAGCAGTTCAAGCCCGCATGCAGCAAGCACTGGGTAACATTCAGGCTTAGTCTGGTAATTGGCAAGTAACATTCGTGCCACACAAGTGCTGGGCAATGACCGTCTCCAACAAGAAAAAGTCTAATCACCTTCCATTGGGATTTAATGGCAGTATTTTTGTTTAATTCCCCCACCATCAGCAACCTGGGGTTCATTATTGACTAGAAACTTAGCTGGACCAGCTATATAAATATGGTGGCTACTGAAGATGGTACACTCTCTGATCCCGCAAAGACCACAGAGACTCAGATTTCCTTTTAACCGGTTTTATTCAAGCATATGCAAGGGAGCCGCAATTATTCCTAAGAATGAAGACCCAGCTCCCAGATTGATTATATTTCATTACTTTTGTACTTTTTCTTAGCATAATACATTTGGGTACATTTGAATACATCCAATCGGTAACCAACACACCAGTCCCATGCTAACTCCATCCTACTGAGTACATAAACGTGTGATTTTGCTAACCAATTATTCTAAAGGATGCATACATAATTATATTATCCAATCAAAATTAAAACACGTACACAAAGACCTTGGTTCTTACAACTCAAGACTGTTTGTGTTTCATCAAAGCCCCCCCTTTGTCCATTGTTCATCTTCCCATATCTAAGCTAAAACCATCTGCCCCTTCCCTATGTGAGAGAAGAGTACACTTAATCTATGTCATACTTTTGTCTCCAGTCTGACTCTCAAGGCTGTGCAATGTTCATCTGGTAATCTTCAATTCTTAATATGTTTAGCCGCAATGTCTGCCTGGAGATTTTAGGGGTTTTTCAGTAAATTCTTACTGTATTCTCTTTTAGCATTTTTAATTTTCCCCTAACACTACAAGAACAAGTCAGAGACTGGAATTTTGTGGTGAATGATTTGCCTCCTTGTTCCTCAAAGCTTTTACACCATCTACAAGATGGTCAGGAGTTTGATAGAATACTCTCCACTTGCCTGGATGAGCGCAGCTCCAAAAACATTCAGGAAGCTCAAAGCCTACTTGATTATCAGCCCATCCACCACCTTAAGCATTCACTTCCTCCACCTCTGGCGCATCATGGTTGCGGTATGTACCAACTAACAACTCGCTGAAGGCTTCTTCGACAGGACTTATCAAGCTCATGACCTCTACTATCTATAAGGGCAGGAAGCAGGCATGTGTGGACACAACCACCCGCAAGTCCCCCCAAGCCACACACCATCCTGACTGGGAACTATATCATTGTTCCTTCACTGTCGCTGGGTCAGAATCCTGGAACTCCCTCCCTAACAACACTGTGGGAGTGTCTTCACCATACAGACTGTAGGTTCAAGAAGGCAACTCACCAATAACTTCTCAAATGCAATTAGGCATGGGCAGTAAAGGCTGACCTTGCCAATGACACCCATATACCATGAATAAATAATTTTAAAAAATGACAGGTCCTGTAAGAACACCATGAAGACTGTGGGACCAGGTGGGCGTATGGACAACAAGGTATCATCATTAGCACATTCTATAGCTAATATCACCACCGTCAACACCCCTTTGTCCTTTTGCCTATGACATCTTTGGCAATCTCTTCTTTGCCTCCACCTATCACTGGCCCTCTATCCAGCTCTACCTGTCCCAACCCCCTCAACCAGCTTATATTTCATCTCATTTCTATTTTTCCTTAGTTCTGAAGAAGAGTCATATGGACCCAAAACGTTAACAGTGTTCCTCTCCGCAGATGCTGTCAGACCTGCTGAGTTTTTCCAGCTATTTTTGTTTTTGTTTAAAGCATATTATAGGTTAATTGTCTTTTAACTTCACAGTGATGCAATGGATTGGCATTTTTATGATGGTTAGGTGTGTGTAAAGTTGAAGGTGGCAGGAAAGGGTTATATTGAGCAGAAATAAACAGCCTAAGGTTATGGAAAAGGAAAATCCTCAGAGTTTGTCAGGGAGCCTTTGAAAGGTCATGAATTTCTATAACTGTCTTCAACTTGACGATTTGTTGGACATCATGAAAACTGTACCAAACCTGGAGAGCTGTCAAAGTTACTGATAAAGGGACATGAGAGGAGGGTGAGGTAGTGCTGAAGTGTAATAGGATTGGGGGAAAAAAAGGGATGGAAAAGAGTGGGTATTGGGAGAGAGACCTCAGAATTCAATGAGCCTGATCAGCCTTGAAATCCAAGCTCAAGATTTGAAAATGTGTGAAATTATCAGGCAAAATCACAAGGCTTTGCCTTAAGTGATGCTGTTATGAGTCTATTTAATTATCATTAATAATAGTTATTATCATGCGCTTAATAAATCAATGAATGTCTAGCTGCAAGGCTGTAAACATTCTTATTTTGAGGAATAGCTTCTAAGTAAGAACTCTCCAACATCCTTTGTCTTGATAAAGCCTCATTCTAACAGCACTGCGATACCAGATAGAAATAAGATTTAGGATTAACCTTCACTTTTACCCCAGTGCTGCCTTTGTGGAGCAACCGAGACCTCGCCATGGGAGATTCGGCAGCCCCGACAAAAGTCCATTGACTTTCGGTAGGACTGGACGATCCTGGCGGTGGGCGGGGCTGGAAAATCCCACCCCTCCCCCCATCCCGTTCTTAACAAGATGGAAGCCAGACCACCCTTAACACAATTAAGACCCCCTCAACTTAACTCAGCCGAGTCTATTCAGCCACACCTTGTCTCTCTGCCCTTAACATGAGCCTGTGTAAGTGAGGCCTAATGCATAAGAACATAAGGAACAGGAGCAGGAGTAGTAGGCCATGTGGCCCCTCGAGCCTGCTCTGCCATTCAATAACATTGTGGCTGATCTCCACCTTCCTGCCCTAATCCCCATATCACTTGGTTCCCTTGGTGCCCAAAAACCTATCATCATTGTCATGAATGTACTCAATAAGGGAGCATCCACTACCCTATGGGGTTGAGAATTCCAAAGATTTAAACCCTCTCAGTGCAGAAATTTCCCCCACATTGAGTCCAAATAGCTAACCCCCTAAATCTAAGCTCTTCAGGTAGGATGAGGAGCCTTCCAGCATCTATCCTGTCAAGCCCTCTAAGAATTTATTAGGTTTGAATGAGATCACCTCTCATTCTTCTAAAACCTATTCAACATAGGCCCATTCTATTCAATCTCTCCTCATAGGACAATACACTCATTCCAGGAATCAATCATTTTTAGTTTCTCTTCTTGGCAGGTTCCTCCCATTCTTTCCAACAGTCATAACAGGTACTTGGATGCTACCGGGCATTGAGAGTTTAATTCTGAGGACAGATTGCATAAATTTGGCTTGTATTTCCATGAGTACAAAAGACTGAGAGGTAGCCTAATTGACATGTTTAAAATGTCAAAAGGATTTGATAGGCATAGATACTGAGGGTTTATTTGTTCTGGTGGGGAATCCAGAACAAGGGCCATTATCCTCAAATAAAAGCCAAGTTATTCAGGTATGAAACAAAGAAACACCTTTCCGCAGAAAGGGTAGTAGAATTCTAAAATTCTCTTCCCCAAAGGGCTGTGGTTGCTGCAGGGTCAATCGGAGCTTTGAAGACTGAGATTGATAGGTTTATTTTGGGCAAGGGAATTGTGAGATATGGAACAAAGATGGAGAAAATGGAGGTGCAGATCAGCCATGATGTAATTGAATAGAGGAACAGACCTGAAGGGCAAAAAGGCCTCCTCTTTTTCTGATGTTCCTTTCATTGCCCAACCATTGATCTGTGTGACAGCAGAACTTTGTTCAGCAGGGAGACCTGTGCAGTTCTGGCTTGTGACTCTCCAGCTGATTCCTCAGTATTGAAGTTTGATAAGAGAGCTTGCTTGATCATTGGAGCTTTAACCTAGTAGTTTGAACGTTTACAAAGGTTCAGAAGACCTTCAACTGGCGGTCTCTGCTGCTAATAAAGAAAGAAGGACTTGCACTTATTTGCACTAAACTTTTCCCTCCCAATTTACGTGTTGAGGAATTTACAGATTAATGTTTCATATCAGTTTAAGTTCAAGTGTTGGGATGTATCCCAATGGATAGGCTGGGATTTGGGTTATGTCCTTGTGGGTGCATTGAGATTTTGGACTATCCCTGTAGATACGTTAGGATTTGGGCTATATCTCTGTGAATGTATTGAGATTTGGCACAATGTCCCCATGGATGCATTAGGATTTGGTCCATGTCCCTGTAGGTGTGTTGGGATGTGGGTTGTGTCCCAGCTGACATGTTGGGATTTAGCTTATGTCCCTGCAGACGCATCTGGACTTGGTCCATGTCCTTGTAGGTCTGTTGGGACTTGGGCTATGTCCCAGTGATAAAGATGTTTAAGGCGCTTTATAAATGCAAGTAGTTTTGCTGTAGACGTGTCAATGGCAGAATCACTGGACTATGAACTTGAAGTTATTCTCAATGAAAGATAACTTTTGAGTCTCAGAAACTGTGGGAATGTATTTCTGATATATCAGAATGTGAGGAATGAACCCGATTCAGAAATAATAATTACCACAGAATGATAAACCCAGATCACATAAATCCACAGAGCGCATTCTTAACAAGTCAACTTTTCCATTCGAAAATCATTAGAAGGGCTCATAAAATTATGGAATTTTGTGGTTAAATTGTTGCCACCCCTTATCCACGGCACTTAACGAGAGGCCTTGGAGTTGATAGTTTTATCATCTCTCCAACCCTGGGCAGGCAGGGAGATGGAGCGGCAAGTTATTTATGAATCTGCGCTTCACATCTTAAAACTTCTGATATCCTGAGTGCGGGAATGATGAAGTACACCCGTGGTAATCAAGGCTGAAGGAGCTTTGTCTGTCAGCACGGTTTACAGCCCCGCCCCCAGTATTCAAACAGAAGTGATCGCAAAGATGAATTTGTACCCATCACCTCGAGATCATGAGACAGGTGCATAATGAGGGCTGAGAATTTCCCTATCACTTTATCAACACAGGGACAGAGCCCATTCTTATTCCTGGCAAATGTTTCTTAAGGTGACAAGTGCCAGTGATGCAGAGATTCCTTGCCTCCTCCTGCCTGCGACACTGCACAAACTGATCCTAAATCAGGCCCATTGATGGATGGTACATTGTGATAAATTGGTGAGAGGTCATTAGTGGGACCTCAGCTCAAACTAAGCAGCTACTTTTCCACCCAGGGGAAGAGAAATGACTCTATTTGAACCGCAGGGGCTAATGATTCCATCCAATTCAGAAATGTCAATGGTTCCCTCTCACGTTTTCTGAGCAATTCAGGGACTAATGATTGCAGCATCAGGGGAAAGGGCAGGTAGAGGACAGCCTAGTCTATTTCTCTGCTGTTGTTGACTAGGGGTGTTGAATCTCAGAGTGAAGCGCCTATTCACCAGATTGTGGGTGCCCAGTCTCCGGAATGGGGGTGTCCAAAATCCAGGGCCGAGGTCTAGTCTTCAGAGCCACCAGGCCAAAACCAAGCTGCTTACCAATTTCAATCAGCCCATTGAGAAGATCTTGATTGACGGCAAAAATTATACAGCAGAAATACTGGTAGTTCATGCGCTGATGAGAACACTGGACAGAGCTGTTGGCCAACACATGAGGAATTGTGACTCTTTCCCTCGACCGCTCATGCTCTCCCCCTCCACCCTGGACCTACCTCACCGTTTTTAACAAATGTGTTTTTAGGATGTGGGTGTTACTGGCAAGGCCAGCATTTATTGCCCTTGAGCAGTGAGCTTCCTACAAAGTGGCTTGCTACATCATTTTTGGGGCAGTTAAGAGTCATAGGTCTGGAGTCACACGTAGGCCAGACCAGGTAAGGATGGCTGATCTCCTCCCCTGAAGGACATTAGTGAACCAGGTGAATTTTAATAACAATCCTGTAGTTTCATAACCATTATTAATGTGACTAGCATTTTATTCCATATTTATTAATTGAATTTAAATTCCTTCAGCTGCCATGGTCAGATTTGTACTCATGTCTCCAAACTGTTAGTCCAGACCTCTGGATTACTAGTCCAGTAACATTAGCGCTAGGCTACCACCCCCATAACAAAGCATTCCTGAGACAGGTCCCATAGTTGGTTGTATCACACCTGTCTATCCCAGTGCACCAAAGGGTTGCGACTCTGTTGTTAAGAGTATAATATCTGGCCCTGAGGCTCAAGGGAGTAACCTGATTCAGGCACCAATTTTTGATATATCACTCCTTAATATGAAGAAAGAAAGAATTTGTATTTATATAGCACCTTCAAGATATCAGGACAAACCAATAGCCAATGAAATATGTTTTGAAGTGTAATCACTGGAGTATTGAGGAAACACAGCAACCAATTTGTGTACAGCAAGATCTGACAAACAGCCATGTGATAATGACAATGTAATCTGTTTCAGTGACACTGGTTGAGGGATAAATATTAGCCAGGTCACCAGGGATAGCACTGCTGCTCTTCTTTGATTAGTGCCATGGGATCTTTAATGTCTACTTGAGAGAGTAGTTGGGTCCTTGGTTCAATATCTCATTCAAAAGACAGCACCTACCACAGTACAGCACTCTCTCACTGAAATGTTAACTTAGATAATGTGGTCAAGTCTCTGGAGCAGAACTTCAACTCATGACCTTCTAACTCCGAGGCAAGACTGAGAGGTGGCTGACGTGGATCAAGTGGAGAATGTCACAGTGGAGGAGCATCTGGAGAATAGTGATCATCAGGATAGATAAGTCATAGAGAAGGACATGGAGAAATCTAGAATAAAAATGCTTAAATGGAAGAGGGCTAATTTCAGTGAATTGAGGCAGGATCTGGCCTGGGTAAATTGGAGTCAAAAATTGGCAGGCAGAAATGTAATGGAGCAATGGGTGACCTTTAAAGAGGAAATTATTCAGATACAGTCTATTTACATTCCCACAAAGGGGAACAGGAGGGCAAGCAAAGCCAGAGCTCCCTGGATGAGGGAGTTAGGAAATGTTGTAGAGTGTGCTAAGCCCGGATTCTAACAAGGAAGAACTCTAGGTGTATCAGGGTATTTACTTAGAACCTAGTTTATTTACACTATTTATAGAATGTACATAGTGGGTTAAGGGAAGGAACATTTCCCTTCAGCGCTGCCTAGGGTACCTAGAACATGACTTCCTGATGTCAGTGCTACATTATCATGCACCTCATAGAATAGCACATCCGTCCTGTTAATCTTTTATACTACAGAAAGGTATATGAAACAGAAAAAATGGCATAAGACAGATTCCAATTTGAACATACAAGGGAGAATCAGGCTGAATGTAAAAAGTGTGGAGGAGAAGTGAGGAAGGAAATAAGAGGGGCAAAGAGACGGTTCAACAATAGATTGACAGCTAACATAGTTGGGAATTCAAAGGTCCTCCAGTGATATGTTAACAGTAAAAGGGTTGTCAGAGGAGTGGAGGGGCCAATTAGGAATAAAAATGAAGGTCAAAGCAAAAAACTGCGGATGCTGAAAATCCAAAACAAAAACAGAAACAGAAATACCTCAAAAAACTCAGCGGGTCTGGCAGCATCGGCGGAGGAGAGCACAGTTGACGTTTCGAGTCCTCATGACCCTTCAACAGAACTGGTGCTCTCCTCCGCCGATGCTGCCAGACCTGCTGAGTTTTTCCAGGTGTTTCTGTTTCTGTTTTTGTTAAAAATGAAGGTCTATTGGTAGAGGCAGAAGGCAGGGCTGAGAAATTAAATTAGTATTTTGCATTGGTATTTACCAAGGGGGAGGTCTTTGCATAAGCCACACTAAGCGAGGAGGTTGTTGTTGAGAGATACTGGATGAGATAAATATAGAAGTAATAAAAAGGCTGGCAGTACTTAAAATGGATAAGTCACCTGGTCCAGGTGGAGTGCATTGCAGGCCGTTGGAAAACGGGAGGGTAGAAATTGCGAAGGCATAGGCCAGAAACTTACAATCCCCCTTAGATGCAGGGTTGGTGTGGGTCTGGAAGGCTGCAAATGTTACACCCTTGTTAATTAGCTTATTTTTTGGTTATTTCCTGGTTTATTAAAAGAGCATATAAATAGGGAAGACTGCGACCGGTAGGCATCGCAGGGGCTAGAGTGCATCATCAGCCCTGGGAACAACATTTAACTTTAATTAGATAAGTTTCCTTTAAAAATGCTGTCTTTTGTTACAGTGCCCCTTTAAGGGGCTGCCACTTTGTTAATTTGTTAATCAGTTTATTTTTGTTCTATTGGCTTACTCAAAAAATTATAAATAGGGGAGACCGTGACTGGTGGACACTGCAGGGGCCGGAGTGCATTATCAGCCCCCAAAATGGCATTTTAGTTTAATTTATTAAGTTTCCTTTGGAGCTTTGTTTTGTGTTACAGTGCCCCTTTAAAGGACTGTCAATTTAATCAGTTTATTTCCTTTTATTGGCACTCAAAAGGAGTATAAATAGGGAAGAGAGGAGAGAGACATCGGGTGTATGGGAGGAGAGCTGTGAGACTGAACAAAGTCAATAAACTTTCTGGATGAAGAAAAGCTCTGTGTCTTGGTTTCTGCTTCACCAACGGGCTTGGATCCAGTTTACAATAATCTGAGAGAAAATTAACAGTCAGTTGAACAAGCATGGATGAATAAAGGAGGGCCAGAATGGATTTGTTAAAGGAAAACCATGTTGGGCTAACTTGACTGAGTTTTTTGATGAGGGCAGCGCAGTTGATGTTGTGTATATGGGCTTTCAAAAGGCATTTGATGAAGGACTGTTTTTATACTAAACTCATAGGATAAAAGGGCACAAGTTCAAAGTTGGCTGTTTTTGATAATAATGGGGGCACAGGCCATAATTTTAAAATTTGCGATGATACAAAACTTACAAGTGTAATAAACAGTGAGAAAGACAGTAATAGATGTCATGACAGGCCGGGGGAATGGGCGGAGATATGGCAAATTAAATCTAATATAGAGAAGTGTGAGATGATACATTTTGGTAGGAAGAATGAGGAGAGATGGTACAAGCTAAGTGGTATAATTTTAATGGGGGTGCAAGAACAGAATTTATGCACTAATCTTTAAAAGGTGACAGGGCAGATTAACAAAATAGCAAACGAAACATAAATGAGATCTTGAATTTTGTAAATAGAAACATAGGGTTGGATTTTACGTGCCCACACTGGGTGTGTTTCCAGGGGTGGGGGGGGCAAGTAAAATTGGTCAGGTGGCTAGCCCATCACCACCTCACCCACCCCCTGAACTCACCCCCATAATGCACCAGGTGGGTTGGCACCAAAATCGTCAGCCCGCTCGCCCTATGTAAATCAATAATTAAGGGTCATCTAGGCTTGTTAACAAGCCTACCGACCTGAATGATACGTTGCCCATGCCATAATACAGTTGGTGGGGGCAGTCGGGTGGGAGTGGGCAGGCTGTTTTTAAAGGCCTATTTGAACAAAGGCAAGAAGGAAGGAGGAGCACCTCATTTGAGGGGGGTGGGGGGTGTGGTGACTTGTGAGAGGCGGAAGTCCCAGTGATCACCAATTTAGCCTGCCTCTTGCCTGTTAGTGCTGCACGGCACAGGCTGATGGCACAGAGCAAGTTGGCTTCTAGGCAACTTACCTCTAGTGGGGTGATGGGAGCGTGAACAGTCTCCATGCCCTATAAAATCCGCCCATAAATTATGCTAAACCTACATAAAACTAATTTTGTCCCAGCTGGAGTCTTGTGTCTAATTTTGACACCACACTTTAGGAAGGACATTAAGGCTTTGGAGGGGGTGAAGAAGAGAATTACCAGAATTGTTTCATGAATTAGCAATTACAGTTACGTGGATAGGCTGAAGGAACTGGGGTTGTTCACCTTAGAACAAAGAAGGCAAGGAGGGTAAAAGCAAAAAACTGCGGATGTTGGAAATCCAAAACAAAAACAAAAATAAAGATAAAAATACCTGGAAAAACTCAGCAGGTCTGACAGCATCTGCGGAGAGGAAGACAGTTAACGTTTCGAGTCCGTATGACTCTTCAACAGAATGCTAGGAGGGTATTTGATTGAGGTATTTAAAAGCAGGAGGGTATACATAGAGTAAATAAAGAATAACTGCTTCCAATGGTTGAAGGGTTGATAACCCAAGGGTGCAAATCTAAGTGATTGGCAAAGGTGCTGGAGGTGACCTGAGGAAAATTGTTTTTACGCAATAAGTGGTTGGGATTTGGAATGCACTGCCTCAAATGGTGGTGGTTACAGATTCAAAGGCAGCCTTCAAAAGGGAATTGGAGAAAAAGTTGAAGTAATATGGAGAAAGAGTGGGACTAACTGCATTAGTCTTCGAAAGAGCTGGCGGATAATCGACAGGCTGAATGGCCTTCTTCTGTGCTGTAATATTTAATGATTCTCCAACACAGCTGCTAATGTACCACTGGTGACAAATCAATCTTTCTCGCCAATGGAAGCTGGTTAAATTATTCAGATGTGACAATGTGACGACCAGAGACTAGCTGATGGCATTGACCTGCGCAAGTGAGGTCAGATTAATGACATTGTTCATTGAAAGAACAATGGCAAATAAAATTCCTGTTTTTTGAATACCCGAAACAAGTGCCTGGATACTTCCAGCCCTTGAATCAATCAATGATCTTTGAGATATTGTATTAAATTATAGGAAGCTTGCTGACAACCGAACATGACACAAGATGAAAACTGGAAACTGAACAGCGAAAAAAAAAGGAAAGACTTGCATTTATATGGAGCCGGATGCCTCAAAGTGCTTCAGCCAATGAAGTACTTTTTGAAGTGTGGTCACTGTTGTAGGAGATGCAGCAGCCAATTTGCTCACAGCAAGCTCCCACAAACAGCAAAGTGATAATGACCAGGCAATCTGTTTTTGTGATATTCATTGCGGGATAAATATTGGCCAGGGCACAGTTGATAACTCCCCTGCCCTTCTTTGCGATAGTGCCATGGGAACTTTTATGTCCGCCTGGTATGGTGGACAAAAGCTCGGTTTACTGTCTCGTGCAAAAGAACGGACACACTCAGAAACAGGCATCAAGGCAGAGAGGCCAGGAGCTGCATGTTATTTACTGGGCAAAGACCATCCAGTACTAAACTATGGTACAGAGCGAGAGGTAACAGAGAGAGAAAGAGAGGGAGAGAGACAGAGAGAAGTAACAGAGAGAGAGAGAGGGAGGTAATGGGATGATGGGAGAATGCAAACAAAGAGAGGCAGAGAACTACATAGAACGACAGGTGGAAGAAAGAGAGATATAACAGGGAAGCGAGGAAGAGGGGAGATGGTGGTGTAGTGGTAACGTCGCTGGACTGGTAATCCAGCGGCCCAGGCTAATGGTCTGTGGACATGGGTTCAAATCCCACCATTGCAGCTGGTGGAATTTAAATTCAATTAATATGGATCTGGAATTTATCAGTAATGATGACCATGAAACTATCATCAATTGTTGTTAAAAACTTATCTGGTTCATTGATGCCCTTTAGGGAAGGAAATCTGCTGTCCTTACCTGGTCTGGCCTACATATGACTCTAGACTGACCAACAGCAATGTGATTGACTCTTAACCTCCCTCTGAAATGGCTGAGCAAACCACTCAGTTTCAAGGGCAATTAGGGATGGGCAACAAATGTTGGCCTTGCCAGTGGTGCCCATCCTGTGAATGAATGAAGAAATGGAAGAGAGATAACAGAGCAAGGAAAGAAATAACAGAGAAAGAAGGAAGAGAGGTAACAGGAATGAGGGAGCATGACAGAGAAAGAAGGGAGAGGGGTAATAAAGGGAGGAAACAATGTACAGAGTGAGAGAGGTAATGGGAGAAAGGAGAGAATAAATGAATTGAGAAATGTGGGAGATAGAGAGGGCAGGAAGTAGAGAGTTAACACAAGAGGTAGGAAATAACAGAAAAGGGAATTTATGTTTCAGAGAAGAGAGAGAGAAATAACAGGAGAGTGCAGGTTAGAAGATGCACCTGAGGAGCAAAGAAGATAATAGATTAGTGAAGGGGTGTTGGTGGAAAGGGGAAAAATCAAATAAGGATGGATAAGCAGAGGGAAAGAAGGAGTTAAAAATATCAGCAGATTAAATATATAAATGAGTAGCTGGGAGCTGGGATTATAATAATTACGAAGTGTTTACATGAATATGAAGAGCAAGGTAGTGGAGCTTGAAGGTTGTGAATGGAATAAGATAGTGAATTAATCAGCTTAATAGAGAGGTTGAAGCCTGCGGCTGGCAGAGTGAGTCTCACACAGCAGCATTTCAGTTTGGAGGGAATAATAATTAACTGAGAGCAGCAGTGCTGCAGACAAGCCTGAGCAGTCCTTGCAGAATTGATGCTACTCTGAAGACAGCGTTTGAAAGTGTCGGAGTAGAAAGTTCAGGGGAGGAGACTAAATTGGATAGCCCCCAAAAGCAGGCGCGGGGGTCGCGATGCGTGGTTATCCCACACCTGTTGATTTAAATGTAGGCAACGTGCCAGCTTTCTGTTGTCTGCTCTTTAGAATGAGCCCTGAGTGCAACCTGCGCTAACAGCGATGTACATTGGCTGTGGGTATCACGCAGGGGCCCCAAAATTGTAACTTGCTAGCACTCAGTTAAAACCAGCCTGCACCTCTTAAAGGGAGGTGCACTGTGGCTGGAGCTGGCGCTGGCAATTGTGTAAGAAGCGAATCCGACCTGGGAAACAGTGAAGAATGGCACAACGTGGGACTGAGTAGCCTCCAAGATTTTTAGTGCCGGATGCCTTGATGGGGGAGGAGGAAAGCCGGAGAGATGTCCTATGTCCACAGGGGGCTCAAAAGACAGTGAGACCCAGATAACCACAGCAGTCAGCGCCAGTTTAGCCCCAAGCACCCGGATGAGGTTATGCAACAAGTTCAATGACCTTGCTCGAGTGGTCAAAGTAAGTGAATGTATCTTCAAATGCCACATACTACCAAAAGCACCACTAGCCCCAGACACTGCCCAAATCACTATACCCACATCTCTCACTTACTAAGCAGTGGAGGCTAGTTTTAACTCCTTCTAGCAAGTTACAATTTTGGGCCCACTGCTGATGTGTGCAGCAAATAAACAGCGTAGTTAGCGCTGTCCGCATTAGCAATCATTATAATGAACAGGCAGCATGAAGCCGGCACTCTACCTCCATTTCAAACAACAGGTATGGGATAATCATGCATCCTGATGCCTATTTGCAGAAGCTATCCAATCTAAATCCCAAATTCATGTGCTCCTCTTCACACTCATGCACTAGGCACTGTTGCAAGCCTCACACCCACACTGTCAGCACTCGACTATAGCAGCCACATCAGCCATACAAACAACTCACTGGCACACTTCACTCTCTCTTGCAGGACAAGCAACCAATGGGAACTAACCAGAGTGGGGAGAGGCACGCCTGCATGTCCTTGCCCGATGAAGGAGATGGTGCTGACTATTATTAGAGCTGA
Organism: Cetorhinus maximus; assembly: GCF_964194155.1. Lineage (NCBI taxonomy): Eukaryota > Metazoa > Chordata > Chondrichthyes > Lamniformes > Cetorhinidae > Cetorhinus > Cetorhinus maximus. Next base: position 9,964,467 of record NC_135906.1, read on the forward strand.
CATCGCTGAGGCTTGTGACCAGCGGTGGAGTTGAAACAATAGAAGATGACAATATTCTCATAACAAATCCTTCTCATTTCCCACTTCTTCCTCATCCCACAGGCTCTTCTGACTTATAAACAGCAGATGGTGTAAGCACGCAAGCACTTGTGATTCACCCTCCCCTCACCACAACCGTACCCATGTGCCCTCCAGCTACCAAAGGGGGGAAACCTGGAGGAGCACCAAAGAGAAAGTGATGACGAAGACCCAGAACCTTCACTTAACTTCACGTTTACAGCCACCAGCTCAGGCGCTGGCGCTGTCTGTCATTTAGAGGATTTCACAGAGGCAGGGTCTGCACATGACGAGACTCTGGGCACATGTGGTCAGCAGTCAAGTCAGGCTGCAAGGTTCCAACTTGCCAGAGGATGAGCATGCACATGAGTTCTGCTATGGAAGACTTAGGTGAGAAGTTTGGTGGTCCTGCCTACAAAAGCAGGCTGATAGGTAGACCCCAAAAAAATGCTTGGCACGTTGTGCAGCCTGTCAGAGAGCCTGTAGTCAGTGCCAAGGAGCACGGAGAAGTCCAGTACCAACTTAAGGTCTTTGCGCAGAGCTTTGAGCCCATCCTTTCCAAATGTGAAAGTAGTGGCCATTCCATTAGCTCACTCATGGATCCAGCCATGATGCAGTGTCTGATGGCTGATGTCTCAGCTTCAGTTGCAGCAGAGGCAACTTCCATCAGAAGCAGTGGAAGCTCAGACTGAAGTCATGCAATGTCAGCAAACTGAGACTGCCGCCATCATGGCTGTAGATACCAGTGTCCTAAGGAGCTCACATTGTCTCACAAGCAGTCCACCAACCTGTTCTAAACCAGGTTACTAGGATTGCTGAGGTGCCGCACTGGGGGAGTGCCATTATGAACTTGCAGTCCTCTCTCAGGATAACAGCGTTCCTGCTCTCACCCCGCCTTGCTGTGGCCTGTTATACACGTCTCCTAGACTGCTGACACCCATGCAGGAAGCTGGGACTTCTAAGCCCAGAGCTGCCTGAGGTCATCTTGCATGGCCATCTCCAGCACACCCCCACCACCCCCCAATGAAAGTCAGCAGTCTCCCACCAGCCATGCTGCAGCCACTTGGGTAGCAATGTGTAGGCGCAGCAAGATAGGCAAAGGCAGCCACAAGACAGACATAAGGGAAAGCACAAAAGGGATGAGCTTACGTTTGTGTGCAATGTGGCATGATTTCATTTTTACATTTGGTTTGGAATGTTTATTTTGTGTTGGTTTTTATCTTTGCATTGTGGCTAAGGGGACCTTGGGACGGTCAGTAGCAGAGGGAAGACAAGGATTGAGGGACTGTTTTGTGAATGAGGAATTGGGGTTGGGTTTCTGTAATCTCACTCGAAGTCGTTTTTCATGAGTGAACCTTCTCTAAACTGCTTCTAATGCATTCATATAAGGGCATAAATGTGTTAGAAGCAGTTCAGAGAAGGTTCACTTGACTGATACCTGGGAAGTGGGGGGTTATCATGTGAGGAAAGGTTGGACAGGCTGGGCCTATATCCATTGGAGTTTAGAAGATTGAGAGGTGACCTTATTGAAACATATAAGATCCTGAGAGGACTTGATAGGGTGGGTGCTGAAAGGATGTTTCCCCTTGTGGGAGGGATTAAAACTCGGGATACTTTAAAAATAAGGGGACTCCCATTTTAAGATGGAGATGAGAAGAATTTTTTCCTCTCAGAGGGTTGTGAATCTATAGAACCCCTTCCCCAGAGAGGTTGAATATTTTTAAGGCAGAGATAGATTCTTGACCAATAAGGGAGGCAAGAGTTATTAGTGGTAGGTGGGAATGTGGAGTTGAGGCCACAGTCAGATCAACCCTGATCTTGTTGAATGTCAGAGCTGCCTGGAGGGGCCGAATGGCCTCCTCCTACTCCTAATTCGCATGTTCATTTACAACTTGCCACTTCCCTTCCTCATCGTCCTCTTATTCTTTCTCTTCCTCCTCCTCCTCATTCCCTAAATCTCCTCCCTCTTCTAACATCTTGTCCCGCTCTGTGTGACCTCGGCTCGTTCTCCCAGTCATGCTCTATTTCGAGGGAATGGCTGACTAGTGCATTCATATTTGGAAGCAACTGGTTTGTGCAGGAGCCTTGAAGTCAGGAAAAAGCCCTTCAGCACTTGCCACATCACCATTTGTGGACTTTTGCAACTGGAAGTAAGTATAGAAAGCATCAAACGCTTGTAGAATTGAAGCAACAGAGGAGAAATAAATCTAGCAACTAACCTGGAAGTAGGCGATGATCCTTTTAAATAGTACTAGTTGGAGTTGTGGTGGGGTGGTGGGGTTACCATGCAAGACTAAGAGGGTTTTGACTGGAGCACTGAGCTCCAAAATGGCAGCGCTGGGGTCAAATCAGCTGATTGACATCACAATCTGCCTGTTTTGTGTACTTCAGTAAGGCATTAGCTGCATGCCTGCGAATGCCTTCACCATATGGTGCCTGGCGTGATTCCTGACAGAGGTATGCCCACACATATCAGGCTTGGTCCCTGAACGGCATCTGTGGTACCTAAGCAACAGACACTATCAAACTTGCACCTGTAATCACAAGGTTTGGAAACCATAGAGCCACTGGGATCAGAAAGGAATGGATCATGGTTATTTTTTCTGTGGGAGTGAGTGCGTGGGGGAGGGAGACTGCATTAATTATCAAAGGCTTCTTTATTTCCAATTAGCCCAATATTTTTACCTCCAGACTTGATTATTCCAATGCTCTGCTTGCCAGCCTCCTACCTTGCACCCTTCATAAACTTGAGCTCATCCAAAACTGGGCTGCTCATAACCTTTAGCTCAAGTTCAATTCACTATTACTATCTGTGTTCACTGACTTACATTCGTTTCTGGTCCGGCAATGCCTTGATTTTAAAATTCTGGTCCCTGGGTTCAAACTCCTCCATGGCCTCACTCCTTCCTATGTCTCTAACCCCTACACTCCACTGAGATCTCTGTACTCCTTCAATCCTGCCTCCTTGAGCATCCCTGATTTTTAACCCTGTACCATCTGTGCCTTCAGCTGGCCAGATGCTAAGCCCTGGAATTTCTTCCTTAAACCTTTCCGCCTCTCTACCTCTCTCCCTTTCTTTGAGACACTCCTTAAAACTACCTCCCTCTCCCCCTCACTCTGTCTCTCTCTCTCTCTCTCTCCCCCTTGCACTGTCTCTCTCTCTCCCCCTTGCACTGTCTCTCTCTCTCCCCCTCGCACTGTCTCTCTCTCTCTCTCTCCCTCACACTGTCTCTCTCTCTCGCTCCCCCTCGCACTGTCTCTCTCTCTCTCTCGCTCCTCCTCGCAGTCTCTCTCTCTCTCTCTCTCTCCCCCTCGTATTGTCTCTCTCTCTCCCTCTCCCCTATTAACTCATTTATATTATTCCTTTCTGTCTAGCCTGCTTTTGCTTTTACCCAACACTCCCTTATCCTAATCTCTTCCTATCTGTCTCAGTGTCAGTTTTTGTTTGATAACACTGACACAAATTGTCTTGGGATGTTTTAGAGGCACCTTATAAATATAAGTTGATGTTTAAATGAAACCTCCAGTCCTGGACCATTCTTTCTCAGAAGAAACAATTTCACTTTCTCCAGTGCATCCTCTGATCCTATCGCTTCACTAATTAAACCCACCCAGGGCTTAGCAAATTGCAAAATCACGCAATGGTTACAGCACAGAAGGGGGCCATTCGGCCCATTGTGTCTCCACTGGCTCTCGGAATGAGCAATTCACCTTGTGCTATTCCCCCACCCTCTCCCTGTAACCCTGCACATTCTCCCTTTTCAGGTAATCATCCAATTCCCTTTTGAAAGCAGAAAATACTGGAAAAACTCAGCAGGTCTAACAGCCTCTGTGGAGAGAAAGGCAGAGTTAACCTTTCAAGTCTGTATGACTCTTATTCAGCTCAGTATCATACCTAAAAAAATGCCAAGGCCTACTTCAGACAGAGGCACTTGAAAGGAGGAGATGAAAGGCAGAAGGCTGAACTTTAATCTCCTGTGGTTGCAGAGACAATGGAGACTGATTGCCATATCTCAGCAGACATCCAAAACCCATCTCCTGTTGAGTTATATCCCAGAATGTGGAAATGATCTAAGTTGAAAGAAAACAGACTCTGGGCAAAAGACATGTTTGTTTTTCACCTTCCAGGGAATCATAAGGAAATGGGTTAAAAAGCTAGCTGCCGATCTGATTGTGTGCTGTGACAGCAGAAGATGATCAGCTAGGAACTCTTGCAGTTTGCTGACTTGCATCCATCAAAGCCACAATCACAAAGGAAATAGGACAGCTTCTTCAGACAACCTGCAGAAACAAATGTCTCCAAACCAACTGCTAAACTACCAAAGTCAGCTCTACCAGAATCAAACAACTTAACGGCCACAACGTTTTGCCATCAATGCTTCACGGACAAGCCAAAGACTGGTTTGTATATCTTTTTAAACTTTTATTTAGATTCAGCTTCTCATTTTAGATTAATGTGTATGTGTGTTGTGTTTTTATTATTTTTTTCCCGGGTTTTTAGTAACTAATAAACTTAGTCTTTCTTTGATTCAAGAAAATCGGCTCCTTATAAAACATAAATGCATTTGAACTAGGAAAAGGTATCTGGGGGGGAGGGGAAGGGATCCCTTTTAAAATTAACCTTATGGCAACCAGCTGAGGGGGGCTGAATAAAGAAGGGGAGCCAGCTTATTCTTGGGAGCATAACAAAATTGGGGTTCCCTTTGGGAAGTTAACAATTTGGGGGACCTCAGCTGGGGGCTGGTTGTAACAATTCAATGGGGCTGATATAGAGCAATTATTCCTTCTGCTGGGGGAGTACAGAACAAGGAGGCATGAGCTAGGCTGTTCAGGAGGAAAAACATGAAGCACAGAGAGTGGTGGAAATTCAGAACTCTTTCCCTCAAAAACCTGTGGATGCTGGGGGTCAGTTGGAGCTTTTAAGACTGAGATTAATAGATTTTGATATATGGAGCGTGGGCAGGTAAATGGGATTGAGGTACAGATTTAGAAAATAGAACCCATGGAGGAATACAGTAACTTGAGACATGACATAGAATCATAGAATGACTAAAGCCCAGAAAGAGGCCATTCAGCCCATTGTGTCCATCCCAGCTGTCTGCAAGAGCAGCTCAACTAAAGGTCTTTCTGTGACCTTTTCCCCGTAGCCTTGCAATTTTTTGTCTTCAGATCAGCACCCCATCCACCGCCTTAAACATTCACTCCCTCCATCACCGACGCACATTAGCAGCAGTGTGTATCATCTACAAGATGCACTGCAGGACCTCACCAAAGCTCCTTTGACAGCACCTTCCAAACCTGCGACCTCTACCACCTAGAAGATCAAGTGTAACATGAGAACACCACCAACTACAACCTCCCCTCCAAGTCACTCACCTTCCTGACTTGGAAATATATCGCCGTACCTTCAGTGTGCCTGGGTCAAAATCCTGGAACTCCTTCCCTAACAGCACTGTGGGTGTACCTGTACCATATGGACTGCAGCGGTTCAAGAAGGCAGCTCACCACCACCTTCTCAAGGGCAATTAGGGATGGGCAATAAATGCTGGCCTAGCCAGTGACACCTACATGCCGTAAATGAATTTTTAAAAAATGCTGTGTTTGCTGCCAATGCCACATATGAGCAGTTGTATGCTCGGCTGCCATCTTTATAGGGGGAATGTGAAGCAGGGCACATGAGTGGCCATCACTGGCCCTGGAATTGCAAATATTACAGCGTCGGCAGCATATTCCCTCAGGGGTCCCACAGTTTTATTTATCCCATTTGATTTCCTTAACATTTTTGTTGCCTTTTACCTCCATTCTTTTGGAAAGGCACCTTTCTTCCAATAAACCATCTTGTCATCGCAGCGTATCTCAGTGGTGTGGAAGGGATGGTGTGTATTTAAGCCCGTATTCCATCGCCTGACTGTCCTTATGGTGCTTAAATGTGCTGTGCTGAGAGAGAGAGAGACCATGCCCCGGAGTTGTGACCGTCACTGGGTGGATCAGACGCCTCCCCTCCCTCCCTATTCCGATCCCCGGAACCAGCCTGCCTCGGGGCTCAGAAACCGGGCGAACAGCTTCCGACTGGCGCTGCGTCTCCTGCAGATGGCGACGTAGGGTTCTGCGCACGCGTCACCACGTGCGCCATGGCGGACAGGTACCGGCGGCCATCTTGCACAGCCGCCTTGCATTGGCAGGAAACACAGGGCAGAATTTAGGCCTTGTCGAGCGGGCTCGGGCAGGCGGGCTCGGGCGGTCAGGAAACTGCCCGCCGCCCACGATCGGGGCCGGAAGGCGATTTGACGCTGGTGCAAAACACGAGCGGCAGCGCTCAGCGCTGCCTGTGCGGCCGGCGGAGGGAAGGAGGGCGAGCGGGGCGAGCGTGAACTTAGCGCATGCGCGCGAGTGTGAGCGTGAGAATCTTCCTGAGGCACGGAGCTGCCTCAGGGAGATGAAGAGTTTTCAAAAAAAATAATAAAGGTATGAAAAATGTAATAAAACATGTCCCCTCCTGTGACTCTGTCACGCGAGCGCGGACATGTTATTGATTAAATTTTAAATGTTTTATTTTATTTTTATTTGCTTTGGGGAACCTCATCCCGCCCGTGGGTGAGGTTTCCTAAAAAAGCGCCAAGGCCGCTTGGCCTTTTTGCCTGCCCACCAACCGTAAGGTTGGACCGGCAGTGAAAAATGTCAGTCAATTGATACTTAAAAGGCTTTATCAGGACTTTTAATTGTCGGCAGGCTCGCTGTCGATTCCTGTGTGCGCCCGCCGACCGAAATATCATGCGACTGCACATCGATGGCAGGGCGCTTGCCCAACGTCAACACGCGCCATTTTACCCTCGAGCGGGTTGGGCGCGCGCCCGCCCTCCGAGCTAAAAATGTTGCCCACAGTGTTTAAAAAAAAGGATAATTATTACCTGGCAGGTGGCATGTGCTTAGGCCGCTTTGCAACTATGGTTACCAAAGTTCCCCATTACTTGGATTTTCCTCTCTCCATGACTCGGTGTGTTGTGGGTTAACTGATACGAGATAAACGGCTGTGATTAGTCAAAAAACTCCATTATCATTGTATCATGCGACGACCAGGGTGAAGCAGATGGACCTTGGGCTGTATTTTTTTTAACCTAGCAGTTCCTATGTAGAGCAGAAAGCAGCCTGAAAGAGGGAGGGTTTGGCTTATTGAAGAGAAGCTGAAGGAATTCGATGTGTTGATGAAGAGAGGGCGGGGAGAAACAGGCTGGGGTTACCAACTCTGGTTGGACAGATTGTTGAAGGTTTCCTCGCATGATCTCTTGTCTCCGACTGCCCCGCCCAGTCAAACAGCCCTTTCCCCCTGAATCCAATATTTTTTTTTGGAACTAATAAACTAAAATGATCAAAGAAATTGAGAACAACGCGAAATCTTTTTAATGCCCCTACGATTTTTCTCCAAGGTGTCCAGATTAATTTTCAAATCCTGCAGTCTCCAGGGCAATCCTGGAGAGATGGCAACCTGGTGATTGCCCAGTGCCTGTGAAAGCAGGCGATATGTTGATGAGGAAGCCCAACAGGAAGAAAATGTGGGTGAAAATGTCTTTTATTATGTTTAATATTTTATTACATTCAGTGTAAATGAGTTTTGTAGCCAGTGGGACTAGCGTTCTATAAATTTATATCAAGTGATTTTTTTGAGTTATTACAAAGATGACATTGCTCTGTATTTTGGCTTTAGGAAAGCCATTAACATCTAAATCAGAAACTTGCTCCAGCCTTGAATATTAAAAACCCTTTGTATAACGAGGCAAAGAGGGAGAAAAAAAAGCCCAGCGCTTTGTGATGTGAATTCCAAACTCAGAAAACTTAAGCAAATTACTTGGCTTCAATGGCTTTGCAAGACTTTGAATCACATACGGAAAATATATTTTATGTTATCCGTTAGCAACCATTCCTGTAGGTGCCAGCTGTGACTCAGGAGGCAGGAGGCAGACTTGGTACCAGCGGGTTCTGGGTTCCAGCCCTGCCCTAGTTACTTGAGCACAAAATCGAGGCTAACGCTTTTAACCCGGTACTGACAGAGTGCTGCACTGCTACTGGTGCTGTCTTCCAGATGAAATAGTAAACCAAGGCTCTGCCTGTCCTCTCAGGTGATCCCATGACGCTATTTGAAGAAGATCAAGGCAGCTTTCCCCAACGTCCTGCCTGCCCAGTACCTATCTCTCAGTCAACATCAATGGACAGAGTATCTGGTCATTATCACATTACTCTTTGTGGGATCTTGCTTTGCACACAGTGATTGCCACGTTCCCTACATTGAAAGCTGCTATATAAATGCAGGTTCCGTCTGACAGCTCATCAATTTGTTTACTTTCAGAACATCAGGCTGGAGAGAATTTGATGATTACTACACAGTTCAAGAGTGTGTGTGAGAGCGTGTGTGTGTGTGAGAGTGTGTGTGTGTGTGTGAGCGTGTGTGTGTGTGCGTGTGAGCATGTGTGTGTGTATGTGTGAGAGTGTGTGTGTGTGTGTGTGTGAGTGTATGCGTGAGAGTGTGTGTGAGTGTGTGTGTGTGTGAATGTATGCGTGAGAGTGTGTGTGAGAGTGTGTGTGAATGTGTGTGAGAGTGTGTGTGAATGTGTGTGTGTGCGTGTGTGTGTGTGTGTGAGTGTGTGTGTGTGTGAGTGTATGCGTGAGACTGTGTGTGTGAGTGTGTGTGTGTGCGTGTGTGTGTGTGTTTGTGTGTGTGTGTGTGTTTGTGGTGGGGGGAGGAGGTCAGTGAATTAATCAGCATGTCGGCCAAGACAGAGATTGGGCCTTGTTCATTGGTAGCTACATCCATGGAAATGTGGGCTGCTTGTGGGAACAGACTGAGGGGAGTCTCCATTCCTATCAACATCCTGGGGGTTACCATTGACCAGAAACTGAACTGGACTAGCCATATAAATACTGTGGCTACAAGAACAGGTCAGTGAGTAACTCACCCCCTGACCCCAAAGCCTGTCCACCATCTACAAGGCACAGATCAGGAGTGTGATGAAATACCCTCTACTTGCCTGGATGAGTGCAGCTCCAACAACACTCAAGAAGCTTGACACCATTCAGGACAAAGCAGTCTGCTTGATTGGCACCAGATACACCACCTTAAGCATCCACTCCCTCCACCAATGACACACAGTGGCAGCAGTGTATACCATCTACGAGATGCTTTGGGGAGAACTGCCTTGATCCTTTTCAAATAGTGTCATGGGATCATTTCCATCACCTGAGAGGAAAGGCAGAGCTTCAAGGGATCTGTCTTATGCTATCTATACCGGGTAAGAGATTGAGGCTGACAAGGGTTCTGGTCGAACAAAAGTATCTGAAGTTTATTATTAGCAAAAAACTATATGCACAGGCCTTGGTCTGGCCTGGGTCCTAACAGTTACATAGGCTGATTACTTGACTATATGCCTGACCCATAAGATCTATATAGAATCTTGCCGGTATGAGGTCACAGGCAATAGTGAGCATCTAACATGGAGGCTGTACTTTTATATTCCAGCCTCCACAAGGTGACGTCACAATGATATCACTCTGCAGTTTCTCAAAGTTATATGTCGTCTCCATTGGCATGCATACAATATCACAACATTGAGCTGCCTTCTTGAACCGCCATGTGGTGTAGGTACACCCACAGTGCTGTTAGGGAGGGAGTTCCAGGATTTTGACCCAGTGACAGTGAAGGAACGGCGATATATTTCCAAGTCAGGATGGTGAGTGTCTTGGAGGGGAACTTGCAGGTGGTGGTGTTCCCATGCATCTGCTGCTCTTGTCCTTCTAGATGGCAGATGTAGGGGGTTTGGAAGGTGCTGTTGAAGGAGCCTTGGTGAATTCCTGCAGTGCATCTTGCAGATGGTACACACTGCTGCTACTGTGCGTCGGTGGTGAAGGGATTGAATGTTTGTGGATGTAGTGCCGATCAAGCAGGCTGTTTTGCCCTGGATAGCGTCAAGCTGCTTGAGTATTGTGGGAGCTGCACTCTTTCAGGCAAGTGGGGAGTATTCCATCACACTCCTGACTTGTACCTTATAGATGGTGGACAGGCTTTGGGGAATCAGGAGATGAGTTACTCCCCATAGAATCCCACCCTCTGTCCTGCTTTTGTGGCCACAGTAATTATATGGCTGGCCCAGTTCAGTTTCTGGTCAATAGTAACCCCCAGGATGTTGATAGTGGGGGATTCAGTGATGGTAATGCCATTGACATTAGTCAGAGGGAAGTCATGCCTAACAAATTTGATTAAATTATTTTAGGAGGTGACCAGGTGTGTAGATGAGGGTAGTGCAGTTGATGTCATTTATATGGATTTCAGCAAAGACTTTGACAAGGTCCCACATGGGAGACTTATAAAGAAGGCAAATGCACATGGGATACAGGGTAATTTGATAAAGTGGATTCAAAATTGGCTTCGTTGTAGGAGAGAGAGGGTGATGACAGAAGGATGCTTTAGTGACTGGAAGCCCGTGTCCAGTGGCGTACCACAGGGATCTGTGCTGGGTCCCCTATTATTCGTCATTTATATAAATGACATAGATGACTATGTGGGGGGTAGGATTAGTAAGTTTGTGGATGACACAAAGATTGGCCGGATGGTTAACAGTGAGGTTGAGTGTCTTGGGCTATAGGAAGATATAGACAGGATGGTCAAATGGGCAGATAAGTGGCAGATGGAATTTAACCCTGAAAAGCGTGAGGTGATACACTTTGGAAGGAGTAATTTGACAAGGAAGTATTCAATGAACTGCATGACACTAGGAAGTTCTGAGGAATAAAGGGACCTTGGTGTGTGTGTCCATAGATCTCTGAAGGCGGAGGGGCATGTTAGTGGGGTGGTGAAAAAGGCATATGGGACACTTGCCTTTATCAATCGAGGCATAGATTACAAAAGTAGGGAGGTCGTGTTGGAGTTGTATAGAACCTTGGTGAGGCCACAGCTGGAGTACTATGTGCAGTTCTGGTCGCCACATTATAGGAAGGATGTAATTGCACAGGAAGGGGTGCAGAGGAGATTCACCAGGATGTTGCCTGAGATGAAACATTTAAGTTATGAAGAGAGGTTGGATAGACTTGGGTTGTTTTCATTGGAGCAGAGAAGACTGAGGGGTAACCTGATCGAGGCGTACAAGATTATGAGGGGCATGGACAGGGTGGATAGGGAGCAGCTGTTCCCCTTAGTTGAAGGGTCAGTCATGAGGGGACACAAGTTCAAGGTGAGGGGTAGGAGGTTTATTGGGGATGTGAGGAAAAACCTTTTTAGCCAGAGAGTGGTGACAGTCTGGAATGCACTGCCTGGGAGGGTGGTGGAGGCGGGTTGCCTCACATCCTTTAAAAAGTACCTGGATGAGCACTTGGCACGTCATAACATTCAAGGCTATGGGCCAAGTGCTGGTACATGGGATTAGGTAGGTAGGTCAGGTGTTTCTCATGTGTTGGTGCAGACTCGATGGGCCAAAGGACCTCTTCTGCACTGTGTGATTCTGTGATTGAATGTCAAGGGGAGATGGCTAGAATCTCTCTTGCTGGAGATGGTCATTGCCTGGCACTTGTGTGGTGCAAATATTACTCGCCAATTATCAGTCCATGTTTGAATATTGTCGAGGTCTTGCTGCACATGGACATGGATTGCTTCAGTACCTGAGGAGTTGTGAGTGTTGCTGAACATTGTGCAATCATCAGTGAACATCCCCACCTTCGATTTTATGAAGGTGGAAATGTCTTTTTTTTTAATATATTCGTTCATGGGATGTGGGCAAGCTGTCTAGGCCAGCATTTATTGCCCATCCCTAATTGCCCTTGTTCAGAGGGCATTTAAGAGTCAACCACATTGCTGTGGCCCTGGAGTCACATGTAGGTCAGACCAGGTAAGGATGAAGCAGCTGGTGATGGTTGGGCCTACCCAACCCCTGCAGCGATGTCCTGGACTGAGATGACTGGCCTCCAACAACTGCAACCATCTTCCTTTGTGCTGGGTATGACTCCAACCAGTGGAGAGTTTTCCCCCTGATTCCCATTGACTCCAGTTGTGCTAGGGTTCCTTGTTGCCACACTTGGTCGAATGCTGCCTTGTTGGCAAGGGCAGTCACTCTCACAGAAACTCCCTCAATCCATTGCCACAGGCAGCCCATGTTTCCATGGATGTAGCTACCAATGGACAAGGTCTCTTCTCTGTCATGACCGACAGGCTGATCTATTCATTGTGCCTTCTACACACTTGAGCTGTGTATAGTGATTAGTGTGGGCCAGTGTGTGCCCCAATGTTCTGAAAAAAGCCAAATTAAAGAGCTGTCAGAGAAGTCTTGCATATATAAAGCGCATTTCACAATCTCAGGACAACCCAAAGTGCTTTACAGCAATGAACTACTTCTGAAGTAGAATCACAGTTGTAATGTAGGAAAGGCGGCAGCCAATGAGCGCAGAGAAAGATCCCACAAACAGCAACATAGTAATAACCAGTTTTAGTGATGAGAGATAAATATTGGCCAAGGTCATTAGGGGAGAACTCCCCTGATCTTTCTCAAATAGTGCCTGAGAGGGCTAGATGGTGGCACCTCTGACAATGCAGCACTCCCGCAGTATGGCACTGAGAGTTTCAGCTTGGATTTTGTGCTCACTTCCCTGGAGTAGTATTCGAACACCCAACCTTCTGATGCAGAGGCACCTGGGCTGCCCACTGAGCAATGGCTGGTAGTGTAGAGCCAGGCCTCTCACCTTCTCACACAGGCACAGATAAAAGCAGGCTCTGACATTGAAACAAGCTTGGTTATTTACTGGTGAGCCCTTTCTTGTTTTATTTGTTATGCAGACGCAAATCAATGACATAAATTTCTTTGAAGAGCATGATTCCACCATACAGAGACACACAACATGCTTCCTGACCCAAATAATAATAAAATTCTCCCTACTGTTACTTTTATGAAGCCACTGCCTCTCACATGAATTATTTCCTTCCTGGCGTTGGCATCCCTTGCTATGTGAAGACAGAATGAGTGATGTTACCTGGGCAGTGACTCCAGCACTGAATCCAGCAACAGAACTGTTGGCATCTAACACCTGATACTGAAATACCTGGCACCAAACATACAACATTGATCATATAACACCAGGCATCTGACACTGAACATACGGCGTTGTACATCTGCCACTGAATTTCCGGCATCAAATATATATGCCCCAAAATGGAGGGCAGAGCAGTCCTGGACCAATAGTTCAAGGTCGTGAGGTTCCTACCCACTGTGGGTAGGTTTTGAAATTGAATGCCATTCATCTGACATTTTGTGGGCTGGTAACAGGAAAGAAATGACCTCCGCAGCTGAATCCCCCACCTTCAGTTTCCTGGATGTTACCTCTGATCAGAAACTTAACCAGACCAGCCATACAAATGCTGTGGCTACAAGAGCAGGCCAGAGGCTGGGAATTCTGTGGCGAGTAACTCACCGCCTGACTCTCCAAAGCCTGTCCACCATCTACAAGGCACAAGTCAGGAGTGTGATGGAATACTCCCCGCTTGCCTGGATGAGTGCAGCTCCCACAACACTCAAGAAGCTCTACATCCTCTACAAAGCAGCCCGCTGCCACCTTAAACATCCACTCCCTCCACCACCAGTGCACAGTGGCAGCAGTGTGTACCATCTACAAGATATTCTGCGGCAACTCACCAAGATTCCTTTAACAGCGTCTACCAAACCTGCAACCTCTACCACCTAGAAGGACCAGGGCAGCAGATGCATGGGAACACCAGCACCTGCAAGTTCCCCTCTGAGCCACTCACCATCCTGACTTGGAAATATATCGCCGTTCCTTTACCGTTGCTGGGTCAAAATTATTGAACTCACTCCCGATAGAACTCTGGGTTTAAGTACAACATATGGACTGGAGCAAAGAGTCATGGAATCATAGAGTTTTACAGCACAGAAAGAGACCCTTCGGCCCATTGTGCCCGTGCCGGTCATCAAGCCCCTATCTATTCTAATCCCATTTTCCTGCACTTGGCCGGTAGCCTTGTAAGCTATGACATTTCAAATGTTCATCCAAATACTTCTTAAATGTTGTGAGGGTTCCCGCCTCTACCACCCTTTCAGGCAGTGAGTTCCAGATACCCCCCACCCCCTGGGTGAAAAAATTTTTCCTCAGATACCCTCTAAGCCTCCTGCCCCTTACCTTAAATCTATGCCCCCTGGTTATTGATCCCTCCACTAAGGGGAAAAGTTTCTTCCTATCTACCCTATCTATGCCCCTCATAATTTTGTACACCTCAATCAAGTCCCCCCTCAGCCTTCTCTGCTCTAAGGGAAACAATCCCAGCCTGTCCAGTCTCTCTTCATAGCTGAAACTCTCCAGCCCAGGCAACATCCTGGTGAATCTCCTCTGCAACCCTCTCTGGTGCAATCACATCCTTCCTTTAGTGTGGTGACCAGAACTGCACACAGTACTCCAGGTGTGGCCTAACTAATGCTTTATACAGCTCCATCATAACTCCCCTGCTCTTGTATTCAATGCATTGACTAATAAGGGCAAGTTTCCCCTGTGCCTTCTTAACCACCTTATCTACCTGCCCTGCTGCCTTCAAGGATCTATGGACATGCACACCAAGGTCCCTCTGATCCTCTCTATTTCCTAGGGTCCTACCATTCATCATGTACTCTCTTGCCTTGTTAGTCCTCCCAAAATGCATCACCTCACACTTTTCAGGATTAATCGTAACATTCAGTGGCAGGATTGCCACTGTATTGCCCATTCTGGATGTTACCATTGATCAGGAACTTAACCAGACCAGCCATATAAATGCTGTGAGTACAAGAGCAGATCAGAGGCTGGGGATTCTGTGGCAAGTAACTCACCTCCTGACTCTCAAAAGCCTGTCCACCATCCACAAGGCACGAGTCAGGAGTGTGATGGAATACCCTCCACTTGCCTGGATGAGTGCAGCTCCCACAACAGTCAAGAACCTCTACATCCTCTACAAGCAGCCCGCTTGAGTGGCAACTCATCCACTCCCTCCACCTCCGGTGCACAGTGGCAGCAGCGTGTACCATCTACAAGGTATACTGCAGCGATGGTAACATTCAGTGGCAGGATTACCACTGTACTGCCCATCTGACCAGCCCATTTATATTGTCCTGTAGTCTAAGGCTTTCCTCCTCGCTCTTTACCATACCAGCAATTTTTGTGTAATCTGCGAACTTACTGATCAAACCTCATACATTTATGGCTAGATCATTAATGTACACTACAAACAGCAAGGGACACAGCACCGAACCCTGTAGACACAGTGCATCACCTCACACTTATCCACATAACATTCCATTTGGCATTCCTTAGGCCACCTGACCAGCCCAGCTGTATCTGCCTGTAATGTAAGGGTATCTTCCTGACTATTTGCCACCCCACCAATATTCGTGTCCATAGATTCTGGAAGGTTAAGCGCATAATGAGCCAGGGGGAAAGGGATGGAGTGTGTCACTGTGTGCATGCTGACTGATCCACTGTCCTTGTTGTTATTTTCAGCATCATCAGAGCCTGGCTGCCAGGAACAATTGCAGATGCCCCCTCTCACACCTGAGGGCTCTCAACTGTCACCTGCGTCACACCATTTCTGCGAGGCAGGCACCAGCGCAGATACTAGCGCATCGGTGGGAATTGCAACATCGGCTAGTGTCCTGGGGGACAGTGGAGAGGGCACTTCACAATCACAGGAGGAGCTGGCAGAGACAGAGAGTGCCGATGGTGCCAGCAGTTGGAGGACTGCAGGGGACCAGGCACATGCTCAGTCGGTGCCTGATGATGTGCTTCTGGAGTCGTCCGCGACGCAGCAGCTGCAGGAAATGCG
Source organism: Cetorhinus maximus (assembly GCF_964194155.1). Taxonomy (NCBI): domain Eukaryota; kingdom Metazoa; phylum Chordata; class Chondrichthyes; order Lamniformes; family Cetorhinidae; genus Cetorhinus; species Cetorhinus maximus. The sequence goes on from NC_135906.1 coordinate 9,980,356, forward strand.
GCCGGGTGTGTGGGAGCACCTGGGAGTGTTACATGAGATGATACTTCGCTTGGTGTCTGTGGTGGAGGAGTCCACACGGAGCATCGCTGATGCAATGAGCCTCATGGCAGAGTGTCATGCTTCCTCCATGGAGAGAGTGGCGACTCTCGTGGAGAGGGGCCTCCAGGAGAACAATCAGGTTCTCCTGGGGTTACACTCGTACCTGCAAGCCCTCACAGTGCCAGTGGCCACAGCTGGTCAGTGCCAATTTGGGAGATGGTGTGGGCTTCAAGCTTCCCAGCTCGTTACCCATCCATCGATGGTGAGCAGGGAGGTCCGGGGTGACCTCATGTCGACGTAGCAGCTGCCAGTCGTATCTGCGGGCTCTTCTCACGGTGGTCCAGATGAGGGCACTGGCTGCTCCACCCCTCTCCCAGTGACCGCTTCATTGGGTGAGGCTGCGATGACCGGGGAGGTGCCAGCTATGGAACTGGCAGCTCCCTCCCAGGCGGGCCCAGCACAGGCTCCACGGGCCAGAGGACGACCGCCAAGGTCATTGAGGCCAACAGGACAGCAGAGTCAGCAGGCTGTCTCAGATGCCACTCCGAGCGATGGGGCGGCACCAAGACGTTAGCACCCGTAAAGGGACCTTAGGCACTCCACAGGTTTCTCTAGGTGCTTTTGTGTTAGCCTGAGATTAGGAATTATTATTTGTTTATGGTTGAAAAACGTTTTGCTTTCATTTTGTGTGACCTTATGATGGAGAAAATTAAAACCAGATGTGTTACCATGGCTGAGGGTAGCTCCTTTGTGCTGCATTTGTATGTTTTACATACATGTCATGAGTGTTTGAGTGGACATTGAAGTTTATGTCCAAAGCCCTCAGTTGCAGCTGATGACCTGGCAGATTTAGCACTTAAGTGCCGACTATGGAAGCACCAGGCAAGGATGGTCCTCCTGATCCATGTGTGTGGAGCTAGCTGAAGGTTCGTTGGATTAAAGTCTCCCGGGTGTCCCTGCCTCCTTGGTGTAGTCCCGGGTCAGCGTTTAGACCCTCAGCATTCCCCTGTGCTTCCTCATCCTCAGAATCACTGCTGGACTCATCGTGTGCAGACGCAGCCACTGCGTCAACGTCTTCATCGTCCACTACGTTCTCTCCTTTCCAGCACAAGATTGTGAAGAGCGCAGCATGCAACCACTATCACTGACACACGATCTGGGGGGTACTGAGCGGTCCAGGCATCGGATGCGCATCTTGAGGAGACTGATGGTTCTCTCCACCACAGCCCTTGATGAGGCGTGGCTCCTATTGTACCGCTGCTCAGCTTTTGTTCTTGGGTGGTGGAGAAGCGTCATGAGCCACGTTCTGAGGGGATAGCCCTTGTCACCCAGCAGCCATCCAGCCGAGCCGGAGCACTGAAGTTGGGGTGAGGGTGGGGGTGGGGGTGGGGTGGGGATGGGGTGGGGTGGGGGTGGGGGTGGGGTGGGGTTGGGGGGTGGTGGGGTTGGGGAGTGCCTAGGCTAATGCCCCGGGGACACAGGTTCAAATCCCACCATGGAAGCTGGTGGAATTTAAATTCAATGAATAAGTCTGGAATTAAAAACTAGATGAGCCATGAAACAATCAGCGACTGTTGTAAAATAAAAACATTTGGTTTACAATTGTCCTTCAAGGAAGGAAATTGGCCATCCTTCCCTAGTCTGGCCTACATGTGACTCCGGACCCACAGTGTGGTTGACTCTCAACTGCCCTCTGAAATGGCCGAGCAAGCCACTCAGTTGTACCAAACAGAAAGGTTGGAGAGCAGCGGTTCAGGAAGTTGACTCACCACCACCTTCTTAAGGGTAATTAGGGATGGGCAACACATGGTGGTCTTGCCAGCGAGGGACACCTACACCCTATGAAAGAATAAAGGGGAAAAAAACACAGAGATTCACTAGCATGGCACTAGGGATGAGGAGAGACTAAAGAAACTGGAATCGCTCTCCTCAGAGCAGAGAAGGTTAAATGGAGATTTATGAAGGTATAGAGTAGATAAGAAGAAGGAATTTATTCACTCAGAGGGTAGTGAATGTCTGCAATTCTCTACCCCAGAGATTGTGGAGGCTAGATCACTGAAAGTATTTAAAGAGGAGGTCGATAGGTTTTTGAAATATCGGGGAGTTGAGGATTATGAGGAGCTGGCACGAAAGAGGAGTTGAGGCCTGGGCTGATCAGCCATGACCTTATCGAATGGCAAGCAGGCTTAAGGGGCCGAATTGCCTACTCCAGCTCCTATTCCTTATGTTCTTATTTTCTTATTTCCGCTGGTAGAAGAGTTGGTGAGCAGGGGATTTGAGGTAATTTGCAAAAGAGATAGAGATGAGAGGGGGAGGAGGATTTTTGATACAGCGAATTGTTATGACCTGGAATGTACTGCCTGAAAGGATGGTGGGAACAGTTTCAACAGTAACTTTTAACTGAGAACTGGATAAATACTTAAAGGGGAAAATATTTCAGGGCTATGGAGAAAGAGTGGGGTGGGCAGGGAGTAATTGAATCACTCTTTTAAAGAGTCTGCACAGTCATGATGGACCAAATGACCTTCTTCCATATTATATGATTCTATGATTCTAACAACTGAACACCAGGCACCAATAATACGATATCAGATAATTGGGAGCAAACGACTTTGATCAAAGGACACCAAGATATGGATGGTATGGATGTCGAACAGAGGGTTTTAAGTGTAGGGCATGTCACATCTACATTGAACACTCAGCATGGGTACCTGATTCTAGACACCCGGCATTACACATCTGGTGCCGAAAATAGAGCATTGCTAATTCAGCCAAATATAGGGGAGTATGTGCTGCCACGCCAGTTTTCAGATGAGGCCCCATCTCTCGGTGATGTAAAAGATCCCATGGCACTATTTCGAAGATGAGCGGGGGAGCTATCCACAGTATCCTGGCCAATGTTTACCTCTCATTCGACATCGCTAAAAAAAGAAAACAGATTACTACCACAGGCCATTATCATGTTGCTGTTTGTGGGAGCTTACTGTGCGCAAATTGTCAGCCATACTTCTCACATTACAACAGCGAGTACAATTCAAAAGTACTTCACTGGGGTCCCAAGATCATGAAATGTGTGCGATGAATGCAAGTCTTTTCTAATTTCAACGGCACTTTGATAGCCACACAAGGAAACGGCCAAGACGCAGCAGCAGGCCATTCAGCTTTCAGGCAGACTTTTATCAAAGTTAAAAGCCGACAGAAAATTATCCGTGTTTACCACTGCGCGCAACACGGATCTCTGCAACTTCCCTGCTGTTAGTATTTTTCCACTGAAGAAGGCCCATGATGAGGAACGTCATCTCAGGCCTACTTTGACAGGCTTTCCAGATGTCAGCCGGGCCCAGAGCTGTTGCTAACGGTAACGCTGAGGAGCTGTGAAGTCGTACCTATCAGTCTGTGTTTTTCAACCATGTCTTGACAGTCCTCCCCAGGCTAGGCCCCGAGCCTGACCCTTTACAGATTTCCTGTCAGGGAATCAGTCAGCAACAATCTGTATTTTGCAGGGTGTCAGGAGTTGGACTCACAGGAGGCTTCCCGCTACCTGCAGACTGCATTGAAAATGTTTCTCTTTCATCTGGCCCATGGAGAGCCAGACATCAATCAAAGCTTAAAACTATTCAAACTGCTTCAGAAGTAGAAGAGGGTACGTTGCAGTTCCACCTGCTAAAATACACACTGTATTGAGAATATCTCACCATTGTGGGGGTCTTGGTTTTTATGGAGTAGAGGTGGGAAGGGCGAATGGGTACACCACAATGGGCAGCGGACCTGGAGAGTTCAGGGGAGGCGGAGTCCCTGCCGAACTTAAATATACCGCAGACGTCGGTGTGCAAGTTGATCTCTGACGCTTTGAAAAATCTCTCCAAAAACAGGGGTCGACTTATACACTGGCGTGGGCCTGGCTGGTCACCATCTCCAAATGTCACCTGTTTCCGTTGCAAAGGGTAGGCAAGTCCTAAACTCCCGCGCTCCTTTACAACTCAACCCGTATCACCTGCTTGATTCCTCTGGCCCAGGTTTCAGGTACTGGGAAGTAAAACGTGCATTTGTGGGGAGAAAAATTGAGGCTGACTACTAATAATGTTGTGGCTGAAAAGGGGGTCGACTTGTATGCAAGAACATAACTTTGGGGGGGCTGGAAAAATGGGTGTTGTCTTATACAGTGGCTCAACTTATAAGCCTCCATTTACGGTAAGCTCCCAGAGTCTCACCGATGCGTGTTCACTGGCGGACAGTGGACAGGAGTGGTCTGCAGCCTGGGAGCCACAGAACACACTGGCGAGCTGGTACCTGTGCAATCCTTGCCCCCCTTGCCTGGAGGTTGCAGGCTACTTGTGACCAGTAGTGCCTCACCGCATGCACATCTTGCTTCTATGCCATCCTCTAAATTACCCACAGTGCCAGCATCTCAGAAACCTAGGTGATAGATAAAGATCCGTGGATGGAAATTGAGTCCTTTGAAATGTGGATGCTAAGGTGTATGTCCAGATACAGATCATAAGACAAACGAAGAGGTACATGAAATTGCAGGAGCAAACAGAAGTCTAAAAAGTGACATGCAGAAAGGAAAATGTCAGTATTTTGACCATTTGATCAGAGCTGAAAAGCTACAGGGAACTCTTCTGGAGGGAAAAGTGGAGAGCAGCAGGAAGAGAGGTCGACCTGGGTGCCGTTGGATGATGGGCATCACAGAGCAGTTGCAGATGAGCTACAAGTGGACGGCAGGGTGGCGCAAGGCAGATGAGTGTGACATGCCAGGGTGGCATGATCTCGTGGCGGGAGTAGCTACAAGCAGCAGCGGCACTCAGTACCTGAGAAGGTGGCCGCGAGTGCGGCATCAAAGTGACAGTGTTTCCTCCTCATCGTCACCGCCTCCTTGCTGTTCGCCCGCTGCCGGGTCAGGCGTACCTCTCAGCCGTCTGAAAGGAGGAAGGCACAAGTTCAAAGTTGTGGTGCGGGGAGGGTGGAGGTCAGGGGTAGCGCGGTGGGTGGGGGCAGTAAGAGTAGCCTGATTACAACACCTGCAGCTTGTAACCCAGGAATAAAATTGCAGGATGAGGGAAGTGGGCGGGAGACGGAGGATTAGCCCTGGCAGTGGCCACAGCCACCTTCCCAAAATGGCCTCCTTCTGTGCTGGGCCGAATGGCCTCCTTCTGTGCTGTAACTTTTCTATGGCTCTGTTTTTAAAAAGTACCTGGATCTGCAGCTAAAGTGCTGTAAGCTGCAGGCTATGGGCCGGGTGCAGGAAGGTGGGATTAGAAAGGGCACCTGGGTGTCCTTGGGCTGGCATGGACAAGATGGTCTGAATGGCCTCCTTCTGTGCTGTAACTTTTCTATGGTTCTATGGGTTAGAATATGCAGGCATGCTTCTCGCCCTCCGCTTGATTCCCGCTGCCTCTGGTTGTGAGGCATCTTGTTTTGCAACACAGAGGGGACTGTGTCAGTGAGAGTATACAACAGGCTTGGGTAATGTGGCTGTCATGGTTGAAGAGCAAACACTGCGTTTAAGCTGTGTGATGTGGGTATAAGGCTTGCATCAGTGCTAAGTGTCTGAGGGTGAGGTAAAGCACCTGAATATTAAGCATGAGTCCTGACTGATAGGGACTGTTGCTATGTGAATGATGGGGGTGTCTGAGGCTAGTGCACAATCGGTAAGGTTTGGTTTTGAGGACGGGTTCACTGATCTTGACCATTCATGTGAGGTCTGTTACAATTCCCCTAGAGACCAATAACATGAAAAAAATCAAACTTCCCCAAATGACCGTATTCCCCCCCAAAGGATCCCAATGGACAAAATTTCACTTTTTAAAACTTTTACTGCAACAATCAAACCGAAACCAAACATAAATTAAGCATGAATTATGAGGCAAATTGTAATCAATGGAAACCATAAATTACTCTTTAAATAATTGATACAGCAAAGATAAATCTCACCTATTTCTCAGGCAGCACTCGTAGTATACATGTGGCATCACGTGCAGTCCCAATGTCTCTCACAACGCTATCTTCCTCTGGTAGAGTTCAACCACTCTTCATCACTCAGGATCTCATCATCAAGTAGCCTCCGACAATTGCTGTGCTCCGTCTGCATTCCACAGATACTATTATTGCCAGCAAGGCATTTCTGCACAGCGTCTTTTAACTGTTCACGACAATCCTGATGGGGTAGCTTCCTCAGTCGCCTGCATCTGACCATTAGATAGCACCCCAGTACACAGTATTGTTGGCTCTGGTAAAAACCGCCTGGCTGTTCAGAATGCCTGGGTTGTTCACATGGCTTTTTGAAGCCTCTATCCTATTCTGGCCACTGGCTGAAATACACTGAACACTAAGAGGCCCTGTGTCTGTTCTGACCAGAGGCTGAAATTTGATTTCCCAGCCTTGTTAATTCTTCCCAATAAGCTTCTGTTCCCCTGGCAGCCAAAGGCACAGGCTCATTTCTCAGAAGTCCAGTGTCACAGCCAGTAAATCCAATTAGCAAACCCCTCAAAGAAACCGACTTGGTTTCTGTCTCTGTTAGGGACTGTCTCAAAAAAATGCAGCCTTTGAAACCATTTTATCAAGGGTTATTGAATTTCTTATAGTGCTGCATTCAGGTCCTTGTTGCAAAATTTGCACTGACCTCTGTGGCTATCTGTTCCAATTGCCTCCTCACTGGTATCTGAAGAGCCTCCTGCTCCCTTGCTAACACAGGAACCCCTCTCCCCTCTCCACCTCCTCTACCAAGACCATAAGCTTCAGTGCATGCTTCCTCGCATGGTTAGTCATTGTGGACTATTGCTGAGGGTCTCACCAACTCCAGCAGTCTCAATGTACTTTCCCTTTAAGAGGTGCAGGCTAACTTTAAGCAGTGCTAACATGTAACCATATTGATCTCTCTACTGATGCGTGCAGCCAGCAACAGCGCGGTTAGTGCTAGCTGCATGCAGAAATTATAATGAACAAGCAGCACGCAGTTAATATGCTGCCTGCAATTCAATCAATGAGTGTGGGTTATTATGCATCTTGATCGTCCATTCTCAGGGGTTATCCAATTTAACCCTCAGAAAGTGTGCTGCTTCGCCTTATTGGATACCTAACAGGAATCACCAGGGGAAAGAGAATGCTTGGGTCATTGGCATATTGCTAGGGTCCCCTTGGCCTGGACGGGGATGGAAGGAAGACATCCGGTCAGACAGACAAAGAACACCGAGAAAGAGAGAGAGACAAAGAAAGAGAATGGGACCGTTAGACAGAGATGGAAAGAGAGAGAGGAACTGGGAAGAGAGGGACAGAGAGAGAGAAGGGAAGGAGGATGGACAGAAAGAGAGATGGGGAGAGAGAGAGAGGGAGGAGAGAATGAGACAGAGGAAGGGAGAGAAAAGGGAGATTGGGAGAGGCAGAGAGCAGTAGAGAAACAGAGGAAGAAAGAAATAGCTTTCATTTATATAGCATGTCTTTGAGGAGTGTTTCAAACTGCTTTCCAGAGAGTGAACTATACTGGAACACAGTGACTCCACTGTGTGTACAGGTTTGTGTCAAATAAACTTTCCAATTCCACAACTACAATGCAATTAGATGACATTCTGCGGCAGCGGTCATGAAACAAAGTGATTAAAAAATCTGTTTACGATTAAGCGCGTCCCTGTTTCTATTCTGTGTAATTCCCTCTGTCTTGTCTGTAAGTCATGAAAGAGATCATAAACTGTGCATTCTCTTTCCCCTTTTTCTCTGCTTATTTAAAAATGGACCAAAAGCATGGCTGCTACAAGTCACATGATTTGCAACTTGGCTGCAGCTCTGGAAACTCCCAGCAATAAATATAGGACAAAGCTCAACCCTCATCCTTGTGAATCTCATACCTATGGTTGTGTGGACCCATTAGAATCAATGAAACAAGGGAACAGCTGACGGTCTGTCTCCCCACCTTGGACTTATAACAAGGAGAATGCCATTGAAACTCATTATGCACGTGGAGGCACTGATAGCCACCAACTATCTCCTAAGGCGAACAACTGATTTTGACCAGAGATATAGGAAAGTTTTATTTTTACATTCCTGGACTCTCAGGGCAGTCTGCTGTTAACATCCAGCCTGTCAACATCAAAGCAGGCTGACAACAAAGCCTGCCTCAAGTCCAAACCTCCACGAAGCCTGATCCTCTGGAAGATTCCTGACATTGCCTGTAGAGCGGACCAAGTCTCTGCGTACTAACCTCATCTTGCTGCATTAGCACCAACATTGAAGGAATTCGGAAACTCCTGCTTTCAGCTAGCTGAACCTGACTGAAATTTATCTCCTACGTGATGGTGCCCTCATTGGACATTCCGGACTCTGGCACTCAGTGAATTAATATCCATATCTTTGTCATTTTTTGTTTTAAGTCATTCCTAGTTGCAAAACTCTTTTCTCTCCTATCTCCTTCTGTCTGCTTGTTTTTGTGTATGTAGTTGCGACGTCCATTCCCCGGGTTTGAATGTGTGAATAAACAACGCTTCTGATTTAACCCGAAAGAGATTTTGCTGCGAGTCGCTTTAAAACTGACTTCACAAACAGGGGCTTTGGGAAAACATGCCATAGCCTATTTCAAATATTAAAACACCTCTGCTTATGGGCAGACGGTGAGGAAAGTAAAGTTTAGTTTGCCTGTCTCCCCTTTCTAGAACACCTCCATTTCCATTCTGACTATCTTTGCCTCTGATGGTCAGAAGGCTGTTGACGTGAGACTTTCTTTTGTTAATGTTCTTCATGTTCCAAAGGCAGACACATTGCTAGATTCACGGGAAAACTCGTCCTTTGTTGACAACAGGGCTGATTTGTTTTCTCACTAACATGCTGTTACGTATTACATAGTCTAAAGTGACAGCTCTGGCTCAGTGGCCAGCACTCCCCCCTCTGCATCAGGAGGTTGTGCGTTTCAGATCTGAAACCTGAGCATAAAATCTAATCTGACACTCCAGTGCAATGCTGAAGGAGTGCTGCACTGTCTGTTGTAGACTGGCAGGGTGAGAAATGGTGGCAGCGTGAGCAGTGACTGTCACTGTGTGTCACAGACTGGCAGGGTGAGCAGTGACTGTCACTGTCTGTCACAAACTGGCAGGGTGAGCAGTGACTGTCATTGTCTGTCACAGATTGGCAGGGTGAGCAGTGACTGTCACTGTCTGTCACAGACTGGCAGGGTGAGCAGTGACAGTCACTGTCTGTCACAGACTGGCGGGGTGAGCAGTGACTGTCACTGTCTGTCACAGACTGGCGGGGTGAGCAGTGACTGTCACTGTCTGTCACAGACTGGCAGGGTGAGCAGTGACTGTCACAGACTGGCAGGGTGAGCACTGACTGTCACTGTGTGTTGCAGACTGGCAGGGTGAGCAGTGACTGTCACTGTGTGTTGCAGACTGGCAGGGTGAGCAGTGACTGTCACTGTGTGTCACAGACTGGCAGGGTGAGCAGTGACTGTCACTGCGTGTCACAGACTGGCGGGGTGAGCAGTGACTGTTACTGCGTGTCACAGACTGGCAGGGTGAGCAGTGACTGTCACTGTGTGTCACAGACTAGCTGGGTGAGCAGTGACTGTCACTGCGTGTCACAGACTGGCGGGGTGAGCAGTGACTGTCACTGCGTGTCACAGACTGGCGGGGTGAGCAGTGACTGTTACTGCGTGTCACAGACTGGCGGGGTGAGCAGTGACTGTCACTGTGTGTCGCAGACTGGCGGGGTGAGCAGTGACTGTCACTGTGTGTCACAGACTGGCGGGGTTAGCAGTGACTGTCACTGTGTGTCACAGACTGGCGGGGTGAGCTGTTACTGACTGGCAAAGCGAGAAGGCATCCCACCGACTAGCAGCTTGAGTAGTGAACTCTGTTAATAACTGACTGGCTAAACTGCCGTTCCTTTTGTCACTGGTCAGTCTAGGCCTTGGGCAAATCCCAACCCAGGAGCATATTTAGACCCGTGAGCGGCAACACCTACCACCAGATGAGATTGGATCAGATTCTGCAAGAAGTGAGGAGAGACGGAAACATTACCTGATGTCTAATGCTGATCAATCTGTCACCCTCCGCTCTTTAACAATTTTCTGATGTAGAACCTGACTTAATTAGTTTTCCTGACAGGCATCACGAAGTTTAGGATAGGAATCCAATCATATCATCATGGGATATCCAAAAACATTGAGGAGATACACTTTGTCTGATCTCCTGTCCGCTCGCATGTTTATTAATTAATCCCAAACCACCAAACTAATTAAATGTGTACAAAGGATTTTCCACATGGACTGGTGGATCCCACCACAGAAGCTGCACTTTGTTGGGGGCATGGTTATTGAGGATTCTGAGAACTGATTGAAAGTTTCCAGACTGAGATTTATAGATCTTTGCTGGGGAAGGGTAGTAAAGTCAGGCAAAAGCAAAATACTGCGGATGCTGGAAATCTAGAACAAAAACAAAAATACCTCGAAAAACTCAGCAGGTCTGACAGCATCTGCGGAGAGGGATATAGTTAATGTTTTGAGTCCGAATGACTCCGAATGAGTTCTGATGAAGAGTCATTTGGACTCGAAACGTTAACTGTATCCCTCTCCGCAGATGCTGTCAGGCCTGCTGAGTTTTTCCAGGTATTTTTGTTTTTGTTCTAGTAAAGTCAGGCATTGATTACAGGCCTGAACTGCTGAACAGCCTCCCCCTGCTTGTATAATTTCACCTGCTTCCTATACAAAGTTCTGCTACCCACATCCTAACCTGCATCAAGTCCCATTTGCCCATCAAGCTAATCTTCCCTGGTTTTCATTGGCTCTTAGACTGGCAATGCCTTGATTTTAAAATTCCTACCCTTGTTTTCATATTCCTACATGACCGCTCCCCTCCCTATTTCTGTAACCTTCTCCAGCCCTGCACACGCTCCCAGATATCTGCGCTTTGGCCTCTCGCTCATCCCTGATTTCCATCGCTCTATCGTTGGCGTCCGTGCCTTCAGCTGCCTAGGTGCTAAGCTCTGGAATCTCCTCCCTAAACCCCTCCACCTCTTCACCTCTCTCTCTCTCCTCCTTGAAGACACTCCTTTAAAACTACCTCTTTGATCAAGTTTTTTTGGTTCCTGTCCTACTATTTCCTTCTGTGTCTCGGCATCAAGTTTTTATCTGATGATGCTCCTGTGAAGCATCATAGGATGTTTTACTACATTAGAGGGGCTATATAAATACGAAACGCAGTTGTTGTATGTTGGCTGCTTTCACCTTGGCATGAACGTCCCAGACAGGATCGCCTCCCAACTCGCTGCTTCTCCCTCACTGGAGGCACACTTTACGCGGCTAACTTGCTAATTGGCATCACCTTTTAAGGGAATCCCCACTCCCCCTCCCCTCCCCTCTCTGCAGGAGGTGGTGCCACACTATAACCCAGAGAGGAGCAGAACCAGGAGAGCGGCAGCTTCCATCCAGGCTCTCTGCCCAAGGGGGAAATAGGCCATGGGCCATCGCTAGGAGGGTCAGGTCAAGCAGCTTTGGCAATGGTGAGCTTGGAAGCCCGGCATGGTGTTCGCCTATTGCCTGTACCTGTTCCCTTTCCTCGAGCAATCCCACATTTGGCCAGCGTGGCACCCTGGTCCCATATGATGCTGCCAACGGCCTGTTACTGCCCACGTTTTCCAAGCCATTCTGAACCTTGTCCCCTAAGCCTGTCCCTTGACTCCGACTGGGACAACCCTCCTGTAGAGGCACTGACACATGTTGCCTCATCCTAGGCACCAGCACAGAAGTGGGGGGGGGGGGGGTGCAGGTGAACTTTTGAGTTAGCTGTGGCTTACTCTTGCCTCTAACTCAGAAGGCTGCAGGTTCAAATCCCGCACCAGAGACTTGAGTGCCAAGGTTTAGGCTAACAGTCCAGTGCAGTACTGAGGGAGCGCTGCACTGTTGGATGTCCTGTCTTTCAGATAGGACATTAGTTGGTGCCCCTGTCTGTTCTCCCAGGTGGAGTAAAAGATTGCATGGCATCTTCTTGAAGAAAAGCACATGGTAATCTCTGGTATTCTGGCCAATTTTAACCCTCAATCACCAACATAAAATAACTGATTATCTGGCTAATATCACATTGTTGTTTGTGGCATTTTGCTGTGTGCAAATTGGTTGCAGCATTTCCCACATTCAAAGCAGGAGTGCACTTATGTACCATCTACAAGATGCACCATAGGAATTCACCAAGGCTCCTTCGACAGAACCTTCCAAAATTGCAACGTCTACCACCTAGAAGGACAAGGGCAGCAGGTAGATGGGAACACCGCCACCTGGAAGTTCCCCTCCAAGTCACACACCCTCCTGACTTGGAAATATATCGCAGTTCCTTCACTGTTGTTGGGTCAAAATCATGAAACTCCCTCCCCAACAGCAATGTGGGTGCACCTAAACCATATGGACTGCAGCAGTTCAAGTAGGCGGCTCATCACCACCTTCTCATGGGCAACTAAGGATGGGCAATAAAAGGTGGCCTAGCCAGCAATGCCCATAGCCTGTGAATGAATAAAAGAAAACCATTACAACATTGACTACACTTGAAAGGTCTGCACTGGAGTGTTGTGTTCGACTGCAATAGATAGCTTCAGTTGGAGTTTGGTGACTGAGGGAGTTTAAGGTTTAAATTAAGGGTTAAATTATATCTAAAGCCTAGTCTTTCTTTAATTTGGCAAATAACTAAAAGTTGCAGTTAGGGTTGGAAGAAGGTGAGTTTTAGTCCAGCCTTATAACAGGGCTCATACAGGCTCTGCTTGCAGCTGCAACTAGTTAGTTAGATAACTGGCTTAATCAGGTTTTCAGAGGCCAGGTTCAGAGAGTATAATAGGCTATCTTATAGTGCTGACTTCGTCTGCATTGGAGTGCTGAGTTTGGCTGCAATAGAGAGCTTCAGTTGGAGTTTGGTGACTGAGGGAGTTCGGTGAGAAGGGAGGAGGTGCTCCTTTCTTTTCCTACCTTTGCTCAAAAGAAGAGCGGCGGCCTTGGTAAGTAGGAACTGGTGAGTAAATGAGAAAAGTGTAATATTTTTAATGTTCCTATACTTGGATTTAACTGTGAAGTGCCAGGAATAAGGGAAATTTAAGGGCCAATATAATAAAGTAATATAAATAATCCAAAGTAGAATAAAGTTCATGTAAGGGAATTAGAATTAAGAAATGGCAGGATAGCTCAGTCAAGTGGAATGCGTGTCCTGTAATATGTGGGAAGTCATGGATGCTACCAGTGTCCTAGCTGACCACATGTGCAGGAAGTGTTGTCAGCTGCAGAAACTTGAGCTCTGGGTTTCAGAGCTTGAGTGGCAGCTGGAGTCAACGTGGCACATCTGCGAGGGAGAGAGTCACGTGGATAGCACGTTCAGAGGGGTGGTCACACTGCAGCTTAAGGGCCTGGAGACAGAGAGGGAATGGGTGACCAGCAGGAAGTCCAAGAGAAGTATGCAGGAGTCCCTTGGGGTCCTGCTCACAAATCAGTTTTCCATTTTGGAAGCTGGTGAGGGCGCTGGTTCCTCAGAGGAGTGCAGTCAGAGCCAGGTTTGTGGCACCACGAGCGGCTCGGCTGTACAGGAGGGGAGGGAGATGAAAGAGCTATAGTGATAGGGGATTCATTGGTTAGGGGAACAGACAGATGTTTCTGTGGCCGTAGACGTGACTCCAGGATGGTGTGTTGCCTCCCTGGTACCAGGGTCAAGGATATCATAGATCAGCTGCAAGATGTTCTTCTGGGAGAGGGTGATCAGCCAGTGGTTGTGGTCCACATTGGCACCAATGACTTAGGTAGGAGGGGGGATGTGGTCCTGCAATCAGAATTTAGGGAGCTAGGTAGAAAATTAGCAAGCAGGACCTCTAATGTAGTCTCTGCGCCATATGCAAGTGAGTACAGAAACAGGAGGATAAGGCAGATAAATGCGTGGCTGGAAAGATGGTGCAGGAGGGAGGGCTTTAGATTCCTGGGACACTGGGTCTGGCTCTGGGGGAGATGGAACATGTACAAACCGGATGGGTTGCACCTGAACAGAGCTGGGACTGAGTTCCTTGTGGGGCGTTCTGTTAGTGCTGTTGGCGGGGGGCTTTAAACTAACTCGGGAGGGGTGTACGAACCAAGAAAAAATATTAGCGGAATACCAAGGTGCACAAGATACTGGGAGGGACAGATGGCACCAGTATAGAGAATAATAAATTAATAGGTAAAGTCGGGGCAAGGGAGGAAGTAACAAAATCTAAATCAGGGTTACTATGCATGTATGTGAATGCACGGAGTGTAGTAAATGAGATTGGGGAGTTACAGGCGCAGATTGCCATGTGGAAACATGATATTGTGGTGATAACAGAGACCTGGCTGAAGGAAGGGCAGAACTGGGTGTTAAATATTCCTGGGTACAAGGTGTTCAGAAATAGACAGGAAAGGAAGGAAAGGAGGAGGGGTGGCGGTATTGGTTAAGGAGAGCATTACAGTGCTGGAGAAAGAGGATGCCCCAGAGGGTTCAAGGACAGAATCAATTTGGCTAGAGCTAAGGAACAAAAAGGGTGCAATCACATTGCCTGGTTTAGTCTATAGGCTGCCAAATAGTGAGAAGGATGTAGAAAAACAAATCTGCAGGGAAATTACAGAGATGCATGCATTATAGAGTAGTTATAATGGGGGACTTTAATTACCTGAATGTAGACTAGATTGTGTTCAGGAGAATTTTCTACAGCAGTATGTGTCCAATCAGCATCAACCAAGAAAAGACGCACTGTCGGGCCTAGTTCTTGGAAATGAAGTAGATCAAGTGTCAGTGGGGGATCATTTAGGAGATAGTGATCATTGTATTGTACAGCTTAGGATAATGATAGAAAAGAACATTGGACAACCCAGAGTAAAAATAATTAACTGGACAAGAGCCAACTTTGATGGGGCAAGAACGGAGCCGGGCCAAGTAGACTGGAATGAAAGATTGGTAGGAAAAGCTGTAGCTGAATGATGGGCTACCTTAAAAAAAAATCAAAAGGGAAAGGTAGGACAAACAAATCCAGAGCTCCTTGGATGGAAAAAGAGATTGAAATTAAGATAAAGAAGAAAAAGTGCACTTATGACAGATGTCAGGTAGAAAATACAACCGAGAACCAAGAGGAATACAGAAGGTTCAGAGGGGAGGTGAAAATGCATATTAGAGAAGTGAAGAGGGGTTATGAGAAAAGACTGGCAGCCAACATAAAGGGGAATTCCAAAATCTTCTATAGCCATATAAATAGTAAAAGAGTAGTAAAAGGAGGAGTAGGGCCAATTAGACTTAAAAGGGAATTTACACATGGACGAAGAGGCCATGGCTGAGGTATTAAATGAATACTTTGCATCCGTCTTTACTAAGGAGGTAGATGGTTCCCAGGCCATGGTGACAGACGAGGAAACTCTGTCACTAGAAGGGTTCAAAATTGATGAGGAGGAAGTGTTGAATACACTGTCGGTACTTAAAGTTGACAAGGCACCAGGATTGGATGGGATGCATCCAAGGATATTGAAGGAAGTGAGAGTAGAAATTGTTCAGGCACATTGGCCATAATCTTTCAGTCTTCCCTAGACTCAGGAGTGGTGCCAGAGGACTGGAGAATTGCAAACATTACGCCCTTGTTCAAAAAGGGTTGTAAGGATAAGCCCAGCAATTACAGTCCAGTCAGTTTAACTTCAGTGGTGGGCAAGATTCTAGAAACAATTATTCGGGATAGAATTAGTAGTCACATGGAAAAATATGGGTTGATAAGGAAGAGCCAGCATGGACTTCTCAAGGGGAAATCATGTTTAACTAACTTGCTGGAGTTTTTTGAAGAGGTAACAGAAAAGGTCGATGAGAGTAATGCTGTTGATGTGGTGTACATGGACTTTCAAAAGGCATTCAATACAGTGCCACACAACAGACTTGTGAGAACTTATTGCTCATGGAATAAAAGGGATAGTAGCAATGTGGATACAAAATTGGCTGAAAAATAGGAAGCAGAGAGTAATTGTCAATGGATATTTTTTGGGCTGGAGGAAGGTTTTAGTGGAGTTCCCCAGGGGTCGGTATTGGGACCCTTGCTGTTCCTGATATATATTAATGATCTAGATCTTGGTGTGCGGGGGACAATTTCAAAGTTTGTGGATGATACGAAGCTTGGGAGCGTTGTGAACTGAGGAGGATGGTGCAAAACTTCAAAAGGACATAGACAAGTTGGTAGAGTGGGCAGATAGGTGGCAGATGAAGTTCAATGCGGAGAAATGTGAGGCGATGCATTTTGGTAGGAAGAATATGGAGAGACAATATAAAATAAGGGGTGAAATTTTGAAGGGGGTGCAGGAGCAGAAAGACTTGGGTGTATATGTGCATAGATCATTGAAGGTGGCAGGACAGGTGGAGAGAGCAGTTAATAAAGCACACAGTTTCCTGAGCTTTATTAATAGGAGCAGAGAGCACAAGAGCAGGGAGGTTATGCTGAATTTATATAAGAGGCTGATTAGACCTCAGTTGGAATATTGTGTACAGTTCAGGGCACCATATTATAGGAAGGATGTGAACACATTGGAGAGAGTGTAGAAGAGGTATACAATAATAGTTCCAGGGATGAGAAACTTCAGCTATGAGGATTGATTGGAGAGGTTGGGGCTGTTCTCCTTGGGGAGAAGGCGGCTGAGAGGAGATTTGATAGAGATGTTCAGAATCATGAGGGGGCTGGACAGAGTAGATAGGGAGAAGCTGTTCCTCCTCGTAAAAGGATCAAGAGTGAGAGGGCATAGATTTAAAGTGATTTGCAAAAGAAGCAAATGTGAGAATAAACTTTTTCACACGATGAGTGGTTTGAGTCTGGAATGCACTGCCTGGGAGGTGTGGTGGAGGCAGGTTCAATCGTGGCATTCAAGAGGACATCAGATGATTGTTTCTATTCAAACAATGTGCAAGGGTACGGGGAAAAAGCAGGGCAATGACACTAGGCCATAATGCCTATTTGGAGAGCCAGTGCAGACACGATGGGCTGTATGGCCTCCTTCTATGTCATTAAAATTCTGTGATTTTGAGAAGAAAGTACTTCATTGGCTGTTAAATGCTTTGAGATAGCCTAAGTTTCTGGAAGACTATATAAATGCGAGTTTTCCATTCTTCTTTCCTTTAGAAAGGGTCACAAAAACATGTGGTCAGTTGCAGTGGAAAGGACTACCCAGGGGATGGCTCATCAGAGGACTAGCTCATCTCCTAGTGGTGCTGGAGAAAGCAATGATAATTGGATCCCAAGCCAGATGGTGAAGTATGAAACAAAACACATGCTTTTCTTGAAAGTTCCTTTATTCACAGAATGCAACATTACATACGTCTGCTTCGTACCTACTGACCCAGTATCCCAGCAGTTTCTCTTTAGAGGGTTTTTTTCCCCTTCATTCTTTGATGAGATGTCAGCCTTCACTGTCAAGGCCAGCATTTGTTGCCCATCCCTAATTGCCCTTGAACTGAGTGGCTTGCTAGGCCATTTCAGAGGGCAATTAAGAGTCAACCACATTGCTGTGGGTCTGGAGTCACATGTAGGCCAGACCAGGTAAGGATGGCAGATTTCTTTCTCTAAAGGACATTAATGAACCAAATGGGCTTAATTGATTATAGCTTCATTGTCACCATCTCGGAGATTAGCTTTATAATTCCACATTTATGAATTGAATTTAAGTTCCACCAGCTTCCCTGGTGGGATTTGAACCCATATCCTTAAAGCATTAGCCCTGAGTCACTGGATTACTAGTCCAGTGACATTACCACTATGCCACCCTCTTTCCCCAGTCTCTCTTGGAGATTGGAGATTGGAGGCGTTGGAGAGGGTGCAGAGGAGGTTTACCAGGATGCTGCCTGGTCTGGAGATTATTATCTATGATGAGAGGTTGGAGAAACTCGGAATGTTCTCACTAGAGTGACGGAGTTTGAGGGGCGACTTGATAGAAGTTTACAAAATTATGAGTTGCATGGACAGAGTAGATAGTCAGAAGCTTTTTCCCAGGGTGGAAGAGTCAATTACTAGGGGACATAGATTTAAGGTGAGAGGAGAAAACTATAGAGGAGATGTGTGGGGCAACTTTTTTACGCAGAGGGTAGAGAGTGTCTGGAATTCGCTGCCAGAGGAGGTGGTGGAAGCAGGTACGATAATGGTGTTTAAGAGGCAGCTTGACAAATACATGAATAGGATGGGAATAGAGGGATACGGACCCTGGAAGTGCAAAATGTTTTAGTTTGACAGGCAATATGATCGGCGCAGGCTTGGAGAGCCAAAGGGCCTGTTCCTGTGCTGTACTTTTCTTTGTTTGTACTTTTGACTCGACAGGGTGGATGCTGAGAGGATGTTTCCCCTTGTGGGAGAGGCTAGAACTAGGGGACATAGTTTAAAAATAAGGGGTCTCTTATTTAAGGAGATGAGGAGAAATTTTTCCTGAGTCATGAGTCGTCCCCGGAGAGCGGTGGAGGCAAGGTCACTGAATGTTTTTAAGGCAGAGGTAGATAGATTCTTGACTAACAAGGGAGTCAAAGGTTATCGGGGGTAGGTGGGGATGTGGAGATGGGACCACAGTCGGATCAGGCATGATCTTATTGAATGGCGGAGCAGGCTCGAGGGGCCAAGTGGCCTACTCCTGCTCCTAATTTGTATGTTTGTATTCAGTCTCTTGGTGCCACTGTTTGACTTTATAGTGGCTGCAAATGTACAATGGATTACTGCAGTCCACTGTGCTGCACACCAGTGGGGATGATGAGCTGCAGCTTCCTGGGAATGAGACATGCTGTCCTCTCTCAGGAGGACAATATGTCTGCTCCTTAACTTCTCTCATGTCTTGGGCAATACCTGGCATGTGCCAGGGGGCTGCTTTATACCAGAGATAGCCACGTTGCCGCAGTCTGCAGCTGAGGTCTCGGGCCACAGCCTCTTGGAGGAGTCAACCATGCATATCATGAGGGCCAGAGCACAGCAGCCTCGCAGTGCAGGCATTGGGTGAACAACTCACTGGAGCACCAGAATAGGTAAGGACATAGACTGCCACAGCTCAAAGGGCTCAAGAGTTACTTCTATTCTGTGGTTGGCTGGGAGAGTGGGTGGTAGGGATGTAGGCGGGTTTGCACTGTCTCTACCATCATTACATTGTTGGTTGTTCCAGTGCCCCAAGCACCTCCATTTAATAAGCAGCAGAAAATGGTCTCTGAGCTCTTTAACTCCTCACTTCAACTACCACTGGCGTCCAGTTATTTCTACATGCCTGTGTTTTGAATGAAACCTTAATGCAGCAAGACTGTCTCTAATGCCCAGAAACACAGGCTTTGGCACAATGTCACTGTCTCTACAGTGGATTTAAGAGATTACAATTAAGCATCTTGCAGAACATTGACTGTCAAATGCTGAGATTTATTGAGTGACTGAAGTCAGCCGGAGATGGGACACAGTGGAATATAACAACTTCTTGAGGGGCTGAGCACACTCAGCACTTACCCTAATGAACCGCATACTGCCGCTCCTCACATTACAGCTCCTCTCGAGGTTAGCCGTGCTCTCAAAGAGCGACTACCCCACTGAGCACAATGGCACATCTCAATCTATTCCTTAAAGCAAACGGGGATTGCAGCTTGAAATGTGACAGCCTGAAGCTGGACTTCATTTGTTTCTCTTTCTTGTGTCTTGCAAAAGCCCGGAAATAGTCCACCACCCCGGACCAGAACAAAGCCAATTGGAACACAGAGGTCACCTGAGTCTGAAGGAAGCCGCATTTGATTTTTAAGTTTCCACTTTTACTTCAGGTATTATTCATTTTTTTATGATGGCCGGAGGTATAGGACACGCGGTCACAGGGCGGAGTTTTATGGCCTTGTTGTGGCTGGGGAGAGGCCTGAAAATGCGGCAAGCCGTTCAAAAGTCAATTGACTTTGGCGGGGCCGTAAAATTCCGCCCATGGTCTCAGGATGAGGTCTGCCATTTCGGATTGAAGTGAGGAAAAAATGATTCTTTTTCATTTGAATTGTGAATCTATTTATTGCCCACTTCGCAGAGCTGTGGATGCTTAGCCATTGAGTGCGCTCAGGAACCCAGAACGATACGAAGAGAATGAAGGGATTTGGGGAGAGTGTGGGAAAGCGGAGTTGAAGTAGAAGATCTTACTAAATGATGCAGCAGGCCTAAAGGGACGAATGGCCTACTCCTGCTCCCATTCCTCATGTTCCTATGTTGGAAAAGATTTTCTGGTCCATCTGGGTTGCCGCTCACAATTGTGCATCACAATATATGCACTCTGTACACCACCTAAAGCCATGTGATGTCCCGGGAGAGGTGAAAATCCAGATTATAGCTTAGCCCTATTTGTGGGGGGAAAAGAAAATTGGGAAAATCCTCTCCTAGCCCCTTAGACGATTGAAACTAGCTCAGGAAACCACTTTGGCCCTGACATAGCCGCACAATACCTTCCTTCTGTACAAGGTGATTTCATCCCAGTCAGAAACAGGTCTGGTCTCACTTGAAGAAATTTGGGTGAATCTGCGTTCAGTGCATAAACTGGGAACCCATTCCACCCATTCACTCTACCCTGGTCAATAGGTACATTGTTGAGAACAGGTGTGACAGCAACACAAAACTGATTCATTGTGCTGGAGGCCCGAGTTTCACTCTACTTCAGATAATGCTAATGTGGCCACTGCATTGGTGTCTGTATATTGCACAGGGGGCGTTGAATTTTTTGGAGATTCTCCCAAGCATGTGCTGTGGATTGAGTGGAAGTTCCTCCAAATCCCCAGAGAAATGCTGGAGGAATTCACGGTGCTCTTGCTTCTGTAAGTTTTGCCCCAGAGACGTGAACACACAACCCAGGCCGACACTCCAGTGCAATGCTGAAGGAGTGCTGCTCTGTCAGAGGTGCCATTTTCTTGGATGAGATGTTAAACCAAGGCCACGTATGCCCTCTGAGCAGGTGTAAAAGATTCTAGGGCACAATGCTGAAGGAAGGTAGGAGAGTTCCCTCTGGTGTCCTGGCCAATATACATCCCTCAGGCAATATCACTGAAAAAGAGTTATCTATTGTTACCACGTTGCTGTTTGTGAGCTTATGCACTAATTGGTTGCTCTCATTACAACAGTGACTACACCTTATTGGCTGTAAAGTCCTTTTGGACATTGTGACAAAGACGCTGAATAAACTGCAAGTATTGCTGAAAAGAGAGACATGTTGCTGAAGTGCACCCATCAGGACAAATGCAAGAATGCCAAATTTCAAACCATCAACAATTTATACTACAGGAGAAAAGGTTGCTGATTGGTTGGCAGGTTGACTCGAATTGGCTGAGGTGTTGACATGGAGAAAGCAATGGGGAACCATAGACTCCCCAGCTCCCAGGTAATTCAAAAAGGCTCGAGGCTTGAATGTGTTCCTTTTGCAAAATGCAAGCCTTTTTTTTTGTGCATTGAGGAGGAGAAAGGGTCATTAAGCTCACATGTGCTCCTCCCATCCTCTGGCTGCTGATGCCTAATGCATGCCTAATGTCTAATGGCTGCCTAATGCATCTCATGAATCTTCACACGGATGGGATGCAGGTGAGGCTGGAAAGGCAGAGGATGGGGCTGGATGGACTCTCTGGCCCAAAGCAGGCTGTCGTTCTACCAGGCCCATCAAGCCAGGTTTATCCAAGGACAGTTTGCAGTGGGCAGTACTTGGCAATTCAGGAATCTGACTCTCAAAGCCACTGCTAATATGGAAAACATTTGAAACTTCCCAGGTGCTTATGCTTTCAGAAGAGGAGTTACAGCTACTTTCTGCTAATGAGGAACGAGCCTCTGGATCAAGTATAGCGAATAATATACTTGATCGTCGGAGTCACAATACAAAAGGTTTGAGCCCCACTCCAAATAACCCTGGCAAGAAGGGACTTGAACAGGGTTTCTAAATAATGGGTTAAATAAGATTTATAAATGGTTATATTTCAGGGCTCTACTGAGAGTGAATGGGTGCCAGAGGACTGGAGAGTAGCTAGTACTCATTTTCAAATAGACCCAATCTGGATAATTACAGTTAGTTTAAACATCTGTGGTTGGAACAATTAAGCAATTTTTAAAAATTAATCTGTTTTGAATAAATTCTGCGTGGGTTCCCCCTGAGAGACTCAGGTCCGGAATGTTTATTCAAATGCAGATCATCGCCCAGATGGTGTTGTAAGAGAACCTGCATTTATATGGCACCTTTCATAACCCCAGGGCACCTCAGAGCTGTTTGTGGAAACTTGCTACGTGGATAGTGATGCTGTGTTTGCTGAATTACAACAGCAACTACTCTTCAAAAATTACTTCTTTATTTATTGGTTCACACATATGGTTGTCGCTGGCTTGCACATCAATTATTGTCCATCCCTAGTTGCCCTTGAGGAGGCGGTGGTGAGCTGCCTTCTTGAAATGCTGCAGTCCATGTGGTGTAGGTGCACCCACAGTGCTGTTAGGGAGGGAGTTCCAGGACTTTGACCCAGTGACAGTGAAGGAACGGTGATATATTTCCAAGTCAGAATGGTAAGTGGCTTGGAGGGGAACTTCCAGGTGGTGATGTTCCCATGCGCCTGCTGCTCTTGTCCTTCGGGGTGGTAGAGGTCATGGGTTTGGACGGTGCTGTCGAAGGAGCCTTGGTGAGCTGCTGCAGTGCATCTTGTACACACTGCTGCCTCTGTGCTTTGCTGGTAGAGAGAGTGAATGTTTAAGGTGGTAATGAGAGTGAATGTTTAAGGTGGTGATGAGGTGCCAATCAAATGGGCTGCTTTGTCCTGAATGGTGTTGAGCTTCGAGTGTTGTTGGAACTGCACCCATCCAGGCAAGTGCAGAGTATTCCATCACACTCCTGACTTGTGCCATGTCCATTCTGGGCAGGCTTGAGGGAGTCAGGAGGTAAGCTACTCACCGCTGAATTCCCAGCCAGTATTCATTAGCTGTTAAAGTAGTTTGTGATCTCCTGAGGTTGTCAATGGTGCTATATAAATGCAAGTCTTGTTTCACTACCTTCTTAAGGGGAACCAATGATTGGCAATAAATGCTGGCCTTGCCAGCTATATCAACTTCCTCAAAATGACTAAAAGTATTTAAAAATTGCCCTGTTGTGTCTGCTTTACGCATATTGGGAAAAGCAGGATCCCAGCATGGATCCTTAAGAACGTTCGTTTTCTCAGGCAAAGGACATCTCTTGTCTCCCATTGCCAGGTCAATTCTGAATCTGGTTAGATGTCTATTCTTTGAACTTCTATAAGCCTCGCATGGGGAACTTTGTCAAACACTAACTCCTGCCAATGCAATATGGCCACCAACTGTGCTCCTGCACTTGCGCACTTGTCAGCGCATGTGGAGAAATCCATCCTCATAAACAATGATAGCTTCTTGTATCCCCAAAATGAAAACAAATTACTTGGGATTAAGAGGTCCAGGGTCTAAACTTATTTGGTTTTGTGAGCGTGAGATCTTCGCTTCAACCTGTCTCAGCTATGAGGCTATGCTTTTTAGCAAAGTTTGTGGAGATTTGCGTTCACTATGGAAGCTAAGGCGGAATTGTAAGGACCATTCTTGACTTGTGAAGAGAATTATGATTCAAGGCAGGGTGAGCTGTGGTTGGAGAGCGTTGTTAAATGTGTTAACTTGATGCCTCTGGTGCTGTAATGACCACACATGTGCACTGCTGCCCACTGCCCCCCTATAAAGATGGCAACCGTACATACAACTGCACATGCGCATCATTGGCAGCAAGCAGAGCCTCTGTCAAAAGCTTTTAAGGAATTTAAATTTATTGGGCTACTGCTAACTTAGTTACCACCTCAAATCAATTTGGATTGGAAGGTGTTACCTATTGTTGCCAAGCCCATGCTGACTGCCCCTATAATACCTGTACTCTTCAAATGTCTATTTATGACATTTCCCCACTGCAGATGTTAGGTTAACTCAGCTGTCGTGATCAGCTGTCCTCTGTGAAAACTGAAGAATCCATTTGATATGTTAGCTATAAAGCTGACCAATTCAGTCTCGCTCCATTGAACTTTTAAAGAACCCATCTGTTCTTTGGCCTTCCTTCGGCAACAACAACTTGCATTTACACGGCACCTTTAATGTTGTAAACAGAAACTTTTTATCAGACAACATTTGACGTTGAGCCTCATAAGGATCTGTTAGGCCAGGTGACCTAAAGCTGATCAAAGAGATCATTTTTAAGGAGCATTATGAATAGGGCAGCAGGGAGGTTTAGCAGGGAAAACCAAGATCTTGGGCCCTCCCAGCTAGTACGCACACCACAGCTTCATCCTGCCTGCAATCTCCATGCCTTTGCCTATCGGATGAGTCATTGATCTGAGGCTTCTCTGGCCTGGTTTTGCTGGCTCTGCTGAATATATAAGATCCCATGGCACTATTCAAAAATGGGTCAGCACTTACTCTCAACCAACAGACCCAAGGACACCTGCCTCTTCTGGTGTTTGTGAAATCTGGCTATGCCATTCTGTGGTAAAGTGAGGTACCCTGAACCTTTAAGAGAATGCAAGTGTACTGATCATGTGACAGCACTGACAAATCACTGTACAGCACGGGCAACTGGGAACTGGAAGTCTAGTCCTGGAGGTTTTTGAGTGAGCACGTATTACCTGGTGCTCTGCCCTATATCTCAATAAACCATCACTGTTTATTCTTACATCAGTCACTCCCCGTTATTGATTGCAAGCAGCAATTGATGAGAACATAGGAAGGTGTGAAGTTAAGAGTTCGGTTGGCCAACAAACTCATTTACCCAAGACTTAAAACATTCCCTACAGGAATGTGGAATCTTATTGCATCTTCAAGATGTCCAAAATGGTTTCACAGCCAACCAAGTACTTTGAAAGTGCAATCACTCGTATGCAACTCAAGATTATGGAGGTAACACACAAGCCAATCACCCAGTATGTGTTTGTCTCCCCAATGCGGAAGTAGCCGCATTGTGAACAGAGTGTACTAGATTGAAAGAAGCACAAGTAAATCACTGTTTCACATGGAGGGAACGTTTGGTGTCTTGGATAGTGGAAAGAGAAGAGGTGAAAGGCTCTTGCATGGGAAGGTGCTGTGGGAATGGTTGGAATGATGGAAGAGTGGACACCTTCATACCAATTGCAAGCCTGAGCTTAACTCCAGCCTTGAGGGATAAACACTGGCCAGGGTACTGGGAAATTCCTCTTGTGTTTCTTTGATATAGTGCCGTGGGATCTCTTACACCTTTTTGAGAGGGCAGGCAGGGCCTTGGTTTAGCATTTCATCCAAAGACAGCACCTGCAACAGGGCAGCACTCCCTTAATGCTCCTTTGGGTGTGTCAGTCTTGATTATATGCTTAAAGCTTTGGCATGGGCCTTGAATTCCTGCTCTTCTGACTCCGAGGAAGCCTGCTACCCACTGAGCCACGGTGATATCTGTCCCAGTTCCAAAGGCATAACAAAAGCTTCATGACGTTTCCCCAGAGGTGACGCTCCTTTAATAAACACATCCTGCAGCAGTTCTGGTGCAGTGAAAGCAATGCCGTTCCTCAGGGATGAGAACTAGAATGATTTTTAAAAAAAAGTTAATACTCAACATTTTGTACTGACTGGATTGATTGCAAGGCCCACTGTTTGGCAGGGTTTGCTCTTGGCTGTCACCCTGTGAGGGATCTGCGAGGTTCCCCTGCTCCTGGCTTGTTTCACTTGAAGTTTGCTCGTGACTTTATATCTCCTCCGGTTGCCAGCCAAGCGCTGCCTTTGCACCAGCGTCAGATCCCAGCTCACACCAAGCACTTGGCTCACATTCCCCAGGGATTTAGTCCCCCGTGCCACGGCAAGCAAACCTTGGCATTCTTTGCAAACTCACTTAGCCATTTCCTTGTGTACAATGGCTGTGGTAACTGGACGCATAGCCCCTCCCTCCTGCCGACTGCGGGTCATGTGATGTACAGCGACGGGGGGGGGGCTCCGACCAGTGAGCTCTTAGCCTGGGCAATCCGCAGGGTGGGGGGGCTTTTTCCGATGAGAGATCTAATCGAGCGTGCAAGCGCTGAAAATATCTCCGCGATAAGGTTTTACTGTTTCTTGACTAAACCTGTCTGACCCATAGAGTCATTGCATTTGGCAACGAGGGTAAAATCAGCTTCGACTCTGCACCTCGCCCTGTGAGTAAATCGAATTTTAAAAAAAACTAATCACCAGCCATGCCGCTGTTTTGAAGAATCGATCGATATGTTGCTAATATTGAAGATTGGAGCCAGTGTGTTGAGCACCTCGGATTTTACTTTGCAGCAAATGAAGTAACCGCTGAAGAAAAGTGGGACGCGATCCTCTTAAGTGTTCCAGAACAAGAGGCCATAGTTTTAGGCTAAGGGGGGGTGGTAGCTTTAAATCAGAGATGAGGAGGAATTACTTTCCTCAAAGGGTCGTGAATCTGTGGAATTCACTACCTCAGAGTGCAGTGGATGCTGGGGCGCTGAATAAATTTAGAGGAGATAGACAGATTTTTAATTAGTAACGGGTTGAAAGGTTATGGGGAGAGGGCGGGAAATTGGAGTTGAGGCCGAAATGAGATCAGCCATGGTCATATTGAATGGCGGGGCAGGCTCGAGGGGCTGAATTGCCTGCTCCTAGTTCTTATGTGGCAGTAAAACATATAACCTGACTCCCCAGAGCGCGCCCGATTCCAAGTCATACAGCGAATTTGTGGACCTAGTGAAAACACACTTCCAGCCGAAGCCACCTGTGAAAATGCGACGCTTTTAAATTCAATTCAAGAGTTCAGGCCCTGGGAGAGTTCACCGCAACCTGTGTAGCGAACCTCAAGCAGTTAACAGAACAATGCGACTTCGGGGACTTTTTAAATGATATGCTGCAGGATCGATTGGTATGTGGAGCCCAGGACGATGCCATCCAGTTCCGATTTGCTTGCCGAGGTTGATATCGATTTTAAACGTGACCTGGGCATCTCCTCACCATGGAAAGTGCTGTGAGAGACCCGTAGGTTTTGCAACACGTGGATAATGGCGCCTGTAGTAATGAGGGTTTTATTCAGTGTGCAATGTACCTTTAAGAATAATGCTTGTCAGGAGAGTTCACATGATCTGTAGTAACCAATAGGAGAGTGGTCCGGGCTACCTCAGCATTCAGTGTAAAGATAGAGTTGGAGTAGAAAGCACACATGTAGTAGCTGCTGAGTATGTTGTAAATAAACTTAATGTTTCCACCCAAGAAGTGTCTGCAGATCAACTCAATTACTAACAGCACAACTCGGCCATGCTTACAACAGCACTGTGCTTCATGTTGGGCGGGAACCTACCGCTGAGCATAATGCAAAAGCCAGACCTCCAGAATTAAAGCGCCATTCACTGGCTACTGTGAGAAACATTAAGAAGCCTAAAAGAAATGCTTCATCATCGGTTTCAAGACAAAATTGCTATAGGTGTGGAGGTGACCACGGAGCAGATACCTGTAAATTCAAAGAGGCAGAATGCTATTATTGTCATAAGAAGGGTCACGTGGTTAGGCAATGCTGGACAAAGTTGCAGCAGTTTGCAAAACAGCAAACATGATAGAAGTGACAGGTACAGCAAAGGCTGAAGCTGCTGCTCCTGACGTTTACTCCTTATATAATGCGACTGCTGTGGAGACAGCCTAATACGGTGACAGTACAAGAGAATGGGAAGCCACTGACAATGGAAGTGTATACTTCTGCCTCAACTACGGTGGTAGGACAGCACACTTTCAGGTACCTTAATGAAGGAAGACAGCCAATAAACTTGGAGCGGACAACCGCTAAATTAAGAACTTACACGGGAGAATCTATTCAAGCAAAGGGATCGCCACTGTCCCAGTCACTTAAAGCGACAGACAGCACAACCGCCTATAATAATAGTGAAAGGAGAGGGACCCAGTCTTTTAGGTCAGGATTGGCTACAGAAGGTCAAACTCAACTGGTCTGAGATATTTCACCTAAAATCAGATGTAATCCCAGAACTTATAAGGAAATACAACATGATTTTTAGGGATGAATTGGGGAAATTAAAAGGCATGAGCGGCAAGATACATGTTGATCCTCAGGCAACATCACATTTCTTTAAGGCCAGGCCTGTGCCTTATACATTGAAAGAAAAGGTGGATGCAGAGCTGTTAGAAAAGCTGGGCATCATCCAACCCATCCAATTCTCGGAGTGGGCCGCACCTATAGCTCCAGTGGTTATGTCTGACCAAATCATACGCATCTGTGGAGACTATATATTGACTGTAAATAAGGCAGCAAAACTAGATAAGTACCCCAATCCAAGAATACTTGGCTTATATGCCAAGCTGGCTGGAGGCAAGTCCTAATAGAAATTGAATATGAGCCATGCCTGCCAACAATTAGAGCTCGTTAGCACATTGAGAGAATAGGCGACTGTTAACACACACAAGAGCCTTTATCAGTATACTCGTCTATTCTTTGGAGTATCGTCTGCATGCACTATTTTCCGGAGGACAACGGAGAGTCTTTTGCAAGGACTTCCCCGAGTGGTAGTATATTTGGATGATGTCCTGATCACTGGGTCAACAGAGGCCAGACACTTGGCCAACCCGGAGGAGGTGCTAAGAAGGTTCATGGAAGCCAGTGTACGGTTAAAGAAGGAAAAATACACATTTCAAGCACCAGAAGCCACTTGTCTAGGTCACAGGGTGGATGCCATGGGTTTGCATCCAGTAGAAGATAAAGTTCAGGCAATAAAAGATGCACCATCACCATCATCCAATGTAACAGAACTCAAGTCCTTCCTGGGAATGGTCAACTACTAAAGCCGCTTCTTACCCAACCTGTCAACTGTTTTGAAACCATTACACTCGCTGCTAAGAAAAGAACCACCGTTGGTCATGGGGTTCACAACAGGAAGAAGCCTTTGTGAAAGCAAAGAAATTGCTGCATTCGTTGTGTTTATTGGTACACTACAACCCATTGAAAGAGCTGGTATTAACATGTGATGCCTCTCTTTACGGTGTAGGAGCCGTGTTATCACATAGAATGGGAGGACACACGAGAGGACATGGCTTTAGGGTGAAAGGGGAAAGATTTAGGGGGGACATTAGGGGGAACTTCTTCACTCAGAGAGTGGTGAGAGTGTGGAACGAGCTACCATCTGACGTGGTAAATGTGGGCTCACTCTTAAGTTTTAAGAATAAATTAGATAGATACATGGATGGGAGAGGTCTGGAGAGTTATGGACGAGGTGCAGGTCAATGGGACTAGTGGAATAATATTTTGGCACAGACTAGAAGGGCCGAATGGCCTGTTTTCTGTGCTGTAGTGTTCTATGGTTCTAATGGAAAATGGGTCAGAAAGGCCCATTGGCTATGTCTCGAAGGGCTATTCTCAGTTGGAAAAAGGATTGTCAGTAGTATTTGGTGTAAAAAAAAATAATTCCACCAGTACCTACATGGATGACATTGTGTTGAGCCATAAACCATTAATGGGTTTATTCAAGAAGGATAAGGCCATTCTGCCAATGACATCAGCAAGAATACAATGCTGGGCTGGGACATTATCTGTGTACGATTATACTTTTATGTACGGCCCTGGCCTACATATTGCAAATGTGGATGCACTCAATTGCCTTCTGTTCCCAGATAGTATGGCAAATACTCCCATTCCACATGAATAAGTGGTATTTTGTTAGATTCTTCACCTGTGTGTGCAAAACAAATTAGAAATTGGATGAACAGAGATCCAATATTATGGAGAGTCACAGACTTGGTTTTGCGAGGATGACCAGACTCGCCTTGTATCCGAAGAATTGAGACCAGCCCATGTCAGGAATTAAGCTGCCAAGATGGAATTGTGTTGTGGGGTTCAACAATTGTCGTCCCTTCGCAAGGAAGAGAACCACTCTTGACAGAGCTTCACAGTGCACATCCAGGCATATCAAAGATGAAAACGCCTGAGCGAAGCTATGTCTGGTGGCCAGGCATTGACAGTGACGTTGAAATCATGGTGAAGCAATGTCAGCAACAACCGAAGTTGCCTGTTTCAGCTCCCCTACATCCGTGGGAGTGGCCTGGTCGACCCTGGGCTCCACCACATATCAATGATGTAGGACCATTCTTAGGTACCATGTTCTTGTTAGTTGTAGATGCACATTCAAAATGGATGGATGTGTACAAAGCCAAATTGCCAACGTCGAACGTAACTATCGAGAAGCTGTGTCACTGTTTCAGCATAAACGGCCTGCCTGAAATTGTCGTTTCTGATAATGGCACAGCCTTTACCAGCACCGAGTTTCAGAAATTTATGGATCTGAATGGAATCTGACATATTAAAACAGCCCCTTGGCATTCCTCATCGAATGGTCTAGCTGAGAGGTCAGTACAAACTTTTAAGTCTGGTATGGAAAGATTATCGGAAGGCACTATGGAACCTCAACTTCTCTGGTTTCTCTTCAGCTATTATACAATGCCACATTCGACTACGGGTTCAACACTGTCGGAGTTATTAATGAAACGCCGTCTGCGTACACGTTTGCACTTGGTGTTTCCGAATTTAGAGGGGAAGGTAGCGCTGAACCAATGTTATCAGAAGTTTAGCCATGACATACATTGTAAAGCTCAGACATTCAGTGTATGGTGACATGGCATATGTGCGAAATTTCAGCAGTGGGGCCCTGTTGGGCTCTGGGAGCCATGTTTCACAGACTGGCCCATTATCTTTCCAAGTACAAGTGGACTCCTTGACGATGGAAGGTTATACTTGCCTTAGAAGATAGACCAAAAAGGTGCACTAGATTGATTCCTGGGATGAGTGGTCTGTCCTAGGAGGAGACATTGAATGGAATGAGCCTATATATTCGCTGGACTTTAGAAAAATGAGGTGATCTCATTGAAATGTGTAAAATTCTTAGAGGATCGATACTGAGAGGCTGTTTCCCCTGGCTGTGATCATAGCCTCAGGATAAAGGGTTAGGCATTTAGGACTGAGATGAGGAGAAATTTCTTCAACAGAGGGCTGTGAATCTGTGGAGTGGATGTGTTCAGTCAATGAGCATATTAAAGACCGAAGTCTATAGCTGATTTTGGGCTCTAAGGAAGTTAGAAGATATGGGAATTGGGCGGGCAAGTAGAGTTAATGTAAATACGCAGCCATGATTTAATTGAAAAGTGCAGCAGGCTCGAGGGGTCGTATGGCTACTCCTGCTTCTATTTCTTACATTCTTCTATGCTTTAAGGTGGAGAAAAAGATGGGCCCAAACTGGGACTTGCCACTTTCCCTTGTTGCTGGCTGGTTTTAATTGTCAATGTTGATTTGGCAGTAAATCACTCAGGCAGGTGTTGTTGTTAATGAGGAGCCTGTACATATGACCCCTGCAGTGCAGGCTGGTACCAAATGCAAGCAGTGAAACAAAATACCTCATTTTCTCTTAATTACAGGTTTATTTAACAAGCCTGGCTGCGATTGAACCTCTTACAGCTCCAGGCAAAATGAAAGTCGATAACGTCTTGCATTTATATAGCATCTTTAATGTGGTAAAATGTCCCAAAGCACTTCCCAGGAACGTAACCAAACAACTGACCCATATAAAAAGATGAACAAAAGATCTGATGAAAGACCATTAACCTGAAACGTTAACTCTTGTCTCTCTCTCTCTCGCTCGCTCTCTCCACAGACACTGCCTGGCCTGCTGAGTCTTCCCAGCAATTTTTGTTCCTATTTTAGATTTTCAGCCTCCACAGTATTTTCTTTTGTGTTAGCACGTAAAGGGGACAGGAGGACAGGTGACCAAAAGCTTGATCAAAGAGTTAGGTTATTAAGAGCATCCTAAAGGAGGAGACACAGGGAGAGAGAAGTGGAAAGGTTTAGGGAGGGAATTCCAGAGCTTAGGGCCCAGGCAGCTGAAGGCACAGCCGCTAAAGGATGGACGATGGCAATCAGGAATGCGCTAGAGGCCAGAATTGGAGGAACACAGAGATCTAGGAGGATTGTAGGGCTGGAGAAGGTTAGAGAGATGGAGGGAGGGGGGGGCGGCTGCACTCTACAGGAAAGGGGGCATACTGCTTGTCCCCACCCTGACCCCTGACTAAAAAGTCAGCCAGGAACCAATGAAAGCAGCCCTCCCTGCAAAAATAACAGACTGCAGGTGGCAAGAAAAAGGAAAGTGTGGGGACTCCCAGTCCTCGATGGGAGGAAGCTCCACCCTCGGGAGCTGCCGGCCAGTCTGATTAGCTGGAAGCTCCTGCAGTCCTGGAAGCGCCGGAGCTCAGCAGTGGGCATTGCTGAGACTGCAAGCAGGCCCAAGATGAAAGCCCCGTTGGATCTCGAACTAGGTAAGACAGGGGTAATGGGCAGGGAGAGATCGGGCACCTTTGAGGGGTGGTGAAAGGGGGTTGGGGGTGTGGGTTTTGCAGTGCAGGCGGGGTGGAAGGAAGGGGGGAGTGCCATTTTGTGTAAAGGGCACCCCCCAAAAGGTAGTAGGCCCTCCCCTTCCTTCACACCCTTTTAAAAACATTTTTGAAAGAATGGGCTGCCCACTCCCACCTGTCTGCCCATGCCAACCGTGTTATGGGGTGGGCAGCATAATATTGGGGTCAATTGGCTTGTAACCAAGATCAATTGACCCTTAGTTATTTATTTACATATGTCGAGTGGGCAGGTGATTTTGGCGCCTGCCCACCACCCCCCACTGTTTTATGGGGGACAGCTTAGGGGTGGGCATGAACGTACATACGAACATATGAATTAGGAGAAGGAGGAGACCACTCAGCCCCTCGATGGCTGATCTGATTGTAACCTCAGCTCTTCAATCCCACCTAACCCTGATAATCTTTTACCCCCCTGCTTATCAAGAATCTATTTACCTCTGCCTTAAAAATATTCAAAGACTCTGCTTCCACCGCCCTTTGAGAAAGAGAGGTCCAAAGACTCATCACCCCCAAGAAAAAAAAAATTCTCCTCGTCTCTGCCTTAAATGGGCGACTCCTTATTTTTAAACAGTGACCCCTAGTTCTAGATTCTCCCACAAGAGGAAACATCCTTTCCACATCCACCCTGTCAAGACCCCTCAGGATCTTATATGTTTGAATCAAGTCGCCTCTTACTCTTCTAAACTCCAGGGTATACAAGCCCAGCCTGTCCAACCTTTCAACTTAAGACAACCCGCCCATTACAGGTATTAGTCTAGTAAATCTTCTTTGAACTGCTTCCAATGCATTTACACCCTTCCTACTCTGTTTCCTGTTAGCTAGCCAATCTTCTATCTGTGCCAATATGTTACTCCCATGAGCTTTTATTTTCCGCAATAACCTTTGATGTGCACCTTATCAACTGCCTTCTGTAAATCTAAGTACAGTACATCTACAGTTTCCCTTTATACACAGCACATGTTACTTCTTCAAGGAACTCCAATAAATTGGTTAAACATTATTTCCCTCTCACAAAACCATGTTGAGTCTGGCTGATTACCTTGAATTTATCTAAGTGTCCTGCTATAACATATTTAATAATAGCTTCTAACATTTTCCCTATGTCAGATGTTAAGCTATCTGGCCTGTAGTTTCCTGCTTTTAGTCTCCCTCTCTTTTTGAATAAAGAAGTTAAATTAGCTATTTTCCAGTCTAATGGAACCTTCCCCGAATCTAGTGAATTTTAGAAAATTAAAACCAACGCATCAACTATCTTACTAGCCACTTCTTTTAAGACCCTAGGATGACCCAGGGACTTGTTAGCCCACAGCTCCAACAATTTGCTCAGTATCACTTCCTTGGTGATTGTAATTTTTTGAGTTCCTCCCTCTTTTCCATTTCCTGATTTACAGTGTTTCTGGGATGTTACTTATATCGTCTATGGGGAAGACCAATGCAAAATACCTGTTCAGTTCATCTGTCATCTTCTTATTTTCCATTATTAATTCTCCAGATTCACTTTCTATAGGACCAATTCTCACTTTGCTAACTTTTATTTTTTAAATATCTATATAAGCTCTTACTATCTGTTTTTATATTTCTAGCTAGCCTTCTCTCATACTCTAATCTTTCCCTCCTTATTAATCCTTTAGTCATTCTTCGCTGTTTTTTATATTCTGTCCAATCTTCTGACCTGCCCCCCATTCTTGGGCAATTATATGCTTTTTCTTTAAGTTTGATACTGTCTTTAACTTTTTTAGTTAACCAAGGATAGTGGATCCCCATCTTGGAATTTTTCTTTTTTGTTGGAATGTATCTATTCTGTGCATTCTGAAATACTCCTTTAAATGTCTGCCAGTGCCTCTCTATTGACCTATCCCTTAACCTAATTTGCTAGTTCACTTTACTTCACTCTGTTTTCATGAATGTAAAGTTCAATCATGTTATAATTGCTGCTACCGAGGGGTGCCTTCACTATGAGGTCATTAATTAATCCTATCTTGTTGCACAACGCCAGGTATCTTATAGCCTGCTCTCTGGTTGCTTCCAAAATGTGTTGCTCTAAGAAACTATCCCGAAAACCTTCTATGAGTTCCTCATCTAGGCTACCTTTGTCTATCTGAATCTTACAGTCTGTATGTAGATTAAAATCCCCCATGATTATCGACGTATCTTTCCAACAAGCTCCCATTATTTCTTCCTTTGTACTCCGCCCTACTGTGTGGGTACGGTTAGGGGCATGTACACCACTCCCACAAGTGACTTCTTGCCTTTATCATTCTCATCTCTACCAAAACTACTTCTACATCCTGATTCCCTGAATTTAGATCATTCCTCTCTATGTGCTAACACCATCAGTAATTAACAGAGCTACCCCTCCACCTTTTCCTAGCTCCCTGTCCTTCCTAAATATCCTGTACCCTTCAATATTCAGGACCCAATCTATGTCATCCTACAGCCGTGCCCCTATGATGACTATCAGAATGTGCTTATTTATTTCTATTTGCACTATCAGTTCCTCTGTTTTGAATGCTACATGCATTCAGATTCAGAGCCTTTAGTTTTGTCCTTTTATTATTTTTGTAACCTCTAGCCTTATCTGCTGATTTACTCAGATTTGTACTCTCTATCCCCTCTTGTTACGGTCTATTTATCATTTCCATATTAATACCTTTCTCTCTTGTCTTGTCTCTACTCTTTGATTTACCACATCTTCCCAAATTTGATCCCTTTCCCCCACTATTAAGTTTTAAATCCTCTCTACTTCCCTAATTAAGCAGCCCACTAGAACACTGGTCCCAGCATGGTTCAGGTATAGACCGTCCCAATGGTACAGCCTCCACTTTCCCCAGTACTAATACCAGTGCCCCATGAACTGAAACTCACGTCCACTACACCAGTATTTGAGCCATGCACTCATTTCTCTAATCTTATTTGCTCTTTGCCAATTTGTATTGGGCTTAGGCAAGAATCCAGAGACTATTACCTTTGAGGTTCTGCTTCTTAATTTGGTGCCTTGCTCATACTGAGCATGCAAAACCTCTTTCCTTGCCCTGCCTATGTCGTTGGTACCTATATGGACCACAATGACTGGATCCCCCCCCCCCCCCCATCCCTGCCTCCAAGTTCCTCTCCAGCCCTGAACATATGCCCCAGAACCTGGCACCGGGCATGCAACAGCCTTCTACCCCCCCCTCGCTATACTGTCTCCTACTACCACTACATTCCTTTTTGCTCCCCCCACTTGAATTGGCTCCTTGTACCATGGTGCCATGGTCAGTCAGTTCATCCACCCTGCAGCCCCCACTCTCATCCAAACAAGCTGAAAGAACCTCAAATTTGTGAAGGTGGTGGGCTAGCCACCCCTTATATTTTACGTGCCCCCCCACCCCCACCGAAAACAGGCCCTGAGTGGAGGGGAGAGGCCTGTAAAACCCAGCCCAGTGAGCAGTCAGACCCTGGGAGGATTTGAAGGTAAGGTTGAGAATTTTTCAATCTTGGCATGGCAAGTCCGGAAGCTAGTGTAGCTTAGCAAACACAGAGGCGATGGGTGAATGGGACTTAGTGTCAGTTGGGAGATGGGTAGCAGAGATTAGGTTTGAGAGGCTATAAAGTGGGATGCCAACCAGGAGAGTATTAGAATTGAAATAAAAACTTGGATGATGGTTTCAGCGGCAGATGAGCCGAATGGGGAGTGGAGATGGTTGATAGTGCACAGGGTGAAGAAGGCGGTCTTGGTGATAATGAAGACACACACCATGAGGATGTGTCGACACTGTAATATCCTCGACTGTTGCATTGTCACTGCAATAACCCACTCCAGTATCCCCATTGTAGGATCCCACCTTTGCATGCTCACTGCAGGATCCCACTGCAGTATTCCACTGTGGTATCCCACTCTAGAATCCCCACTGCAGTATCCCACTCTAGCATACTCACTGCAATATCCCACTGTGGTATCCCACACTTGCATGCTCACTGCAACACTGCAATATCTCATCTCATATACTCAGCAATATCCCACTGCAGTATCTCACTCTAGCATACTCACTGCAATATCCCACTGCAGTATCCCACTCTAGTATACTCACTGCAATATCCCACTGCAGTATCTCATCTCATATACTCACTGCAATATCCCACTGCAGTTTCTCATTCTAGTATACTCACTGCAATATCCCACTGTAGTCAATGAGAGTGCCTGCCATTATCCCTACTCTGTTTCCTGCTTCTGATTGGGGTCAACAATTTCCCTTCAATTCCATGAGCTTCAACTTCAGTTCAATCTCATATGAGGGATCTTATTTTCTGGAAGTCCATATAAATAATATCCATATACATTCTCCAGTCAACTACTTTACTCAGCTCTTGAAAAAATTTAGTCAGCGTCATCCAGGCATGACACACCCTTTACAGATCCTTGCTGGCACCTTCTGATTAGCCGAAAAATTTCAAGGTGTTCAGTCACCCTACTCTGATTTTCCAGCGATGAAGCTAACTGGTCCTTTCTTCCCTGGTTTCCATCCCCCACCTTTTTTAAATAGCGGAGTGACATGCGCAATTTACCAATCTGAAGGAACTTTTTCCAAATTGAGAAAATCTTGAAAGATTATGATTAGGACATCTGCAACGTTTTCACCTACTTCCTTTTAAAAGCCTGTAAAACATTGTAGTATTCCCACTGTGCCTATACACCTCAGAGAATTCTTTGTTTCCTTTATGTGCAGAGCACAGAGCAACAATCCCATGGTTCTCCTTTGAAGAAGACCAGAGAATGTTCCCTGTGTTTTGGCCAGTATTTATCTGATCAATCCCATCGAAAAACCATTTACCTGCTTATTTATTTTCACTTATTCTCAAGATGTGGGCATTGCTGGAAAGACCCACGTTCATTACCCATCTCTAGTACCCCTGAGACGATGTTGGTAATCATATTCTTGAATTGCTGCAATCCATGTAGTTAAGATGCTCCCATACTGTAGGTAGAGTTCCAGGGTTTTGAACCATGATGATAGATCTCCTAGACAGGATGCTGTGGAACTGGAGGGAAATTCAGAAGTGGTGGTGTTCCCATGCATCTGCTTGTCCTTGTCCTTGTAGGGCTTGCAAGTTGCTACTGAAGAAGCCTTGGCAATTAGCCGCTGTATTAGTGTACATTGCAGTTACAGAGTGCTCGTGATGGTCAGTGTTTAGCCTAGTAGATGAGGTGCTGTACAAGTGGACTGCCATGATATTGAACTCCTTGAGTGTGGACTACAGCTTATGACTGGAGACTAGAGATCATTCTACAGATCATGACTACAGTCTGGATCATGACTACAGGCTAGAGATCATTCATGTTCTTTCTCTTTGTGGAATCTTGCTGTGTGCATTTGCCTATATAACAATGACTATGCAAGGAGCCCTTGACCCAATATGACTTTGTGTCGATGGACGGCAAGGCACCACACAGGATGAAGCAGTTGAGAGACTATTGATAGCCTCCATATGGTGAGCTACCAACACAGCTCAAGTATTATCTACCTAGTGTGCACTTGAGAATCTGGTGGGTTTAGGTTCCCAGGAATTAATCTAATTATAACGTTTAAGCTAGATCAATTGTGTTATGGGGGGTGGGGGAGGGGGGGGTATTAATTTTAGTCAATGGTGTAAACTGGGCAATATTGAATTAACCAGCCTACTGAAGTCAACGAAAGGGGTCTAACAAGCAAATAATTCAATAGCTCCTGTTTCACACACTAGCCCAAAGTTAAAATGAGCCCGTTTTGTGTTAACAGCACAGAAATTAATTAAAAAAAGCTTCATTTTAAAAAGCTGTAAAAGTTAATATGTGTGATTAACAAACCAGATAAATGGGTTAATTCAAAGGCTGTGATTAAAGCAACATGATATACTAATAATGTAGCGCTTCCTGCAAATGTGTTTTCCCCTGTGCTCTTAAATTGTCAGCTAACTTCAAACAGAGGATTGTGCCTTGAAAGGAGTCACAGGCCATGGAAATGCAGCTTTGATTGTGCAGTCTTTGATCTGCCTGAAGATCTGAGGGCTGTGAATTAAATATTTGCGTTGTCTGTGCATCATGATGGAGTACAAAAGACCATTTCATCTAAAAATCCTATTGCACATCACACTTTGTAAGGAATGCAGTCTACAAAAAGGGACTTTAGTGTCTTTATTTATTTCTTTATTTAAGTACAGTGCCCACAGGCCAGGGATAGTGGCTTCTGAGCCTTCTAGCCTGTGATTTGTTACTTTAATGAACGGGTGAATCCTGGGCGAGTGAGAACCACAGGGACCAGCCACTCCCTGTGTGAACGAGTCAGCTTGGAAAATAGACCCACTGGGCTTAAATTGTCCACGTGGGTCTGATAGGCTGGTGCTTTCTGCCTCTCAGAAAGAGCGAGAATATGGTGGGTAACACACGTCATCTGCAGTAGGCGGTTTCACAATCTAAGAGTAACTGGCAACCCCGTGACGCACTGAACCTGTACATATGTACGGCTCCTGTGAGCCTGGGTTTACTGATGGAAAGAAGCCCTTTTGCTGCAAACACTTGACAAAACATGTTGGGAGCAAACCTGAACTGTAACTGCTTCCTGCACAAATCCACAAACACACATCACAAACCAACTCAAACATACACCAACACATACTCCAGCACCGATTTCAGTACACATTGACCCCCAACTTCAGCACACGCCAACACTGAGCCCAACAGACAAAAGCGCGGGGGGGGGGGGTAACCATTACTAGACTAATAATCCAAAGAACTGGACTAATTCCACAGAAACATAAGTTCAGATCCCAACACAGCAGCTGGGGGAGAATTTTAAGTTGAATTAAATTAATCTGGAATTTAAAAAGCCTCTGTAATGATTGTAGTAAAAACCCATCTGGTTCACTAATGGCCTTTATAGGGAGGGAAGTCTGCTGTCCTTACCTGTTCTGGCCTACATGTCACTCCAGGCCCATGGCAATGTGGTTGATTCTTAACTACCCTTTGAAATGGCCTAGCAAGCCACTCAGTTGTACCAAACCACTACTGAAAACCATAATTAGAATAAAACCATACCATACGAGCTAGGTAAGTCTTTCTTGTTGATAGCCGAGATCCTGTGCCCAAATTGGGAAAGCTGTCCCACAGTCTAGTCAAGCAACAGCCTTGCATGGTCATACTGACAGAACATACCTTACAGCCAACTCCTCCATCACAGTCCCTGGGTATGTCCTGTTACACCGGCAGCACAGAAGTGGTGGCACAGTGGTATTCAGTTGGGAGTGGCCCTGAGAGTCTTCAACATTGTCTCCAGACTCCATGAAGCCTCATGATCAGGTCAAACATGGGCAAGGAGATATCCTACTGATTACCGCCTACCACCCCCCTCAGCTGATGAACCAGTACTTTTCCATGTTGAACACCACTTGGAAAAAGCATTGAGGATGGCAAAGGCACAGAATGTTCTCTGGGTAGGGGACTTCAATGTTCATCCCAAGAGAGGCTCGGTAGCACCATTACTAACTGAGTTGGCTGAGTCCTGAAGGACAAATCTACCAAACTGGGTCTGTGGTAGGTGGTGAGGGAACCAACACAAGGGCCTCACCAATCTACCTGTCACAGATGCATCCGTCCATGAAGTTATTGGTAGGAGTGACCTTGTGGAGAGAAAGATTCTTCTTCACACTAAGAATACCTTCCATTGTGTTGTATGGGATAGATTAAGATCTGATCCAGTGGCTAAACACTGGGTATCCATGAGGCACTGTGTTCCAGTGGTAGCAGCAGAATTGTATTCTGCCACAATCTGTAATCCTGGCCTGGTATATCCCTCACTCTACCATTACCATCAAGCCAAGGGACCAACCACGTTTCAATGAGGAGTGTAGTGGAGCATGTGAGGAGCAGCACCAGGAATAAACGAGGTGACAACCTGGTTAAATTACAACACAAAACTACAAACTACAAGGTACAAGTCAGGGTGTGATGGAATACTCTCCACTTGCCTGGATGAGTGCAGTTCCAACAACACACAAGAAACTTGACACCATCCAGGGCAAAATAGCCCACTTGATTGGCACCCCATCCACAAACTTTTGATCCCTCCACCGCTGACACACAGTAGCAGCAGTGTGTACCATCTACAAGATGCACTGCAAAAACTCACCTAAGCTCCTTAGACAGAACCTTCCAAACCCATGACCGGTACCATCTAGAAGGACAAGGGCAGCAGATGCATCGGAACATCGCCACATGGAAGTTCCCCTCCAAGACACTCACTATTCTGACTTGGAATATATCGCCGTTCCTTCACTGTCACTGGGTCAAAATCCTGGAACTCCCTGCCTAACAGCACTGTGGGTGTACCTACATCACATGGACTGCTGCGGTTCAAGAAGGCAGCTCACCACCACCTTCTCAAGGGCAGTTAGGGATGGGCAATAAATGCTGGCCTAGCCAGCGATGCCCACATTCCGTAAATGAATTAAAAAAACATGCAATAGACAGAGCTAAGTGGTTCTACAATCAATGGATCAGGTCAAAGCTCTGCAGTCCTGCCACAACCAGTTATGAATGGTGGCGGACAATTAAACAACTAACTGAATGAGGAGGTTACATGAAGATTCCCATTCAGGATGACGGGGAGCCCAACATGTGAGTGCAAATACAAGGATGAAGCATTTGCAATGATCTTTAGCCAGAACTGCTGGGTGAATGATCCATCTCAGCCTCCTCCTGAGGACCTCAGGGATCAGAGATGCTAGCCTTCAGCCAATTCAATTCAGCTCTTTTGTCCATGTTTGGACCATGCTGTAATGAAGTCTGGAGCTGAGTGATTTTAGCGGAACCCACACTGAGTGTCACTGAGCAGATTATTGCTGACTTAGTGCCTCTTGATAGCACTGTCAACGATGCCTTCCATCACTTTGCTGATGATTGAGAGTAGACTGATGGGACGGCAATTGGCAGATTGGTTTTGTTCTGGTATTTGACAACAGGACATACCTGGGAGATAGATGCCAGTGTTGCCTGGATGAATGCAGCTCCAATAACACTCAAGAAGTTCGATGCCATCAAGGACAAAGCAATCCGCTTAAACATTCACTCCCTCCACCACCAATGCACAGTGGCAGCAATGTGTACCATGTACAAGATGCACTGCAGCAACTTGCCAAGGGTCCTTTAACAGCACCTTCCAAACCTGCGACCTCTACCATCTAGAAGGACAAGGGCAGCAGACAGATGGGAACAACACCACCTGCAAGTTCCCCTCCAAGTCACACACTATCCTGACTTTGACCTATATCGCCGTTCCTTCACTGCCGCTGGATCAAAATCCTGCAACTCCCTCTCTAACAGCACTGTGGGTGTGCCTACACCACATGGACTGCAGTGGTTCAAGAAGGCAGCTCATCACCACCTTTTCAAGGGCAGTTATGGATGGGCAATAAATGCTGGCCTAGCCAGCGATCCCCACATCCCATGAACAAATAAAAAGACATACCAGCTCCAGCACATACCAATACAGGCTTAATATACACACCGACAGCACTCACTCCACCAGATGCCAGTACAGTTGTTGACACAGTCTGTGCAAACTCCTTGATTTAAATTTCCCCTTTGTGCATTGTAGCGAGCGGGCAGCCCATTTTCCACCTCTCTTCCAGTTTTATTTCCATTGGATTCAATGGAGGGGGAGATTGATATTGTCGTCCATTTTATAATATCACTCAAAATAAAGATCTACGCTCATTTTAGTGCACGATGCAGTTGCTTATATCAGTCTATAACTTACAATATTTAAAAGAAACAATTACAATGGTTGGGCATCACTCCTTTCACATATTACTGAGGAACTCCATGCTGCCTGGTTTTTATCAGACTTCCTACAAGTGGGATTCTGTGAGTGAATGAAAGGCTTGTTCTTACGCGTTTTTAAAAAAAAGTTGATCCAGAAACAGCTAGTTCCAATTTTTTTTTAATGAAAGTTATACAATTGTGATGAGAGGACTGTCCTGGAACAGGCCACATTCAAGTACCAGGTCCAAAACTCCATTATAACGCACCCTGGACAGCTGACACTGTGAGAAACAAGCGTGAGTACCCAATGGCCAAACCAGGGCCAGTGAATGTGTCTCACCACCCACCTATTGTTACACTGACTACATTCAAAGCCCAGTGGCCCCGCAGGTTGGGACAAAAGGAAACCAGGGAAACACACAGAGGGACAAGGGAGGAGCTGCAAGGTTAACAGAGCAAGCAGCGCTGGCGGGAAGTGACAGGACAGAGCCAGAGACGGAACGGAAGATAGAGCCATCCAGCACAGAAGGAGGCAATTCGGCCCATCATGTCTGTGCTGGCCCTTTGAAAGAGCTATCCAATTAGTCCCACTGCTCTTTCACAATATACCTGAAAGTATTTCCTTTTCAAGCATTTGTCCAATTCCCTTATGAAAATTTTTTATTGAATCTGCTTCCACCGCCCTTTCAGGCAGCGCATTCCAGATCACCAACAACTCGCTGCATTAAAAAACGTTTTCCCCATGTCGCCTCTTGGCTCTTTTGCCAACTCCTTCAATCCGTGACCTCTGGTGACTGACCCTCCTGCCGCTGGAAACAGTTTCTCTGTTTCATTTACCCTGTTGAAACCCCTCACCTTTTTTAAACACCCTCAACTTTTTCTGCTCTAAGGACACCAATCCCAGTTTCTCCAGTCTACCCACAGGATGGAGGAAGGCAGGACAGAAATCGAGTCGGCAGACTCAGGACGTAAAAGGTTACTGGTTAAACCAGGAGTGCACTAAGAGAACTCTGGACATGAGAAATGTACAACACAACGAGGAGGGGGAACAAAGAGATGAGGTTGAATTAAGAAATGCAGAGCCTCTAACAACTAGGAGCCTGTGTAGGACACCAGATGAGGAATCTTCCTCACAGCACGTGTGTGCATACTGTTTGCGCACTCCTTGCTGTGAATCAGGGACAGCGGGTCTCCCGATTAGAGCTAAGTCATTCAGGAGTGAAATTGGCACTTTTCCCCGCTGGTGGAAATTTGGAACCCTCTCTCTGTGGATGCCGGGGGCCAATAATGGAACTTTCAAAGTTGAGATTTTCGTTGGGTAAGAGCATCGATGGATACAGAGTCCAGGTGCAGATCAGCCATGGAAAAACAGGCTCAAGGGGCTGAATGGGTCCAATTCTGTTCCTATATTCCTGGAGCAACGTTGAGGAGAACCCTGTGAAAGACCTTGGGCTCAAAAGCAACGTTAACAACTCTGCATAGGGGTGTGAGAAGGAAAGGAATAACTCCTGGTTTTCTCTTTTTGGCCTTGTCTCTGTGCACCCCCGCCCCCCTTCCCCTCCTCCCTACAATACTCCTCCCCCAACACCCCCCACCCCACCCCCAGCCAATCCCCTTGAGTGGGGTGTGTTAGAAGTGATCAGCACAAGGTGGGTAGACTCTCTCCGCTGGGGGAATTGGTGCCAGCTAGGCATGAGACAACCTCCACATCTCAGATCTCAACCAATGTAAGCAGATTTTCTTACAACCCCGCTCCGCCCCCCCCAAAAAAATTGCAGCGTATGTCTGATCAAACATGGTAATTACCAGACTGTAGTCACATATACAACAACCAATGTTTCCATTTTATATATTAGTCTGTAGAATACATAATAAATAAACAGAAAATATATTAACCAGCTCATTGTCCATTGACAGCCATTCTTTTCAATCACATTCAATATACATTAAATGTAATATATAATATAAAAAATCAGACTGTAAGCCAATATTTCAAATATTGCCTGGCCCTTTGTAATTTTACGTTGTATTAAGTTAAGAATTAAAAGTATACAGAATCGTTTAAAATGAAGGGTTTGCCACTTCAGTTTTGCTTTAAGACCTTGTTAAGTCAGCTCGGTTGCCTTTTCCTTCATCATTGGTTGGGTGTGTTATGGGGTTTGAAGTGGTCTCCCCGCTGATGCGTGG
Source organism: Cetorhinus maximus (assembly GCF_964194155.1). Classification (NCBI taxonomy): domain Eukaryota; kingdom Metazoa; phylum Chordata; class Chondrichthyes; order Lamniformes; family Cetorhinidae; genus Cetorhinus; species Cetorhinus maximus. Next base: position 10,024,721 of record NC_135906.1, read on the forward strand.
AGTGCAGAATGGGCTTTGGGGTATGTCAGTATTTAGAATTGGCCATTTGCCTCAGGACTGGTGGCTCTGTGTACAACTGGTGTGTGTCACCTGCGACAAGTAGCTGTCATGAAGCCTGAAGGGGGCAGTACAATTCATCTGTGTGTGCGTGTGTGTGTGACTGAATGTGCAGTCCTGAGCAACTCAGCACCTGAGTCCTGCAGCTGAACAATTGTATACGCACGTGTTTCAGAATGTGAGAATCAGATTGATTCTAGCTCATACTGTGTAGGTGAGGAGTGACATGAGCACTGCACATGAAGAGCTGTGATTTGGGGTCATCATTGTCCTGAAACTTTCATTCTGTTTCTCCCCACAGATGCTGCCAGGCCATTGAGTATTTTGAGCATTTACTGCCTACATTACATACATGAGTAACAGTGTACTGACACTATCACTGTGAGTGCTGACACTATTATTATGTGTGCTGACAATATCACTGAGTGTTGACACGATCACTGTCAGTGCTGACACTATCACTGTGAGTGCCAACGCTATCATTGTGAGTGCTGACACTATCACTGTCAGTGCTGACACAATCACTCTGAGGTTTGACACCATCACTCTGAGTGTTGACACTATCACTGTCAGTGCTGACTCTATCACTCTGAGGTTTGACACTATCATTGTCAGTGTGTCAGCACTCACACTGATAGCACCAGCACACACAGTGATAGTGTCAGCCCTCATATTGATGGTGTCAGCACTCACAGTGATAGTGTCAGCACATAATCACTGTGAGTGCTGACACAATCACTGTCATTGCTGACACTATCAGTATGTGCCGACGCTATCATTGTGAGTGCTGACACTATCACTGTCCATGCTGACATATTACTGTGTGTGCTGATGTTATCATTGTGTATGCTGACACTATCACTCTGCGTGTTGACACTATCACTGTCAGTGCTGACACCATCACTGTGGGTGTTGACAATATCACTGAGTGTGCTGACACGCTTACTGTGAGTGCTGACACGCTTACTGTGAGTGCTGACACAATCACTGTGGGTGCTGGCACCATCACTGTGAGTGCTGGCACCATCACTGTGAGTGCTGGCGCCATCACTGTGAGTGCTGGCGCCATCACTGTGAGTGCTGGCGCCATCACTGTGAGTGCTGGCGCCATCACTGAGAGTGCTGGCGCCATCACTGAGAGTGCTGGCGCCATCACTGAGAGTGCTGGCACCATCACTGAGAGTGCTGACACCATCACTGAGAGTGCTGACACTATCACTGAGAGTGCTGACACTATCACTCTGAAGTTTGACACTATCATTGTCAGTGTGTCAGCACTCACACTGATAGCACCAGCACACACAGTGATAGTGTCAGCCCTCATACTGATGGTGTCAGCACTCAGTGATAGTGTCAGCACATAATCACTGTCAGTGCTGACACTATCATTGTGTGCCGACACTATCACTGTCCATGCTGACATATTACTGTGTGTGCCGATGTTATCATTGTGTGTGCTGACACTAACACTCTGCGTGTTGACACTATCACTGTGGGTGTTGACACTATCACTGTGAATGTTGACAATATCACTGAGTGTGCTGACAATATCACTCTCTGTGCTGACACTATCGCTATCCATGCTGACACGCTTACTGAGAGTGCTGACGCGCTTACTGAGAGTGCTGACGTGGTCACTGAGTGCTGACACTATCACTGAGTGTGCTGACGCGGTCACTGTGAGTGCTGACGCGGTCACTGTGAGTGCTGACGCGGTCACTGTGAGTGCTGACGTGGTTACTGAGTGCTGACACGGTCACTGTGAGTGCTGACACGGTCACTGTGAGTGCTGACACGGTCACTGTGAGTGCTGTCACTGTCACTGAGTGTTGACACTGTCACTGAGTGTGCTGACGCAGTCACTGTGAGTGTTACTATTAGTCAGAGCTGACACTATCACTGTGTGTGCTGACACTATCAATGTGAGTGTTGATACTATTGCACTGAGTGTGCTGACACTGTCACTGTGAGTGCTGCACTGTCACTATCAGTGCTGACGTTGTGTGCCGACGCTGTCACTGTCAGTGCCGACGCTGTCACTGTGTGTTGACACTGATAATGAATGTGCATCAGTGGGTTACAATAGGAAGCTGAGTGTACAATAAGATGGCTCTGATAGGAGCGGTGCAGATGCCATTGTAATCCACATGTGAGTGCGTTGTGAGTAGACGTTCAGATGGTACACACACAACCCTACACACAGGCTTCACCTCCAGATCCCCTATGTCAGCATTAACAGGCCAGCACCAGATACCAGCGCAGGCCACAGCCAATCTTAGCCTATCAACACTAACACAGAGTTGGTCGCCGGTCCTCTCCACCAGGACACAGAGCTGGGCTCGAACATGGGTCCTTTGCAAGAAAGTCCTACACACCGGGGTCCTCCACATTAGGGCCCTCCACACCAGGAAATCAGAGCTGGCCTTGGATTCTCCACACCAGGGAACTCAGGGTGGTCTTGGATCCTCACCAGGGCGGGGAGGGGGTCCTCCAGGCTAGGACCCTCCAAACCAATGGCACAGAGCAGGTCCTGGGAGTCCATCTCATACCTTGAGCATAAACCTGGGCCCAGTTGTCGGCTTCCATGGCAATTATGATGAAGGAAAGAAGCACAAGTTTAACTGGCTGCCCACTGAACATGGGCCAACGATGTGAGTTGTTGCATCTTATGTCAGATCAATATTGAAAGTGCTGTTAACAGACTGTGCGTGACACCCTTGTGTCTAAAGCTTATATTGGCAAGATTTTTTTTTTTGTTTTGTTTTTCTTTAAACGCACACACACACACACACACACCATTTGTAAAAGTCCCTCCTTTCTGAAGAGGGCAAAAGGCAACTTCTGAACATGGAAGTCTGGTCTGCCTCCTTCTCTATACTCAGGGACACGACGAGATTATAAAAGGTTTTGTGCTCTGAGAACTCAAAGGGTTTAAGAGGACATTAAACACTTTGTGCATTGTTTTTTTTTGTGTGTGTGTTAATGACACGGATCAATGACGACCTACAACCACAACCAAAAAATAAAAATAATAATAATGGGCCCATCCGTCGTCAAGACTCTTTTCTTAAAAGTTGAGGCGAAAGTACGTCCTTTTTTTCGGGGACAGAAGGTCAAAGCTTACCCCAATCGCAGCCTCCTGGTGTCTAACACACGGACCATGAGAGATGCATTAACGTCGATGTCACTTCCTGGTTACGCAACAGAGGCCTGGCCTCAGGGGCCCAGCCTGCGATGGATGGACAGCTTAACTTTCTGTCGGTCAGTGGCAAGAAAGCTGAGGGGACAAAACAGGGGGGAGGGGGGCGCGGCTGGGGGGCGGAAAAGAAAACCCCAAAAATGTGGCTTCCCGCACGGAACGCGGGGGGCGGGGGTGGAGAATTCATTTTTCTATTTACATCGATCTGTGGACCGCGGCCTTGGGGAGCGGGATCCGCCCTGCACGCGCCGCGCGCACGTGTTTGCGCCCCGCCCCCTCTCACTCAACGCTCCTGACGGGTGGGAGGCTCGGCCGAAACCGAGGCTCGCTCGCTCGCTGGCTGGCTCGCGTGCGTTCCCGTTTTCTGCAATCCGGGATATAGGCCCCGCCCCCCTCAGCGAGGGCAGCGGCGCGTGCGTTGGGGCGCGGGGCTGAGGTCGAGGCACGTGTGCCTGTTGTCAAGCGGGCAGCCGCCATTTTCCTTGCGGGGCCTGACGAGACGCTTCGCCCTTGGTAGGGGATTGGATCGGACGGACAGCAAAAGTCGTGCGTGCGAAGGCTGCTGTTGGGGAGGAGGGGGGTCCCCCCGGCCCTCCGCCGCCCCCCAGCTTGAAGCTGTGCCCCCAGGCAACTCAGCAGCAAAAGATTCCACACACGTTACCTCTCGGGAAGTTACCTGCCAAAGAAAAGAAAACAACAACAACCCCCCCACCTCGACGGTTGAGGGGAGTCCGGCGACAAGCGGATGAAAGTGGGGAGGTCCCGGCCTTTTTCGGTGGCTCACGAAATAGAAAGGGAGCTGTTTGTCAATCGCCCTGAACTTTTGTTGAAAGCGGCCCGCGATTCTGGATCACACTTGGTGACTCTTCCGTCGTTGCGTTTGGTTTCCCGATGCTCCATGGAAACGTGGGAGAGGCCTTCAGGCGGAGCTGGCTGTTCCCGCCTTGGCTTCCGAGCTCATAACATCGTGCGGGGGCGTGTGAGGGAGCGAGGCTGCGATGTTCGTCAAGGCTGGGACACCGTCTGTTCTTCCCCCCCCCCCCCCCCCACCGCCTACGAAGGAGGTGATGGATTCCACACCCCAAACCACCACCACCATCATCACCACCACCACCATCACCGACCCACCCCGGTAGCCGGCTGCTGGCGGAACTGGACGTCTGGCTGACTGGAAAGTTGCGCCTGGAGGGGGTGGGTGGTGGGGGTTTGGAGAAAGTCGGCTGGAGGTAGTAATTTATTATTATTTTTTTCTTCTTTCTGGCGATCCCCAAGGTGTGTTTTTTTTTAATAAAAAAAAACAATCCGGTACATTCCAACAACAACAACAGCAACAACAACAAAACCCCCCCCCCCCCCCCCCCCAAAAAAAACCGGCAGCCCCTGCTCCAACAAGGTTGGTCCTCTGTACAAATCACACAGCCCGTACTTTTCTGGTAGAATTAAGGGTACCCTATACCCGGGTCCTTGAATTGCCCCCACACACCACCACCACCAACCCCCCCTCCCCAACCCCACTTCTCGTTTCAGAGACTAGTTACCAGTTGCATTTGTCCGTCACTTTCTGCAACAGAGTCATCCACATTGACTGACACCACATAGCCGTCGTTGCTACCTCTCCTGGACTGGTAGTAGGCCTGGAGTTGGCTCCTGAACACGAGGTTGGGCCTGGAGCTGTAGTAGATCTCGTCGTTGCCCTGGGAATGGGGCGCGGCCTCCCCGATCGCCTCCGGGCTGCTGTCAGGGTAGGAGGAGTCTCTGAGGTTGGTCATGCTGGTGTAGAGGGAGTCTCTGTTCGGGGACTGCAGCTGCCCGTCCAGCCCGTCCGTGATTTCGGCGGTGTAGCTCTCGGACTCCTCTAGTTCCGGGTCGCTCTGGTAGAGCAGCGACTGGGCCCGCTGCAGGAGCAGCGGCTCCTCCAGGGCCTTGTACATCAGCTCGATCTCGATGTTGTCCTCCTGGGTCAGCGAGGGGGCGTCGGGGACGATGGCGTCGTCTTCGCTGCTGGTGGCCCCTCCACCACCACCACCTCCTCCTCCTCCTCCACCTCCTCCTGCGCCGCCGCCCCCGCTGACCGGTGCTCCCTGCTCGCCAGGGAGGGTCTTGCTGCCTGGTCGCAGGTTGTTGTGGACGAGCTCGGAGATGATCATCTTCTCGAAGGCGGCGTCGCTGAGGTTACGGCGGCAGTCAGCGAGAGGGGTGCTGTCGGCGGTGAAGTCAGTGTTTCGGAAGGAGTAGCTGTTGTTGAAGTTGCCGTTGAGAGGCAGCGTGTCCACCGCACACGGGTCCCTGGTGATGTTCACTGGGTGCTCTGCAGAAAGGGAAAAAAAAACCCAAAGCAAATGAGGGAAAAAAGATCGTCGGCTGAAAGCTATATTTAAAACCGGTTTTAATTCTTACCCCATCCCCATTGTTTCTCTCGAGTGTCGCTCAATGTAGGGGGGAAGAGCATGGAGGAAATGATTGGGAATGCATGGGGAGTGATTGGAAAGGGAAATGGGGACTGATTGAGAAACGTATGGAGAATGTTTGGGAATGGAATGGGAGTGATTGGGAATGGTTTGAGAATGGAATGGGAGTGAATGATCTACAAATTATTACTATGATACTTCTAAATCCCCTAATCAATCTAACTCCCAGTTACACTTTCGTTAAGGCAACAGTAAGACACATATAGATTTTAAAAGACCCAGGCAAAGTAAATGATACCCCGAACAGTCGAAATCAAAGTGAGTTCTCTTAGCTTCAGTCTCTGAAGACAGCAACTTGAGGCATAGATGCTGAAGGCTTTTCACACTTGTTGAATCTTAGACTGCCTCCCTTACAAACAGTCTTCTCTCCTTTATACATATTTTTCTCTTTGAATGCAAATTCCCATTGTTTCACTATGTCTTTTGAACTTTACCTCCACTAATAAAAAATCCACCAAAATATCAATTCCACCAGTAATGTTTGGGAAAATAAATACTGCCTAGATATACATTACACCCCTTCCTTTGAATTTGAGCCACTATAGTTTGTTTAAAAATGCAAATGTTTCCTTTATACTTAACACTCTCAAACTTCCCATGTTTACCTAATTAACATTTCAAACCTAACTTCTCTTCTTACATCAAAACACTTAGACTAGCTGCCTCTAATTCAATTAAGTCACACACACACACACACAAAGACATAGACACATCCCGCTATTACTCTATTTTACAATAAATTCCAATAACATTATGGAAATTATTATATCTTCCTGATAACTTTGATTCTGAACTCTGGACTTACGTGAAATAATAATTCTTATTTTGTCTCTGGTCTTTGCCCTGTACCTCTTTCTGTTCTCTTTCCCGCCTTTATTACATAGTGCCCCATCTCTTGTGTTTGAGTGTGTGCAAATAAATCAACCCTTTTAGTTCATCCTATCTCAAGTTTGCTGTAGAGTTACTAATAGAGAATGGGATCACACCAAAATTGAGGGGTTGAGAAAATACGCCACCACGTATAAAGGGGGAAATCAAAAATACCTTGCTGTTTATGGACCGGTGGTGAGAGGAGAAATCAGGGCTGTTTAAATTAAACTCTCTCCTGCCCATGACAGACTGACTGACACACTGCAAATGGCTGCCAGCTCGGAACTGACTGACACACTGCAAATGGCTACCAGCTTGGAACTGACTGACACACTGCAAATGGCTGCCAGCTTAGGAACTGACTGATACACTACAAATGGCTACCAGCTTGGAACTGACTGACATACTGCAAATTGCTGCCAGCTTGGGTCTGACTGAAACACTGCAAATGGCTACCAGCTTGGGGCTGACTGACACACTGGAAATGGCTGCCAGCTTGAGGCTGACTGACACACTGCAAATGGCTGCCAGCTTGGGGCTGACTGACACACTGGAAATGGCTGCCAGCTTGGGGCTGACTGACACACTGCAAATGGCTGTCAGCTTGGGGCTGACTGACACACTGCAAATGGCTGCTAGCTTGGGGCTGACTGACACACTGCAAATGGCTGCCAGTGTGAGGTTGACTGACACACTGCAGATAAAGGCAAAATACTGCGGATGCTAGAAATCTGAAACTGCTTGAAACTGACTGACACACTGCAAATGGCTGCCACCTTGGGAGTGATAGACACATTGCGAATGGCTGCCAGCTTAATTGGGATTGATGGACACATTGCTAATGGCTAAGCAGCCAGAGCTTCAGTTACGAGTACTGGGGGCCCCGGTGTATTTGTACTCTGCTTTGAATCATGATCCATAGACATTCCAACCTGAGAAAACTGGGCTAAGTGTTAAAGGTCAGAGATGCAGCCAAGTTTGGTGGTGTTTCAGGGGGTCATAATTTGGGTTCTGGGAGCTTTGGGTTGCCATAAGCCAATAGGAGAAATTCAGAAACGTTAAGAAATGGGGAGACTGTTAAAAAAAATATTGGAAGGCCTGGGTCCTTAGTGTGAAACAGTTACATTCGACAAGGAAATGCGAGCTTAACTGGCGTACTTGTCTCTCTGTAGGTCCCTTTATGAAAGCACATGGAGAAAAGAGACAATAAGTAGTGAGATTGCAAAGTCAAATTCAAGCAGACATTTAATCAGAGCATTAATTAGAAATGTAAATATATTTTAGCAGGAGGCACAAACGGATCACCAGCAAGTTTAGTTAATTGTTAATCGTGAACACGGAGAGTTTCAGTGCTCGGGTATCCATCGTTAATGAATCAGCAACATGGCAATCCAACAGCCATCCCAGGAATGGAGATTATTAATAGCCAGCAGCAAACTGGGCCCAAGAGGGTTGTGTTGCACAGCAAGGTAGATGTGCCCGTAAGAAATCTTCTGGCCATTGTGTGGACTGCTCCTTCTCACAGTTTAAGAGATCACCTCTTCCTTTGGTTATATGGACCCCATATTTTAAGTTGTAGGCTCTACATTTCCTACAGTTTTAGGGACCTCCACACTTTTCAGTTATCAGAACTCCCATTCATCAGTTACCTCCCGGAGACCCCCATTTCTAAATTATTACTGATTCTGACAGTGGTAGGGGAGCTTTGTTCCTTTAACTGTAAGTTTGAAAGAAAGAAGGTGCACTTATAAAGGGCCTTTTATGATCTCAGGATACCAGAACATGCAAAGCACTTCTAAAGTTTAGTCATTATTACACTTTAGAGAAACACAGCAGTCAACATATACACAGCAAGGTTCCTCAAACAGGTATGTGATAATGACCAGATAATCCATTCTAGTGACGTTGGATGAAGAATAAATATAGACCAGGATACTGAGGAGGCGCCCCTTATTCGTCTTTGCTGAGTGCTAGACAATATTCGAGTTCACCTGGAAGGGCGCTGGCTTCACACCTGACCTGAAATACGACACCTTCAACAGTGCAGCACTCCCTCAGTTTTGTACTGGAGAGTCAGCCTGGATTTTGTGCTTAAGTCCGTGGAGTGGGACTTCAACAGTGGTGAGGTTCCCATTCCTACAGCTTTAGTTACCTGCAGGCACCAGCGTCAGCAGTTTGTGAAGTGAATGGTTTGTCAATGCTTGGGCCTGTAATGACCAGCCTAATGGAGCAGCATAGTTTTAATGCGAGGGTGCAGGATTCTTACAGGTTCAATATGCAACGTGAATTACAGATCCAGCAGAGGGCTATTTCAGGCTGCGCGATTAAACTGAGAGGCCAGAAAAAAAAAAGTTCCATCCCCAACCTGGTGAGCTGAAGACAGTGGGTGAGGGAGCACTGTAGCCAACGGACTCGGCCAATAGCGTATTGTAGGGGCTGGCACCAGAACGAGGCTGCAGAACAGGATTGGTCAGCAGGTGATTGCCAATAGTTCCTAGTGGGGGGAAGAAGAGAAACAGCGTAACTTAGAGACAGGAGGAAGTGAGGAAGAGACAGAAGGCCAAAACCAAAATTACTGCAGGCCCTGGAACGCTCAAATAAAAACAGAAAATGCTGAAAACTCTCAAGTTACTTTTCAATTTGGTCACCTTCAGCCAGAATAGTTTTGATGACAGGTTTCTCTCTCTCCAGAGATCGGGGAAGTGAGGATGAAGGAAGAAATAAACCGAAGGGATATGGACCCAGAAGGAAAAAGACAGTTCAGACCAGTGCTCTTATTTCCCAGTTTCACTGGTGTTCCATTTTAAGGTATACGAGACCAATTCAGACCAGTACTCTTATTTCCCAGTTTATCCTGGTGTTCCATTTTAAGGTATACGAGACCAGTTCAGACCAGTACTCTTATTTCCCAGTTTATCCTGGTGTTCCATTTTAAGGTATACAAAACCAGTTCAGACCAGTACTTTATTTTCCAGTTTTTACTGGTGTTCCATTTTAAGATATATGAGACCAGTTCGGACCAGTATTCTTTTTTCCCAGTTGTTAATGTTTTTTCCTTCTGGTGGGGATCGAGTGGGAAGGTAGAGTTGAGAGTGAAGATCAGCCATGACCTTATAACATAGCGAAGCAGGCAAGAGGGGCTAGTTTGTACAGGTTCATCCATTATCTCTTTATACTCTGTGGTCCTCCTTATAAAACCCTGGTCCTGCAGATCATTCGTTCAAAGCTTTCTTAATTTCCCCTTCCATTTTTAAAGATTTGCATATCTGAACCCCTAAGTCTCTTCCATTCTTCTCAAAGTTTTACCATTTGGTGCATGTTTCCTCTCATTCTCCCTCTGAAAGAGCATCTCACATTTCTTCCCATTAAATTTCATTCAAAATCTATCTGCCAAAAAGATTAACCCTGTCAATGTCCTCCTGGAAACACTTCCACTCTTCATCAGCTTCTCTATTCCTGTGTTGTTTGAAAATTTTGAGCCCTCTACCTAAGTCCAGAATGCCACACATTCGTTAAATGTCTTCTCGCTAATATTGGCCTCAGTCATTTCCTTGGAGGAAATTAGTGATGCTTTGGTTGATAATTTTTAGATTAAACATTGGGTGGAATTTTACGCTGGTGGGATTTTCCGGTCCGCTGAAGTTAATAGACTTTTGAACGGCTCACTGCATTTTACGGCCCCCCCTCCCCTCCCCCTGCCACGATGGGGCCATAACATTCCGCCCATTGGGTTTGTACCTGGCTGCTGGAGAATGGAAACATTTCCAATAATTCAAGAAGTGAGTAAGACGCAACTGATTTATTGCGGTCCTTGTGCTGCAATAGGCAGCATCCCGGACTCTGAGCCAGAAGCTCTGGGTTTGAGTCCCACTCCAGGACTTGATGGCCAAGGACGGTGCGTTCACAACAGGCTGAGTGTCAACCTGTAAATCCTTCCAACACACGCCAAGGGCAGGCGGTAAGAGCAGGGAGAGATTCCTGGTCAGCCGTGCGATGGAGAGAATGTTGGAGCCTCGACCATTACTATCCAAAGCTCCAGACTGCGACATGCATGGAAAAGTGCATATTGCCACAGCAACACGGACTCCCTGAGTGAACTGTAACACACCAACGCCACACTAATCATTACAACTTGGCTAGCCCAACATCCACAGTGGGGAAGAATACGAGAGGACATTCTACAAGATGCTAATGATCAAGATCGTCCAAGATTTTTAAATTTTTAAATTTAAATAAAGGATGATGGGTATTTATCACCCATACTTAATTGCCCTTGAGAAGGTGGTGGTGAGCCACCATCTTGAACTGTTGCAGCCCATGTGGTGTAGGTACACCCACAGCGCTGTTAGGAAAGGAGTTCCAGGATTTTGACTCAACGACAGTGAAGGAACGGCAATATATTTCCAAGTCAGGATGGTGAGTGGCTTGGAGGGGAATTTCCAGGTGGTGGTGTTCCCATGCATCTGCTGCCCTTATCCTTCTAGGTTTTTTAAAAATTCATTCATGGGATGTGGGCTTCGCTGGTTGGGCCAGAATTTATTGCACATGGGAAGGTGGTGGTGAGTTGCCTTCTTGAACTGTTGCAGTCCACGTTGAGTAGTTACAACCCACAGTGCTGGGAGGTAGCGGTCATGGGTTTGGAAGGTACTGTCTAAGGAGCCTTGGTGCAGTGCATCTTGTAGATGGTACACACTGCTCCCGCTGTTCGTCAGTGCTGGAGGGAGTGAAGGTTTGTGGATGGGGTGCCAACAAAGTGTGCTGCTTTGTCCTGGATGGTGTCAAGCTTCTTCAGTGCTGTTGGAGCTGCACTCATCCAGGCAAGTGGAAAGTATTCCATCACACTCCTGACTTATGTCTTGTAGATGGTGGACAGGCTTTGGGGAATCAGGAGGTGAGTTACCACAGGATTCCCAGCCCCTGACCTGCTCTTGTAGCCACAGTACTTATATGGCTAGTGCAGTTCAGTTTCTGATCAGTGGTAACCCAGGATGTTATGGTGGGGATTCAGGGATGGTAATGCCTTTGAATGTCATTACCATGGTTAGATTCTCTCTTATTGGGGATGGTCATTGCCTGGCACTTGTGTGGCTTGCCACTTGTCAGCCCAAGCCCGGATATTGTCCAGATCTTGCTGCGTTTGGACATGGACTGCTTCAGTATCTGAGGAGTTGTGAATGGTGCTGAAATTGTGCAATCATCAGCGAACATCCCCATTTCTGACCTTATGATGGAAGGAAGGTCATTGATGAAGCAGTTGAAGATAGTTGGGCCGAGGACATTTTCATGGGACGTTTAGGCGTCCACCATGCAACTTTAGGGGCCCATATATGTTGGCCTTGGAGGGGGTGCTGTGCAATTCGCCAGCATGCTAATGGGGTCAGAAGGGTTAAATTATGAGGACAGGCTGCATAGACTAGGCTTGTATTCCCTTGAAGATTAAGGATCAATCTAATGAGGTGTTTAAATTGATTGAAGGACCTGGTAGGGTAGGTAGATGGAAACCACCTTCTGGTGCAGTGAGTCCAGAACAAGAGGGACATGGCCTTTAAATTAAAGCTAGACCATTTAGGGTTAATGTTAGGAAGCACTTATTTGCACACAGCAGAGTAGAAATCTGGAACTCTATCCCCTCCAAAAGCTGTTGAGGCTGGGCAGGGGGGAGGGGGGAGGGGGGGTCAATTGAAAATTTACATTGGCAGAATTTTGTTGGACGAAGATATTAAGGATTATGGAACCAAGATGGGTAGAGTTAAAATACAGATCAACCATTGAATTGTTGGAACAGGATTGAAGGGCTGAATTGTCTCTTTCTGTGCCTATGTTCCTCTAAAAACGCTGATCACATCAGTGCTCAGATGCTTCCAAGTTGCTGAAACTAACAGATGTTGATGCTCCAATTTCCGACTTAATTCACCATTGAGAAAACAGTGTTAAGGGCATCCCTTTTCAAACTATTAAACTCGACAAGGATAAAAGCAAAATACTGCGGGCGCTGGAAATCCGAAACAAAAACAGAAAATGATGGAAAAGCTCAGCAGGTCTGGCAACATCTGTGGAGAGAGAAACAGAGTTAACGTTTCGAGTCCGTACGACTCTGAAGGTGAGTCAAACAGACTCGAAACGTTGACTCTGTTTCTCCACAGATGTTGTTAGACCTGCTGAGCTTTTCTAGCATTTTCTGTTTTTATTTTACTAAACTCGACAAGTGAGCGAGACTGAGCTACCTGCTCCTCAAGGGCCAGGCTGCAGGGAATGATGGCTGGAAACGGTGGGATTGGACATGGTTGCCAACCCCCAACCTCTCCCCCCGCCACGCCTCACCCCACCAAACCCTCCCACCACCCTAGTGTTAAAGAGCACAGGTATCATCAGGAAGAGAACTGCGACCTCCATACGGACAACTGGTGTCCCCCCACATCGTGCTCCCCTCCCCCACCCCACAACGCCCATGAACATGTCAACAGCTTTCGTGAGCCCCAATATGTCGCTCACTGCTTGGAGGCTCACCTCGGTTTAGGGTCGGAGTGCTGTTGATGTCTCCCGCCATGAAGGAAGATTCTGACTGCTTCCGAACAGTGTCGTTCCACATCCTCCGGATCCGGCTCTGTAAGCGGAGGTCATTGTTCATTAGCTCAAGGCCTAAAACTTTGCTACTGCTGGTGGGGATGGTGTGGGGTGGGGGAGGGAGGGGGGAGAGACGGTGGGGGATGGGGAGACGGTGGGGGGGGTGGTGGCTGGGGGGAGTGGGGGAGTGGGGAAACCACAGCACAGTTGGAGAAACAAACTGGCAGTAGCAGACAATCCTCTCTGAGCAAACGACAGCAAAACTCAAACATAAAAACCGCTTGAAAACCCATTTATGGCCTGGAGTTTTTCATAAACGATCCCTGAGGAATGACTATCCCTGCGGGATGCCTGCTCTGGGGGGAGGGTACCTAAACGACGGGGTGAGGAATGATCTTTTTTCACAGCTTCAGGATATCACAAGCCGCTTCGTAGCGAATTAAGTACTTTTAAAGTGTTGAACTGTTCGAATGTAGGAAATGAGGGGGAGGCGGTGGTGTAGCGGTATTGTCACTGCACTAGTAATCCAGAGACCCAGGGTAATGCTCTGGGGACCTGGGTTTGTATCCCACAACAGCAGATAATAGAACTTAAATTCAATAAAATTGTGGAATTAAAAGCCTGGTGATGACCATTATCATAAAAACCCATCTGGTTCACTAATGCCCTTTAGGGAAGGAAATCTGCTGTCCTTACCCGGCCTGGCCTACACATGACTCCACACCCACAGCAATTGGGCTGACTCTAAAATGCACTCTGGGCATTAAATGCTGGCCTAGCCAGTGATGCCCATGCCCCAAGAATGAATAAAAAAAAAACAATTTGCACACAGCAAGCTCCCACAAACAGCAATCTGATAATGACCAGATCATCTGTTGTTAGCGATGTTGGTTTAGGGATAAATATTGGCCTCAGACTCCAGAGAGAACATCTTCATTTTTCCACAAATTGTACCCTTCAGAACTTTAACATCCATCTGAGAGTGTAGACGGGGCCTTATTTAAAGCCTCATCGGAAAGTGAGGGTCAGACTGAATGACGGATTGGGGCCCTGACACCGCCCCCCCCCCAATCTTCTGATTTAGAGGGGAGAGTGCTAACCCCTGAGCCACAGATGATGACACGAGGCTTACTAGGCTTGATCAGGTGGCCTTTCTGGGCCTCCTTTATTCCCTTTGGGAACACGGGGTGTTCTTAGAAGCAAGATGGATGCAAATGGACGGCAATGAAATGACGGGATTTATATGGGTCTTGTAGAAGTGCAGTGGGATTTTCATTCTTACAATGTCCCTTTCGCCATGATGCGTTGGGGGAAGGGGTAAAGAAATGGTCATGAATCTAACCCTAAAGAAGATGAAGCTCCCCCCACTTTCTAATAAGCGCCGGTTAAATCTCTGCTCTATTCGAGGCTTCTTCTGGCTACAGGTATCTATAACCTCGCCACCTTATTCTAACAAGCACGGATATTTCGCCAGTCCCTTTGCCTCATTCTAATGGGCCTTGGGTTAAACCACACTTTATTTTGATCTACGTAACTCGCCAGCCCCACTCTAATGTGTGCAGGTAGGATTACCCCCCCTGCCCCCCGCCCCAACACTGTCACATTGAAACAGACCCCCTCACCACTAAGTCAGCAGTAACTCTCCTCGGGTGCCATTGTAGCTTTTACCTGTGGCCATTCACCTTGCACAGGTGTGCATGAAGGTGACTAAACTCCCTGAAGGAGATGTGGAACAAGCACAGTAGAGAGCAGAGACAAGGACATAGAATTGCACTGCTAAAGCACAAGTTGGGAGCGTTGGGGAGCAAGAACACGACACATCACCATGGTTTCTCAGACGATGGCTCCCGGCATCCGTTTAAATAAAAGCGAACAGGTTTGAATTGTTGATTCAAGAACGGCTCCAGGAGATTTTATTTTATTATTTATTCTTTCATGGGATGTGGGCATCACTGGCTAGGCCAGCATTTGTTGCCCATCCCTAACGACCCTTGAGAAGGTGGTGGTGAGCTGCAGTCTGTGTGGCGTAGGTACACCCGCAACGTTGTTCGGGAGGGAGTGATAGGATTTTGTACCAGCATAAATGAAGGAACAGTGATATAGTTCCAAGTCAGGATGGTGTGTACAGTGAGTTCTCATTGGAAAGAGCTGACAGGCTGGACCTGGAAGCAAATAAAACCAGGCAAACCCTCCCACTGTCTCAGCTCTCACTGCTCCCTTCTGCCATCTGAGAGAGAGAACACTGGGAATTTCTCAGAGAGATAACTGGGGTGAGGGCTATAATCTAGCTAGCAACAGGCCCGAGGCTGCAGCATTCAGCTAACAACAGGACCAAGGCTGCAGCATTCAGCTAACAATAGGACTGAGGCTGCAGCATCCACCTAGCAACAGGCCTGAGGCTGCGGCATCCACCTAGCAACAGGCCTGAGGCTGCAGCATCCACCTAGCAACAGGCCTGAGGCTGCAGCATCCACCTAGCAACAGGCCTGAGGATGCAGCATCCACCTAGGAACAAGCCTGAGGATGCAGCATCCGCTTAGCAACAGGCCTGAGGCTGCAGCATCCACCTAGCAACAGACCTGAGGCTGCAGCATCGACCTAGTAACAGGCCCAAGTCTGTACTATTGACCAAAGAAGAAGAATTTGGAGCACATGGATGAATTATCCCTGGAAGTGGAGTGTATTTAGTGTCCAGCCATTCCAACATCTGTGAAGAGTCAGCTGCTTTTGAAGCTAGGTATAAATTTGATGGGTTTAATCTCTTTCTGTGACTGCACTATGCTGGTGGACATAGACCAACTGGAAGCAGTTTTTAGGGTGGGGATTATCCACATTGTCAGAAACATGAGGTGGGGCTCCCCACATTATTAGGGGACAGTTTCTGAGGAGAGGTTATCACCCCACATTGGGAAAGCGGGGGGACGGGGGGGTACTGCATTAGTAGCAGTTCAGGGGTAGGGGCAATCGTAACCCCTCCCTAGCTGATGGAACGCCTTGCCTTTTTCAGGATGATTCACACCCACAGCTTGATTGCGGAAGAACCGATCGTCTGAGAAAACGGAAAAACAACACAATCCAACTAGACACGACCCTGTCAAAAAATGACCTTTTCAGCCATCCTCCTGCTTGCCGCAGCATTCTGTACCTGAGTACCAGTGTAGTACCGGCTGCTGTTCCGGATGGTGGACGTCTTCAGGTTGCCGTGGGAGACGCCGGCAGTGGGGCGGCTGCAGCAGTGAGCGTGCCGCAGGCACTTACTGTACTCCTTGTGCACCTGGGGAGGGAACCAGAGAAAGGGAATGAGGTTACAGTACAACAAGTAGCTGACTCCTGAGAGACATGGGTCTGTATCATTCCGGCTGGGATTGGACATTGCTCGGAGGAGCATTGCAGGGAGATCTAGGGTAGTAGGACACTCATTCAACTTCACCTTGGACAGAGTAAAACATTTGCCCTGTTGCATGGTAATCACTTACCTGGAGTGTAGCTGGTCATTGCTTACTTTGGGGCCTAACTTGTTAGTGTTTACATTGAGGCCCTAGCTAATTATTATTTAACTTGGGGTCTGCTTGACCTTCACTTACCTTGGCACCCTAACTAGTTTTTGTTAACGTCGGAGCCTGGGGGTTTGTCAGTGTTTATATTGGGGTCCGGTTTGTGATTATTTGGGGCCTGGCTGGTTAGTATTTACGGAATCACAGAACTGTTACGGTGCAGAAGGAGGCCATTCAGCCCATCGTGTCTGCACCGGCTCTCTGAATGAGCATTACGACTCAGTGCCACTCTCCTGCCTTTTCCTCATAACCCTGTACGTTGTTTCTATTTAAATAATCACCTAATGCCCTCTTGAATGCCTCGATTGAACCTGCCACCACCACACTTCCAGGTAGTGCATTCCAGACTCGAACTACTCGTATGAAAAAGTTTTTTCTCACTTCGCACTTGCTTCTTTTGAAGATCACTTTAAATCTGTGTCCTCTTGTTCTTGATCATTTTACCAGTGGGAACAGTTTCTCCCTATCTACTCTGTCCATGATTTTGAACATCTCTATTAAATCTCCTCTCAGCCTCTTCTCTCCAAGGAGAACAGTCCCAACTTCTCCTGAGGTCTAACAAGTGTCTTATATAAATTCAGCATAACCTCTTTGCTTTTGCACTCTATGCCCCTATTAATAAAGCCCAGGATACTATATGTTTATTATATTGGGGTCTTGCTGCAGTGTACACTGGGGTTTAGCTGGTCAGTGTTTACATTGGACTCTAGCTGGTCAGTACTTTTTTCCTTTGGGCCTGACTGGTCAGTATTTACAATGGGGCCTATCTGGTATTTACATTGGGGCCTAACTGGTAAGTTGCTATATTGAGGCCTTTACCTGGTCAGTATTTACAACTGAGCCTAGCTGGTCATTGTTACATTTGGGCCTAGCTGATCAGTGTTTATACTGGGGCCTGGCTGCATTGGGGCCTAGCTGGTCAGTGTTTATACTGGGGCCTGGCTGCATTGGGGCCTAGCTGGTCAGTGTTTACGTGGGGCCTGACTGGCATTTACATTGAGGCCTTTACCTGGTCAGATTTACATTGGGGCCTAGCTGGTCATTGTTATATTGGGGTCTATATGGCAATGTTACATCAAGGCCTAGCTGGTCAGTGTTTCTGTTGGAGTCTGGCTGCATTGGGGCCGAGTTGGTCAGTATTTACTCTGATGCCTGGCTGGTTAGTGTTTACATTGGGCCTAGGTAGTCAGTGTTTACATTGGGGTCTGACTTCAATGTTTACAGTGAGACCTGGCTGGTCAGAATTTACATTGGGGCCTAGTTGGTCAGTGTTATACTGGGGCTTGGCTGGTCAGTGTTACATTGGACCCCCGCTGTGATACTTTAATTCTGCAGAGTGGTTCAAAGTGGCCACGTTACTTAAAGGTATCAAGAAAATGTCTGCATGGGTCTTGGCTTTTTGCATTCACAGCTCCAGATCACAGATCTCCATGTGAGTCACTGTGAGGCAAGCCCATTGATATCGACGATTCCAATGCTTAG
Organism: Cetorhinus maximus; assembly: GCF_964194155.1. Lineage (NCBI taxonomy): Eukaryota > Metazoa > Chordata > Chondrichthyes > Lamniformes > Cetorhinidae > Cetorhinus > Cetorhinus maximus. The sequence goes on from NC_135906.1 coordinate 10,042,915, forward strand.
ACTGAGTGGCCTACTGAATCTGCGGTGTACCCCCTCTATTATCCCAACATCCTGGCTAGGTTTCCTCCTTTAAGGGCAAACCTCTTGCTTTCAAATGCTGCTGGGTGGCCGCATTTTGTAGCTGATAGCCAGTCAGCTTACACGCCTGACTCCTCACACACGTCTTCCGTGCATTAGGATCCTCGGCAAACCAAGCGGCATCCCCTTTCACCAGCCCACTGCCCCCACCTCATACTATAGATGCAGCACAGGGTACGTGCCATGCTGCATGAATCCTGTCTAATGCTAATTGAGGGTGCAGCACAGACTCAGCAGAATACATGGTACCAGGGCTCTAAGTGTTGAATTATGAGGACAGGCCGCACAGGCTGAACTCTGAGAATGGGGAGCTAGAGCAGTCGTGAAAGAGTGCTTTCTTTTTTAACAGAGTGCTGAAAGTTGGCAATTTGGGGCAAGTGGGAATTCACTGACGAGTACTCCCCAAGCCGAAATTTAGTTTTAATATTTAGAATTTGACTTAGAAATTTAAAAACTGTAAAAGAAACGTCAAAATGGTCAGTGTTTACATGGGGCCTGACTGGTATTTACATTGGGGCCTAGCTGATAAGTTTTTACATTGAGGCCTTTACCTGGTCAGATTTACATTGGGGCCTAGCTATTGAGGGCATCCTGGCTAAGTTTGCAGATGATACAAAGATAGGTGGAGGGACAGGTAGTATTGAGGAGGCGGGGAGGCTGCAGAAGGATTTGGACAGGTTAGGAGAATGGGCAAAGAAGTGGCAGATGGAATACAACGTGGGGAAGTGTGAGGTCGTGCACTTTGGTAGGAAGAATAGAGGCATAGACTATTTTCTAAATGGGGAGAGAATTCAGAAATCTGGAGTGCAAAGGGACTTGGGAGTCCTAGTCCAGGATTCTCTTAAGGTTAACTTGCAGGTTGAGTCGGTAGTTAGGAAGGCAAATGCAATGTTGGCATTTATTTCGAGAGGACTAGAATATAAAAGCAGGGATGTGCTGCTGAGGCTTTATAAGGCTCTGGTCAGACCACATTTAGAATATTGTGAGCAATTTTGGGCCCCGTATCTCAGGAAGGATGTGCTGGCCCTGGAGAGGGTCCAGAGGAGGTTCACGAGAATGATTCCAGGAATGAAAGGCTTAACATGTGAGGAACGTTTGAGGACTCTGGGTCTATACTCAATGGAGTTTAGAAAGATGAGGGGAAATCTGATTGAAATTACAGAATACTGAAAGGCCTGGATAGAGTGGACGTGGGGAAGATGTTTCCATTAGTAGGAGAGACTAGGACCCGAGGGCACAGCCTCAGAGTAAAGGGAAGACCTTTTAGAACAGAGATGAGGATAAACTTCTTTAGCCAGAGAGTGGTGAATCTATGGAATTCATTGCCACAGAAGGCTGTGGAGGCCAGGTCATTGAGTGTATTTAAGACGGAGATAGATAGGTTCTTGATTGGTAAGGAGATCAAAGGTTACAGGGAGAAGGCAGGAAAATGGGGTTGAGAAACTTATCAGCCATGATTGAAAGGCGGAGCAGACTCAATGGGCCGAATGGCCTAATTTCTGCTCCTATGTCTTATGGTCTAAGATAGTCAAGATAGCTAGTTAACAAAAATTGCCCGTCATTGGCAGGACTTGATGGCCAAGGAAGGTGTGTTCATAACACGACCAAACAGGTTGATTATCAACCTGCAAATCCTTCCAACACACGCCAATGGCAGGCGGTAAGAGTGGGAGAGATTCCTGGTCAGCCGTGTGATGGAAAGAACATTGGAGCCTCCACCATCACTATTCATAGCTCCGGGTGACAAAATGACTGTAAAAGTGCATGTTTCCACAGCAACTCAGACTACTTGTGGTGGAGGGGGTCCAGTTGGCTGGACAGCTGATGTGGATGCAATTGGTACCGACATGACAGGGTTCACCCCCTATTCTGGGCTGGGGTGGATTCAGGAACCTGCCTCATTCCTTAACTGTGGTGGAGTTTGCGGCACTGTGGGTCGACCTGCCTTTGGACAGAACTGAAGAAGGAAAAGAGGTAGTCAGGGATAGGATGATGGGACGGTGAGTCAGGCGGGTCGGGGGGGGGGGGTTGTCGAGGATGTAGTGATGGAGGAGCCTCAGCTCTTGATTTTGATCAACAGCTCCGAGGCTACCTGTGTAGGTGAGAACAAGGACTGCAGGGTGGATGAGTAAACCAGCCACAGCAACAGAGGGGGGGGTGGTGCAGGAAGCCATTCAGGTGGAGGTAGTGCAAAGGAATGTGGTAATGATAGGGGACAGTATAGTCATGGGGAAAAGATATTGTTCTACACAGCCATGCCTGGGAAGGTTGTGTTGTTTGCAGGGGTGCCAGGCTCATAGATGTTCCCACGCAGCTGAAGAAGAACTAGGAGGGGGAGAATCCAGGTGCCCTGGTTCTTTGGGAACAAGCAGCGTTGGTGGAATTGGAAATGAGAGACTTTGAGGAGTTCGTGGCCAAATTAAAGCGCAGGGCCTCAAAAGTAATCATGTCTGGATTGCTACCTCAGCCACATGCCAAATGGCAGAGTGGTAAAGAGATTCAGAGTTAAAAGTGGGGCGGGAGAAATGGCGTGGGCAATGGCACCAACACTGGGGGTAAGGGGGAACTGTTCTGTTGGGGTGAGTTTCACTTAAATCGGGCTGGGATCAGCGCCTTGGCGAATCGAATAACTAGGGCAGCAGACGAGGCCTTAAACAGTAAAAAGGAGGTAGGAGGATTCAGTAAAGGATAAATTCAAAAGCAGCAAGGGAATTGTCAAGGGTCTAGAGCAGAGCAGCTCCTTGGGTGAAAAGGAAGCAGAGCGGATCAGGACACAGTGGGCAGTGTTCCAACATCTGGGCCAGAAACTCAAGGTTCAAGTTCCACTTCAGGACTTGGTGGCCACGGAAGGTGTGCTCATAATGTGGCCAAACAAGCTGATTATTAGCCAGTAACTCTTTCCAATGTGACTGATGGTTGGCGGTGAGAGCGGGAGAGTTTCCTGGTCAGCCACACTGCAGAAGGCAATGGCAAACCACTGTAGTACTTTGCCAAGCATAATCATGGACCAATCCAATGGAAGTCCACGGTTGCCACTGCCCCCTTAGGGCATGGTACCTGGAGGAGGAGGAGGAAATGTATCTACAGGTGTGTAATCAGGAAGTGATTAGTGAAACTAGACCTGAGCCCATTAGAGGCAGAGACAGGTGGAATTATAATGGAGAATAAAGAAATGGCAGAGGCATGAAACAAATTTGTGTCTTTCCTTATGGTAGAACACACAGAAAATGTTCCGGAAATAATGGAGAACCAAGGGTCTAATGAGAATGAGGAGCTTAAAGAAATCAATTTGAGTAAAGAAACAGTACTGGGGAAATCAATGGGACTAAACTGCAACAAATCCCCTGGAGCTGACAACCTGCATCTTGGGATTTTAAAAGAGGCAGTTGCAAAGATGGTAGATGCATTGGTCTTGATCTTCCAGAACTCCCTCGAATCTAAAACAGCTCCCAAGGATTGGAAGGTAGCAAACATAATCCAGTTATTTAAGAAAGCAGGAAGAGAGAAAATGGGGAATTATAGTCCAGTTAGTCTAGCTTCAATAGTAGGCAAAATGTTAGAATCTGTTATAAGAGACATGGTAACAGAGCACTTAGAAAATCATAATATGATTAAGAAGAGTCAACATGTAAGGGAAATCTGCAGAGTTTTTTGAGGATGTAGCTAGTAGGATGGATGAAGGGGAACCACTAGATGTGTATTTGGAGTTTCAAAATGCATTCAATAAGGTGGCACACAAGCTGTTATTACACAAAATTAGGACACGTGGGATAGGGGTAATATATTAGCATCGACTGAGTATTAGTTAATGGACAGAAATTACTCACTTAGGAATTAATGGGTAATTTTTGGATTGGCAAAGCAGTGGGTTACCTCAAGCTGAGAACTCAGGCCTCAGCTCTTTACAATCTCCATTCATAACTTCGATGAGGGGACTGAGTGTAATGTATCCAAGTTTGCTGATGGTACAAAATTAGGTGGGAAAGTGGGTAGAAAGAGGCCGCGGAGGGATATAGCCAGGTTGGGTGAGTGGGCAAAAACTTTGCAGGCGGAATACAAGGTGGTGAAGTGTGAAGTTATCTACTCTGGTGTGAAAAATAAAAAAAGCAGAGTATTTTCTGAATGGTGAGAGACTGGGAAATATTTGCATTCAGAGGGATTTGGGTGTCCTCGTACATGAATCAGAGAAAGTTAATGTGCAGGTGCAGCAAATGGTTAGGAAGACAAATGACATGTTAGCTTTTGTTAGAAAGGGATTGGAGTATGAGAGTGTTGCGGGGCCTCAGGCAGAAGGTGGCTATGTCGGGGGAGAGTGCAGAGCAGGGGGAACTGGTCGGCCCCTGGTGGGCCCATTCCTACAGGGAGCAGTATCTTTGACAAGCAGAGAGGCAGAGTCAGATGTCATGAGGTGAGCGAGAAAGCAGCCAGGACTAATTCAGGGCAGTGTGACAAGAGTGTAGGGCAGCTTGCAGCCCCTCAGGGTGGCTAAAGGGAATTGGAAACCTAGTCAGACTGACTGGCAACAACCCTGTCTGAGAAGCCTTGAGAGAGAGAAACAGCAGGACTGCAGCCGCAAGCTTTTTTTTATTCATTCATGGGATGTGGGCGTCGCTGGCTGGGCCAGCATTTATTGCCCATCCCTAGTTGCCCTTGGTGGTGGTGAGCTGCCTTCTTGAACTGCTGCAGTCCATGTGGTGCAGGTACACCCACAGCGCTGTTAGGGAGGGAGTTCCAGGATTTTGACCCTGCGACAGCGAGGGAACTGCGATATATTTCCAAGTCAGCTGGGGAGCAGAGCGAGCCTGGTGTGTGGCAGTGTCGAGGAGCTGTGGCCCCGAATAAGACAGAGGTTGGGAGCATCAGCAGTGACCATTCTCTGTTAATAGTTTGTTTCTCGGAGTTACACTTTCCCTTGAGCTTTGTTAAAGCTTTTATGCTAGTGGAATAAATGAACCTCGTTTTATCTCCTTCATGCAGCCTGTGTGCTCAATCTCGTTATAAGAGTAAAGGAAATCTTACGACAATTATACATGGTATTGGTGAGGCTACATCTGGAGTGTTTGTCTCCTTACCTAAGAAAGGAGATACTGCCCTGGAGGGAGTGTAGCAAGGTTCACTAGGCTGGTTCCTGGGATGAGGGGATAGTCCTCAGAGGTGGCATTGAGTAGACTAGGCCTTTTATCCCTGATGTTTAGAAGAATGAGAGATGACTTGACTGAAACAGGTAAAATGCTAACCAGGCATGATAGGTTAGTTGCGGAGAAAATGTTTCCCTTGGCTAGGGAATCTAGAACATGGGTTAGCGGTCTTAGAATAAGGGGTTGGCCATTTAAGACTGATATGAGGAGAAATTTCTTCACTTAAAGGGTTGTGAAGCTTTGGAATTCTCTACCACAGAGAGCTGTGGAAGCTCCACCATTGAGTTTATTCAAGAGAGAGGTGGGTAGATACTTGCGTAGTGAGGGAAATTAAAGGATCATGGGGATGGTGCAAGAAGGTGGAGTAGAGCTGGAAGGCCAGCCATGATCTTGTTGAAGCTTGAAGGGCCAAATGGCCTAGACCTGCTCCTGTTTCTTATGTAATCTGCCCTTGAGTATAGAAGATTAAGGGTGTTCAAATCGGAGTGCTTAAGGGAATTAACGGATTGGATAGGATAGATAGAGAGAAACTATCTCCCCTTGTTGGGGGGAGACAGGACAAGGGGGCATAACCTTAAAATTTGAACTAGGCCAGTAAGGAGTGATGTTCAGAAGCACCGCTTCATCCAAAGGGTGGAGGAAATCTGAAACTCAATCCCCCAAAAGCCTGTTAAGACTAGAGGGGGGAGTTGGCTGGGGGTGGGAGGGGGGAGTTGGCTGGGGGTTGGGGGGTGGTGGTGGAGGCGGGGGGAAGCAACTGAAAATTTCAAAACAGAGATTGATAACTATTTTCTTGGCCAAAGGTTATTAAAAGTTATGGAACTAAGGCTGGTAGATGGATTTAAGATACAGATCAACCATGATCTAATTGAATGGAGGAACAGGCTTGAGGGGCTGAATGGCCTCTTCCTGTTCCAAATGTGAAAGTGGGTGTCAGAGAAGAGGCTGACATTTAGCTTTGGTGCAAGGATGAGAAACTGATTAGCAGCCGAGTGCTGATCTTCACGTTTTATCCCGCACGCACCCGCTAACCCTCCTCAATCCTCTGCCTATTTGTTAGGCAGCTGAACTAAAAATAAAGCAGACTCCTTTGATTTTGTGATTCAGGGAGGCTGAGAGCCCCTACTTCAGGGCTTGAGTCAAGGATGAATAATGACCAAATGTGCAGCCCGGACAATGTCCAGAGCCCACTGTCCACCAAACTCGTCCCTCCTGTGCAACTGGTGGCTCTCCTGGTAGAATCTCCACCACAGACCACAGCACGTGCGCACCAATCCACGGGCTGCGGAGCCCAGCAAATCGGCCGCAAGGACTCAGGAGGAAATTATCCTCACTGCTTCAGAGCAAGTTGAGTAGATCAGATGGCAGACTGTCGGCGCAATTAAGGCATTTGCCTCTGGTTTGTTAAGCAGCAGCTGTCGCCAGGCTGGGAGCTGGGAGAGGTGCCAGGCAGGTGAGTACGTTGCCAGCCTCATTACTGTTATTGTCTGTTATTGTCAGTACTGGTAATAGGCCACTGTCCGAACCCCTCTCCCTGTCTCTGCCTGAGTATCACCCGACTTCAACCTTAACTAAGCTCATCCACTGCTGGAACCCTCATCCATGTCGTTGTCACCTCCAGCCTTGACTATTCCAATGCCCTCCCATCATTGATTGTGCACTCAGCCCCACTTTGCTTTTGATTGAAATCAATAGACAGGGTATATGATTCACTATTACCTGGTTTACACTCGCTCAAAGTTATAATATTGGAACAAAGTTCCTTGACCATCAACAGGACATGGAAATGGTGAGAATAAGAGCATGCATCAGTAGCTTATCACTTGTTTCATTCGTTGAAGACAGCAGGAGTAGGCCATTCGGCCCTTCGAGCAAGCTCCACAATTTAACTAGATCATGGCTGATCTTCCACCTCAACTCCACTTTTCTGTACTACCCTTAATGTCATTGGTAGCTAGAAATCTATCGACCTCTGCTTCGAACATACCCAATGACTGAGCCTCCACAGCCCTCTGTGGTAGACAATTCCAAAGATTCACCACCCTCTGAGTGAAGAAATTCCTCCTCATCTTAGTCCTAGATGGCCTGCCCCCTATTCTGAGGCTCTGTCCCTGGTTCCAGATCTCCCAGCCAGGGGAAACATCCTTCCTGCATCCACCCTGTTGAGCCCTGTAGGAGTTTTGTACACTGGTAATGAACACAAAGTTGCATTATTCTCTGTGATAGACCATGACCTTTGTACCATCTGCTGTTGAGGATAGTACCAGCAGTTTGCTTAACATGGATTCCAGATTGGTGATGTCTTGATCAAACTCATCCAAATGGTGTTCCAATGGATTCCCAGTGGTCAAACCCCTTCATTCACCTCCATTGTCTAGAATCCCAGTGGACCAAAACCCTCCATTCACATCTTTTTTCTAAATTTTTCCTTTCATAGGATGCGTGAGTCGCTGGCTAGGCCAACATATATTGCCCATCCCTAATGGCCATTGAGATTTGTACATTTTCTTACACTGCTCCCGGATGTGCACTCACTCACACTGACCCAAGCTGTTCAACCAAGGGATGTAGTATCTCACTGCTTTATTTACTGATCTTGCATAAATAGGTGTTGTAATATGCCTTTAAGGGATAGGAGCATGACATCTCTAAAAGGGAAGTGTGTCATGAGATCCAGTCTTAGTTTCACTTTGGCCTGTGAGCAGAACACAGCACACATAGCTCTGCTGCTGCTGATGTCTTCAAGCTTCCTATCTTTGTATAAATGTTCCCATGTGTCTAGACTAAACAATTGTATCTTGCAGTCATCTCTATCACAGCAAGTTAACCATATTCCATATTGCCACCTATTGCCACTTAGCTCCCATGTTGTAATATACCTTTAAGGGATAGGAGCATGACATCACTATAAAGGAAGTGTGTCATGTGATCCAGGTTTAGTTTCACTTTTGCTTTTAAGCAGAGCACACCTCAAGTGAGCCCAGGTATGTCCTGTATACAAAAAGCTGGACAAATCCAACACAGCTATTTACCGCCCCATCAGTCTACTCTCGATCATCAGTAAAGTGATGGAAGGGATCATCAACAGTGTTATCAGGTGGCATTTGCTTAGCAATAACTGCTCACTGACGCTTAATTTGAGTTCTGCTAGAGGCACTCAGCTCCTGACCTCATTACAGCCTTGGTTCAAACATGGACTAAAGTGCTGAACTCTAGAGGTGAGGTGAGAGTGACTGCCCTTGACATTAAGGCAGCAATTGACCGAATGTGGCATCAAGAAGCTCCAGCAAAACTGGAATCAATGAGAATCAGGGGGAAAACTCCCCCCTGGGTTGGAGTCATATCTAGTACAAAGGAAGATGGTTGTAGTTGTTGGAGGTCAATCATTTCAGCTCCAGGACATCACTGTAGGAGTTCCTCAGGGTAGTGTCCTCGGCCCAACCATCTTCAGCTGCTTCAACAATGACCTTCCTTCCATTATAAGATCAGAAGTGGGAATGTTCGCTGATAATTGTACAATGTTCAGCGCCAATTGTGACTTCTCAGATACTGAAGCAGTCCATGTCCAAATGCAGCAAGACCTGGACAATATCCAGGCTTGGGTTGACAAGTGGCGAGTAACATTTGCGACACATAAGTGCCAGGCAATGACCAACTCCAACAAGAAAGAATCTAACCCTTGCCCTTTGACATTCAATGGAATTACCATCGCTGAATCTCTACCATTAACATCCTGGGTGTTACCATTGGTCAGAAACCGAACTGGACTAGCCATATAAATACTGTGGCTACAATAGCAGGTCAGAGGCTAGGGATCCTGTGGCAAGTAACTCATCTCCTGACTCCCCAAAGCCTGTCCACCATCTACAAGGCACAAGTCAAGAGTGTGATGGAATACTATCCAGTTGCCTGGATGAGTGCAGCTCCAACAACACTCAAGAAGCTTGACACTGTCCAGGACAAAGCAGCCCGTTTGATTGGCACCCCATCCACAAACATTCACCCCCTCCACCACTGACGCATAGTAGCAGCAGTGTGTACCATCTACAAGGTGCACTGCAGGAACTCCCCAATCCTTCTTAGACAGCACCTTCCACACCCACGACCGCTACCATCTTGAAGGACAAGGACAGCAGATAGATGGAATCACCACCACCTGGAAGTTCCCCTCCAAGTCACTCACCATCCTGACTTGGAAATATATCGCCGTTCTTTCACTGTCACTGGGTCAAAATCCCGGAACTCCCTCCCTAACAGCACTGTGGGTGTAACTACACCACGTGGACTGCAGCAATTCAAGAAGGCAGCTCACCACCACCTTCTCAAGGGCAATTAGGGATGGGCAATAAATGCTGGCCTAGCCAACGAAGCCCACATCCCTTGAACGAATTAAAAAAAACACATACACACAAGGCTCTGTTGATGATGATGTCTTCAAGCTTTCTACCTTTGTATAAATGAACCCACAGCATGTTTACACAATCCTTTATGAGTGATTGGTGCCTTTATATTGTTATAAAAACTTGACAGAAGGCACTTGTTAACCCATCAAATCAAGGACCAGCAGCTTCACCGTAGCTAGACACACCTGGAAACACTTCAAAATTGATACCTTGATTGTCAAATATACATGTCATTACCAACAGAATTATCTTGTATTGACAACTGACAATTTAAAGAGATTGCGGCTTTTTTCCTTCGTTGACTGACTTGATGCAGTGAGTGCATCCCACTGAAATGGAGCCAGTGCCACCTGGATGTGAAGATGTGACAACAAACTTCTCTTTCCGTGAAAAACAACAGCATTTGACAAGATGCCATTTTTACAAAGTATTTAGAGCACAGAAACACACTCAACCCAACAGCTCCATGCTGTTGTTTATGCTTAACAGTCTCCTCTCACTACCTTCCCCATACCTTGTCAAGGTATCTTTTCTATTCCTTTCTCCCCGATGCACTTATCCAGCTTCCCCTTAAAGGCTGTTTTTGTGAGGGTTACCTCCTGCCTTCCTCTCCCGAAAGGATTAATGTGATGGCATGGCGTCAACTTGGTGCCACACACACATCGCTTGCTTTCAAAAAAAGCCTGAACAGCATTCATAGGTGATTCAACCCGAGCTCTAAGTAGGCCCGATCCTGCAGCTATCCGACATTCCACCCCCCCGCCCCACCGCCCCCGCTTCCAGCAGAGATGGCTGGAGTGGGAACTCTGGATGTTTTTCCAACTACGTGGGTTCTGCAACCAATCGTGGCAAAACGGATGCCTTGCTGAGGCAGCCAATCATAGTGCTATTATGCCTGGTTGAGGCAGCCAATCACAGTGCTAGTCAGCCTTGTCGGAACAGCCAATCACATTGCTATTTGCCTTTTTTTGCAGCAGCAGCCAATCACATTCTTACGCCTGGTTGAAGCAGCCTATCACAGTGCTACTGTGCCTGGAGGTTGCTAAGGCAGCCAGTGCCAGGGGAGATTGGGAATTGAACCTGGATTCTTTCTGATTGGCTACGCACTGCTTCAGTGATTAGGGGGTGCAGTAGAAAGGGTGAACAGATGGGATTGCTAATGTATGACATAGATGATGATGTACGCTGATACTAGTCAGTCATTCTATCTCTCTCTGTCTCTCTCTAGAGAGAGAGAGGTTGGAATCATGCCTAAGAGCTATGTGCCTACTCTATAAGCTGTTTTGAAGTAGTATTAATAAAGAAGTGTTAAGTGGATACCAGTGTATCTCTGTCTGAGAAACAAGTCCCATGCCTAGAGTCCAAGAGTCAAACCCAGAACATAGCAACAGTTCAGAATAGGGGCCAGTAAAATTAAAGAGCTAATTCTTCCACAATGCTCCCAACTGTGTTGTGAGTACAAGTGAATTGGACAGCAAGGCTGATCTATAAGAATGCCATTGCCACAGAAACAGAGAAACATGTGTCAGTCATTTAGCTCCTCAAGCCTGTTCCCCCATTCAATCAGATCATGGCTGATCTGTGAATTATATTTCTGGTAAACAAAAAAAAAACCTATCAATCTCAGATTTAAGATTAATATTTAATCTGGCATCAATTGCCATTTACTGCAGAGAGCTCCAAACTTCTACCACCCTTTTGTGTGTAGAAGGTCCAGAGCTTCTGATTTCCGGGGGTTTGTCTCCTTGAGGTACCCCAGAAGATGTGCTGGGGGACCACCCCATGCCCGGTAATCCCCATGCAAGGGCTGCACAAAAATTGCCTGGGAAGTTCAAACGTCCAATGGATAATTACCCTGTCTTGGGAGCCATCCGATACTCCGATTTAAATCACGGACTCCGGATGGTTCCAACTCTCTTACCAGAACAGCTACCCAAGAAAGGTTAGAAGGATTAAAACTACTTTTAACTCCTGGGTTAGCTCCTGGGTTAATTCCCGGACCCCCTACTGGCCCCCTTGACTACACCCCCACCCCTCCACTGGAACCCTCACCTGTGGCTCCCTCGCACCCTCCTCAAGTGACCACCTGACACCCCTGACCCATCCTACACTCCATAACCACCCCCCAATCCATCCTACACCACCCCCCAGCCTAAAACCTCACCCATTTACTTTGCACACCCACCTCCTCCCTGACTTTTCAAACGTGGCTAGGACCTTTAAACTTCCCTGCTTTATGGCAGCCAGTGCTGTAAAAAGCAGGGGCAAGGCTTCACTTTCCTCTGTGCTGCTGCACTAGACTAAGAGGATTCCTGAACAGCTGTGCTGCATATCCCTTAGCAGGTCCAAGTTGGAAGGTCGGGCGAGAAATGTGCAGCTCCTGACCAAGAGGGACTGGAGCGGCAATTTGACTGTGATTGCCACTTCTTGGAAATTCTGGCCTGAAGTGCTTCCTAATTATCCTCCTGGAAGATCTGGCTCTTATTTAGACTATGCGCCCTAGTCCATGACCTCTCAAAAAGCAGAAATAGTTTCTCTCTGTAACACCCCATCTGCTCCCCGTAATATCATGGAAATTATGAGCAAATCATTGCTTCAACCTCCAAAATTCCAGGGAACGTCCTTGAAGATTAAATTCAAAGAGTTTATGAGGAGCCTTACTTTCTTCTGGAGAGCGCAGTGAAAAATGAAGATGAACATTCCCTGGAAGGCGTTGAATGTTGTGAAGAGATAGGCCATCACCATGGACTCCTCATTGATAAACATCAGGCCAAAGGCCCAGGTGAGACCCAGCAGGAAAAGGAGAGCGATGGCACCCAAAGCCCAGGACCTAAAAGACAGCACAAAGAGGGATCAGTTAGTCTCTGTACACAGAAGAATGAGAGGCTTTTCATAAACGGGGAGGGAGAGGAGGTCTCAAAGCTCTGTAGTGACTTCAAGAGAAGGTGGTTATAAATTCAGCAAACGGAGATACTCGCCTGGAAAGTGTTACCATTTTAATAGGTTGCTTAACCCCAAATGGAATGATGGAATACTCCCCACTTAGCTGGATGAGTGCAGCTTGCACAACACTCAAGAAGCTCAACACCTTCCAGGACAAAGCAGGCCACTTGATTGACACCACATTCTCAAACATTCACTCCCTCCACCACCGATGCACAGTGGCAGCAGTGTGTACCATCTACAAGATGCCCTGCAGCAACTCACCAAGGCTCCTTTGACAGCACCTTCCAAACCCATGACCTCTACCACCTTGAAGGACAAGGGCAGCAGATACATGGGAACACCACCACCTGCAAGTTCCTCTCCAAGCTACTCACCATCCTGACTTAGAAATATATCGCCGTTCCTTCACTGTCACTGGGTCAAAATCCTGGAACTCCCTCCCTAACAGCACTCCTACGCCACATGGACTGCAGTGGTTCAAGAAGGTAGCTCACCACCACCTTCCCAAGGGCAACTAGGGATGGGCAATCAATTCTGGCCCAGCCAGTGAAGCCCACATCCCATGAATGAATAAGAAAAAAAGGCACAGGGACCGGGGACACTAACACCAGAATCATCTTTGCAAACACAACTCATGCTCAAAATTGATTTTGGCACATAAAGGGGTTACGGTACAGCAGCAGACCCCAAACCAGCATTGTAGGTGGAAGAGTCAGCTCGTTGCATTCCTGATTCTCATCCTCCCTGGTTGTCTAACCACTGGGTTGTATACACTTCCCCGCGGCTAAGGAAAGGCTTTGTGAGTGAAGACGGATTTTGTGAACCTGAAGGAGCAGTTACATGTGAAACAATAGCTGAATGGGTGAGGGAGTGACCCCTATAGTGAGCAGGGATTCAATGACATTCCCAGTGCTTGAGAGGGCAATCACATCCTTCTTTGGCCAATTGGATACTCGCCTCAGAGAAGGCCCTTTCTAATGGTGCCAACCATCGTGCTCCCCATTTAAACCTACCTGTGCGTGTAGGCAGGATTACACTTGTTAGACTCTGTCTGTACAACAGCAGGTACAGTGGGGCACTTTTTGACTTTGTTTGATACTGTAAACTGGGTGACAACGAGTTGGTGGGTCCCCTCAGTTTACACCTCTCCCCATTTTTACTTCCATTGAGATCAGCCAGGGCTCAGTGGGTAGCACTCCTGCCCCTGAGTCAGCTGGTTGTGGATTCAAGTCCCACTCCAGAGATTTGACTGCAAAATCCAGGCTGAAACTCACAGTGCAGTACTGAAGGAGTGCTACACTGTCGGAGGTGCTGTCATTTAGGTGAGATGTTAAACTGCCACCACAATTGAACGTAAAAGATGCGATGGTGCTACTTTAAAGAGCAGCTAGGGGAATTCTCCATGGTGTTTTGGGCAATATTTAGCCCTCAACCAACCATGCTAAAACAGATGATCTGGTCATTATCAGATTGCTCTGTGTGGGAGCTTGCTGTGTGCTAATTGGCTGCCATGTTTTCGGCATTACAACAGTGACTACGTTTCAAAAAGTATTTCATTGGCTGTAAATTTAAGGATGTCTTGAGGTCATAAAAAGGTGCTATAGAAAATCATATAATTATTTTGTTTGAAGTTTGGTATTTAGAGTATAGAGTTACAAGGATACTTGAACTCAGCAGAGATAACTCACATGTTCCAAGAGGAACTTGGATGAGGAAAAGTAAGCTTAACTTTACTAGGGCTGCTGCCCAATGTTGATAAGCCTACCTCAAAGTACGTGGGTAGACAACTCAAGCCCACAACGCATCTGTCCTTACATGAACACTCATGCTGATCGAGAATAGAAGGCTATAGGCAAGTAATGCACTGCGCGTGGAGGAGGAATCTGTAACTGGTTGACCTTTTTTCTATACTTCCTCATGGAACAGAAACCCAATGCAGAATCTGAACTGCACCTCAAGTCACTGTTGGAGAGACTGAGAATCTCACAGTGGCCCACCAGGAGTGAAAGGTGGAACAGGGAAAGGGAAGAGAGAGCAGGCGGATAGACAGCCACACCAACCTCTGTACCCAGAGATATCCCTGTAAGCTCAGCGCCAACTGCACAGAACTTTTGCTTTGAGACACGGACAATCGCGATTGGCTGATGGTGGATGGGTGGCCCGGCTGCTCTAGACTGAAAGGCGAGGGCGTCAGGAAAAGGACTCTAGCCCTGGTGAGCCATCTTGATGTTAGCAGCTCTGGAAAGGTTATTTCCTACCTGCTGACCTGTGACATTTTGTGTTATGGGTTCATGCTGTCAGCAGCGGTATCTGGGGCTGGGAGGGGGGAACGTGGAGCCTCACGCTGGACAGGAGGCCAGGTGGCCCACCATGCCTGTGCTGGCTCTTTGAAAGAGCTGTGTGATTAGTCCCACTCCCCTGCTCTTCCCCCAGAGCCTTTTCATGTATTGATCCAGTTCTCTTTTGAAAGTCACTGTTGAATCTGCTTCACTGCCCTTTTAGACAGTGCGTTCCAGATCGTAACAACTTGCCTAATCCTTCCCCCTATTGCTAATTACATTAAACCTGTGTCCCCTGGTTACTGATCCGCCTGTCAATGGAAACAGGCTGCCCTATCCTATCAAGACTTTATAATTTGCAACACCTCTATTTAACCTTCCCTTAACTTTCGCTTCTCAAAGGACAGCAATTACTGCTTTGCTAGTCCCTCCGTGTAACTGAAGTTCCTCATCTCTGGTGCCAAAATGGTATATCTTCTCTGCACCCTCTCCAAAGGCCTTGATGGCCCAGAATTGGACATAATATTCCAGCTTATATACTTCTTGTGTTCTCTGATTCTCTTGGCCCACAGTGACTCACACATCAGACCCAGCAAGGGAAACGCTGCGATGGCTAGTACCACACAAAAGGGAGGCAGCTGAAAATATCAGACAACAGGTGGGTAATAGCTGCACTAGGGTTGACATTGTAACACTAGAGCTTACTTGAGAAATGGTTTGTTGTCCTCATATCTACAGAAGCAAAGAAAAGAGGTTCCATTAGAATAAGCACCAGTGGCGGGAGATCACATCAACACTTGCATAATGGCTCTGTGTAACCCAAGGCCCAACAGTCAGCACCCAACTCCAGGAAGCCGCACAATTACTAACTCCGGCGTTAAACATCTGTCCAACAAATGTTTCTGTGTGATGTAGCAGGTCACAGGAGGCTCGGAAGGATGAAACTCCCCACGCCATTGTGCATTACACAGATGAAGGCACTTGCAACCCTTGAGGATATGCGCATCTGCTACTGGAGAAAGGGATAAAACCCAGGCTCACAGCTGGCAATGTTGGGGTGAGATCCAACTCCCGCATGCTCCTACATCCCCGCTACAACAGCGGAGCACATATTTGATAGGACAGGCTGTGCTGAGGTTGGATTCAGCTGGAATTTCCACCCAGAAACAGGCCATTTGGCCTAACTGGTCCAGGCTGGTGTTTATGCTCCACACGAGCCTCGTCCCGCACCTACTTCACCTCACCCCCTCGGCACCTTCCCTTCCTTTCTCCCACATATGTTTATGAAGCTGCCCCTTAAATGTATCTATGCTATTCACCTCAATACTCCTTGTGGTTTCACATGCTGAACACTCTCTGGGTAATGACATTTCCATACTGGATTTACTGGTAACTATCATAGAACCATAGAAAAGTTACAGCACGGAAGGAGGCCATTCGGCCCATCTTGTCCATGCCAGCCCGAGGACACCCAGGTGCCCTTTCTCTTTGTTGATCTTTAAAAGTTTCCCAATCTTCCAGCCTGCCACTGACCTTTGCAATTTGGTATGCCTTTTATGTTATCTTTAACTTCCTTGCTTAGCCATGGATGCTTTTTCCCCTCTTACCATCTTTCTTCCTCTTTGGAATATACTTTACTTGGGAGGAATTGAATATCTCCTTAAATATCTGCCACTGTTCATCAACTGTCCTACCTTGTAGTCTTCTATCTTAGGTTTATGGGCCCCAGTTCAGCTTGCACCTATAAATGGAAACCCCTGCTCTATGTCTACCCTGACAAACACTTCTGTCAGGCCCTCCATCAGGTTACCCCGCTGCCTTTTCTTTTCTAGAGAATACAGCTCCTAATTTACTCCCCCCACTCCCAGCTCTTCCCAACACATTTCCCAAGGGAAAGGCAGGCCCTGGCGGATATGCAGCATCTGGGATTCATATTCCAGGAAATCTGCAGTTGCTGGTGGTTACACAGTCTCCAGGTTCTCTAGACTAAGAGATATGCAACCCCTGGGGGTTTTAATAGTCCGAGAATCATAAAACACAGAAGGAGGCCATTCAGCCCATTGTGCCTGTTTCGGCTCTTTGAAAGGGTTATCCAGTTAGAGTCATTACCGCCCCTCTTTCCCCATAGCCCTGCAAAACTTTCTTTTCCAAGTATTTATCCAATGGCCTTTTGAAAATTACTATGTTAATCTGCTTCCACCGCCCTTTCAGGCAGCGCGTACCTGATCACAACTCGCTGTGGGATTTTTTTTTTTTCCTCTCACCTCCCCTCTGGGTCTTTTGCCATTTCCCTTAAATGTTCTGATTACTGACTCTCCCGCCATTGGAAACAGTTCCTACTTATTCATTCCATCAAAAACCTTCACCTCTATCAAATCTCCCGTAATCTCTGCTCTAAAGAGAACCATCCCAGCTCCTCCATATTACTGATGTCCCATATCCCTGGTACCATTCTGCACCCCCCACAAGGGGCACAGACATCCATGCTAAAGTGTGATACCCAGACTTGGACTCAATAGTCCAGCGAGGGTTTAACCAGTGATTTAGAAAGATTTCACATAAGGTTAAGGTTACACAGTTTGGGACTTATGAACCTGAGAGATACGCAGTCTCTGGGTTAATAAGTCCACCAGATACTGAGCCTGTGGAGGGATACACAGTCTCCAGGATACAAAGCCCAGGACATACGCAGTCCTTGAGTGCACACAGCCCTCTCAGTATGATTAGTTCGATGCTCCTCAGTCCCTGGCACTGTTTATGGTCATGCAAGTTAGGTGAGTTAACGACTGTTCCATGGATTCACTAGCCTGCTGCTTTTCAATAAAATATAACCTAAACCACAAGAAGCAGGGAGTGGTGGGGTGGGGGGTGGTGGGGGTTGGTCTGGATCAGCACAGTATTCTTTTATTCCTGACACCTGGGTTCACATCCAGCCCAGAGACGCAATGAGGGAATTAAGTATGAGGAGTCGGAGCAGTGTCAATCTGATGCACCATAAATATCGATAGCACAAGAGAGGTCTCACAGACACTGGAAGAAGACTAATCTTCTGAAATTAGGGTTAGACATTATTGGAACAGTGCTGTACCTGTCCTGGGAGTGTTTGACAGGGACAGTGTAGAGGGAGCTTTACTCTGTATCTAACCCTGTGCTTTACCTGCCCTGGGAGTGTTTGATGGGGGCAGTGTAGAGAGAGCTTTACTCTGTATCTAACCCCGTGCTGTACCTGTCCTGGGAGTGTTTGATGGGGACAGTGTAGAGGGAGCTTTACTCTGTATCTAACCCCGTGCTGTACCTGCCCTGGGAGTGTTTGATGGGACAGTGTAGAGGAAGATTTACTCTGTATCTAACCCCGTGCTGTACCTGCCCTGGGAGTGTTTGATGGGACAGTGTAGAGGGAGCTTTACTCTGTATCTAACCCCTTGCTGTACCTGCCCGGGGAGCGTTTGATGGGAACATTGTAGAGGGAGCTTTACTCTGTATCTAACCCCGTGCTGTACCTGTCCTGGGAGTGTTTGATGGGGACAGTGTAGAAGGAGCTTTACTCTGTATCTAACCATGTGCTGTACCTGCCCTGGGAGCGTTTGTTGGGGACAGTGTAGAGGGAGCTTTACTCTGTATCTAACCCTGTGCTGTACCTGTCCTGGGAGTGTTTGATGGGGACAGTGTAGAGGGAGCTTTACTCTGTATCCAACCCTGTGCTGTACCTGCCCTGGAAGTGTTTGATGGGGACAGTGTAGAGGGAGCTTTACTCTGTATCTAACTCTGTGCTGTACCTGCCCTGGGAGTGTTTGATGGGGACAGTGCAGAGGGAGCTTTACTCTGTATCTAACCCCTGTGCTGTACCTGTCCTGGGAGTGTTTGATGGGGACAGTGCAGAGGGAGCTTTACTCTGTTTCTGCCCCTGTGCTCTACCCGCCCTGCGAGTGTTTGATGTTAACACTGGCTACAAAAGTGAGAAAAGTTTTCCTTATTTAACACAATGCTTATGGGAGAAAGTACATTTTGATAAGTAAAGCATTGAATAAGGATCAGAAAAATGACAAAGTTCAACCAATTTAAGATCGAAAGTAAAATTTCCTTTGAATTGTTAGCGATCCTTTTTTGT
The DNA here is from genome assembly GCF_964194155.1 of Cetorhinus maximus. Taxonomy (NCBI): domain Eukaryota; kingdom Metazoa; phylum Chordata; class Chondrichthyes; order Lamniformes; family Cetorhinidae; genus Cetorhinus; species Cetorhinus maximus. The sequence goes on from NC_135906.1 coordinate 10,061,867, forward strand.
TAAAACAATGGAGAAATCCTCAATCCTGTTCAACCTGTGAGATAAATCCATTGGAACAGCTCATGTATAAAGAGAGGGTGTACTATGGTATTGTTTAAGGTGCATGGTCAACTAGGTGGTTTAATTGCTCACCATTGTTCAAACAGACCTGTGAACCTGGAGCCTTTGCTGGACAGGCACTCAAAGCAGGTATCTGCACTCCGACTGTAGCCTAGGACCTGTTCTGAGCTGTGAAAGCGAGGCAGAGAGAAAGCCTACAGGAAGCCCAGGTACATAATAACCCTGTAAAGTTACCACCCCAGAAGGAAAAACCAGTTCAGACCAGTATACTTATTTCCCAGTTTTTACTGGTGTTCCATTTTAACGTATACAAGACCAGTTTGGACCAGTATTCTTATTTCCCAGTTTTTACTGGTGTTCCATTTTAAGGCATACAAGACCAGTTTGGACCAGTACTCTTACAGTTTTTACCGGTGTTCCAATTTAAGGTACACGAGACCAGTTTGGACCAGTTTTATTTCCCAGTTTTTACTGTTTTTTCCTTCTGGGACAGTCATCCACTTTCCAAATCTGTGACATCCGTGGCTGTGGTGTTTACCCTTAACATGATGCACGTCGGCAACTAGCAAGGGAAAGAAGTCCCTTGTGGGAGTAATCTATAGGTCCCCAAACAGTAGTTCAGCAGTAGGGCACAGTATAAACCAGGAAATAATGGGAGCATGTAAGAAAGGCACGGCAATAATCATGGGTGATTTTAATATGCATATAGACTGGACTAATCAAATTGGCAAGGGTAGCCTCGAGGGAGAGTTCATAGAGTGTATTAGAGATTATTTCTTGGAACAAAAAGTTGTGGAACCAACTAGAGAGCAGGCTATTCTGGATTTGGTTTTGTATAGTGAGATAGGATTAATTAATGATCTCATAGTAAAGGATCCTCTAGGGAAGAGTGATCATAGCATGCTAGAATTTCAAGTTCAGTTTGAGAGTGAGAAACTTGAGTCCCACGTTCGTGTTCTGGAGTTAAACAAAGGTGAATACGTAGGCATGAGGGCAGATTTGGCCCTAGTGGACTGGGCAGGAAGACTACAAGGTAGGACAGTTGATGAACAGTGGCAGATATTTAAGGAGATATTCAATTCCTCCCAAGTAAAGTATATTCCAAAGAGGAAGAAAGATGGTAAGAGGGGAAAAAGCATCCATGGCTAAGCAAGGAAGTTAAAGATAACATAAAAGGCATACCAAATTGCAAAGGTCAGTGGCAGGCTGGAAGATTGGGAAACTTTTAAAGATCAACAAAGGGAAAGGGCACCTGGGTGTCCTCGGGCTGGCATGGACAAGATGGGCCGAATGGCCTCCTTCTGTGCTGTAACTTTTCTATGGTTCTACGGTTACTAAAAAAAAATAAAAAGAGCAAAGGTAAATTATGAAAGAAAATTAGCGCAAAATGTAAAAACTGATAGCAAAAGCTTCTACAAGTATATAAAAGGAAAGAGAGTAGCTAAAGTGAATGTTGGTCCCTTGGAGGATGAGACTGGGGAGTTAATAATGGGGAACGCAGAAATGGAAGAGACACTTAATCAATATTTTGCCTCAGTTTTCATGGTGGAGGACACTAGTACCACCCCAATAGTAACAGGTAGTGCAGAGGGTATAGAGAAGGAGGAACTTAGAACAATCACCATCACTAGAGAAAAAGTACTGAGCAAACTATTGGGATTAAAGTGTGACAAGTCCCCAGGACCTGATGACCACATCCCAGGGTCTTAAAGGAAGTGGCAGTGGATGCATTGGCTATAATATTCCAAAATTCCCTGGATCCTGGAAAGGTTCCAGTGGATTGGAAAAATGCTAATATAACGTGCTTATTCAAAAAGTGGGGGAGGCAGAATGTAGGAAACTATAGACCAGTTAGTTTAATGTCTGTTGTTGGGAAATTATTGGAATCCATTATGAAGGAAGTAGTAATGGGACATTTGGAAAGTCAAAATGCAATCCATCAGAGTCAGCATGGTTTTATGAAGAGTAAATCGTGTTTGACTAATTTGCTAGGGTTCTTTGAAGATGCGACAAGCAAGCGGGTAACGGGGATCCTGTAGATGTAGTATATCTGGACTTCCAGAAGGCCTTTGATAAGGTGCCGCACAAAAGATTAATACACAAGATAAGATCGCACAGAGTTAGGTGTAATACATTAGCTTGGGTAGACGATTGGCTAACAACAGAAAGCAGAGAGTCGTGATAAATGGGTCTTTTTCTGGATGGCAAGCTATAACTAGTGGGGTGCCACAGGGTTCGGTCCTTGGGCCCCAACTATTTACAATCTATATTAATGACTTAGATTCAGGGATAGAAGGTACTATAGCTAAATTTGCAGATGACACCAAAATAGGTGGGAAAGTAAGTTGCAATGAAGAAATAAGAAATTTACAAATGAATATGGACAGGTTAGGTGAATGGGCCAAAATTTGGCAGATGGAGTTTAATGTGGATAAGTGTGAGGTTATCCATTTTGGTTGGCAGAATATAAAGGCGACTTATTATTTAAATGGAGAGAAACTTCAGAATACTTCAGTGCAGAGGGATCTGGGTGTCCTCGTGCATGAATCACTGAAAGCTAGTATGCAGGTACAGCAGGTAATAAGGAAGGCAAATGGAATTTTGGCATTTATTGCTAAAGGAATAGAATATAAAAATAGGGAAGTGTTGTTGCAACTGTACAAGGCATTGGTGAGACCGCACCTGGAGTACTGTGCACAGTTTTGGTCCCCTTACTTGAGGCAGGATGTAGTTGCATTGGAGTTCAGAGGAGGTTCACTGGATTGATTCCAGAGATGCGGGTTTTGTCTTATGAGGGTAGGTTGAGCAGTTTAGGCCTGTATTTGCTAGAGTTTAGAAGGGTGAGAGGAGATCTAATTGAGGTAAATAAGATGCTAAAGGGGATAGACAAAGTTGATATGGAGCAGATGTTTCCCATTGTGGGCATTCTAGAACAAGAGGCCATAGTTTTAGGCTAATGGGTGGTAGATTTAAATCAGAGATGAGGAGTAATTACTTTTCTCAAAGGGCCTGTGGAATTCACTACCTCAGAGTGTAGTGGATGCAGGGACGCTGAATAAATTTGAGATAGACAAATTTTTTATTAGTAACAGGTTGAAAGGTTAAAAGGCGGGAAATTGAAGTTGAGGCCGAAATGAGATCAGTCATGGTCGTATTGAATGGCGGGGCAGACTCGAGGGGCTGAATTGCCTATTCCTGCTCCTAGTTCTTATGTTAGACCAGTATTCTTATTTCCAGAACAAAAACAGAATTACCTGGAAAAACTCAGCAGGTCTGCCAGCATCGGTGGAGAAGAAAAGAATTGACGTTTCGAGTCCACATGACCCTTCAACAGAACTGAGTGTAGTTAGGAGAGGGGTGAAATATAAGCTGGTTTAAGGTGGGGGGCGGGGGGAGAGAAGTTGAGGGTGGGGTGGTTGTAGGGACAAGCAAGCAGTGATAGGAGCAGATAATCAAAAGATGTCACAGACAAAAGGATCAAAGAGGTGTTGAAGGTGGTGATATTATCTAAGAAAAGTGCTAATTAAGAATGGATGGCAGGACACTCAAGGTACAGCTCTAGTGGGGGTGGGATGGAAAGACTGACAAGGTATTAGTTGTAGATTTAAAAATAATGGAAATAGGTGGGAAAAGAAAAATCTATATAAATTATTGAAAAAAACAAAAGGGAGGGGGAAGAAACGGGGTGGGGATGGGGGGAGGGAGTTTAAGATCTAAAGTTGTTGAATTCAATATTCAGCCCGGAAGGCTGTAAAGTGCCTAGTCGGAAGATGAGGTGTTGTTCCTCCGGTTTGCGTTGGGCTTCACTGGAACAGTGCAGCAAGCCAAGGACAGACATGTGGGCAAGAGAACAGGGTGGAGTGTTAAAATGGCAAGCGACAGGGAGGTTTGGGTCTTTCTTGCGGACAGACCGGAGGTGTTCTGCAAAGCGGTCGCCCAGTTTGCGTTTGGTCTCTCCAATGTAGAGGAGACCGCAGTGGGAGCAACGAATGCAGTAGACTAAGTTAGGGGAAATGCAAGTGAAATGCTGCTTCACTTGAAAGGAGTGTTTGGGCCCTTGGATGGTGAGGAGAGAGGAAGTGAAGGGGCAGGTGTTGCATCTTCTGCGTGGGCATGGGGAGGTGCCATAGGTGGGGGTTGAGGAGTAGGGGGTGATGGAGGAGTGGACCAGGGTGTCCTGGAGGGAACGATCCCTATGGAATGCCGCCGGGGGGGTGAAGGGAAGATGTGTTTGGTGGTGGCATCATGCTGGAGTTGGCGGAAATGGCGGAGGATGATCCTTTGAATGCAGAGGCTGGTGGGGTGATAAGTGAGGACAAGGGGGACCCTATCATGTTTCTGGGAGGATGGAGAAGGCGTGAGGGCGGATGCACGGGAGATGGGCCGGACACGGTTGAGGGCCCTGTCAACGACCGTGGGTGGTAAACCTCGGTTAAGGAAGAAGGAGGACATGTCAGAGGAACTGTTTTTGAAGGTAGTATCATCAGAACAGATGCGACAGAGGCGAAGGAACTGAGAGAATGGGATGGAGTCCTTACAGGAAGCGGGGTGTGAGGAGCTGTAGTCGAGGTAGCTGTGGGAGTCGGTAGGCTTGTAATGGATATTGGTGGACAGTCTATCATCAGAAATTGAGACAGAGAGGTCAAGGAAGGGAAGGCAAGTGTCAGATATGGACCATGTGAAAATGATGGAGGGGTGGAGATTGGAAGCAAAATTAATAAATTTTTCCAGGTCCCGACAAGAGCATGAAGCCGCACCGAAGTAATCATCAATGTACCGGAGAAAGAGTTGTGGGAGGGGGCCGGAGTAGGACTGGAACAAGGAATGTTCCACATACCCCATAAAGAGACAGGCATAGCTGGGGCCCATGCGGGTACCCATAGCCACACCTTTTATTTGGAGGAAGTGGGAGGAGTTAAAGGAGAAATTGTTCAGTGTGAGAACAAGTTCAGCCAGACGGAGGAGAGTAGTGGTGGATGTGGATTGTTCGGGCCACTTATTTCCAGTTTTTAATGGTGTTCCAATTTAAGATATACAAGACCAGTTTGGACCAGTATTCTTATTTCCAGTTTTTACTGGTGTTCCAATTTAAAGTATACAAGACCAGTTTGGGCCAGTATTCTTATTTCCAGTTTTTACTGGTGTTCCAATTTAAAGTATACAAGACCAGTTCGGAGCAGTATTCTATTTCCAGTTTTTACTGGTGTTCCAATTTAAGGTATACAAGACCAGTTTGGATCAGTACTCTTATTTCCCAGTGTTTATTGGTGTTCCAATTTAAAGTATACAAGACCAGTTCGGACCAGTACGCTCATTTCCCAGTTTTTACTGGTGTTCCAATTTAAGGTATAAAAGACCAGTTCGGACCAGTATTCCTCGTTCCAGTTTTTACTGTTTTTTTCCTTCTGGGTTGAGAAATGTTGGGCATTTACTAGGCCTGGGCATCACTGGGTCACGTGTCCTGGCGTTATTGGGTCACGTGTTTCAGCCATAACTTAGTCACTTGTCCACGTGTAAATGGGTCACATGCCTGCGTTTAATTGCATCCCATACCTGGGTGTAATTAGGTCAAAATCCTGGAACTCCCCAGTACAGCTGGAGCACCTTCACCGCATGGTTGAAGAAGGTGGCTCACCACCATCTTCCCAAGGGTAACTAGGGAAGAGCGATAAATACCGGCCTTGCCAGCAATTAATAAACAGGGTTTACCTGCAAGTGGCTCGCTGAATTGTGGGGGTGACTATCCAGCTAAAACTTGCCTGATCTCATCATGTTGCTGTACGCAATTCCCTCGGTCCATGGAAATGAGGAGGAGGTGAGTTAAAAAAAATGGGACACTCCTAATGTTGAGTTCAGCAACTCAGCCGCTAATGCCCTGGTGCCCGTCCACTTTATCATTTATATACCTATCACCCATGACAATGGGGTTAAGATAGGATTTATCTTACAGCAGGAAAAGTTAAGGGGAGATTTAATAGAGATATTTAAAATTGCTCGGAGTTTTGGTAGAATAGAGAGGGAGAAACTGTTTCCACTGGCAGAGAGCCTGGTAGCCAAAGGGAAGTGATTTACAGATAATTGGCAGAAGAATCAAAGGGGATGTGAGGGGGAAAGGGTTTTTAAGCTGTGAGTTACACTGATCTGGAATGCATTGTCTGAAAGGGTGGTGGAAGCAGATTCAGTCATAACTTTCAAAAGGGAATTGGATAAGTACTTGAAAAGGATGCAAAATGCAAGGCTGTGGGGATAATTGATGGGGCTAATCGAATAGCTCTTTCAAAGAGCCAGCACAGACACAATGGGCTGAATAGCCTCCTGCTGTGCTGTAAGGTTCTAAGTGATTTCCCATAGTGTGAAGTGGCAAAGGCCCCATTGGGTTACACAGACACATTCAGCACAGAAGACCCAGCAATTATAAACAGCAGCAATTGCAATGGAGTGAAATGTTAAAATTTGCATTGCAGCAACACATCAGCAAAAGTGCCACTCAACAAGCATAGCCAAGCATCTGATCAGCTTAAACCTGGGGCTTCTTCTCCAGTGCAACTCTTTAAGGCTTTTTGAAAAAAATGTCACATTTTCATTTCCAATAGATTTCTTCACCACAAACTGACGAAAGGCGAGAGTTTCCACACCTGCCCGCAGCCTGGGACTGCCTGGTCCCGCAGCAAGTCAATGGACTTCTGGCTGGGGCGCTGCCTCGCAGCCCCCACCCCCCCCGGTGGGTCCCGCCCGTGAAGGGGGCTGGAAAATCCCGGCCTAAATCCTCTCCCAGCCCCAGGGGAAACAAGGACCTGTCTGTTCCTCCACTCACTGACCTCCTGCAATCACCTCTTTGGACTGCATGCCTTCACATGCACACTCACGCCCACAAACAGATGCCTGCACACAGACACACGCCCAAGCAGCGGGATATTTGTGACTAACAGTGCTCGGCTCCATTATCCAGGAAGTATCGCTCCAAAGGATATTGTTGGTGCGATGTGCCTGTGAAAAAGTGCAATATTCCGGTCATTTTTAAAAATTCTTTTTGATAGGGTGTGGGTGTTGCCCATCCCTAATTGCCCTTGAGTAGCTAGCAAGGCCATTTCAGAGGGCAGTTAACAGTCAACCACATTGCTGTGGGGGTCTAGAGTCACATGTAGGCCACACCAGGTAAGGACAGCAGATTTTCTTCCCAAAAGCTCATTAGTGAAGCAGAAGAGCTTTTACAACAATTGATGATCGTTGTCATGGTCACCATCAATGGGACTAGCTTTATAATTCCCAATTCCAGCTGTCATAGTGAGATTTTAACCCATGTCTCCAGAGCATTAGCCTGGGCCTCTAGATTACTAGTCCATTGACATTACCACTACACCACTGGAGCTAACATAAAGGTGGACACCAGAAAAAAATAAAAGCTGACAGGTTGTTATAAATACCCAATTGAACATATGATGGCCATCATGGAAGGGAGCCTCTCAGTCTATCCAGAATGGACTCCACGTGACTCCGGTCCCACACTATGTGGGCGGCTCTTAGTGCCCTCAAAGATGACCCACTAGCCAGTCAGTTTTCAGAGCAACCAGGGATGGACAATAAATGTGACCTTGTCTCTTTCTCTCTCTGCTTCTGTTTTTCTCTGTCTCTGCTAGCCTATCACTGTTGTAGTTCTGTTTCTCTCTCAATATTGCTGTGTCTCTGACCGCCTGGCTGCCCACACCTCTTTGTATCTCTGTCTTTCTGTCTGTCTGCAATATGATGGGCCGTGTTGAGGGCTGGTTGGCTTTACCTACCCAGCTCAATCAAATTGCACTTAGTTGCGCAATCTCATCATTTCTGCAGTTGTGTGTAATGGTGTGTATACACAGATCTTTACACACTCACCTGAACACACACACACACACTCCACACACACACTCAACAAACACTAATCCATAGATGTACACAGACACACACACAAGCAAACACACACACACGCACACACACTCTCACACATGCATACTAAACACTCGTGCACACACACATGTACATACACACACGCACTTACTCACGCACACATACACACGTCACACATTGAACACACACAGACACACGCAGATACACACACTCAATACCCACACATGCACACAGACACACACACAACACTTACACATGCACACACACATTACACACTGAGTGCGCGCGCACACACACACACACACACCACCCCCCCCCCCCCCACCACCCTCCCACAATCTCCCACTCTCAGCCTCACTCTATCTCTAATGCAGTTTCCCAAAAGCCAGTGAACACATAGACCATGACCCTGGATTGGTTGCTGGCCATTGTACAGTAGAAGTATTGATCAGAGCACGCCAGGAATCAGCCATTATGCATCCATAACCAAGGACTAAGGTGTGGCTGGACATGGTGGATAATTTGGAAATCTTTATATTATCCTGTATTAGATTCAAAGAGCACAGGTGACCCATCTTGCCAGTCACACGACAGTGCTGGGTACAAACATTCCTGGGATGCTTACAGCCAGCTTCAGGAAACTGGGAGCAAGTGGGAATAACTGATTGGCTTAGGCTTCCTCCCAGTGTGGAAAATGCTAACAGACTCCTTAAGCACTGGGTTGGTAAAATAGGTAGACTTTTGGCAAATCAGGCAGTGGTTTGGTAAAATGGGTAGAGGTTTGGTAACCCAGGCAGCAGGTTGGTAAAATGGGTGGTGGTTTGGTACTGCCAACTAACACTGGGCACTGTTCCACCCCTCCCCCTGAAAAATGCAACAGTGAGCGTGGTTCGACAGGGGCAGGTGATACCCAGGGTGGGATTTTCCAGCACGATCTTCTGGGCAGGCCGAAGTCAATGGACTTTTGGCCGGCTCACTGGCATCCGCTACGGGGGGACCCGCCACGCTGGGGCCGGAACATTCCGGCTTCAGACTTCATCGCCCTGACAGGCAGAGGGGCATGTGGCGAGACTTGATTCCTGCCTCGGCTCTGCCGGGGAACTGCTCCAACCCAATCAATGTCTGAGTGAAGAGTTCCTGATATGACTTAAGCAAGCACGGAGAGTAGTTACGGTAACTAGCATAGTTTCATTTAAAGGGAATCTAGACGAAACACACGGAGGAGAAAGGAATAGATTGGGGCGAGAGGATGAGGATGGAGAACCCTCGTGTGGATCAAACTCTAGTCGGACTGAAGAATCTGTTTCCTGTGCCGTAGAGTTCTGTGTAATTTATCAACTTCTCTGCTAAAAAGCCTTAAGGAATCAAGATAGCCCCAGATACTTAGCAAGCATTAAGAAAAAGCCAACCCTAGCATGTTTATAACAATTCAGACTTATGTACAACACATCCATCAGATGCTAGAGTTCAGCATAGGCTCCAAATGCTTCATATGTGTCACTTTTCTCTGCCAATCTCTCTTGTCAGACCACTTTGTGCCTTTTACTTCAAGCTCAGCTCACACAAAGGCAAAACCACAACAAACCCCAGAGCTTATTTAGGTACTGGATACAGGTGCAAGGCAAATGGATTTAGGACATGGGTCAGCCATGGTCTAATTGAACGGTGGAACAAAATTAAGGGGCTGAATGGCCTGCTCTTTTGTTCCTGTGATGCTCTTAACTGAAGCTGCTTTCACGCTGGGGTGACTGCGCCAGGGTCACAGGCCCCAATGCGAGGGTCGCACGGGCAACCTCAAATTAAGCTGGCCGGCTTCACTCATGGCAATAGCTCCGCTTAAATCCCATGCCCATGGTTCATGGGTCTGTCAGATCGACTCTGAGGCTGTGCCCAGCTGGGGGCCAGGAGCTAATGCCAAAATCCCGAGGAGGGAGCAGCTGTAATTTCTACACGAAATTTCTCCACATCTTCAACCCGGTTTCGTTTAGACTGGGTATGACCTGTCGGCTTGACTGCTCTATTAGCACAGTTAAATGTCCCAAGATGCTACATGCAGGCTAAAGGAACACAATGGCCGCATGCAGAGAGAGAGAGAGAGAGCGACTGAAAGAGGGGGCCACAAACCGAGTTAAGGAAGTGAGTTTTAAGGATGGCGTCAATGGAGGATAGGGAGGTGGAGGAGCGGAGAGGTTTAGGGAGAGAATTTGGGGCCCAGGCAGCTGAAGGCACGGACACCAACGATCGGGCGAAGGGACAGGAGGGTCCGCAAGAAAGCAACGTTCGAGGAATCGCGAGCTATGTGAGGGTTGTAGGGCTGGAGGAGGTTACAGAGGTAGGGAGGGAAGGAACGGGCCAAGTAAGGGTTTAAGCACAAGGGTGGGAATTTTAAATTGAAGGTATTGGGGACTGGGAGCCAGTGAAGGGGAGTGAGGTAAGGGTGAGCAAGATTTGGTCGGGGGTTAGGATACAGGCAGCAGAGCTTTGGATGAGCTGAAGTTTAGGCGAGGTGAAGGATTGGTAGGGTTGCCAAATGTAATTCATTGTATTCCTGGAGGTTTCAAACATACAAATTAGGAGCAGGAGGAGGCCATTCGGCCCCTCGAGCCTTTCATCACATGATTTGCCCAACACTCCGGCCATTAGTCGGCCAACTTGTGACGCACTGCCTTCCTACGCCAATTGGAAAGCAAAAAAGGACTCGGTACCCAATTGGATGATGCTTGACTGTCAACCAAACAGCAATGTTTTTTTTTCCATTTTCAATATTTTTAACATCTGGTAAAGAGGAATGTTCAAAGAAAATTTAAAAAAAAACCCAGGGCAGGATTTTTACCTTGTCGGGCGGGTGTGGTGGGCGGGCTCGGTGGGCAGGCCTGGGAGCCACCCGCGATCGGGCCCCGACTGCGCTTTCCCGCCAGTTGGCCGGCTAACGGCCAATCAGCGTGAATCGCGCGCTGAAACGCTGAGCGCTGCCAGGGTGGGGGGGGGGGGTGGGAGGAGCACGAGCGGTAAGGTGTGCGCATGCGCGCGCTGAGGGGGGGTGCACTCAGTGAAAGCTCCCTGAGGGCAGAGAGTTACCTCAGGGCGCTGAAGATTTCTAACATCAAAAACAAAGATTTTAAAATGAAGGTAAACGCGTCCCCTCGTGCGACCTCTTGTCACATGGGCAGGGACAGGTTAAAAATGAGATTTTAAAAATGTTTATTTTATTTTTAATTAACATCGGAAACCTCATCCGGCCCGTGGATGAGGTTTCCTCAAAAATCCAAAGGCTGCTTGGCCTTTTTGCCTGCCTGCCAACCGTAGGGTTGGATGGGCAGGGAAAAATTCACTTTAATTCGTTTATTAATGGGCTTAACCACCCCTCTTAATTGTTGCCGGGCGTGCTGCCGACTCGTGTGTGTGCCCGATGACCGAAATATCGCACGAGTGTGCGATGAGGTCGGGACGCTTGCCCAATGTAATCCCGCGCCATCTCACACTCGTGGGCGTCAGGCGCGTGCCCGTATGCCATGCTGGAAATCCAGCCCCCAGTCGTTTTGCACGTCCCGATGATTTTGGCTCCAGGGCTGCACGCAGGCAGTGTCCCGGAGACTGATCTCCAGTTCCTGCAGGCTCCATGCCAACCCTGGAGGGTTGGCAACCCTAAGGATTGGTGAGCGCCGGAACAGGCAGACGGGAGGTGACAAAGGCACAGGGAGGGCGGTTTCACGGCCAATGGGCTAAGATCGGCGGGGCGGATGGGGGAGGCGGGGAGAGGGTAGGCTGTTTTGATGATGGAGGGGACGTGATGCTGGAAGCCCCAGTTCAGATGTAACAGAAACCCCCAAGGATGAAAACAGTCAGTTGACGCTTGTAGCCAGTGAGGCGGGTGGAGTCGGCTGTGAGCGTTTGATTATGCTGCAGGGGCTAAAGTGAAGGCTCCTGGGGCTTCTGAAACTAAGGCTTATCCAAGTCTGGATTGGAACAGACTGACAGCAGGGAACGGTCAGGAGAGCAGCAGAGGCCTAGACCAGTGATACTCCTAACACTCTGTGGGGCCCTTGTGTGACTCCTTACACTCTGCACCGTCTGCACCTTTCATGACACTTTATTGGTCCCACTGTGTTGTGCATCATTCGGTGTATGATACCCACATGGAGGGAGACCCCTTGTTTAGGAATTCTTAACCCACCCAACTTGTCAACTGTACCAGCAGCTGCTCATTGCCCCTCTGAGTCTGTGTGAATGGCCCTCCAGGAACCTGAAGACCTGCTTATGGTGCCTTGTTCTACCTGGAGGATCTCCTGCCTGGCTTTGGTGTGGAAAGCTGAGCCATGGAATAGGTTTCTGCCAGTGGCTGGACAGAGTTCGGAGCCCTTATTAATGACTCACTTGTGGCTGTCGAAGGCAAGGATCATGAAGCATGTGGTTAGTTAATGACCTGGTGCCCAGTAATCATTAACTTCTCATCAGAAGGGCAGCCAGCCAGGCACCTACACATAATCCCTTAGAACACAAAGCTCAGATAACATCGCATTACTCACAGGAGAATCTGTTTTATTGAAACAATCCCCCGAAGGATGTGTCAGAAACAGATTCACACACATTTCTGGATCCAGGTTCTAGGCTCTGGCATGCTGGGTGCTCACTAGGTCCAGATGTCACTGGGTTACATGTTTGATGCCACTGGGTGACATGTTCAATGTCACTGGGTCATGTGTCCAGGTGTCATTGGGTCACATGTTCAGCGTCACTAGGTCATGTGTCCAGATGTCATTGGGTCACATGTTTGATGCCACTGGGTCACATGTTCAGCATCACTGGGTCATGTGTCTGGATGTCACTGGTTCACATGTTTGGTGTCACTGGGTCACGTGTCTGGGTGTCATTCGGTCACATGTTCGGCATCACTGAGTCACGTGTCAAGGTGTCACTGGGTCATGTGATGGGCATCAATGGGTCACCTATTTGGTGTCACTGGATCATGCTTGTCTGGGTGCTGTTGATAGGGTTGTTTAGGTAAGTCCATTACATAACTGGTTTTGGAGATGCAGTGGGTGTGAATGGGAAAAAAGCAGAGTCAGGAGGGGTCTGGTCATTATTGATGACCATCGACCTGGATCCAGGTTTGTGCTGTAACTGATGTCTTAGCAGATGGAGAATGAGGAAGACAAGCTCTGAACTGAAAGGACTGGTGGTTTTCTTACCCTGGCAAATCCATACTATAGTAGCCATCACATATGGGGTAACTAGCAAGCATGAAAATTAACAAGGAAGGGAAAGGGGGGAAAGAGAGACAAAGAAGCACGAAAAGGTTAACTCACTCTGAACATGCAGCATGCAGCAGCTTATACAGGAGTTTGTTCCTCAACATCCTCCCATCTCATTAATCCAGATTTCAAACAGAAAATTCCACGTAACCTCAAACCATGGGGCAGCTCAGTTCCAGGTTTCGACAGTATTGAAAGAAATGCACAACACAAAGGCCTGCAGATAGGGGGAGCATGCAGCCCCAGAGAGAGGGCATGGTCCGCAGGGGAGGCGGGGTGGGGGGGTGGTGGGTGTGTATCCCCAGGGGCAGGCTGTGGCCCCAAGGGGAGGATGTGGGCCCACAGGGAGGGTGTGGCCCCAAGGGGAGAGCGTGGCCCCAAAGGGAGGGTGTGGCCCCACAGGGAGGAGTGACCACACGGGGAGGGTGTGGCCCCACAGGGAGGGTTTGGACATACGGTGAAAGGTGTGGGCTGAGGGGAGTGAGTGAGGTGCGGGGGGAAAGGGTGGTCATAGGAGAGGCTGAGGGTCCTGGGTGAGTGTGTGGGTCTGGCAGGGGGAGGATGTGGGCTCCTGGGAGAGGGTGTGAGCCCTGGGGGTGTGTGTGGGCCCATGGGAGGGTCTGACCCCGGTGTGGTGGGGGTGGGGGGAGGTGGTGTGTGGGGAAAGGTGTGATCTGAGGGGAGTGAGAGTCCAGGGGGAAGGGGTGGGCCTAGGGGGAGGGCGAGGGCCTCAGGTGCAAGGTGAGGGCCCCAGGTTGTGGGGGCTGGTGTGGTGGGACTGGGGGGAGGCCCAAGGTTCATGGAGAAGCTTAGGGGAAGGGTACAAGCCCAGGGTTAAAGGTCAGGCCTGGGGCTTGGAGTTCTGGGGCACAGATCTGAGAATCTGTCGCACGCTTGGGAGGAACAGGTGATACATCTCCATCATCTGTATCTTGCGATGACCAGGAAGGTTAAAGGTGAACTGGAAGAACCTTGGTCTTCTATTGTCTAGGGACTCCCTTATTTAAGGAGCAGAGTACAGGTTAAATGAGAAGAAGAAGGGGTCAGAGGTCAGGTGTAGATGATAAAGTCAGGATCGGGGGGCAGGCTCTCAGTCAATGCACAGATATAGGGGTCAGAGTCAGAGAGGATCAAGGGCAGGGGCAGGGTAGGGTCAAGGGCAGGGGGAGGGTCAGGGGCAGGGTCAAGGGCAGGGGAAGGGTCAGAGGCAGGAGAAAGACCAGGAGCATGGGCATGATCAGGATGGGGGCAGGGGCTGGGTCAGGACCAGGGGCAGGATCAGGGGCTGGGTCAGGATGGAGGCAGGGTCAGGTGCAGGATGGGGTCAGGGTCAAGTGCAGGGTCAGGTGCAGGATGGGGTCAGGGTCAAGTGCAGGGTCAGGTGCAGGATGGGGGCAGGCCCAAACACAACAGTGAGCTGCAAAATTAGCATTGGGCGATATAGGAGCTTGTAAATGATTGAATTAACCAATAAAATTACTGGTGTTTTCATTCAGAATAAGAATGAAATCCTTGCCCATAAACTACAAGGTATGGATTTGAACAGCAATGTTTTATGGTCCATCAAACATGGGAGGAGACAAAACTCTGCAATCAGCCTGAATTTGGCATAAACTCAATTGTATTGGGAAATTGGAGCCATAACCTGCTTTGTCTTGTTTTCCCTCTCTGGCCCTGGTCATCCCACATTACGTTCCTATAACCCCGGGCAGTAGGTGAATGCTCAGGGTTTCCCTTTACCTCATGAATGGAACAGCTAGAGGGGTACGGATGTATCTCTCAGCCCCGCCTCCTCACTCAGACTCCCCGAGATCCTGCTGCTTGTGTCGCTGGGGGTGGGGTGCGGTGGGGCGGTGGCAGCAGGAGACAGATGTAGAAACAGAGGAAGAGCCATTCCCCATCCCGACCCCCTCCAGCCCTCTGGGCGAAAACATTTCTCCTCAACCCCCTGCCCCCACCCCACCTCCCTAATTCTTCCCACCGGTTACTTTCAATCTATGCCCCCAAGTTATTGACCCCTCAACTGAGGGCAACAGCTCCTTTCTCATCCACTCTCTCTAGACTCCTCATAGTTTCATACGCCTCAATTAAATCTCCCCTCAGCCTCCTGTGTTCCAGAGGAAACAACCCCAGCCCATTCAATCTTTCCTCATTGCTGGAATTCTTAATTCCTGGCAACATCCATGTAAATTCCTCTTAGGTCAAACCCTAAGACTAAATATAGCAAATCACCAAGTGCAATACAGGCATCGGGGTCGGTGGGCTAGTTGCTTGATCGGTATCATCCTTTTGTAGCAACCTGTCTTCCTCCAACACAACATTGAAATCTTGGTCTTCTCCACCCCCCACCAGTCTCCGCCACCCCACAATGGGGTTGCCAACTCTTGTTGGACGTCTTCCTGGAGGTTTAGTCACATGACCTCCTGCCCCCAAACCGCCTGCCCCCACACTTCTGCCGTTGGTCACCTGACATGTCCACCTCCCCTGCGGTCAATGGGGGGAAACATCCAGATTTCTGTTACCTGACTGGGCGATTTCTGATGTCAGCCAAGTAGCCAACTCCCGTTTTTCAATAATTCTGGAACTCAAAAAACGAAAGTGTGCAAAGGGAATGCAAAAAGGGGGCAATTTAAAATGTCCTGTGATTTTTTTGTTTCCTGCCAGTTGTGACTTGTATCAGTGTCCTGGAGTTGAATCTTCAATTCCTGGAGGCTCCAGGGCAATCTTGGAGGGTTGGCAACTCAGAGCTCCTTCCAAGTGTTGATCAGTCTTGAATTTATTTGCCTTTCACCAGTTGTAGCTCCTTCCCTTGCGCTGAAATGATGGTTTAACTTGGAACGGTGCTCAGCGTCAATCAACTCTATTGCGCCTTGATGTAAAACCCCTCTTATCCACCTGTGGCATTCCCAGACCTTTATATCCCACTCCCTCTGATACCAGGAAATGTTTTCCAGCTCCCCGGGGGCTTTTCCCTTGTAGCACTGTTGACCGAAAGCGAATGCGGCGCTCAAGGTGTGGCCTGAGTCGTGCCCGAAACCACTGCGACAGGACAGCCTCCTAATTCTTCTCTACCGATGAACAATATTGCTCAGCTTTGCTTCGTCGGTTCTGCCTCCATGCATGGCTGTGCTCGCTGGGTGTTGGTGTCACTCTACTTCCCCTCACGATGTAGTTTTGCTCGTTAGGTTTTTTTTCAGTTTAAGGCACTTATCGCTGTTGGTTTCCATGTGCCACCCACTTCCCCGGTCCTTCCTGCAGCTCCCTGGCTGCCTCATGGTGCCCGGCTGCTTAGCGTCACTGGCCCTTGTATTCCTGAGCCCTACTCGCGTGCGCACGTTCGACACTGTAGGGAACACGTGTCCATGTTCAGCTTCTCCCTTCCAACTAACCAGCGTGTTTATAAACCTGTCTGTCACCCTCTTGCTCAATGAGACCTACCTGTCTTGCCATCATTCAACTCAACGTCAGAACGCTCAGCTCCCCCTACACGAGCTGATGTTATCGACTGCTGCCTTCCACCAAACACTGACCAACCCCCCCTCCCTTTCCGAACCACCATGATAACCCAAACGTTCCTGAGTTTATAGCAGGTGTAGGAACAGAGGGTCTTCATTCTTTCACGGGATGTGGGCGTCGCTGGTGAGGCCAGCATTTGTTGCCCGTCCCTAATTGCCCTTGAGCTGAGTGGCTTGCTCGGCCATTTCAGAGAGCAGTTAAGAGTCAACCACATTGCTGTGGGTCTGGGGTCACATGTAGGCCAAACCAGGTAAGGATGGCAGATTTCCTTCCCTAAAGGGGCATTAGTGAACCAGATGGGTTTTTACAACAACTGATGATAGTTTTACGGTCACTATTACTGAGACGAGCTGTCAATTGCAGATTTTATGAATTGAATTTAAATTCCACCAGCTGCCGTGGTGGGATTTGAACCACGTTCCCAAAGCTTTAGTCTGGGACTCTGGACGATTAGCCCAATAATATTACGACAACATCACCATCTCCCCCAAGTCTATAAAGGTGGAAGTATGAGCCAATAATGTTGTTTAAAAAAACCTATGGGATCCTTGACCTATATAAACAGCAGAGAAGAACATGGAAGTTAGGCTAAGTCTTGGGGACAATCTAGAAGCTAGGATTATTCTCATTAGAGTACAGAAGGTTAAGGGGGATTAAATAGAGATGTTCAAAATTATGTTAAATTTTGATAGAGTAAATAAGGTGAAGCAGGTTCCAGTGGCAGAAGGGCCGGTAACCAAAGGACACAGATTTGAGATAATTGGCAAAAGAATCAGAGGAGGTGAGGGGATTTTTTTTAAAAACACTGCAAGCTTCTGTGATTTGGAAATACACTGCCCGAAAAGATGGCGGAAGCAGATTCAATAATACCTTTCGAAAGGGAATTGGATAAATAATTTGAAGAAGAGATTTTGCAAGGCTACAGGGAAAGAGCAGGATAGCTCTTGGAAGGGGTGGAACAGGCATGATGGGCCAAATGGCCTCCTTTTGTGCTGTGTAATGTAAACATCACCTAGCTATTCTTCACAAAGCCCTCTCTATCCTCTCCAACGCCTACCCACTTCTAGTCTAGCCTCACCTTTCTCTGTGTTGTCATCTCTAAAGCCTTCTGTTGGAAATACCCCCAACATCGAACCAACTCACAACATCCCGTGAAGGCCCAGGCCAAAATCACCAATACTGCCCTCCGCCCAAGTGAACCCCTTCCACCAACTCTCCTTATCTTTCTCTGACCTCTCGGCAGCGTTTTATATGGTAAATCATGAGTTGATTCTCCTCCATCACCTCTCCCCTGTTGTCCAGCTCTGGAGGATCACACTTGTTTGCTTCCTTCTCTGTAGGCATATGTCTGTTGACATAGTAGGAAGACACACGTCTTCCTGGAGAGAGGCAAGTTTGGGCGGGATGGGGTAGCACGGAGGGGGAGTGGGTTGGGGGCGGGGGATCTGGAGGGGGCAGGGGTTGGCCCGCTCATGGGCCCAGGGGGCCGGTTACGGAAGGAGCCCCCGTCCTCCCCCCGCCGCTTCCACCAGCCCATACAGCAAAAGTTGCCGGGCTGGCCTCTCCTTCCGGGAATTAATTGCCCACTTAAATGCCTCAATTGGCCCGCAGAAGGGCAGGCTGCCAGATGCCTACCTCACTGCTGGGTATGATTGTGGCAATGGAAGACTGCCCATTGGATTTAACGTGCCTTTCCCCCACCTTGTCAGCTGGGGAGCGTTAAACCCAGCCATTTAATGCAGTACGGAGGGAGTGCTGTAATGTTGGAGGTGCAGTCTTTCAATTAAGGTCCTAAACCCTGGCCCCATCTGCCCTCCCAGGCAGATGCAAAAGATCCCATGACATTGTATGAAGAAGAGTGGAGGCATTCTCCCGATGTCCTGGCCAATATTTATCCCTCAACAAACATCACTAGTCATTTATCGCATTCTTACATGGTAACGGTGACTGTACTGAGGAGTGTCCCTAGAGCTGAAGGTGAAGTGATGGAAAATGGAGGCAAGAATTAGGGGCGCACAGATATCCCAGAGGATTGTGGGGCTGAAGGAGATTAGCAAGATAGGGAGGGAAGAGGCCATGGAGGGATTTGTATGCAAGAATGGGGATTTTAAAATCAGGGCATGTAATTCCAGGACAGAGGGTGAGTGGAAAATGCCTCAGAGATGCCCGAAGGCAGTGTTTGCTTCTGGGGAAGGCTGGTGAAAACATGGGCACTTCAGTCATGAAAGGAGGCGAATGAGAAGAATTTTTAATGGGAATGTTCCTAAAGGAATCTCTTCACCAGGAGTCAGGTATATGAGGTGGGGAGGCTGGGTTCAGATCATTTGGCATTCTATTTCTCCCCAAATTATTATAAAGCTGCTGTTTGTCTGTGACAGTCCTGGACTGATGTATGGCGAGGATCCCCGAGCCCACGACAGCCACGATGCCCTTCTTGTGACCGGAACGTGACATAGGGCAGGCTGTATGCTGGCCGAGAGTGACACATCTCTCTCAGTCCTGGAGCCAAAGTGGCATTGACAAGGTGGAGTAAACCAGGAGTGATTCAGGTTCAGCCAGTTTGCTCAGGACGCTGTCACTGTTTGGGCGCAGAGGCTGAGCTGGAGAAGCGGTGAGGAGCAGGGGTGGGGGTCTCTGTCCCAGTGTCAGGCAGTGCCCGGTATCGGAGGCTGAGGATCGGCTCCGAGCTGTGACCAGGGCCCCCGTCCTCAAAAAAAAAACACACAAAGTCAACAGAGGCCCTGACGTCTAAACGCGGCAGAATCTAGAAATTAGAAGCAGGGAATGTTGGAAATACTCAGGAGGTCAGGCAGCATCTGTGGAGAGAGGAAAACAGAGTTAACGTTTCAGGTCGGTGACCTTATATCCTTTGCACGGGGCAAAGTTAGAGATATGACACGCCTTAAGCAGGTACAGGGGCAGGGACAGGGGGGATGAACGAAAGAATTATTTGACCAAAATGGATGACGGTGAAGGCAAAAGGGCGCGGGTGGTGGGACAAGTGGAGAAACAAAACATTTTTGATCTTTTGCCGTTTAATCTCTCCCGCCTTTCACTCTGTCACTAACCTTCCCTTTCATTTTATCCTCCTCTCCCGGCTTTTCCCGCCTCTCAACTTGCCTGAGGCCTGTTTCGGCTCTTCGCTTTTCCCCAGTTCTGATGGGGGAGGGGGAGGGGGTGGGGATCACGGACTCGAAACGTTAACTCTGTCTCTCTGTTGCTGGGACCTGCTGAGTATTTCCAGCACTTGCTGTTTTTAATTGGGGAACAGGGAGTGGGGGGGCTGCCGTGAGTGGACTGGGGCAGGCTTGCAGTTGGCGTGGGTCCCGTGTGCTCCCATCGAGCTCCTTCAGGGAGATTTTTTCGACCCTCTCTGTGTCGTCCCGCTATCTGCGCTGTGTGCCCCCCACCACACACATACCCCCCCCCCCACACACACACACCCCCCACACCCTCCCCCTCCCCCCACACACACACCCCCCACACCCTCCCCCTCCCCCTCACACACACACCCCACACACACACGCGGCCGCCTCGCAGTCCAGTCCGCCGGAGCGACTGGAACACGAGTGACCAAAGACTTGCATTTATATAGCACCTTTCACGACCGCAGCGTTTATTTGCAGCCAAGTGACGCACCCTTGAAATGCAGTCGCTGATTGGATGTCGGAATCGCAGCCACCAATTGGTGCACAGCAAGCTCCCCACAAACAGCAGTGACGAACCGGTCCATCTTAGTCACTTGGGAGGTAAATAGCAGCCGGGAGAGCCTGGCTCTCCTTTGAATTTATGAGCACTCCCTCAGCAGCGGAGGGAGTGCCGCTCTAGAATTTATACTCAAGCCTCCAGGACAGGATTTGAACCCAGCTACTTTCTGGTTCAGAGGCAAGAGCGCCTAGCAGCACTTGTAAAACAGCGCTGAGCTCGAGCAATCGAACAAGACAAAAGAGCAGCTCTATTTCATCACAGTTAGATCGAACATTCTTCATTTCTGGCCAGACAGACTGCAGGGGGAGGGAGAGCTGCCCAAGAGTTGGTTGTGGGGGGAAACTTCCACAGTTTGGAAGACCTGAGCTTAGGGTTGATTGTGGTGTGCCAAATTCAACACAGCGGGGGAGGAAGAGCATATTAATTGGATTATTTGCAGCCAAAGAACGCGATTATTTGTAAAACAGACAAGTAAATACGGGAGAGTATGAAGTGTTTGCCATTTTTCATAGCCCGTCGCCACCATCTAGTGGGCAATGTCAAGTATTGCAGTGCAGTGCCTCAGGAGAGTCGGCATATCTGACCTCAATACATTGCTCACGGCCTGAGGACCCAGCATGAGTCAAACTGCAGCATACTTTCAAAATGAGGACAGAGGGCTTCCTCGCGTAGTTTTGTGAGGTTGCTTAAAAAGTCCAATTGGCAAATGACACTGCATAGGTCCGGTCACAAATGAAACATGTCCTTCAGCACCTGATTTCTGCCAATCGCTGCAATGGTACCAGGGAGTTGGGTTTTAAAGTCCTGTTGCAGCAAACTGCTCTGTTATTTAACCATGGTCATATGTAGTGTTAAACTATCCCATCACACTGCTCCACTCATCTACAAGGTGCATTACAGAAACTCAGCAAAGATCCTTCGACAGCACCTTCCAAACCCACGACCTCTATCATCTATAAGGACAAGGGCAGCAGATACATGGGAACACCACCGCCTGGAAGTTCCCCTCCAAGCCACACACCATCCTGACTTGGAACTATATCGCCGTTCCTTCACTGTCGCTGAGTCAAAATCCTGGAACTCCTTTCCTACCAGCACAGTGGGTGTACCTACACCACATGGACTGCAGCGGTTCAAGAAGGCAGCTCACCACCACCTTCTCAAGGGCAAATGGGATGGGCAATAAATGCTGGCCTAGCCAGCGACGCCCACATCCCATGAAAGAATGTAAAAGAGTGGCAGAACACAATGACACGCCAAGCCAATGTAACACTGCACTACTCTGACAGCACATGATGTCCGATGTCAAACTAGCCCAATGCGTTCCAAATATTTTACGCCTTTATAACCCACCCTTCTGCTACTTTACCAGTATGGTGATGTCAATGGGATAGGTTAGAAGGAGCATCTTAAGGGAAGAGAATGAGGTGATTGGATTGGTTTAGGGAGGGAGTTCCAGAGCTTAGGGCCTAGATGAGGAAAAGCTGTTCAAACAGAGACACAGAAGAGGGAAATAAAGTGGCTACAACTCCAGTGAAATGTTCACTGCAAACTCGTTTCTAAAAATTAATTCATGGGATGTGGGTGTCACTGGCAAGGCCAGCATTTGTTGTCCATCCCTAATTGCTCTTGAACTGAGTGGCTCGCTCGGCCGTTTCAGAGGCAGTTAAGAGTCAACCACATTGCTGTGGGTCTGGAGTCACATGTAGGCCAGACCAGGTAAGGACAGCAGATTTCCTTCCCTAAAGGACATTAGTGAACCAGATGGATTTTTACAACAATCAACAATGGTTTCATGGTCATCGTCAGACTTTTAATTCCAGATTTTTATTGAACTCAAATTCCACCATCTGCCATGGTGCGATTTGAACCCAGGTCCCCAGAGCATTACCCTGGGTCTCTAGGTTACCAGTACAAGTGACAATATCTCTACGCCACCGCCTCATAGCGAGAAGGAACAGATGAATATTGCAGGTGGTGCTATATAGGCAGGTAGAGGCTATGGTGGTACGCAGGCTGGGGATGGTATATGTGAGGTGTACCTTTGACAACTGACCTCAGGACTTCCTCACTGGAGTCACCAGTCAAAGGACCAGCGGGTAGGCCTGGTCACCTAGTAACCAGCTGTGAAGTGCCCCGGCTCCTTGATATAATGTTGGCACAAACTGAAGGCCTGAGGTCCAACATCACTGGCATATTAATCGAGCTGAAGTATTTCTCATTAACTTACAAATAACGAGCGCAGGGTCGGACCTGGTGCCTGATACAAGCGCAGAGTGTATCACGCTAAACACACGCTCCCCGCCCCCAACACGAAAACCAAGCGATCCGCACAGGTAGCGGAAAAAAAACCCCACGCGGGTGTTGCAAGGGGACCTTGTGTGTCATGAATGAGGGCCTTGTGTGTTAGAGTGGCCTCCGCTCCAGTGCTGACGTGTGCATTGGCTGAAGTGCCCAAAGGGTTTGGTACGTCGTTGGGACCAAACGCATGTGGTAAATGTGGTGGCCAGGCTGGGCGACGCAGAGGCTTTCATAGAAACCAGGAGCAGGAGTAGGCCATTCGGCCCTTTCCCAGCCACAGGAGGAGGGGCGGTACCCATGTTAGGTCCCCCCTGTAGCTCAAGCTCCGGCAGACAGCGCAACACCCTCGGAAGCAGGAGGCGGCATGTCAGGCATGTCGAAATAAATGTGCCTGGGCTGGGGAAGGGAGTTTCTTGGCCAACTACCTGGTGGTCCAGAGTGGAATCCCATCTTCCTTCCTGCCCACCCCCTGGTGTGAACCACTCCCATCCAAGGATGAGGACTGGCAGGTTTGACTGGGGATCGGTGAGAGAGGCGGGTAGTAGCTGAAAGCGGGGTTCAGGAGACCTGGGCAGAAGGAGACCCGTAGCTCAGACACGCAGCGGCAGACACGAGGTACAACCAACGCAGGAGCAGAAATGTGGGAAAAAGTGACAAGAAAGGGCAGCAAGAAAGAGAGAGAAAGAAACCAGCCCTTGACATTCGTTAATGAACAGCACAAGAGACCAAGAAGTGCCCAATTTAAGCAGGCGGACAAAGGGGCTTTTTCTTTCATGGGGATGTGGGCATCACTGGCTAGGCCAGCATTTGTTGCCCATCCCTAATTGCCCCTGAGAAGGTGGTGGTGAGCCGCCACCTCGAACCGTTGCGGTCGTTCCGGTAAAGGGTCAGACGGGGCCAGGAACCCAGGAGGAGGGGTGGGGTGGGGATGCCTCCCGAGGACTGAGGTCAGATACAGGCCGGTGTGCACACTGAGCTGGGGCTTCAGAAGGAAGCTCGAGGCTGGCCTACGGTGGAATTAGGGGCCTGGCACTGATGCCTCTCGGTAGGCCGGTGTGATCTCGCCCCCCCCCTCCCCGGGCGTGTACGTCCTGCGCGGGGTCGGCTCTGAATCGCCAGAACGCTGGCCAAGAGCCCAGCGTTGGCCCCACCCCCAACCCATAGCAGGATGAGGTTTCCCAGGCCTGAAGGAGGCAGGGCCCGTGATCAGTTGGGTGAGGGGGGGGTGTTGGTGGGGAGGGTGGGGGAGGAGCTGACTAGCGAACGTCGAGCCTCTGGCGACACTCTGTACTCCCGGAGTTCCCATTTGATTTCTTCCTGGGAAGAGCCAGCTGTTTCTTCAACTTTCCGGTGGGTGCAGCCTTTGGTCGCCCCTTCATTAATGAGGCTTTATCCCCTCGTCCAATAACCTGCTTTCTACCTTTCACAATCCAACGAAAACCCTTCAGCAGCCAATGAAATCCCCCGCCATATTGCCTCAGCCAATGAAATCATCGCTGATCTGCTTCCCCCCTGTCCAGGAGCCAATAAAATCCCTCGACCTGTTCCTCCAATCGAGCGGACAGTAAAATGGAACCATCTCTCAAGTGGCCAATGAAATCCCTCAACTTTCCTCTAGCCTGATTCCAATCAAACTCTGCTTTTATCCAGTACTCAGTGACTCTCTGATCTTCCCTCCCTTTGTCTTCCCTTCCTGCCCTGGATCTCCTCCCCACCTCTAACTCTCTATCCTTCCTGTCCTCCTTCACCCCCCCCTCCTCCCTCACCCCCCCATCCACCCCCTCGGCCTCCATCCCACACCATCCACCCAACCCCTCCCCCCCACCCCAGCCATCCTCCTCTCTCTCCCTGTCCTCCCTCCCCTCCCCCTTCGCGCCCCCCCCCCCCCCCCAAAAAAAAAACCCTGCCCATCCGCCCCCTGCCCTCACTGGCCAGGAAATCACGTACTTGATGTTCTCCAGCCGGCTGGAGTCTGGCTTCAGGGAGCTGTTGCTTCGTACCATCTTGTGCAGGGTGATCATCAGAAACACCAGGTTCATCTGCCAGGGACGAGGAGA
Organism: Cetorhinus maximus; assembly: GCF_964194155.1. Taxonomy (NCBI): domain Eukaryota; kingdom Metazoa; phylum Chordata; class Chondrichthyes; order Lamniformes; family Cetorhinidae; genus Cetorhinus; species Cetorhinus maximus. The sequence goes on from NC_135906.1 coordinate 10,086,642, forward strand.
ACAGAGAGTGTCACACACGGGAAAACCCTTCACAGGCAGAGTAGTGAGGTCACAGGGCAGGGCGATCATTGTCTTTGACATTTTACTGGGACCACACACACACACACACACACAGACACACACTGCAAAAAACCCCCCAGGGCACCTCAGCCCAGAGTGACAGAGAAACAAAAAAAAACTCGCGGGACCCTGAATCAAACTTTGCTCCATTCGGTGAATAAGATAGCAACTTTAAATCAAAATAAAAATCACCTCACCAAATCTTTCACACTTCACTCCTGGCTTCCTCGTTAACCCTCTCGCCTCCGGGTCAGGAGGCTGCGGGTTCAAATCCCACTCTGCAGAGCCTTGAGCATTAAACCGAGGCTGACACTCACAGTGGAGTGCTGAGGGAGTGCTGCACGGTCAGAGGTGCTGTCTCTTGGATGGGATGTTGAACCCACAGGACCTGCCTACCTGTTCAGGTGAATGAGAAACATCTCATGGCTCTATCTGAAGCAGAGCAGGGAGTTTACCGAGTATCCTGGTCAATATTCCTCACTCCACCAAGAACAGGTGGATGAGGGCTTCGCTGGCTGGGCCAGCATTTATTGCCCATCCCTAATTGCCCTTGAGAAGGCGGGGATGAGCTGCCTTCTTGAACCGCTGCAGTCCATGTGGTGTAGGTACACCCACAGTGCTGTTAGGGAGGGAGTTCCAGGATTTCAACCCAGTGACAGTGAAGGAACGGCGATATATTTCCAAGTCAGGATGGTGAGTGACTTGGAGGGGAAGTTCCAGCTGGTGGTGTTCTCATCTATGTGCTGCCCTTGTCCTTCTAGGTAGTAGAGGTCGCAGGTTTGGAAGGTGCTGTTGAAGGAGCCTTGGTGAGTTCCTACAGTGCATCTTGTAGATGGTACATACTGCTGCTACTGTGTCGGTGGTGGAGGGAGTGAATGTTTAATATGGTGGATGGGGGTGTCAGTCAAGAAATATTCAGAAAAGCACACAGACATACACACACACACACACACACACCCTCACTCACACATGCACTCTCACACATACAAAGTCTCTGTCTCACTCACATATACACACACACGCCAGGAAATCCTCCTCCACAGTATTATTGCTAGTTTGGTTTGTCCAATCGATATGTAGATTAAAGTCACCCATGATTACAGTTGTGCCTTTATTGCATGTGTCCCTAATTTCCTGTTTAATGCCTTCCCTTACATCTCTGTTACTATTTGGGGGCCACTAGACAACCCCCACCAATGTTTTCTGCCCCTTGGTGTTTCTTATATCCACCCAAACAGATTCCACATCATGATTTTCTGAGACAATATCCTTCCTCACTATTGCATTGATTTCCTCCTTTACTAACAATGCTACCCCACCTCCTTTCCCTATTTGTCTGTCCTTCCTAAATATTGAATACCTCCAGATGTTCAGTTCCCATCCTTGGTCACCCTGCAGCCATGTCTCCGTAATTACTATATCATAACTGTTTATATCTGTTTGTGCTGTTAATTCATCTACCTTATTGCGAATGCTTTGCACATTAAGATACAATGCCTTTAGACTTGTCTTTTTAACCTTGTTAGTCATCTCAGCTTTATTTTGCACTATGAACCCATTTGTTTTCCGCCCTTGTTTTTTCTGCCTTCCACTTTTGCTTCTTACTTTTCTGTCTTTTGTTTCTATCCTTGTTCCTCCCTCCTCTGTCTCCCTGCTCAGGTTTCCATCCCCCTCCCATTCTAGTTTAAACCCTTCCCGACAGCACTAGCAAACACCCCCCCCACCAAGGACATTGGTCCCGGTCCTGCCCAGATGTAACCCGCCCTGCTTGTACTGGTCCCACCTTCCCCAGAGCCAGTCCCAATGTCCCAGGAATCTGAATCCCTCCCCCCTACACCATTTCTTCAGCCACGTATTCATCTGATATATCCTGTTATTTCCACTCTCGCTAGCACGTGGTACTGAGTAATCCTGAGATTACGACCTTTGAGATCCTACTTTTTAATTTACATCCTAACTCCCTATATTCAGCTTGTAGGACCTCATCCCTTTTTTTTAACCTATGTCATTACCTATACACACACACATTCTCTCTCTCACTCTCTCACACACACAATATCTCTCTCACACGCACGCAAAACACACACACACGCACTCTCATACACACGCACACAAGCACTCTCATGCACAAACACACACACTCTCTCATACACACACACAAACACACACTCATACACACGCAAACACACATTCGCAAACACAAACACACATACACAAACACGTAAACACGCACATACGCAAACACTCTCATACACACACATTCTCTCTCTCATACACACACGCACACACACACACCACAAGGTAGTGTAATTTGCACGTACCATAATAACAAAGGACACGGGTCCAATGAAACTCCAGATAAAGTAGTTGTCCACTCGAAGCCAGCATCTGTGTGTATGGAGAAGGGAGGGAGGTGGAAAATGGGGGAAGTTGAGGTAAACAAATAAAATAAGGCATAAATGGATGTTGGGAAGAAAAAAGTCAGTGGGGATGATAAATGGAGGAAGAGAGCAGAGAGAAAGCATTAGCTCAGTGTGTTAGACGGAGTGAAACAATGTTGTTGATAAATGCACTGCAGTCAGCTTCATTCACTGCCCTAGCACTGATGATGGATATCCTGCCTTAAATATCAACTCTGACAGGGCACAGAGCCATTTATCAATGAAACAGAACATGAAGCTCAATATTGTCTGCAATGGGCTTTTCCGGGGGTTGGGGTTGGGGGGGAGGGGAGGGAGGGGGCCATTTTCAGCATTAGGTTTTACTCATTCCAGAAGGCCGGTGAATCCATTACTTAAAGCAGCCCCTTCCGGATGGGAATCACTTTTTCCCAAAAATATGCCTTATTCAAAACAATTGTCAAAGTGCTATCCAAAACATTTCGAATTGAATGTTACAGGAAGCGTAGTAGAATTCAACTTTTCTCCCCACGGCATGTTGTACCCTGAGGTGCCTCAATACAATTGCAATACTCTTGATATTCACAATGTGCATCCCGTGTCCAGCATGCAACCTGAGGGGTTCTATATAATCTCCAGCCCCTCGGTGTACTGCAGGTGGAGGAGTTAGACTGTGACCTTTCCCCATTGCGCCTTTGTGGTGGGCTGCCCCAAAGCTTCAGAGCGTCCCTAAGCACACAGTCCTGGATCTTGGAATGTGCCAGTCTGCCACACTCGCTCGCTTGGCATGCAGCTTTTTGCACTGGAAGACCAGCCAGTTTCGGGCGGACCTAAGAGCGTCTTCCATCGAGCTGATGGTCCTCTAGCCGCAATTGATGTTTGTTGGGGTGCGCGTCGCTGACCGGCATGTACAAGTTCTCCTGTCCGAAAGCAGGCCCTGTCCTCTAGTTGGGGGGATGGTACTTGGATGAAATATTTAAGCAGGTCCATCTGTGCCCACCCACCTTTCACTGAGAGAGTAGAGGAATCTCTACCAGTGTGAGCAGATGTCAATTCTGTTGCAAGATGCCAGTCAAGTAGGAAGCGTTCACTGGAAGAAAGTTTCTTGTGCGGCTGTGTGGGCATCAGTCTTGGCTGCCGAGTAAGGTTAGAGAATCAAGCCCTCCAAGACTTGTGCACCAATGCAGGCTGGCACTGAGCACCACACTGATGGAGGTATCGCCTTTTGGGTGAGATCTTAAATTGCCTCTGCGGTGGTTGCAAAAATATCCCATACCGCTATTGAAAGGAGGGCAGGGGAGTTGGGCTAGTGTCATTAACAATATTTATAAATCCAGCCACCAAAAATGGGTTATGCCATTGCTGTTTTTAGGAGTTTGCTGTGTGCAGATTGGCTGCTGCGTTTCCTACTTTACAACAGTGACTACACTTCAGTGGACGTAAACTGCTTTGCGAGGTCCTGAGCGCCACAGACAAATCCATGTGTTTTCATACTCTCTGTGATCAGTGCGTTTTGCATGTGAGGGGTGCGTGTGTGTATTTTCTTGCCCTTAGAGTGCTTGTCCTAATTTAAATGATTCCAGCAGCAAGCTTTTGTGAGTTTTAAAATAAAGGCAGTTATTTATTATCCCATTTATTTATTATTCATGAGTTATTTATTATTGGCCCGGAGGTTTAAAAATGCAATGTCTCACTCACTCGACTATCATTCACATAAAGATTAGATACCAATGAGGAAGAAAAACAAACAATAACCCATAACTTCCAATTTCTGGAGCGTCATACTTGGGGTGGGGTGGGGCTGGGGTACTCCAAGATGCGCTGGGGGACCCCTCCTCCCCAGTAGTCCCCAGGTAAGGATTTCATGGCAATTGCCTGAGCGGGTCAAACATCCAATGGGCAATTACCCTGTACTGGGAATGATCCAATACTCCGAATTAAATCATGGGCTTCGGATGGTTCTGACTGTATCAAAGTAATAGTTAGAAGAATTAAAACCCCTTCTAACTCCTGGGTAGTTATAGTGCTGACCCTCTCTGAACGCCCATGGGACCCCCAGACTACACTCCTGCCCCACCCCCAGCCTCACCCCATCCCAGTGGCTAACCCCCACCCCCTCACTGGACCACCTGACTATCCCTTCCAGACCCAGACTGCCCTCCCGCCTCCTCAAGGAACCCCTGACTAACCCTCACCCCCACCCCCCACCGAATATACCCTGAGACTTTCGCAGGATCTCCAGGCTACACTTCTGACCCCTTACAGGACCCCCTGACTACCCTCCCTATCTCTGAGTCCACCCCCATCCCCTGACAAACCCCCCGAACTCCCATGGGACACCCTGAGTACTCTCCCCACCCCCCATCCCTCAGACTACCCTCCCTTCCCCTGACACCCCTCCCTACCCACTCCTGACTACCCCAGCTACCCCCCACGAAACCCCTCGACTACCCTCACCGACCACACTCCCCACTGATCACCCAACACCCCACCCCCAATGACCAGGAGAACCCCCCCCCCGCCACTGACCATCAAAGACCCCCCCCACTACTGACAACACAAACCCCCCAACTCAACTGCCCCTCCCCCCAACCCAACCCCCTGACTATCCCCCGCCCCTCCCTCCTACTCACTTACCTTACACACTTACCTTCTCCCTGGCTCCTCAAAGTGGCCGGACCTTTAAACCTATCCGCTGTACGGCAGCTAGTGACGTAAAAAAGAGGGCATGTCTTCCTTACCCTAGACTCTCCCAAACCCGACTGAAGACCTCAAGAACCTGCTGCACTGCATCTTTCTCACCTGGCTCGAGTTGGAAGATTGGGAAAGAAAGGTCCGGCTACCGTTCAGCGTAGGTCACTAGGAGGTTATGGCCAATATGATTATAAAATATAATTGTCGCAGTCTCTCTTACATGGCAGGCCTGTAGTTCCTTAGATGAGTTGACACTTTTAATTGAAGCAAAGGTCTTGGAAGTAGAGGATTCTTGGTAAGCTGCGAGGCTTCTTGTAGTTGAATTTTCAGGAAGTTGGTTCTCAGGTGAACTTGAAGTTAGAACAGCTTGCGGGGAGTCCTTCTCCCACTTTCAAGTTTTAGTTGTTTATTACCTTGGCTGCATATTTGACTTGCAGCTTCTTTGATGGCTGTCTGATGGAGCTGCCCAGAACAGCTTCTTGCCGTTTTAAAAACAGGCCACAAACATGGCTGCCTCACCATGTGACCTGTCACAAGTCCAAAGTCCTTTTTCAAATAAGGCAGGCGGCCAGGCTGATTATACATTGTGTGTGATGACTTTCACACTTTAAGAGTTCGAGACTGCTGGTGTCTTTATATCTGAATAACCATATAGTTGCCTAGGCCACCACACTTCCCCCCTTTTGTCCTACATGGGGATGCCCAGCGACCGGTTGCTTATTACAGTATTCGCTTAGATCCTGTTGCGCGCGGTTATCCCTCCTGTATTCGATCTGTTGCGGCAGCCTACCTCGCTGTCATCACCGCCCAGTCCCTTACCCTTGGGTACCCTGTTGTTCTACATGTTCCCCACGCAGTCGCGGCTCTACTTAACAGTTCGGCTACCCAACATCTTACCACTGCCAGCGTCATCCGCTGTGAGACAGCCCTTTTAGGGGATCCCTCATCGACTAATGTATGATGCACCACTCTCAACCCCGCTACCCTGTTACCCACGGATGAAGACGGTGAGCCTCATGACAATAGCTCCACTATTGTCCAGCACTCCATCCTACCTCGTCCAGGTCTGCAGGATCATCCTCTGTTAAATCTCGACCTCATTCTTTTTGTCGATGGCTCTTCGACTCGATCACCAAGCGGCGATTTACTTACCGGCTATGCTATTTGTGACTCTTACTCTGTTATTGAAGCATCACGTTTGGTGGTGGAATTTCGGACATTGCGATTTATCCGATAAACTCAAGACTGTGCTACTCCGGCTTCTGACCGATCGTTGTGTTTCCGCCGCGATAGCCATCCACCTGCCCCTGCAACACTGGCTTCGGGATCTTCACTGCACGGCGCACTACTCTGCCTGCCCAGATCATCAGTATGCCCGTGAGGTAACAGGCCATCTGGGTGAATGCTATGTTCTTTCTATATCTTCCCTTTGCATCGGACCTGAAGGAGTTGCTGGCTCCATGTCCCTACCTCCAGCTGCCCAATCACTTTTTCATGCCCGGGATGTTGCACCTCATGTTACCCTCTGTATCTCCGTTGGGTATCAGGCCAGGGACCTTGGTCCTATGGTGTACTGCCTTCAGTGCACAGATCCCCAATCATCTGTGGAATTGATGGACGGTTACCTGAATATCAATGATCAGGCTATCCAATTTTTTCCCTCTATTCCCCTTGAGTATCCTGCCTATTTTCAGCACCATGCTCTAGGCAGTGTAACCACTGGTTCCCTCGATGCCTTGGTAACTATCCCCAATACCTTGTGGGAAAAGGGTCCTAATGATGTCGGTTGGGTATTATCAGCAGAACCTTTTCGGGTGCGTTTGGATCCCTCCAAACCCCTCCCTCGGAAAGCTCAGTACCCTCTTAATCCCGAAGCGATGGAAGGCATAAAGCCTGACCTTCAAGACCTTTTAAACTCCGGTGTTATTGTTCCCACTGTTAGCCCCTGCAACACTCCTATACTCCCTGTGCGGAAGCCAGGCAAGCATACCTGACGTTTTGTCCAGGACTTGCGGGCGGTAAACGCTTGTGTGATCCCAGCCTATCCAGTAGTGGCCAACCCGGCTACCATACTTGCCTGTGTTCCCCCTAACTCCACTTGTTATACTGTTGTTGACCTCTGTGGAGCCTTTTTCTCCATACCCATACACCCTGACTCTCAGTTTCTCTTCGCTTTCACCTTTTAAGGTACTCAGTATACATGGACCCGGTTGCTCCAGGGGTATACGGAGAGCCCGACCATTTTCTCCCATGCCCTGCAGGCTGATCTCGCCGATGTCTCCTTCCCTGGAGGTTCTACTCTCCTCCAGTATGTCGATGATTTGCTTCTGTGCTCTCCGTCTGAGCAAACTTGTCTCGACGACACCCTCACCCTTTTGAAAGTCTTCGCCCATAAAGGCCATAAGGCCTCTCGTGAAAAGTTACAGTTCTTCCAATCTCATGTTGAGTATTTGGGCCATGTTCTTGACGGCCCCGCTTGACTCCTATCCAAACTTCGTGTTGACAGCATTATCTCCCTTCCCCTTCCCTGCGCTAAAAAGGATCTGACTCATTTTCTTGGCATGACGGGGTATTGTCGGCTGTGGATCCCTAATTATGCGAACTCACTAGGCCCCTACAGGATCTTGCCCTCCCTTCAGCCCCTGAGGACCTCGCTTGGGAGTCGGACGCCCAAGCCGCTTTTACGGCCGTCAAGACGGCCCTTATTTCTGCTCCCACCCTGGGCCTTCCAGATTATACTAAATCTTTTCGCCTTTATGTTCACGAACGTTGCGGTTTTTCACAGGGGGTGTTTACCCAGTCCCATGGGGATGCCCAGCGACCGGTTGCTTATTACAGTACTCGCTTAGATCCTGTTGCGCGCAGTTATTCCTCCTGTATTCGATCCATTGCGGCAGCCTACCTTGCTGTCGTCGCCGCCCAGTCCCTTACCCTTGAGTACCCTGTTGTCCTGCATGTTCCCCACGCAGTCGTGGCTCTCCTTAACCGTTTGGCTACCCAACATCTTACTGCTTCCCGTGTCATCTACTATGAGACACCCCTTTTATAGGGGATCCCTCATTGACTATTGTACGATGCACCACTCTCAATCCCGCGACCCTGTTACCCACGGAGGAAGACGGCGAGCCTCATGATTGCTCCACTATTGTCCAGCACTCCAACCTACCTCGTCCAGATTTGCAGGATCATCCTCTGTTAAATCCCGACCTCATTCTTTTTGTCGATGGCTCCTTTACTCGATCACCAAGTGGCGATTTATTTACCGGCTATGATATTTGTGACTTTTACTCTGTTATTGAAGCATCACGCCTCCCGCCATCCTGCTCTGCCCAAGCCACTGAACTTTTTGCCCTTATACGAGCCTGCATATTTGCTGCCAAACAATCGGCCAATATCTATACTGACTCTCGATATGCTTTTGGCGTGACACATGACTTTGGGCAACTTTGGAAACTCCGGGGATTCCTCACATCAGCAGGATCCCCCTCTGCCAAGGGCAGCTCATCGCTAATCTTTTAACGGCTGTCCAGCTCCCTTCTCCCTTGCTGTTATTAAATGCTCTGCCCATACACAGGGCAATGATTTTGTTTCTCACGGTAATGATAGGGCTGACCGTGCCGCCCGTGCGGCCGCGGCTGGTCTCACTGGGTCTGTGGTTCCCCTTTGTTATCAGGCTGCAACCCCTTCTCCTGTAGCTAGTCTAACTGATCTTGTTCACTTGCAGTCACAGGCATCTACCCGTGAACAAAACAGTTGGACTCAAGCATCGTGCGCACAACACTCTGTCGGCCTCTGGATTTCTTCTGATGTCCGTGCAGTTGCCCCTGCTTCACTCCTGCCCTGGATTGCCCGCATGTTACATTCATTTACCCATGCGGGCAAAGGGGGGATGAACAGAATGGCACAGCAGATGTGGTTTGCGCCTGGGTTTTTCGCCATGGCAGCTAAAATAGCTTCACAATGTCTGCTTTGTCAACGACATAACCCAGGCAAGACGCTCACAGTGACTGCTGGTACGGGACCCCAGCCATGGGGCCCGTTTGTACACCTACAAATGGACTTTATACAAATACCTAAATGTATGGGATATAATTATGTTTTAGTTCTAGTATGTTTGTTCTCGCGATGGGTGGAGGCGTATCCCACCCGACGAAATGATGCTGTTATTGTTGTAAAATTGCTGTTGCGTGAATACATACCCAGATTGGGATACCAGAGATTTTATCGAGTGATAATGGGCCTCATTTTATCGCTAAAGTGATAAAGGAACTGCTGAAAGCCTTACAATGTAACCATCATCTTTCCTGCCCATACCACCCCCAGTCTACTGGGGCGGTGGAAAGACAAAAAAAGCTCAGAAAAAGCCCAACATTGAAGATTACCATCAATACCAGCCCAGAGACCTAGTCCTGGTTAAGATCTTCAGGAGAAAGAACTGTTTGGAACCTCGATGGGAAGGACCTTTCCAAGTCCTGCTCACTACCCATACGGCCGTGAAGGTTGAAGGACGATCTTTGCGGATCCACGCCTCACACGTCAAGCGGACGCTGACCTCGGACGGAAATGCTTGTGCAGGAACTTCAACTGAGCTGTCAGAATGCTGACTCTGATTTGGATCCTGTCCTGCGTGGTCCTTGCGGGGGCATGGACTACCAATTCTGCGGTTCAGCTAATGCAGGCCGTAGCCTCGCAAGTTAATCGAACAAAATGTTGGATTTGTACTCATTTTCCTGTTAACCCCTCCTCCTCAGTGATGCATTTTCTGGCTCAGAAGAATCTGGACCTTGCAAATTACAAAAATCAGTCCGGTTGCCCTGACTTGCTGGCCCTGCAAGTGTTGCAGCTCAGTCAGACCTGCCACATCCACTGGTATGCCCAGGCGAATTCTCCTTTTGTCTGGGATCGGCTTAGCTTTTGCCAAAATTCCACTTATTGGTACCCAACCCTAGTCTGCAATGACTCATTCTGGCTTTGTGGAAACAGGGCGTACAAAACCCTCCCTGTCGATTGGGTAGGCACCTGCACCATTGGCTATATTGTCTCTGAGGCCTTTGGGGTCAAGAGCCTTACTATTCACTCTCTCCACAACCATCTAGGGCCTGTGAGGCGTCATAAACGATCAACCTGGAACCCGCTTGTTACCCGTAACACCGGATTCCACAAATTTGTCCGGGCCCTCATCCCAAGTCTAGGGGTCTCAGAGCTGGAAAAGGCCATTATTAGTGTTTCCGCTACAATGGAACTTATTGAGAATAAGACTGTTGACGCCATTCAGAGTCTGCAGTTGGAAGCTAAATCCCTTTCCAAGGCTGTCCTCCAGAATCGTATGGCTCTGGATTTCCTGCTAGCAGCGCAAGGGGGCGTCTGTGCAGCTATTAATGAAACATGTTGTTTCTACGTTAACAAGGACCAGAGGATTGAGACTGATGTACATTTCTTTCAGGACCAAGTGCGCCTCCTCCATGCAGTTGCCCAGGAAAAATCCTTTGACTGGTGGGGATGGCTCCCTAATATTGGTGGGTGGTTTGGGGACCTTTTTAAAACCCTCCTCAAATACCTTGTCATAGGCCTTGCCCTACTCATTGTTCTGTATGTTGTTATCCAGCTCATCCTCTGTTGCATCCGCTCAGTCTGCCGACTATTGAACCTCCAGAGTCCTGGTGGCAAGCCAGTTATCTATTCCCTCCCTCTCCTCAGGAATCAGGATTCCACTGAGGATGAATCCCGGCGGCTAGGATACATAGAACTTGGCTAAGGGTGGTGGATTGTCCTTGTAGGACAAAAGGGGGGAAGTGTGGTGGCCTAGGCAACTATAGGGAACCCATTTAGTGCTAAAAGGGTTAATGGAGAAGTTGAATTATATGCCTAGGCCTAAGAGAAAAATACTGCAGCCTTGAGAACAATACCATCTTGTCTGACCACAGTTGTAGGATGACCCCTGAGACATTCCATTTTGTTCTTTCCCAGGCCGAATGTAATCAGGGTTGTGATAAGCATGTATGTAAACACAACATCTGTTGTGAGGGGAATGGAAATTTACTGGAATATGGAATGGTCAGTTAACTTATGCAAATAAGCGGATAGGTTTGTGCAAAATTTACTGATGGGTTGTAAAAATGATTTTAACAGGTCTTCGTGTATTCTGCTACGAGACGGTACAATAACTCTCGTATTTTGTCCCGTGTGCACAAGTAATAAAAAGATGCCTTGGTGTGATTAATCTCCGACACCCCGTTCAATTTGAAATCACCCTTTTTGAATTAGTTTCAGGGAAAAGGCATCATGGAGTCAACATCAGTCTGGAAAACCCTCTTGTTCCCGTTTGAGACTGGGGAATGTTTCAATCCACAAGAGAAGTCCAGTGATCCTCGAGCGGCCATGTTTGTAGGCTTTTGCAGTTTCTAAACATATGAAGTATTGCCTGAGATTTCATAATATACTGGAACATGATATAGGATGTGCAAGGTGCTATATAGAGGCAAGTATTTCTTCTTCATTTTCATTTGTCACGCTCGCATGTTGCTCATTCCACGGCAGGACATGTGACACTGAGAGTAGCACACAGTGTGTCACAGGGGGAGTAACACACAGTGTGTCACAGGGGGAGTAACAGTGTGTGTCACGGGGACAGTAACAGTGTGTGTCACGGGGAGTAGCACACAGTGTGTCACAGGGGGAGTAACACACAGTGTGTCACAGGGGGAGTAACACACAGTGTGTCACGGGGACAGTAACAGTGTGTGTCACGGGGACAGTAACACACAGTGTGTCACAGGGGGAGTAACACACAGTGTGTCACGGGGACAGTAACAGTGTGTGTCACGGGGACAGTAACACACAGTGTGTCACGGGGAGTAGCACACAGTGTGTCACATGGGGAGTAACACACAGTGTGTCATGGGGAGAGTAACACATAATACAGTGGGCGGGTAAGGCGTTAGCCAGCCTGCCTGCCCTTTAGGCCTATTGAGGCCTGTTACCACCCCCCGCCTCAATAATAAGCGTGGTTGGGGAAGACAGAATATAAGAGACCAGCCTGCTACTTCACCATCTCAGGTAAAAGGCAGGAAAGCAGGGCGGTTACCTCCTTTGGGGAGGTGCTGTGTGCACTTTGGCGCACGACCTCCCCAAGATGTTACTCTTTTGTGACCACCCCTCCCCTGGCCTGTAAAACAGGGTGTGAAACCTGACTCCGCCCCCTTACACGCCCGCCCCCGACTCCCTCAACCCCTCCCACCTTGTGTGTAGTCCCAGCAGTGGCCACTACTGAGCTCTGGCGCTGCTGGGACTACCCAGTTGTTGGCCAATCTGATTGGTCAGCAGTTCTTGAGGGCAGGACTTCCTTTCCCTGAGGGCCACAATTGCCCTGTCAAGGCCGCCCCCAGCGCAGTGTCGCTGTGGGGCAGCCTTTTTAAAAGTTGACTGGCTCTTGGCCAACCTTTCTACCAGAGAGCGAGGGGCGTGGAGGGGGTGGCGGTCGTGGCGAGCAATACCCCAGCCCCACCCCCACTAAAATTCAGGCCAATATTTCTCTGCCCACATTAACCCTACAGGTAGAGGGGAAAAAATAATGTCTTTCAGCGCAAGCTTAATAAAACACCAATTCCACAAGCTGTGACGACTTCACAAATACCTGCAGTGCTTCACTGTGTTTACACAGCTCAGAGATTGTTATTTCAAAAGCTAAATAGCCCCTAAGTGTCCACAATTTCTTTGGTGTCTCCATGGCAACAACAATCTTGAAACCCTTGCTGAAGGCTAGCTCTCCTTTTCATAATGCTTCCGATTTTGATGCTTCCCCGAGCAGGGCCACAGACTAAACGATTACCCAACCTATCTTTTAAGTGGGAGGCTTGATGAAGCGTCGCTACTGGTGGGAGGTCGTAATTACAGCGTGACAAGCTTACATAGGCAGATTCCATTACAAAGGCGGGCATTGGGATTCTTCACAGAAAGACAGTAAGGACTCTAAAATCAGGATCGAGTTGGATCTATGTGGCACATGCGCGAGTCAGGAACGGGCAGTGCGTGTGCAATCCAGCATTTCTGTATCTCTTCGGGCTGAGGACGGGCCAGTGCCCCTTTGCAAAAAGAAAATGGTGCGAAAGCTCCGAACCAGGGGTGGAGTGCCATAATTGAGAGGAGTCCCAGGCAGGGGGCAGGGACAGACCCCAGCTGAGAAGAAAGGGAATCAGAAGAAGTATTTTTTTTCCTTTATTCTTTCATTGGACGTGGGCGTCGCTGGCAAAGCCAGCATTTGCTGCCCGTCTTTAATTACCCTTGAAATGAGTGGCTTGCTAGGGCATTTCAGGGGGCAGCTAAGAGTCAGCCACATTGCTGTGGGTCTGGAGTCACATGTAGGCTAGACCGGGTAAGGACAGCAGATTTCCTTCCCTAAAGGGCCAGATGGGTTTTTACAACAATGAATGATAGTTTTATAATCACTATTACTAAGACTAGCTCTATATTCCAGATTTATTAATTGCATTTAAACTCCATCAGCTGCCACGGTGATATTTCAATCCATGTTCCCAGAGCATTAACCTGAGCCCCTGAATTACTAGCCCAGTGACACTACCATGACACCACCATTGTCCCCACACCATTGTCTCCAGGCAGGGAAGGTTCTGCTGGTAAAATACTCAAGGTAGTTAGGGCCTGAGAAGTCTGGAAGAGCTGGATCCATGCCCGAAAGGGGTTAGTGCTTGGAGAAAGCCCTTGGAACCATGCATAGCTGGATACAGCCGGGAGACTGGAGTGCAGAGAAACACAGGGCAATGCCAGCTGAGCAAAGCCAGCAATTTAGTAAAGAGCAGAAATTAGGGCAACAAGCAAAGGCTGGAGTGTAGATTCAGGAATTCAGGGAGATGAGACTGAGACCCTGGCTGGTGTGCAGTCCCATTGAGGCAGTCCGAGTTAGAGTGACTTTTGGAGAGAATTCCAGGGTGAGATCTTCGAAGGTGAAGACTGGAATCCCTTGCGAGAGAGACAGAGTTTTAATGAGATTGGTTGATTCACAGTGTTACTGATGTCTGGGTGGGTTGTTGAGAAATCCGAGGGATCTGTCTTGGTCGCATTTGCTATGTTTTGTACAGTGTGGTATGTTCCACCACTGTTTGCCTGTTAATTCACATGCACCTCATCTTAACCCTGAATGCTAGAGTATGAGATAGCTGCTGTAAATTGTTTGATCTTTCTGACCTTGTAAAGGTAAAGTTTATTTTTGTTTGCTCAACACCTGTGGAATCCTGAGACTTTATTCTCTTAGCAAGTGTCTTGAATCTCCAACTTTGTCTACTTTAAATGAAAGGTTATTGGTCCCTAATCGGATCGTGCCAAACATTTTAGGCGTCTGGCCCAGGATCATGACACTGGCAAGGCTGGCATTCATTGCCAATCCCTAGTTGCCCATGCAAAGTTGGCAGTGATGGGCTTTGCCGTTTGACATGTGTAGTTCATTAGGCCACTCCAGAGGGCAGTTAGGAGTCATCCTTGTTGGTGTTGGAATTGGAATCACATATTGGCCAGATCAGGTAAGGATGGGAGGTCTCCTTCCCTAAAGGACGTTACTGAACCAGTTACGGGATTTTATGAATCTTTCTAGTCACTTCTCAAATAGCCATGAGGGGATTAGAACTCGTACGAGGGGAAGAACATAACAAACAAGAGCAGGAGTAGGCCTCTCAAGATTGTTCCACCATTCAACAAGATCCTGGCTGAGCTGATTGTGACCGTAGCTCCATTTTCCTGCCTGCCCCCCCCATAACCCTTGGCTCCCTTGTCAATCAAAAGTCTGTCCAACTCAGCCTTGAATATATTCAATGACCCATCCTCCGCTGCTCTCTGTGGGAGGGAATAACAAACAGTAACAACCCTCTGAGAGAAGAAATTCCTCCTCATTTCCATCTTGAATGGGAAACCCCTTATTTTGAAACTGTTCCCCCTAGTTCCAGATTCCCCTACAAGGGGAAACATCCTCTCAAAATGTACCCTGTCAGAATCTTATATGTTTCAATAAGATCACCTCTCATTCTTCAAAGTTCCAATGAGTCCAACCTGCTCAATCTTTCCTCATAAGACAACCCCATCATTACAGGAATCAGCCTATGAACCTTCTCTGAACTGCCTTCCTTAAGTGAGGTGACCGTAAGTGTCTCATCAATGCCCTGTACAGTTGTGGCTAGACTTCCCGACTTTTATAGTCCGTTCATCTTTCAACTTATGTTCAGAGCCTCTGGATTATGAATCCAGTAACATAAGCATGACACCACCATTACCCACTGTGAGAGAGTCATTTCCTTTGTGGGATCTACAGGCCTAATTTAGACGCAGTGCCTAATCAGAGTGCGACGATCATCATTGTTCCTCTAGTGATTTAAAATTGATCCAGAGTTTGACTGGAATATCTGAATAACAATCAAGGTCAGGGTTTCAATCCATTACCTTGGAAGCTGAACAAGTCTCTTAAAAGCTCTGTTGTAAATCACTGCAAAGATTCCACTGTTTATTGACACCTGACAGGAGATGTCTCAATGTCATAGAATTACATAGTATTTACAAAACACAAACAGGCCATTCAGCCCTGTGCTGTTCCTTACGATCCACACGTATCTCCTTCCATCCTACTTCATCTCAGCGAATCCTTCTATTCCTTTCTCCCTCACGTGTTTATCTTGCTTCCCCTTAAACGCTTCTCTGCTATTTGCCTCAACTACTCCATGTGATAGCATATTCCGCATTCCCACCACATTATTATAAATGGACTTGTTCTGCTTCACTCACGCCTTCTCAGTTCCATAGCTCCTGTAATCCACTGCAGCGGAGATCCCAACCACCAGCGCAGGGAAGCAGTAACCGCAGAGGTAATAGTACTTCTTCCTGGAGTACTCGCTCTCAAAGACTTCGACCAGCATGAGGTAGAGATGGACACCTTCCAGACACATCCAGGAGAAGGCCGCCAGGAAGAAGAAGTGAAGGAAGCCAGCGATTATTGGGCACACGATCTGAAAAAAAGAAAGACAAAGTGAGTAACATGAGGGGCAGCAATGTTAGGACTGAGACCTGAGGCTGGGATTGGGGATTGGGACCGGACCTGTGGTTGGACCTGGGCCCACGAGGCTGAGATTGAGATTGGACCTGTGGCTGGGATTGAGGCTGGATTTGTGGCTGGGATTGAGGCTGGATTTGTGGCTGGGTTTGAGACTGGGCCTGTGGCTGGGATTGAGGCTGGGCCTGTGGCTGGGATTGAGCCTGGGCCTGTGGCTGAGATTGAGGCTGGGCCTGTGGCTGGGATTGAGACTGGGCCTGTGGCTGGGATTGAGGCTGGGCCTGTGGCTGGGATTGAGCCTGGGCCTGTGGCTGAGATTGAGGCTGGGCCTGTGGCTGGGATTGAGACTGGGCCTGTGGCCGGTGTTGAGACTGGGCCTGTGGCTGGGATTGAGGCTGGGCCTGTGGCTGGGATTGAGCCTGGGCCTGTGGCTGAGATTGAGGCTGGGCTTGTGGCTGGGATTGAGACTGGGCCTGTGGCTGGGATTGAGACCTGGGCCTGTGGCTGGGATTGAGACCTGGGCCTGTGGCTGGGATTGAGACCTGGGCCTGTGGCTGGGATTGAGGCTGGGCCTGTGGCCGGGGTTGAGACTGGGCCTGTGGCTGGGATTGACAAGGTTGGAACTGGGATTGGGATTGACCTAGGACTGGTGCTGGCAATGCATTTGACTGGATATTTGTCACATTGGAAATTGTGAACAGCAAAAATAAATGTCAAAATAATACTTTCAACTCCATTTTTGTCAACTCTGAGAAAGGGCATGATGAGCCAATTGGCTGTATGTTATGGCAATTTTTCTCTGCAGCATTTAGACATATTAAACATGGATCAAAATGTCCCAAACTCCTTTAAAATTAGATCAATCGAGAATTGATCTTAAATTTTGCCAACTCTGAATCCCGCTGAGTGCAAATAATCCCATTTCATTTTATCTGATGAGGTCTTGTGGCACAGTGGGTTGGTATTCCTGCCTCTGAGCCAGAAAGGTTCAAGTCCCACTCCAGGACTTGATGGCTAAGGAAGGTGCATTCTTAATGTGGCCAGTCAGATTGATTGTCAACCTGCAAATCCTGCCACCACATGCCAATGGCAGTTGGTAAAAGTGGGAGAGATTCCTGGTCAGCCAATGTGATGGAAAGAGCATTGGAGCCTCTCCCATCACTATCCATAGCTCCAGACAGAAACATGCAACTCAGATGGCTGGCTCAGTTGGTTGGATGGCTGGTGTGGATCAGATCGGTGCCAAGAGCACGGGGTTTGATCGCTGCTCTGGCTGGGGTGGATTTGGGATCTGCCTACGTGCTCTACCCATGATGGAGACCATGGCACTGTGGGTGGGGCACACCCTCAGGGAGAGAATTTGAGAAGAATATTGCCTGACACAGGACAAAACGCAGCTGACCTACTGGGGTATGTCTCCTGCTGAAAGACAAAACACAATTTGATTGAGTTGACTGGGCCTATATTCCTTGGTGTTTGGAAGAATGAGTGGTGATCTAATTGAAACATATAAAATTCTGAAGGGGGCCTTGACAGGGTCGATACTGAGGGCTGGTTGGGGAATCTAAAAACATTGTGGGGGGCTGCAGGGCACAGTCTCAGCTTAAGGGGCTGATCATTTAGGACTTTTTTTTGTTCATACATGGGATGTGGGCATCGCTGGCTAGACCAGCATTTATTGCCCATCCCTAATTGCCCTTGTTCAGAGGGCATTTTAAGAGTCAACCACATTGCTGTAGGTCTGGAGTCACATGTAGGCCAGACCAGTTAAAGATGGCAGATTTCCTTCCCTAAAGGACATCAGTGAACCAGATGGGGTTTTTTTTTTAATGACAGTCAGCAATGGTTTCGTGGTTATCATCAGACTTTCAACTGTAGATTTTTATTGAATTCAAATTTCACCATATGCTGTGGTGGGATTTGAACCCAGGTCCCCAAAGCATTACTCTGGGTCTCCAGAATAGCAGCCCAGTGACAATGCCACGGCGTTACCGCCTCACCAGTGAGGAGAAACATTTTCACTCAGGTGTTGGTGAATCCCAGGGGGTTGTGGATGCTCAGTCATTGAGTATATTCAGGGGAGAGATTGTTGGATTTTTGGGTATTAAGGGATATGAGGATAGCGCAGGAAGGTGGAGTGAGGCAGAAGATCAGCCACAATCTTATTAAACGGCGTTGCAGGCTCGAAGGACCAAAAAGACCGACACTTATAATTTAATATGGACCAAGAAAGTCGGAATCAGCCTGAAGTACAGAGCTTGAAGCTTTTGGGGCGTGTGCCAAATCTCTGGATGCCATATATCTCAGCTGAGCAGAGTATGTACGTTGCTGGAAGGGTATCTTACCCAGTGATTATGGAGCAATGCAGTTCATTTACTCTGTCATGTTACGAAGTGGGATTCGACAAATCTGTTAATTTGTGGGTTAACATCTGAAAATGTTCGTAAAAGATACTGGATTATTGCAAAAAATAACTGACTGGTTCGCTAATGTCCCTCAGAGAATAGAATCTGCTGTCCCTGCCTCATCTGGCCAATGTGCTACTCCAATCCCGCATTATGTAACGGATTCTTAGCAGCCTCGGGGCAGGGATTCATGGTTTGTCAAAGTTACCCACAGCCCAATAAAAATACTGTTCTCAACAACGTTTGTTGGTCCATGCGGTTAAGTAGCTGGGCCTACAGTTTCAGCGTGGTTGGCACTGGTTTTTCGGCACAATTCTGCTGACCTCGCTGTGACCGATGGAAAAAGAACGCGGGATTCTTAAGCGCAAATGGTGACCAGCGCAACTCAGCCTTCTGCAATCTTTTGCGGTAGTTTTAAAAATCGCGGCCCTCCCTTACCAGCTGCGTGGAGGTCAGAAAGTCCGCCCCCAATAATTAAGCTGGCAAAAGAAGCGTCAGCGACGTGAAGAAGACATTTTAAAAAAAATTACGCAGCGAGTGGTTAGGATCGGGAATGCACTGCCTGAGAGTGTGGTGGAGGCGGGCTCGAATCGAAAAGAAAATTGGGAAATTATCTGAAGAGAAAAAGAAATGCGGGGCTACGGGGGTGCGGGGGCGGGGTGGTGGGAAAGGCAAGTGAGCAGCACGAGGCGAGTTGCCCTTGCAAAGAGATGGCGCAGACGCAACGGGCTGAATGGCCTCCTCCTGTGCCGTAACCCTTCTACGATTCTGTGAATCTGAATGCCTGCCTCTAACCTTTAACCGAGGACGCAAACCGCTCTCAATATTTAAACCAGGAGAGAGCCCGTCTCCAATGTTTAAACGAGGGCCCAGGTCCTACTATGCCGGGGGCACGACTCCCGATGCTTGGAAGTTGAACCCCACCAGAGAAAGAGTCCGGTTCTGCCGAAGCTAGGCCCACACTGTGATGGCGTTACCACCATGGGGAAGGCACTGGAAGATGGCTGGGACCTGCAGACTTCAATAGTAAACTTCAAAAGAAAGTATGTTTAGGATGGACACCTGCAGCGAGGGGCCTGTCAAGGGTAGTTTGATGAAGCCTCACCGATCGGTAGCTCAGGTGAACATTTAGAACCCAAGAACTCTTGATCAATCTGACGGTGACAGAGCCTATTTGTTGGCCGCCCTTGAATCTCGGCCACCCCCAAACTGACATTCCCGCAGAACAAAGGGAGCTTCCGTCAAAAGTGCCAGAGACACAGATGGTCGATGTTATTTTTAATACTGAGTTACCCTATTTAAAAGCATACCAAAGTGAGGGTGTCATTGTTTTGCTGCAGCTATCTGACTGTAAGCAAGGGCGTGTGAAACAACAGATTCCTGTGCTTTCACAGAGCTTACCAACAGATGGATTTGACAAGATACATCAGAGATCATGGTCACTACTGTTATATTCCAGAAAGGTGAAGGATGGTCCTGGAGGCAATCTTTACTCAGTCTTACATTTATTTACAGAGAGAAACATGACAAGCGCCTGCCTCCTAACTCAGCAAACGCACTCCATCTGCATATAATAAGATACAGTTTATATAATTAACGATGATACAGTCAAGCATAGTGTCTGCCAAACTTGGTATCGTAGCTGTTTCTGTTGAGCGCTGTCATTCGTCTAAGTTTGGATCCATGAAGGGAAAACTATTGTTACCATACAAAACTTGCTTTGATACTACGGTGTGTCGTTTGTTCATCTGGACTCCACAGGTACTCTATATCGCACTGATAGGCCATGACTATCCTAGATGTCACGGTTTGATTGTAACCTAACCTAGATCCAATTGGATTTGTTCTACTATTCAGGGATGTAAAAAGCGTCAAAGGCACTGGGAGGACTTTGTTGGACCCCACTTACATATGTTGTGTTTATTGCTGGATTTCCATCAATGGAAGGGATTCTATGAGGAAAACATATATGTTCAGCAACTTAAAGGAGGTCTCTAACTGGTGAGATTCCCTCACCCTTCCCCTGATCCACACCCACAAGAAAATATCTAACCATCTCCTCTTAACATTCAATGGAATTACCATTGCTGAATCCCCCACTATCAATATCCTGGGTGTGACCATTGACCAGAAATTGAACTGGACTAGTCATATAAATACTGTGGCTACAAGAGCAGGTCAGGGGCTGGGAATCCTGTGATGGGTAACTCACCTCCTGACTCCCCAAATCCTGTCCACAATCTACAAGGCAGAAGTCAGGAGTGTGATGGAATACTCTCCACTTGCCTGGATGACTGCAGCTCCAACAACACTCAAGGGGCTCGACTATATCCAAGACAAAGCAACCTGCTTGACCAGCACCCCATCCATCACATTAAACATTCACTCTCTCGACAACCGACGCACAGTGGCAGCAGTGTGTACCATCTACAAGATACACTCCAGCAACTCATGAAAGTTCCTTCGACAGCACCTTCCAAACCCATGACCTCTATCTACCATCTAGAAGGACAAGGGCAGCAGACACATGGGAACACCACAACCTGCAAGTTGTTTTTGGGGAGTCAGGAGATGAGTTACCCATCACAGGATTCCCAGCCCCTGACCTGCTCTTGTCGCCACAGTATTTATATGACTAGTCCAGTTCAATTTCTGGTCAATGGTCACACCCAGGATATTGATAGTGGGGGATTCACCAATGGTAATTCCATTGAATGTTAAGTTCCCCTCCAAGCCACTCACCATCCTGACTTGGAAATATATCGCCGTTCCTTCACTGTTGCTGGGTCAAAATCCAGGAACCTCTTCCCTAACAGCACGGTGGGCATACCTACACCATAGGTGGGTAACAAATGCTGGCCTAGGCAGTGACACCCACACCCTTTGAAAGAATAAATAAAAACCTGGCCCCAACCTTATGGATGACCCTTAACCCTCCCTCACCCCTGTTACTGGCCTTTACCCTTCGAACTGCTGGTTCCTTATACCTGGGGACCCACCTGGTATTGGGTTTTGTTAATGCCAATCAGGAAGATGAGTTCTGCAATGAAGAGGTTGATGCAGAGGTTCTTGTGAATGGTGTTGCGGTCTGTCTGAATCCCTCGAAGGAAGCAAAATGTGGAGATACAGATGGTGAGGCAGACCAGTGAGATGACGATGCCCACCCAGGTGATAACGGACAGCAGCAGCCTGTGCATGCGATCTTCATACTGAGAGGAAAGAGAGAACACGGTGAAATAAGTCAATGCAGGAGACACTAGTAACAGCAAGATTCATCAGGTGGGAAATGGGGAGGCAGTGGAATAGTGGTATTGTCACTGGACTAATATTCCAGAGACCCAGGGCAATGCTCTGGGGACCGGGGCTCGAATCCCACCAGGACAGATGGTGAAATTTGAATGCGATAAAAATCTGGAATTACAAGTCTGATGTTGACCATGAAACCATTGCCAATTGTTGTAAAAACCCATCTGGTCCTTAGGGAAGGAAATTTGCCATCCTTACCTAGGCTGGCACACTCCAGACCCACAGGAGTGTGGCTGACTCTTAAATGCCCTCTGAACAAGGGCAATTAGGGATGGGCAATTGATGCCCAAAAGAAGGTTCTGAAACTGTCTGAGTCTATCCATGGTTTTAGCATCATTTCTTTGTCTGCTCTCTACCCCAAATCCCTAAAATATTCTTTCTGAACCTTTCCTTCAGTAATCTAGGAGAACTCACATTCATTGGGTGAGAGCCAACGATTCACAGGGATCTGGTACAAACTAAACTTCTTGTTTCCCCTCAGCCTAGGACCCTGAGGACCAAGGGTAGCAACTCACTGACACTCCACCCAGAGTCAGTTATCCCAGCAGAGCCAGGCGGTGGTGGAGGGTGCGGGGTGGGGGGAGGGGGAAGGTAGACCTAGCTTCGTACAGCACTTAACGACTGGGCTGATAAGACACCTTCCAGCATTCCTGTTTCTTCCCTGTGAGTTCTCCGAGTGCAGGTCTGACCCACAACGCCGTGATCGCCATCACACGTAAGGCAAGGAGGCAGGTCCCAAATCTAGCCCCGCTGCAATGGGGATCAAACTCCATGCTGTTGGCACAAATCTGACCCACACTGACCATCCGGCCAACCTAGCCCCCAAGGAGTCCGAGTTGCTGTGGCAAGATTCACTTGTACAGACACATTGTAGTCTGGAGCTATGGATAGTGATGGGAGAGGTTTCGATGTTTTTTTCCATCACATGGCTGACCAGGAATCTCTCTCACTTTTATCACCCGCCATTGGCGTGCGTTGGAATGATTTAGAAGTTGACATTCAACCCACTTTGCTGCCTCATGAACCCAAGTCCTGGAGTGGGACTCGAACCCAGCGCTTCTAGCTCAGAGACGAAGAATACCACCCTCTGCACCACAAGGCCGCCTCGTTCCTGTTTAAAGCTGTCACAACCTTGTGGAAAGTAAAGAAGGGAGTGTATAAAGTGATGAGCTCATTTCCGGATCCCTTATTTCATTTCTCAACATCCTCAGTTCACACCGCGCACAACTCATCAGTGAGCACAGAACATGCTCCTGCACTCAAGTAAAGTTGCTCTCTGACTGTTGGTTAGGTTAGGGTGGCCTGGGTTTACAAACAACGAGCGTGAATCTGTGATCTCAGCGTATTGAAAGGCCATCGCCCTGCGTCAGTTCACACCATGGACCCTGGGGTAATTGAAGCCAATTCATTATTCTAGGGTGGCTCATGGGGGTGTGGATGAATGAGAGACCAGACCAACTGCTTCTGACAAGGGAAAGCAGTTCAAATCCAGGTGATGAAAAGGGACCAAAGCACCTTCAGGAGCCAAAGATAGGCTGGCCCCCACTGCTGGAGACTCGGGCCCAGCAGCTAGGATGGGCAGGTGGTGTAGTGGTATTGTCACTGGACTGGTAATCCAGGGACCCAGGGTAATGCTCTGGGGACCTGAGCTTGAATCCCACCACGGCAGATGGTGGAATTTGAATTCAATAAAAATCTGGAGTCAAACATCTAAAGGTGACCATGAAACCATTGCCGCTTGTCATAAATACCCATCTGGTTACTAACACCCTTTAGGGAAGGAAATCTGCTGTCCTTACCCGGTCTGGCCTACATGTGACTCCAGGTCCGCAGGGATGGGCAATAAGTGCTGGCCTAGCCAAGCAACGCGACGCCCAAATCCCGTCAACAGATTTAAGAAAAATTTAATCTGCAATGGATAACTTAGAGGTTCTGGTACTGGTCTAGCAACCCTGAGATCAAATCCCACTATGGCAATGTCTGAAATGAAAGTCTATAACTCAGGCAATTTATAGCTCAATGTCCTTGGACAGCAAAATCCAACTAGCTACTTAATGATCTTCAGGAAAGAGTGCCTGATCTGGCCTGCGTGTGAACTCTTAACTCCCCCAGGCTGGGCAGTAAATGTAACCCATCTCCCAAAGGCAATTTTACTTAACACTCCCATATTCTGCTAGGTTGGCACAGGAGGGGAGCAGCCAGAGAAACTGGTGCAATTTGGAAAAGTGACAGACATCTCCCAAAATATATGGAAAATTTACTTACAAACTTGACCTTGGTTTTCACCGACTTCGAATTGCAAATGATTTCTTGTGTCGATACATGTTCTGGGGTCACCTCGGTTCAATTTAGTTGAGAATCAGTCAGATTTGAGACTGAATTATTGCTATTCTGCAGGATTCAGGAAGCTGTGGGCCTTTCAAATTGGGTCACCCCCTGACCTTTCCTCTCCCTCCCGCATTGACGCTGAATCATTACTAATTCCGAACGGGGACCTATCGAGGGATCCTGCCTAACCTGAGGCAATCTTTCACCCTCTTCATCCTTTCTTCTCCAGTCGGTAAGGCTACTAATTGCTACAAGGGCTGAAGTTTGAATGTCTCTGCCAACACAGGGGCTCGCTCTAGGCTGACGGGTCGCCATGCCACGGGTCAGCGTGCGTGGCGTGACCTGCCGAGCATCTTGGCTCAGAGAGTCGACTGCTGGTCAGGGAGGTCACTTACTGCTTCCCTTTTGCTCTCAAGTACAGTGGAACTCAAGAAGCTGACAGGCTGCAAGTGCTGAAACCAGAAAGAGGGAGAGTCAGGGTGGGTGGGAGAAGTGGAGAGAGAGGAGAGCAGTGGACTAGTAGTGGAGAGAGTGGAGAGGAGTGGAGTGGCAGAGGGGAGAGTGGAGAGCATTGGAGTGGCAGTGGAGAGAGAGGAGAGCAGTGGAGAGGCAGAGGGGAGAGTGGACAGCAGTGGAGTGGCAGTGGAGAGAGAGGAGAGCAGGGGAGTGGCAGTGATGAGAGAGGATAGCAGTGGAGAGAGAGGAGAGCAGTGGAGTGGCAGTGGAGAGAGAAGAGAGCAGGGGAGTGGCAGTGATGAGAGAGGATAGCAGTGGAGTGGCAGTGGAGAGGAGAGGAGAGAGCGGAGTGGCAGTGGAGAGAGAGGAGAGCAGTGGAGAGAGAATAGAACAGGGGAGTGGCAGTGGAGAGGAGAGGAGAGAGCGGAGTGGCAGTGGAGAGAGAGGAGAGCAGTGGAGTGGCAGTGGAGAGAGAAGAGAGCATTGGAAAGAGAGGAGTGCAGTGGAGTGGCAGTGGGGAGAGAGGAGAGCAGTGGAGTGGCAGTGGAGTGAGAGGAAAGCAGAGGAGTGGCAGTGGGGAGAGAGGAGAGCAGAGGAGTGGCAGTGGGGAGAGAGGAGAGCAGTGGAGTGGCAGTGGGGAGAGTGGAGAGCAGTGGAGTGGCAGTGGGGAGAGTGGAGAGCAGTGGAGTGGCAGTGGAGAGAGAAGAGAGCAGTGGAGAGAGAGGAGAGCAGTGGAGTGGCAGTGGGGAGAGGAGAGCAGTGGAGTGGCAGTGGGGAGAGGAGAGCAGTGGAGTGGCAGTGGAGTGAGAGGAAAGCAGAGGATTGGCAGTGGGGAGAGTGGAGAGCAGTGGAGTGGCAGTGGAGAGAGAGGAGAGCAGTGGAGTGGCAGTGGAGGGAGAGGAGAGCAGTGGAGTGGCAGTGGAGAGAGAGGAGAGCAGTGGAGTGGCAGTGGAGAGAGAGGAGAGCAGTGGAGTGGCAGTGGAGGGAGTGGACCATAGACCCTGCATCAGAAACTGAAAAATAAGGGATCCAGAGAAAATGTGTGTGGGGAGGAAATATACAAAGCATAAGAGCAAAAGTTTCAGTTGGATAATAAAGAAAGACAAGAATTGCTCCTTTGACCATGACAGGGTATATAGAGTGCTTTACAGCTAACATAATTTTGAAGTGTAGTCACTGTTGTAATATAGGAAACGAATTAGCCAATTTCCACACAACAAGCTCCCAAAAAAAGCAGTTTGATAATGAGCAGGGCATTTAGTTTTAGTGATGTTGACTGAAGGATAAATATTGGCCAGGACACTGGAGAGAACACACCAGGGCTTGGATTGAAAGAGTAGCAGGGAACCTTCCATGTTCATTTGAGAGATCAGGTGGGGCCTTTAGTTCAAAGCCTCATGTGAAAGACAGCACCTCTGAGAGTACAGCATTCCCTCAGCACCATGTTCCCCAGGATTTGTTCTCAGGTCCAGGAGGCCTGAGCCAGCAATGTTTTGGCTGAGAATCGGAATTTTTAACCACTCAGCTGGATGATAAAGCAGATCATCTGAGTCAAGTAGAAAAAAGCACCAAGGAAATTAAAAGCATTAACGAAGTAAAGTTTGAGGGAAGTGATGAGGCAGTGAGAGGCTGGGGGAAGTGGGAAGAGAGGCAAGACAGGGAAGAAAGAGACCGAAACAGAAGATGCTGGCCATACACGAGAATGTGAGCAACTCAGAAAAGTGAAAGAACAGCTCAACAGACAGGGTCATCAGAGAGAGTGACACAGGTTATCAGAGAGAGTGACACAGGTTATCAGAGAGAGTGACACAGGTTATCAGAGAGAGAGAGTGAAACAGGTTATCAGAGAGAGAGTGAAACAGGTTATCAGAGAGAGTGAGACAGGTTATCAGAGAGAGTGAAACAGGTTATCAGAGAGAGAGTGAAACAGGTTATCAGAGAGAGAGTGAAACAGGTTATCAGAGAGAGAGTGAAACAGGTTATCAGAGAGAGTGAAACAGGTTATCAGAGAGAGAGTGAAACAGGTTATCAGAGAGAGTGAGACAGGTTATCAGAGAGAGTGAGACAGGTTATCAGAGAGAGTGAGACAGGTTATCAGAGAGAGAGTGAAACAGGTTATCAGAGAGAGAGAGAAACAGGTTATCAGAGAGAGAGAGAGTGAAACAGGTTATCAGAGAGAGTGAAACAGGTTATCAGAGAGAGAGTGAAACAGGTTATCAGAGAGAGAGTGAAACAGGTTATCAGAGAGAGTGAGACAGGTTGTCAGAGAGAGTGAGACAGGTTGTCAGAGAGAGAGTGAAACAGGTTATCAGAGAGAGAGTGAAACAGGTTATCAGAGAGAGTGAAACAGGTTGTCAGAGAGAGAGTGAAACAAGTTATCAGTGGGAGACTGAAACAGGTTATCAGAGTGTGTGAGACAGGTTATCAGAGAGAGACTGAAACAGGTTATCAGAGAGAGAGTAAAACAGGTTAACAGAGAGAGAGTAAAACAGGTTGTCAGAGACAGAGTGAAACATGTTATCAGAGTGTGTGAGACAGGTTATCAGAGAGAGAGTGAAACAGGTTGTCAGAGAGAGTTAAACAGGTTATCAGAGAGAGAGTAAAACAGGTTGTCAGAGAGAGTTAAACAGGTTATCAGGGAGAGAGTAAAACAGGTTGTCAGAGAGCGTTAAACAGGTTATCAGGGAGAGAGTAAAACAGGTTGTCAGAGAGAGTTAAACAGGTTATCAGGGAGAGAGTTAAACAGGTTGTCAGAGAGAGTTAAACAGGTTATCAGAGAAGGAGTGAAACAGGTTATCGGAGAGAGTGAAACAGGTAATGAGTGAGAGTGGAACAGGTAACCTGCGCGAGAGTGAAACATGCTGTCAGAGAGTGTCAAAAAGGTTATATGAGGCAGAAAAACAGGTTATCAGACAGAGAGCGAAACAGTTTATCAGTGAGAGATGGAAACAGGTGATCAGAGATAAAATGAAATAGGTTATCAGAGAGATATAAACAGGTTAGCTGAGTGAGTGAAACAGGTTATCAGAGAGAGTGGAACAGTTTATCAGAGAGAGAGTGAAACAGGTTATCAGAGAGAGTGAAACATGTTATCAGAGAGAGTGAAACAGGTTATCAGAGAGAGTGAAACAAGTTATCAGAGAGAGAGTGAAACATGTTATCAGAGAGAGAGTGAAACAGGTTATCAGAGAGAGAGGGAGTGAAACAAGTTATCAGAGAGAGTGAAACAGGTTATCAGAGAGAGAGAGAGAGAGTGAAACAGGTTATCAGAGAGAGTGAAACAGGTTATCAGAGAGAGAGAGAGTGAAACAGGTTATCAGAGAGAGAGTGAAACATGTTATCAGAGAGAGTGAAACAGGTTATCAGAGAGAGTGAAACAGGTTATCAGAGAGAGAGAGAGTGAAACATGTTATCAGAGAGAGAGTGAAACATGTTATCAGAGAGAGTGAAACAGGTTATCAGAGAGAGAGAGAGTGAAACATGTTATCAGAGAGAGTGAAACAGGTTATCAGAGAGAGAGTGAAACAGGTTATCAGAGAGAGAGTGAAACAGGTTATCGGAGAGAGAGTGAAACAGGTTATCAGAGAGAGAGTGAAACAGGTTATCAGAGAGAGAGTGAAACAGGTTATCAGAGAGAGAGTGAAACAGGTTATCAGAGAGAGTGAAACAGGTTATCAGAGAGAGAGTGAAACATGTTATCAGAGAGAGTGAAACAGGTTATCAGAGAGAGAGAGAGTGAAACATGTTATCAGAGAGAGTGAAACATGTTATCAGAGAGAGTGAAACAGGTTATCAGAGAGAGTGAAACAGGTTATCAGAGAGAGTGAAACAGGTTATCAGAGAGAGAGTGAGACAGGTTATCAGAGAGAGAGTGAAACAGGTTATCAGAGAGAGAGTGAAACAGGTTATCAGAGAGAGAGTGAGACAGGTTATCAGAGAGAGAGTGAAACAGGTTATCAGAGAGAGTGAAACAGGTTATCAGAGAGAGAGTGAAACAGGTTATCAGAGAGAGTGAAACAGGTTATCAGAGAGAGTGAAACAGGTTATCAGAGAGAGAGTGAAACAGGTTATCAGAGAGAGTGAAACAGGTTATCAGAGAGAGAGAGAGTGAAACAGGTTATCAGAGAGAGTGAAACAGGTTATCAGAGAGAGAGAGAGAGTGAAACAGGTTATCAGAGAGAGAGTGAAACATGTTATCAGAGAGAGTGAAACAGGTTATCAGAGAGAGAGAGAGTGAAACAGGTTATCAGAGAGAGAGTGAAACATGTTATCAGAGAGAGTGAAACAGGTTATCAGAGAGAGAGAGAGTGAAACAGGTTATCAGAGAGAGAGAGAGTGAAACAGGTTATCAGAGAGAGTGAAACAGGTTATCAGAGAGAGAGAGAGTGAAACAGGTTATCAGAGAGAGTGAAACAGGTTATCAGAGAGAGAGAGAGTGAAACAGGTTATCAGAGAGAGTGAAACAGGTTATCAGAGAGTGAGACAGGTTATCAGAGAGAGAGTGAAACAGGTTATCAGAGAGAGTGAAACAGGTTATCAGAGAGACAGTGAGACAGGTTATCAGAGGGAGAGTGAAACAGGTTATCAGAGAGAGAGTGAAACAGGTTATCAGAGAGAGAGTGAAACAGGTTATCAGAGAGAGTTAAACAGGTTATCAGAGAGAGTGAAACAGGTTATCAGAGAGAGAGTGAAACAGGTTATCAGAGAGTGTGAGACAGGTTATCAGAGAGAGAGTGAAACAGGTTATCAGAGAGAGAGTGAAACCGGTTATCAGAGAGAGAGTGAAACAGGTTTTCAGAGAGAGGGTGAGACAGGTTATCAGAGAGAGAGTGAAACAGGTTATCAGAGAGAGAGTGAAACAGGTTATCAGAGAGAGAGTGAAACTGGTTATCAGAGAGTGTGAGACAGGTTATCAGAGAGAGTGAAACAGGTTATCAGAGAGAGAGTGAAACAGGTTATCAGAGAGAGAGTGAAACAGGTTATCAGAGAGAGAGTGAAACAGGTTATCAGAGAGTGTGAGACAGGTTATCAGAGAGAGTGAAACAGGTTATCAGAGAGAGAGTGAAACAGGTTGTCAGAGAGAGTTAAACAGGTTATGAGAGAGAGTGAAACAGGTTATCAGAGAGAGTGAAACAGGTTATCAGAGAGAGTTAAACAGGTTATCAGAGAGAGAGTGAAACAGGTTATCAGAGAGAGTGAAACAGGTTGTCAGAGTTAAACAGGTTGTCAGAGAGAGTGAAACAGGTTATCGGAGAGAGTGAAACAGGTAATGAGTGAGAGTGGAACAGGTAACCTGCGCGAGAGTGAAACATGCTGTCAGAGAGTGTCAAAAAGGTTATATGAGGCAGAAAAACAGGTTATCAGACAGAGAGTGAAACAGTTTATCAGTGAGAGATGGAAACAGGTGATCAGAGATAAAATGAAATAGGTTATCAGGGAGATATAAACAGGTTAGCTGAGTGAGTGAAACAGTTTATCAGAGAGAGTGGAACAGTTTATCAGAGAGAGTGAAACAGGTTATCACAGAGAGAGTGAAACAGGTTATCAGAGAGAGTGAAACAGGTTATCAGAGAGGGTGAAACAGGTTATCAGAGAGAGAGTGAAACAGGTTATCAGAGAGAGAGTGAAACAGGTTATCAGAGAGAGTGAAACAGGTTATCAGAGAGAGAGTGAAACAGGTTATCAGAGAGAGAGTGAAACAGGTTATCAGAGAGAGTGAAACATGTTATCAGAGAGAGAGTGAAACATGTTATCAGAGAGAGTGAAACAGGTTATCAGAGAGAGAGTGAAACAGGTTATCAGAGAGAGTGAAACAGGTTATCAGAGAGAGAGTGAAACATGCTATCAGAGAGAGAGAGAGTGAAACAGGTTATCAGAGAGAGTGAAACAGGTTATCAGAGAGAGAGAGAGTGAAACAGGTTATCAGAGAGAGTGAAACAGGTTATCAGAGAGAGTGAAACAGGTTATCAGAGAGAGAGTGAAACATGTTATCAGAGAGAGAGAGAGTGAAACAGGTTATCAGAGAGAGTGAAACAGGTTATCAGAGAGTGAGACAGGTTATCAGAGAGAGAGTGAAACAGGTTATCAAAGAGAGAGTGAAACAGGTTATCAGAGAGACAGTGAAACAAGTTATCAGAGAGAGAGTGAAACAGGTTATCAGAGAGAGAGTGAAACATGTTATCAGAGAGAGTGAAACAGGTTATCAGAGAGAGAGAGAGTGAAACAGGTTATCAGAGAGAGTGAAACAGGTTATCAGAGAGAGTGAAACAGGTTATCAGAGAGAGAGAGACAGGTTATCAGAGAGAGAGTGAAACAAGTTATCAGAGAGTGACACAGGTTATCAGAGAGAGTTAAACAGGTTATCAGAGAGAGTGAAACAGGTTATCAGAGAGAGTGAGACAGGTTATCAGAGAGAGAGTGAAACAGGTTATCAGAGAGAGAGTGAAACAGGTTATCAGAGAGAGAGTGAAACAGGTTATCAGAGAGAGTGAGACAGGTTATCAGAGAGAGAGTGAAACAGGTTATCAGAGAGAGAGTGAAACAGGTTATCTGACAGAGTGAAACAGTTTTTCAGAGAGAGGGTGAAACAGGTTATCAGAGAGAGTGAAACAGGTTATCAGAGAGAGTGAAACAGGTTATCAGAGAGAGTGAAACAGGTTATCTGACAGAGTGAAACAGTTTTTCAGAGAGAGGGTGAAACAGGTTATTAGAGAGAATGAGACATATTATCAGAGAGAGTGAGTGAATTAGGTTACCAGAGAGAGTGAAACATGTTTACTTGAGTTTAGACCCTCTCAACTGCTCAGTGTCTGACAAATGGCCTTTCCCAAAATGCCAAACCATCATTTTTTCTTCAATCTGATTAATCAGTGCTTCCCTCCATTGAACTGAGATGGTTAATTGCATCAGGCAGCCATTACTGCTCTGGTAGGTCTTCACTGTGTTTAATGTACATATTTCATCCCCTCCCACTGCACAATCCCTTTCTAACACTATTTGCAGACCCTATTTTTGGTTCTGTCAAAGGGCATGGACCGGGAATATTGTCCCTCCCGTTGTCAGCTGGCCTGTTCATGAATTCTGGTTTTGTGACAGGAATGTCACCGAGCTGCAACTGCTGTCAAGCACCTGGGCAGAAAGCCTTGGCTGTTTTCAGCTGCTCAAGAAAGAAAGTTCAAAATCTACATAGAATTTCATGTGTCACAGAAAGAGGCCATTTGGCCCTGCTGGCCTATGCTGGTGGTTATGTTCCACACAAGCCTCCACAGCCTTACTTTACCTCACCAGACAAACAATGTCCTCTCTAAGCTGTGTGGGTGTGAGACCCCTAGCAATCTGGGTTGTGGTGATTATGGTTTTATTTAATGTGTAATATATCTTTAAGAAGAATGCTCGTTAAGGAAGATCACATGATCTGTAGTACCCAATAGGAGAGTAGCACGGGCTACCTCTGTAGTTAGTAGCGTACAGATAGGGTTTGAAGTGAAGCTCAGTGTAGTTGCTGCTGAATACCTTTGTAAATAAACTATAAAGTTTTCCACCTGAGAAGTGTCTACTGAATAACTCGATCAACAATACCAACTCGGTCACCTCTTACAACATGGGTGCAATAAACAGGTACAAGAAAGAGGAGTTAGTGGAGACAGTGCCTATGAATATATTCACCAGGGAAAGATCCACTATCTGAATACAGCCTTTTGTTTAAGGCCCATTTTCTCCCTTCTATTCCCCCTTTCTTGAATGCCCGGCTCTGCGAGATTGTGGTTCCCTGGGTCACACCCTATTACGTTGCCATGGTAGACATTCTTTGTGTTTGACAATGAGTGTCGACAGAATGTTTGACCTCGGGATTGTTACCGGAAAATGCTTTGGCTCTCCTTTAATGATAGGAAGAGCAGAAGGTTAGAAAAAAGACACTTTTTTTTGTGACCTCAGGGACACATTCTCAGAATAAAAGCTAGGTCGTTTAGGACGGAGATGAGGAGAAATGTCTATGCTCAGAGGGCAGTGAATGTTTGGAATGCTCTGCCCCAGAGGCTCAGCCATTGAATATATTCAAGACAGAGATCGGTAGATTTTTTCACATTAAAGATATCAAGGAATAGAATTATTACAGCACAGGAGAAGGCCATTCGGCCCATCATGGCCGTGCTGGCTCTTCTAAGGAACAATTCATGTACTGCCATGCCCTTGCCGTCTCCCTACATCCCTGCACATTCCTCCATTTCAAGTATTTAGAAAATGTAGAAAAATTTACAGCACAGACAGAGGCCATTTGGCCCATCGTGTCTGTGCTGGCCGAAAAATGGGATACGGGGATATTGCAGGAAAACGGCATTGAGGTAGCAGATCAGCTATGATCCAGTGGAATGGTGAAGCAGGCTCGAGGGGCCAAATAGCCTACTGCTGCTCCTATTCCCTATGTTCCTAAGTCCCAAATGAAGTACTTTTGGCGTAATGTAGGAAATGGCAGTTAACTTACCCCCAACAAATTCTCAGAAACATCAGTGTGATAATGACCAGATAATGGCCCGAATTTTCTGGGCAGCGGCAGTGACAGTCGGATTGCCGCTGCGTTTGAAGATTCCCCAACTCAACGCTGCTGTGCAGTTCTCCCAGGGCCTTCTGATCCCGGCTGTCTGGGAAATGAGCAGCAAAGCTTCCCTTGAGGAACTCCGCTGGAGTGGAGTAGAGTCGGAGGAAGATGCCCCCTTTTTTACAGCACTAGCTGCTGTACGGTAAGTTTACAGGTCCAGTCTGAGGGTTAGCGAATGGGTAAGTGAATGGGTGAGTGGATAAATAGGTAGGTGGGTGAAGTGGGTAGTTGGGTAGGTGGATAGGTGGGCAGGTGGCTGAGGTGGGTGAGGTGGCTGAGGTGGGTATGTGGGTGAGGTGGTTATGTGGATAAGTGCGTGAGGTGGATGAGGTGGGTAGTAGAGTGAGGTAGGTAAGGTGGGTAGGTAGGTGAGGTGGATGAGGTGGGTAGGTAGGTGAGGTGAGTAGGTAGGTGAGGCAGGTGAGGTGGGTAGGTACGTGAGGCAGGTGAGGTGGGTAGGTAGGTGAGGTGGGTAGGTAGGTGAGGTGGGTAGGTAGGTAAGGTGGGTGAGGTAGGTGAGGTGGGTAGGTAGGTGAGGCAGGTGAGGTGGGTAGGTAGGTGAGGTGGGTAGATGGGTAGGTAGGTGAGTTGGGTGAGGTGGGTAGGTAGGTGAGGTGGGTAGATGGGTAGGTAGGTGAGTTGGGTGAGGTAGGTGAGGTGGGTAGGTAGGTGAGGTGGGTGAGGTAGGTGAAGCAGGTGAGGTGGGTTGGTAGGTAAGGTGGGTAGGTAGGTGAGGTGGGTAGGTAGGTGAGGTGGGTAGGTAGGTGAGATGGGTAGGTAGGTGAGGTAGGTGAGGTGGGTAGGTAGGTGAGGTGGGTAGATGGGTAGGTAGGTGAGTTGGGTGAGGTAGGTGAGGTCGGTAGGTAGGTGAGGTAGGTGAGGTGGGTAGGTAGGTGAGGCAGGTGAGGTGGGTAGGTAGGTGAGGTGGGTAGGTAGGTGAGTTGGGTGAGGTAGGTGAGGTGGGTAGGTAGGTGAGGTGGGTGAGGTAGGTAGGTAGGTGAGGTGGGTAGGTATGTGAGGTGGGTGGGTGGGTAGGTGGGTAGGATGCCCACGTCCCGTGAAAGAATAAATTAAAAAAAAAAGTTCAAATGTCACAGAGCCACTTACCAGAATCTCCTTGTGAGCCATGAGCACTGCAAAGTTGGTGAGGTGACTGCACGCACAGGCGGTGTGAGTTCTGTTGCTTTCAATCAGTCGACAGCCTTGTGTGGACCAAAATCCCATCATGGTTCTCTCCGAGTAATTCCAGAAGGAGCAGTTTGCATTGAAATGATTTTTTGACTGAAAGAGAAAGATATCATTTAAATCCTGGGCAGGATAAAGAAATGCAGACAACTCCAGCATGGGCCAAACCCCTTCCCAGTCACTCCTTCCTATAGAATCCCAGAGGCTATCACCCCTTCCCACTCACTCCATCCTAAAGAATCCCAGAGGCTGTCACCCCTTCCCACTCAATTCATCCTAAAGAATCCCAGAGGCTGTCACCCTTTCCCATTTACTCCATCCTATAGAATTCAATAGGCTGTCACCCCTTCCCACTCCCTCCATCCCATAGAATCCTATAGGCTGAAACATCTTCCCTATTCACTGCCAGTGTAAGATGTGCTGATTGAAGATGTGCTCATTATGAATATAGCCAACGACAACAACAACTTGTATCTACATAGTGCCTTTATCGCAATGAAATGCTCCAAGGGGCCTTCACAGGAGCACTATAAACAAAATTTGACACCGAGCCACATAAGGAGATATTAGGTCAGATGACCAAAAGCTTGGATAGAGAAGTAGGCTTTAAGAAGCATCTTAGAGGAGGAAAACGAGGTGGAGAGGTGTAGGGAGGGAATTCCAGAGCTTGGGGCCCAGGTAACTGAAGGCTCGGCCACCAATGGAGGAGCGATTATAATTGGGGATGCACAAGAGGCTGGAATTTGAGTAGCGCATATATCCAACTGCAGGGGGTTTGATCCCTGTTGTGGCTGGGGTGGATTCAGGATCTGCCTCCTTGTGGTGGAGGCTGTGGTGCTGTGGGTCGGACCTGCCTTCAGCCAGAGAAATGGAGAAGAAATAGGTTGGATAATAGAATGATGTGCCAAGAGGGAAGAACTTACATTTCCAGAGTGTTTCATATTCCTAGGATAGGCTAAAGTTCTCCACAGCCAATGAATTTTTAAGTGTAGTCACTGTTGTTATGTAGACAAATGTAGCAGCTACTTTGTGCACAGCAAGCTCCCATAAACAGCGAGGTGATGAGTAAGCAGTGAATTTAAATTGGTTGAGGGGTGAATTTTAGCCATGATACCTGGTGACTTGTTTGTACTCTTCAAATCACGCCAAGCGATCGTTTATGTCCACCAGAGCAGCCGACTCAGCTGAAAGACATCAACTCCGACAGAGCAGCTCTCGTGCACTACTGCACTGAACTGTCAGCCTAGATTGTGTGCCAGAGATGTGAGCGCTACCAACTGACTCAAACTAGAGTGTTGCACAATATCTCTACATATTTGGTGCAGCAATGCCCCTTCCCTTAATACTGCTCATTCTGTCAAATAATAATACAATACAATATCTAAAAAGACTTTGAAGTCCATATGATCAATCTGTTGTCAGTGCTGAAGTGTGGTCTGTATTTGATTTAAGCAGATTTTATATTGGACGGGTTCCGCTAGTTCTGAACATACGAACATAGAATTAGGAGCTTGAGCCTGCTCCGCCATTCAATAAATCATGGCTGATCTGATTGTAACCTCAACTCCACATTCCCGCTTATCCTCCGATAACCTTTCACCCCCTTGTTAATCAAGAATCATTCTATCGTTGCCTTAAAAATATTCAAAGACTCTGCTTCCACCGCCTTTTGAGGAAGAGAGTTTCAAAGACTCACGACCCTCTGAGAGAAAAAAATTCTCCTCATCTCTGTCTTAAATGGGCGACCCCTTATTTTTGAACAGTGACCCCTAGTTTTAAATTCTCCCACAAGAGGAAACATCCTCTTCACATCTACCCTGTCAAGACCCCTCAGGGTCTGATATGTTTCAATCAAGTTGCCTCTTACTCTTCTAAACTCCAGTGGATTCAAGTCTACCCTGTCCAATCTTTCCTTATAAGATGTCCCTCCAAATCCAGTTAACCATCTCTGAACTGCTTCCAACTAGTTCCTAACTTGTCTAAAGGAAATCGACAAATTTCCTTCAGTGTTGTGCCTGGCTGCATGAGACCTGCGTGTCTGGAGATGGCTGCACCAGTGTAGCATTAGTACAATGTGTTTAATGCCAGTGCGAACATTCTTGCCTCTGAGTCAGAAGCCTGTTGGCTCAAGTTCCACTCCAGAGCCTCGAGCACAAACTCTGGGCTGATACTTCAGTGCTGCGCTGTTGTGCCGTCTTTTGGACGAGGCAATAAATTGATGCCCCGTCTGCCCTCTTGGGCAGAAATAAAGCATTCCCATTTCAAAGAGGAGTGGGGAAGTTCTCCTGGCCGGTATTCCTCCCTCAACCGGTCAGGCCATAAAGAGATTAACTGGTCGTTCGACCCAACGTTCAAATGTTTGTGCGATCTTGCTGTGCAAAAGGTTGGCTGCTGCATTTGGGTCGGAAAAACTGATAACAAAAGTGCTTTATTGGCTGTTCAGTGCTTTGAGGCATCCTGAGGATGTGAAGGGTGCTATATGAATGCAAGTTCTTTCTATACTGAAGTGGCTTTGAGCGCTTGTGGAATACACAATAATGATACTTAAAATATGCAGTGCGGGTTAAATGGATTCACTAACCCCTCATGTTAAACTAACGCCTGAGCCTCCAGCCTGCTGCTAACATCACCTTCACAGCTGGGTTGACAGGCTAGGTAACCCCCCCTGCCCCCCACTCCGCCATCCCAACCGTACAATATCGCCCGCTCCTGCGATATTTTAATATCCAGAAAGACAACTTTCCCAACGGGAACACTCCAGCTAGCAGGGATGTGGTGGTTCATTCAGCCAGCATCTGTTCCCAATGTGAGTCCTCACTCACTGGGAGCAACAGATCGGAAAATTGAGCCTGGAGTGCCGAGTGCCCAATGAGCCCATCAGTAGAAAATTGGAAGTGCGGAATCGCTGGGTGTGACCCAAAAGAATTCCATGTTGGCAGCAAGGTTGAATTAATCCCGCAGGATCACTGAGCTGCAAGATGCACTGCAGCAACTCACCAAGGCTCCTTCGACAGCACCGTCCAAACCCACGGCCTCTATGATCTCGAAGGACAAGGGCTGCAGACACCACATGGGAACACCACCACCTGGAAGTCCGCCTCCAAGTCACTCACCATCCTAACTTGGAAATATATCACCAATCCTTCACGGTCGCTGGGTCAAAATCCTGGAACTCCTTTCCTAACAGCACTGTGGGTGTACCTACCCCACATGGACTGCAGCGGTTCAAGAAGGCGGCTCACCACCACCTTCTCAAGGGTAATTAGGGATGGGCAACACATGCTGGCCTAGCTAACGACACCCATGCTGTGTGAAAGAATGAATAAAAATCACGACAAACGGTAACTGATGGAGTGGCTGGGTGACCTGGGCAAAGGGCCAGTGTCGGCCTGACAGCTCTAAGCTGCCCCCTGGTGAGCCCCTGTGATACGTACATCGAGGTGCTGCAGGGTGAAGATCACCGGCTCGGTGAGGAAGACCCGGCTCGACTCCTTGTTGATGGAAGCGGCGATGATCTGAGAGTTGACGACGATGGAGGTGCTCTGGCTACTGACGTCCGCGCCCATCCTCACCGTGGCATTCTCCGTCGACAGAAACTGGCCCAGGTTGTTGTACAGGATTAACACCACCTTCACAACCCCTGCAAAGAACAACAGCAAGCATCAGCAACTCTTCATTTCAACCCTCTAGGATGCAATGAGTCTAGGCTGGTCGAGTGTGACTTATATGAGCTTAAGGACTTTTCTCTGAATCTCTTTCCTACCCAGTGAGTCCTTGACCCGCTCATTTACATTGACACCCAGTGAATGTAAATGTCCCTTACCCGGGTTTTTATCCCTTGTAGAAACAGGAGGAGGCCATTCAGCACCTCAAGCTTGTTCTGTCATTTCTCCTGATAAGGAAGGTCGAAGGGTGACCTAACAGATCTTTAAAATGATGAAAGGTTTTGATCGAATGGATACAGAGAGAATGTTTCTCCTTGTGGGGAAGAGTATAACTAGAGGCCATCCATATAAGACAGTCACCGAGAAATCCAGCAGGGAGTTCAAAAGGAACTTCTTTACCCAGAGAGTGGTGAGAATTTGGAACTCGCTCGGGAGTGGTTGAAGCGAATAGTATAGATGCATTTCAGGGGAAACTCGACAAAGGAAGGAGTAATATGAGGGAGAAGGAAATAGAGGGTTACGATGGTAGATTTAGTTGAGAAAGATGGGAGGAGGCTTGAGTGGAGCATTAACACCAGCATGGACTAGTTGGACCAAATGGCCTGTTTCTGTGCTGTATAGTCTATGTAATCCAACTTAATTGAGTGAGATCCTGGCTGATCTGTTCCACCATTCCATTTTCCTACCTTTGCACCATACCCCTTGATACCCTAACTCTCAGTCTTGAAAGCTGCAATTGCCTCCCAGCCTCAACAGAATTTTTGGGAAGAGAGTTCCAGATTTCCCTTTGTGTGAGTAAGTGCTTCCTGGCATCACTGCTGAGCAGCTTAGCTCTAACTTTGAGGTTATGCCCCCTTGTTCTGGACTCTCCCGCCATTGGAAATAGTTTACCTCCATCTAACTCATCAAATGCTTTAATAACTTATCTCTTAATCATCAA
The DNA here is from genome assembly GCF_964194155.1 of Cetorhinus maximus. Classification (NCBI taxonomy): domain Eukaryota; kingdom Metazoa; phylum Chordata; class Chondrichthyes; order Lamniformes; family Cetorhinidae; genus Cetorhinus; species Cetorhinus maximus. The sequence goes on from NC_135906.1 coordinate 10,125,723, forward strand.
GGGAACATGTGTAAATTTAGGCAATTTAACCCATTTAGCCCTATTATCATTCTGGTGACTAACTCCCAAGTTAACTCTTGATGGAGTACAAGTGACAACCCGTTCCTGTGACTGCCTGTTGCTGAACCTGGGACAGCCTGTTGCTGTGAGTGTCTGTTGCCGTGATGGCCCCTTGTCAGGTCCCGGGACTGCCTGTTGCTGTGAGTGCCTGTTGCCGTGTCGACCCCTTGTCAGGTCCTGGGACTGCCTGTTGCTGTGAGTGCCTGTTGCCGTGATGGCCCCTTGTCAAGTCCCGGGACTGTCTGTTGCTGGACTTGGGACTGCCTGTTGCTGAGTGCCTATTGCCGTGTCGACCCCTTATCAGGTCCTGGGACTGCCTGTTGCTGGGGCCAAGGACTGCCCATTGCCATGACTACCGGTTTCTCGGGCCAACTGTTGCTGGGACCTGGTACTCCCTGTTGCCAGGACCTGGGGCTGCCCACTGGGGACTGTCCGTTGCTGGGGCGGCCTGTTGCCGTGACTACCTGTTGACTGGCCCCACGTTGCGTTTGCTGCTCTGCGTGCATCTGTGGTGAGAGCATCAATGATATCACAACTGAGGATCGCCTGTTTATATAAGGATCATAGCTGTCTTGGTTTATATTGACAGAGAATGGAGGGAATCTGTAGCCACATGGCAGGGACTTGCTTTAACAGTCAAGGGGAGGTGGTGGCATAGTGGTATTGTTGCTGGACTGGTAATCCCATCATAGCTGATGGTTGAACTTGAATTCAATAAAAAAAATCTGGAATAACCATTGCTGTTCGTCATAAAAACAAATTAAGGAAATCTGCCATCCTTACCTCTGGTCTGGCCTACATGTGACTCCAGACCCACAGCAATGTGGTTGACTCTGAAATGCCCTCTGAACAAGGGCAATAACTGCTGGCCCAGCCAGTGACACCCACATCCCATGAATAAATGTATATAAAAAAACAGGATTTGTGAGGTGGGGGTTGGGAACAGAAAGAAGGTTCTCTCAATGTTACTGTTAACGCACCAGTTAAGTGATCAGATAACACTGACAAAGTCAGAAGGATCCCTCAAAGGTACAGGATCCCACTCAGATAAAAAGATCAAACGTATATACTGTCCTGAATGAGATCCATTTCTGGATGCCCAGCTGTATGAAGATCCTTGCTCAGATAGAGCAATGGTGTTGGAGGAAATAATTGGGGAATGTGTGTTGTCAGCCTGAATGGCCCCCTCATTCACCCAGTGCACTTTAGAAGCAAAGGAGTTTAATAGTCTGAATGGCGCTCACACTTACCGTTGCGGCTGTTCTGTTTGATGGTATTCGGGGAGATCTGGATAAAGCTTTCTGTCAGATAGCCATTTGGAAATGTCAGCTCCTTTACCTGCTCTTCAGTATTGAGCACACAGACTTCAAACACTGTGGGGGAGGGGGAAAGAGAGAGAAGACAAGGAGGGATGGTGGAAGGGAATGGGAGGGGGAAAGCATGGGACAGAGTAAAGGATAGAAGGGGAAGAAGAGGCAAATAGAGAGACCAAGTGAGGAGAGAAGAAAGCAAGAAAAGAGGGGGCGAGGAAAAAAAAAAGCAGGAGGAGAGGGGAAGGAGAGAGGAGAAAGCAGGGAGAGGAGAGGAGGAAGATAGAATTGGAAATACAATAATTGGGCATGATAAAGTGAGAGGCAGAGAGAAACAATGAGACACGTAACAAGAAACATGACCGACAAACAAAGGGGGAACAAGAGTGAGCAGCCGGGACACAACAAAGAGGACATAAGAGGGGCAAGAACAGAAAAAAATGATGTAATAAGAGACAGGTGAATAAAAAGCCCAAAGAGGTACAGAGAACAGAAAGTAGAAAGGTTGAGACAGATAGTGTGAGATAGAAAGCAAAATATGGCAGGAGAGAGGGAAGAGAAAAGTGTTTGTAGTTAGCACTGATTTCATATTCATTGGAAACAGGACAATGTTTCTCGCTTCCTGTATCAATACACAGATGAGAATTCAGGTTTGAATCAGCCTTCAGATCTCAATTATACCAACAGACGGTGGCACCAGATTAATCTGAGCCCAGGCAGGATGTAATGTGCGAACAGGGTCTGTAATGAGAGGAGGTAAATACATCTACAGATGGTGGGACAGACTGTGTGTGATGTACACAGGACACTGGGCTGGCGGGACAGACTGTGTGATGTACACCGAGGAACACTAGGGCTGGTGATGTATACAGAGAGACACCAGGCAGGCGGAGCAGTAACGATATTGTGTTTGATGATCTCTTAGCAACAAAGTCACACAGCAAGCGTGAAGTTTGACACCTCAGGAAAATGTATACTATGCAAGAGGCTTTTCACATATTACTAACCAATCTCCCGTGTTATTTCTCACTCGGTCAGTGAATTAGCCCAAGAGAACAGGTAAGGGATGTTCGATGGATTAAAAGTCATGCACTGAGAACAATGGTTTTGGGTTTTGCTGACATTGTCTGGGATTTTCTGGCCTCGTTGTTGCGGGAACCGTCACGGGATATTTGGCAGCCCCAGCCAAAGGGCCATTAGCTTTTGGAGGTTGATCCCGGTGGCGGGTGGGGCTGGAAAATCCTGCCCATTGTCCAGCTGAAGGAAACCTCAAGGCGGGGTCGGAGCTGGAGGTGTAGTGATTGCGTTGAGACACATGGGAGGGAATCGAGAGAGCTCGGAGCATAGGGACAGGGAGACGAAGACCATGGAACGGGCAACAGCGTTGAAGCTGACAAGGGATTTAAAGAGGATAAAACAGGGTGGTAAGGCACAGAGTGTCACAGTTGGCTTTGGCAGGCTTGGTGCATTGGGCAAGTAAGTACGTGGAGTGGTAGCACTCGAACAAGGAGTTGTGAATGCTTCAGTGGCAGCAACAGCATGTTGGAGTAGCTTGGAAAAGGTAAAACAGGAAACAAGGGGACCCAGTGAGAAGAAGATGAAGGGTGCTCTTTTATGGTCAGAAGAGGAAGAAAATGATGAGGATTGTAAGGAATTGGAAAGATATCTGGGAGAAGTGAGGGATAGAAGACAAGGAGGAAGGCTGAGCAATTGTATTGGTTTTGGAAGCAAAGATCAAAAGACTTAAGGCTTAAGTTTTTATTATTCTCGAAGGGAATTGTCACATTGACCAAAGGAACCTATTATTTATAGTGAAGAACTTGATTCCCAGAGGCCACAATTTAGGCAGTTAGACATAGGAAGGATTGGAATATCTTCACCCAAAGAGCAATAGAGTTTTGGGATAAGTTACCTGGGGGAGCCATTGAAGCAGAAGGTCTGTGCACCAAGAGGGATGGTCTGAGAGAGGTTCGCTGGGTTGGCAGGACAGTCTATGATAGGGAGGCAGTGGGGCCATCTCTGACGAGGGCCAATGAGCTACAGGGTCATCCAGATAGAGGGTCACTGGGCTGGAAAGCAGGGCCCAGTAGCTGCATGTTAGTACGTCTTGGCTTGACTGCACAGAACGTGGGTGGTAGAATTAGACCTACACCTAAGGGCTTGTATTCTATGCGAAAGACTTTTAACATGTTACTAACCAATCCCCCATGTTATTTCTCACTCTGTCAGTGAATTAGCTCAAGACTACAGGGAATGAAGGTTTGATGGATTAAATTATGGGATACATCTCATTAAAGACCCAAGGCTTCTGAGCAGGTTTCCAGTCAGTTACTGCCACCAGCCACCCCCTACTGCCCACCCACTCAACCCCCCACTCACGACCCCCCCCCACACTGCACCCCCACCCAACTCCCCACCCCCCCGACTCCTCCCCCCCCCCACCACCACCACCGTCAATACTTACCGACATTCTGCGTGGTGGTGTTGACTCTAGCTGGCACCTTGAGGTTATCCGCCAGCAGAAAGGCCCCCTCCTCCAAGATGTCCAGTAACATGGTTGCCGTGTGAACCTGCTCCGTGGTGTTCATATCTTTCCAGGATTCCAGAGCCTCTGGTCTCAGCAGGTTATCCACAGTCTGTACCACAGCCTGGAAGCAAATCACATCTCTATTCATATTGGGGACACCAGGGTGGGGTTGCCAACCCCTCCGGGATTGCCTTGAAGTCTCCAGGAATTAATGAATAATCTCAAAGGTGTTGTTGAGATCACAGTCTGCCTCAATTTAGGGCACACGAGCCCAGTCTGTCCTAATCCCTGACACGCTAACCTGGATTAGACCCATCCACCACTGACACACAGAGGCAGCAGTGTAACCCACCTACAAGATGGCACTGCAACAATTCACCGAGGCTCCTTAGACAGCGCCTTACAAACCCGTGACCTCTACCATCTCGAAGGACAAAAGCAGTAGATACCATGGGAACACCGCCACCTGCAGGTTCCCCTCCAAGTCACTCACCACCCTGACTTGGAAATATATCGCTGTTCCTTCACTGTCGCTGGGTCAAAATCCTGAAACTCCCTCCCTAACAGCACTGTGGGTGTACCTACACCACATGGACTGCAGCGATTCAAGATGGTGGCTCACCACCACCTTCTCAAGGGCAATTAGGGATGGGCAATAAATGCTGGCCTAGCCAGCGACGCTCAAATTCCATTTAAAAACTTTACGAAAGCTTTAGAGTGCGTCTTTAAGCCACCAACTTCTATGCCAGCTGACTTTTTAGGCGGAATTAAAGAGAGGGAGAGGAAGACAGCCAGACTGGAAAGGTAGAGGCAGAGAAGAGATTAAGAATACATATCCGGCAAACGGGAAGATTGCATGAATCAAACACGAACACCAATACGTTCACACAGACACTCACGTACCTCTATGTATGCTCTGCAGGTCCTCTCCCGTCTTTGAATCTGTGGCCATTGGGAGAGAGAAAAACAAAACACAGCATATGTCACTTAGTATCAGAAGATATCAAACATTTACACGTGTGCAGAGGAAGATCCCACTATTGGGAGTGACTGTTAAGCAGCTTCTCTCCTCCTCTAAATCTTCAATGTCCTGAAGTCTCGTTTGCCCCAAATACAGTGACAGTGCCCTATGTATGTGGGCAGTGCCCTATGTATGTGGGCAGTGGCCCATGTACATGGGCAGTGCCTTCCTTTTAAATCTGCACTGGAGCACTGGGAACAGGAGGAGGTCATACAGGCCCTCAAGATTGCTTCACCATTCCATTAGACCATGTCCCTTAATCCCATTATCCCACCTTACTCCATATCCCTTGATTCCCTTACCAAAGTAAAATCTGTTAATCTCAATATTGAAAGCTCCAATTGTCCCCTAGTATCCTCGGCCTTTTGGGAAACAGAGGTTCCAGATTTCTAATACACTCTGTGTGAAAAAGTGCTTGCTGCTTGACTGGCCTTGCTCTAATTTTAAGATTGTGCCCCCTTGTTCTGCACTCCTCCCCACCGTGCCCAACCAGAGGAAATAGATTGTCATTACCCGCCTGATCGTACACAAGAAATTCGGAACAGGAGTAGAACATATGGCCCATTGAGCCTGCTCCACCATTCAGTATGACCATGGCTGATGTTGGGTTTCAGCTCCACTTTCCCACTCGCTCCCCATGTCCATCGATTTGCTGAGGGGCCAAAAATCTGTCTATCCCAGCCCTAAATTTAGTCAACGATGGAGCTTCCACAATCCTCTGCCATAAAGAATTCCAAAGATTCACAACCCTTTGAGTAAAGTGATTTCTCCTCATCTCAGTCCTAAATCGTTGGCCCCTTATTTAACAGTCCCCTCATGTTTTAGATTCACCGACCAGCGGAAACAATCTCTCAGCATTTACCCTAACAAGTCCCTTCAGAATCTTGTGTATTTCAATGAGATTGACTCATTCTTCTAAACTCCAGAGAGTATAGGCTCAATTTATTCAGACTCTCATCATAGGACAAACCTGTCACCCCAGGGACCAATTTGGTGAACCTTTGCTGTAGCGAATTCAATGCAAATATTGCGGGGCCTCCGGCAGCAGGTGGCAATTCTGGGGGAGAATACCGAGTGGGGGAATTGGTCGGCCCCTATGGGACCCTCCCTGTAGGGAGCAGTGTTTCTGACAAGCTGAGGGCTGGAGCCAGATGCCGTGAGGCAAGGGCGAAAGCAGCCAGTACAAACCCAGAACTTCTGAGTGGCAGTGTGACAGGAGCCTGGGGCAATGTGAAGCCCCTGAATATGGCTGAAGAGCCAGGAAGGGGACCTAGTCCGGCTGACTGGCAGCACCCTGAGTCTGAGAAGCCTCATGGAGAGAAAGAGGAGCATGACTGCAGCCAGGAGCTGGGCAGCAGGACAAGTCTGAACATACCTGGCGAGTGTTGCATTGAGGAGCTGAGGCTCCAACTAGGACAGCGACCTGGAGCATCAGCAGTGAATATTCTTTATAAATAGTTGTTTCTTGGAGTTATACTTTACCTTTACAGTTTAGACAGTTTTGATGCCAATGGAATAAAGGAGTCTTGCTTTTTAATCTTTGTGCAATCCATGTGCTTAAACCGCACATTATACAAATGTATATTTTCTTAAATGTGGAGGCCAAAATTGCGCACTACTCCAGATGTGGTCTCACCAAAACCCTGTACAATTGTAGCAGGACTTCCTTATTCCTGTGCTCCAATCCCCTTGCTAAATGCTATTATCACTTCAAACTTGAATCGATCCTCTGCAATCTTCTGTATTCAAGAGAAATACATGTCACGTTTACGCAACCTGTCCTCACAGTAACCTCCCCCCACCAATTCCCAGTATCATTCCGATAAATCTGTGCTGCACCGTATCCAAGAACACAAAGTCCCTGAAAACAGTGTCCGAAACTCAACGCAGTGGTCTAGATGGGGTCTAACCTGAGGAGCTAAAGCATATCGTCCCAACCTTTGTAATCCACCCGCCTTGAGATAAGGGTCAATGTTCCGGTAGCCTTTCCAATTGCTTCTGTATCAGCCTCCGAGCTTTTAAACCTCTCAATTTTTTTTGCTCCTCCCACTTTTTTCCACCATTTAGAAAATATTCTGATTGGACCCCCCCTTGGGTCCAAGGCCGATGGTCTCAAGCTTGCTGACATCGACCTCCATTTGGCATTTTTTTTATCCACTCACTCACTCCTCCTATCTCCACATTGTCAACCTCTACTCTCCAAATACCTCACAACCCCACAGATAAATACTTTGATAATATTTTTCTGTAGGATCGTTTTTGCTGCTATTTTTGGAGCATGTTTGGAAACCGCTTTCTTCCTCTGCAGATGCAGCCACCTCCCACCACACAATCTGTGCAAAAAAAAGCAAAACACTTGTGCATTGTGAAACTAATTCTTAAAAAATGCTGCTGTGAACCCAGTTTCCAAGCTTAACATACATTCTCCATCTCTCTCTCTCTCTGTATCGGCTGGCCTTCCACATTCCGTTTCATCCCTCCATCCCTTTAAACTCCTAGTCTGTTTACTGAATAGGAAGGACTGGGGTAGGGTGAGGTGAGACGGGATAGATGGGGTGGGATTAGGTAGGGTGTGATGGGATGAGGTGGGATGGGATGGAATGGGATTTGATGGGATGTGGTGAGTGCAATGCATTGGGGTGGGAATGAGGTGGGACGTTTGGAAGGTGAGGGGTGGAATGTCTCCCCGGTCTGTATTCTCTCTCTCTCCGTTCCGCGTTTTTTCTCTCTATGATCTGTGTTTACTGTCCCATTCCCTCTCTCTCCCTCCCTCACCAGTCTGTATTCTTTCTCTGTCTCTCTCGGTCTGCATTCTTTTTTTCTCTCTTCAGTCTGCTACCACTCTCTCTCTCTCTCTGCTCTGCACTCTCTCTTTCTTCACTCTTCATTTCTCTCTCTCTTTGCTCTGCATTCTCTGTCTCTCCATGCCTGAGCTGGAGGCCCTGTATGTGCTGGCTATAGCTGTAATGACAGTAGTCGCTATGAAGGAAATTTACTCAAACCTTGTTGTAACTCCGTCCCGCTGACTCCTTGTCGCTGGGTCTCAGAGCCTGCAGCTGGGCATCGAGGATATCCAGTAACTGCTCCATCAGTTTGACAGAGGAGCTAACATCACCTGCATAAATGGGGCCTCTGGTGTGGTGAGACAGCTCGTTCGCAATATTAGCTGCATTCTCTCCACTCTTTATCTGCGGAGACAAGGTCCAAGATGACACAAATCAGCACAGGAAGATCCAAGTTGGTCAAATTTGTACAGGAAGATCCATGTCAGAAAAATCAGCAAAGGAAGCAGGCTGTTGGACTCTTGCTGCGTTTGTGCGCTATTAAAATGGTGGGTGTGAATCGGACACTCAGTAACTCCTCTGCCCACTCCCAAGACCCACGTGCTGCAGTCAGCTCTCTTGCCCTCCCGCTAACCCGGGATCTCAAGCTTTGGCACAGGCTGTGGCATGTCAAGGAGAAGGCAGTTGAACAGGAAAGCTGTTGTCAGTGAGGCTGTTTGGCTGGCTTTGGCTCGATGAGTGGCAGCTGCTTATTTACACAAACAGCAGATTGTGGTTTGACTAGCCGGGAAATAAAGTGGCAAAAACTGAGGACGGGATCTGGCATTTGAAGCCCCTCGAAGCTGCTGAAAGCGACCAGCTTCTCCTGAAGGTTAAACTATGCAACGGATTAATACCCCTGCTGTGGGAATGCTTGTACTGTTGGATGACACATGTCCTAGACTGGCACAGTGAAGCCTGCAATATGCCTACACCAATACCCAATACATAGGAGTGGACACCAATGGGTGGCTACTGCCAACAATACTTAAGTTAGAAAAGTGATACGCTGAGCTTATCTACACTGACTACAAGGGGGCAAAGCATAGAATTTCACAGTGCATAAGGGGGCCATTTGGTACATTATGCCTGTGCTGGCTCTTTGAAAACACTATTCCACTTGCCCCGCCTTTCCTGCTTGTCCCCCATAGCCCCGCAAGATTATTTCTCCTTTTCAAGCACTTACCTAATTCATTTTTCAAAGTTACTATTAAATTTCCTTCCACCGCCCTTTCAGGCAGTGCATTCCAGATCACAACAACGTGCTGTGTGAAAAGAATTCTCCTCGCCTCCCCGCTCTGATTCTTTTGCCAATTGCCTTAAATCTGTGCCCTCTGGTTACTGACCATCTTACTGGCAGAATTTTTATTTGCACTCTGAATATGGGCAATATTGGCAAGGCTGGGTTTATTATCCATCCCTGGTTGCTTGGAGAAGGTGATGGTGGGGTGCCTCCTTAAGCTACAGCAGATCTTGTGGTGATCCATAAGATGTTGATCCAGCGATGATGAACAGACAGAGATACGCGCAACTTGGAGGGATATGAGCGGCTGCGTCACTGCTGATAGATCAGATGGTTCTTTTCTTATTTTTAAAGTTGGTCATAGTTCAGAGGGCATTAAATTATGCAGAGACAGTGGCATAGTGGCAATGTCACAGGACTAGTAATCTGGGGAGAGAGGTTCAAATGTCACCACAGCGATGGGTAGAGTTTAAATTCAATTAAAAGGATCTGGAATTGAAAGCTAGTCTCAGTAATGGAACGCTCATTGATTGTCATAAACGAAATGTGTGGTTCTCTGATGTCCCTTTTAGGGAAGGAAATCTTCCACCCTCACCTGGCCTGGCATACCTGTGACTCCAGGCCCACAGCAATGTGGTTGACCCTTAACTGTTCTCAAGGGATGGACAACATATGTTGGCCTTGCCTACATCACCCACGCCCCATAAGCAAGCGAAAAAATGGTTTAGCCACACAATGTGGGACACGGAGACCAGGAAGGACACAAGTGAGCCAGCTGTGTATTTACTGCAGAGCATGCATTTTTTTTTGGTGCCATTTCAGTGCTTGCGATGAACTGACAACCTCCCCTTTGTTTGTCTAGTGCCGTGACCCACTGGGCCACCTTTTTCTGTCAGCCGATTTTTAATCATCCATTAATTGCCTGTTCTCTGCTGACTGGGCTCCAAAGCGTTGGGCAGAGTTTTACACCCCACAGGCGGGTATGAGCTCGACCTGACCGGGCGTAAAATTACGCATGGTGACGTCAGGCGAGTGCCCTGGCGTCATGGAGACCCCCGCGCGATATTTTGGTCGGCGTGCACGGACGAGAGCCGGCTGCGCGCCCGCTGACAATTAAGAGGCCTATTAAGGCCTTTAAGCGAGCAATTAATCGGTATTTTTCGCTGCCCGTCCAACCCTACGGTTGGCGGGCGGGCGAATTGACCAGGCGGCTTTTCCACTTTTGAGGAAACCTCATCCATGGGCTGGATGAGGTTGATGGCATTAATTTAAAAAAAGAATAAAAATGTTTTGACGTAATTTTTATGATGTATGTGCTCATGTGTGCGAGTCCTACGCGGGGACGTTTTCTTTCCAGAACTTCCGAATCTTTATTTCTGATTTTAAAATTCTTCCGCTCCCTGAGGTGGCTCTGTGTCTTCAGGGAGCTTTCAGTGCTCGCTCCTCCCCCTGCCCCCGTGCACGCGCAGACTTCAGCGCTCGCCCTCCTCCCCTCCCCCACCCCGGGCAGCGCTGAGCCTTTCAGCGCGCCTTTCACGCTGGCTGACCGTTAATTGGCCGGCCAGCGTGAAATCGTCCACCGCGCCCGCCCGAATATCCTGCCCGTTGTTTCTACTTCTGCAAACAACCAAGTCGGGTTTTCTTAACACGTTCATTTTTAATCTTAATATTCATTTTGTCATTAACATGATTTAATCACAAAGAAATGCGTTTGTCCACGAACAAGGCTGAATCTTGCTGACTCAGCAACTCTGGCCTGCAGTATCTTTGGCAAGTTACATAGATCAGCACTAAAACTCCATCGAACCCTCGCTGTAATATTCCTTCTGAGGTTTTTGCTTGTTCATTGGAACACATTTTAACCCCTCAAGCCTGTTCCATCCTTCAAATAGATTCTGCCCATAATGCTATGTATCTGCCTCGGTGCCCTTTCCACTAATACCTTTTGATGTGGGATATAAAGGGTTAATACAATTACTATGAGTGATAAAGTGAGTTATGCTTATGAAAGCTGTCTCTCTCACTGCATTTTTCCACCACAACCCTTGGCCTACCCATCTGCTTATTGCTTTTCTCTATGTGTATAGAGACGAAGTTACTGTAGCCAATAAGCCTGAGCTGTTTATCTATTTCTTTTACATGTTGTCCTCTCCCACTAGCCTGCTTGCCTGCTAGAATATGATAGGACCTGTTTACCAGGGACAGAAGAAGGCTATGAACAGACAAAACAGGCTCGGACATGCGGCCAGCTGAAGCTGTATTGTGTATAAACGCTTGTCACAATAACTGCTTTTTGAGATGCTTCGGTTCGCTGAAGCACTCCCCTGCAATGCTCGTAATAAAATTTCCTGCTGTCAGCTGACTCCAGACTCTGCTTTTCGTCCCACATCCCCCTTGCCGAACAAAAATCTATCAATCTCAGTTTGGAAATTTTCAACTGAGCCCCAGCCTCAGGAACTTTTCAAAGGAGGGAGTTCCAGATTCCCGCTAGCCTTTCTGTATGAAGAACACCTCGCTAAGCCTCCCTCGACAGCACCTTCCAAACCCATGACCTTTACCACCTAGAAGGACAAGGGCAGCAGGCACCTGGAAGTTCCCCTCCAAGCCACTCACCATCCTGACTTGGAAATATATCACTGTTCCTTCACTGTCGTTGGGTTAAAATCCTGGAACTCCCTCTCCCCTCCACACCACTTGGACTGCAGCAGCTCACCACCACCTTCACAGGGGCAATTCTGGGCAACAATGGGCTGCATGGCCTCTTTCTGCGCCGTAACGTTTCTATGGTTCGAATTAGGGATGGACAACAAAAGCTGTCTTTACCAGAAATGCTCACATTCCATGGAAGAATAAAAAAAAAAGGAAGAAGCTCCTGATATCCTGGCTCTAATTTTAAGGTTATGCCCCCTTGTTCTGGACTGTCCGCCAGAGAAAATAGTTTCTCTCTATCCACCCTATCAACTACTTTAATCATCTTAAGCAGCTCAGTTGGATCATTCCTTAAGCTTCTATACGTAAGAAAATACAAACTGATTCCAAGCAGCCTGTAGTCTTAATTTAACACTTTTAGCGCCATTATCATTCTGCTGAATCTGCACCGCATTCCCTTTAAGGTCAATATATCCTTCCTGATGTAAACTGCCCAGGTTGGAAGTCATCACTCGAGATAGGATTTATATAATTTATACATAACTGTTACTTAATTTCCACTTCTTTGGATGCCAGCCTTGAGATTAAGGCCAACATTCCACGAGCCTTTTTAATTTTCTTTTATACCTACCCAATATCTCTGACGGATTAAAAGCAAAACACTGCGGATGTTGGAAATCTGCAATAGGGACAGAAACTGCTGGAAAAGCTCAGCAGGTCAGGCAGCATCTGTTGACAGAGTTGACATTTCGAGTTGAATATTTTGACTGGAAACGTTAACTCTGTTTCCCACTCCACCAATGCTGCCAGGCCTGCTGAGCACTCCTGGCACTTTTTGTTTTTAGTCCTAACTTGGACCCTGCTATAGGTTCGTGTTGTTTTTGGATCACTGATCACTGAATAGTGACACGTTAAGCTTGGAAAGATTAGAACTCTTTGTCTTTAACTTGCCATGCTGCCTTGTACACTTGAAGGACTGGTTTGAACTGGTTCCGTTACACATCACATCAGTTTCTAGTGCAGGTGTGAATTGTGGCCCCCCGGAACACTTACACAGAATTAGTTCCTAGCTCTTTATAAATAGTTATAGATAATACAACAATATATAACAGGCCCATAAGTCTCTGTATGCCACAGTTACCTTTTGTGCCACTTGGTTTACCCAGGGCGAGGTGCAGTTGCTGAGATCTGGTCCTCTTGGGCTCCAGAGTCCGAGTGAAACCAGGCAGAGGTAGGAGGCTATACCTGCAACACAGAGAGAGACGGTATAATGGGTGCATGAGTTATCTCCATGATTGTTTTTCTGCCTCAAGTGACAAATTAACGGCAACATAAACTCACAGCCATTTCATTACTATAGGAATTACGTGTGCTTGGCCACTAAATTCTAATTGCAGCATTTTAGCCGCTTCCATACTTGCCCTCAAATTGCTGCCTTTGTTCTTCTAGGCAGCAAAGGTTGTGGATTTGGAAGGTGTTGGCAAAGGAGCTGTTGCAAGTTGCTGCAGTGCATATTGTAGATGGCATACATGCAGTCACTGTATGCCAATGATGGAGGGTGTGAATGTCTAAGGTGGCATACGGGCTATTGATTAAGCAGGCAGCTCTGGGGTCTGAGGAATTGGTGCCCAACAGTGATGGGAACCGAGAAGCCAGTACCAGGCAGAGCAGGAACTGAGGAACTGATGCCAGGCAGTGCAGGAACGGAGGAACGGATGCCAGGCAGTGTGGGAACTGAGGAACCGATGCCAGGCAGTGTGGGAACTGAGGAATTGCTGCCAGGCAGTGTGGAACTGAGGAGCTGATACCAGGCAGTGCGGGAACTGATGAACTGATGCTAGGCAGTGTGGGAACTGAGGAACTGATGCCAGGCAGTGCAGGATCTTAGGAACTGATGCCAGGCGGTACGAGAACTGAGGAACTGATGCCAGGCAGTGCGGGATCTTAGGAACTGATGCCTGGCAGTGCGGGATCTTAGGAACTGATGCCAGGCAGTGTGGGAACTCGGGAATTGCTGCCAGGCAGTGTGGGAACTGATGAACTGATGCTAGGCAGTGTGGGAACTGATGAACTGATGCTAGGCAGTGTGGGAACTCATGAACTGATGCAAGGCAGTGTGGGAACTATGGAACCGATGCCAGGCAGTGTGGGAACTGAAGTACTGATGCCAGGCAGTGATGGGAACCGAGAAACTGATGCCAGGCAGTGATGGGAACTAAGAAATTGATGCCAGGCAGTGCGGGAACTGAGAAACTGGTGCCAGGCAGTGTGGGAGCTGAGGAATTGCTGCCACACAGTTTGGGAACTGAGCAGTTGATGCCAGGCAGTGCGGGAACTGAGGAAGTGATGCCAGGCAGTTTTGGATCTGAGGAACTGATGCCAGGCAGTGCGTGATCTTTGGTACTGATGCCAGGCAGTGTGTGAACTGAGGAACTGATGCCAGGCTGTGTGGGATCTTACGAACTGAGGCCAAGAAGTGATGGGTACTGATGAACTGATGCCAGACAGTGATGGGAACCAAGGAACTAATGCTAGGCAGTGATGGGAACTTAGAAACTGATGCCAGGCAGTGCGGGAACTGAGGAACTGGTGCCAGGCAGTGTGGGAACTGAGGAATCTATCCCAGGCAGTGCAGGAACTGAGGAACTTATGCTAGGCAGTGCGGGATCTTAGGAACTGATGCCAGGCTTTGCGGGAACTGAGGAACTGATGCCAGTCAGTATAGGAACTGCGGAACTGATGCCAGGCAGTGCGGGAACTGAGGTACTGATGCCAAGCAGTGTAGTAACTGAGGAACTGATGCCAGGTAGTGCTGGAACTGATAAACTGATGCCAGGCAGTGCGGGAGCTGAGGAACTGATGCCAGGCAGTGTGGCAACTGAGGTACTGATGCCAGGCAGTGTGAGAACTGATGAACTGATGTCAGGCAGTGTGGGAACTCATGAACTGATGCCAGGCAGTGCAAGAACTGACGTACTTATGCCAGGCAGTGTGGGAACTGAGGAACTGATGCCAGGCAGTGTGGGAACTGATGAACCGATGCCAGGCAGTGCAGGAGCTGAGGAACTGATGCCAGGCAGTGTGGCAACTGAGGTACTGATGCCAGACAGTGTGAGAACTGATGCCAGGCAGTGTGGGAACTCATGAACTGATGCCAGGCAGTGCAAGAACTGAAGTACTTATGCCAGGCAGTGTGTGAACTTAGGAACTGCTGCCAGGCAGTGTGGGAACTGAGGAAATGATGCCAGGCAGTGTGGGTACTGAGGAAATGCTGCCATGCAGTTTTGGAACTGAGGTACTGATAACAGGCAGTGTGAGAACTGATGAACCGATGCCAGGCAGTGTGGGAACTGAGGAAATGATGCCAGGCAGTGTGGGTACTGAGGAAATGCTGCCACGCAGTTTTGGAACTGAGGAGCTGATGTCAGGCAGTGCGGGAACTGCGGAAGTGATGCCAGGCAGTGTTGGAACTTAGGAACTGATGCCAGGTAGTGCGGGAACGGAAGAGCTGATGCCAGGCAGTGATAGGACTGAGGAACTGATGCCAGGAAGTGTGGGAATTGAGGAACTGGTGCCATGCAGTGTGGGTACTGAGGAAATGATGCCACGCAGTTTGGGAATTAAGGAACTGATGCCAGGCAGCGATGGGCACTGATGAACTGTTTGCACGCAGTGATGGGAACTAAGAAACTAATGCCAGGCAGTGATGGGATCTGAGGAACTGATGCCAGGCAGTGGGGGAACTTAGGAATTGATGCCAGGCAGTGCGGGATCTGAGGAACTGATGCCAGGCAGCGCGGGAACTGAAGATCTGATTCCAGGCAGTGATGGGAACTGAGGAACTGATGCCAGGCAGTGCGGGAACTAAGGAACTGATGCCAGGTATTGTGGGAACTGAAGAGCTGATGCCAGGCAGTGATAGGACTGAGGAACTGACGTCAGACAGTGTGGGAATTGAGAAACTGTTGCCAGGCAGTGTGGGTACTGAAGAAATGATGCTACATAGTTTGGGAATTAAGGAACTGATGCCAGGCAGTGTGTGAACTGAGGAACTGATGCCAGGCATTGCGGGAACTGAAGAGCTGATTCCAGGCAGTGATGGGAACTGAGGAAATGATGCCAAGCTGTGCGGGAGCTTAGGAACTGATGCCAGGCAGTGCAATGATTAAGGAACTGATGCCAGGCAGTGATGGGAACTGATGAACTGATGCCAGGCAGTGATAGAACTGAGGAACTGATGCCAGACAGTGTGGGAATTGAGAAACTGTTGCCAGGCAGTGTGGGTACTGAAGAAATGATGCTACATAGTTTGGGAATTAAGGAACTGATGCCAGGCAGTGTGTGAACTGAGGAACTGATGCCAGGCATTGCGGGAACTGAAGAGCTGATTCCAGGCAGTGATGGGAACTGAGGAAATGATGCCAAGCTGTGCGGGAGCTTAGGAACTGATGCCAGGCAGTGCAATGATTAAGGAACTGATGCCAGGCAGTGATGGGAACTGATGAACTGATGCCAGGCAGTGATGGGAACTGAGGAACTGATGCCAGGCAGTGCGGGAAGTGAGGAATTGATCCCAGGCAGTGCGGGAACTGAGATACTGATGTGAGGAAATGTGGGAACTGAGGAACTGATGCCTGGCAGTGAGTGAACTGAGGAATCGATGCCAGGCAGTTTGGGATATTTGGTTCTGATGCCAGGTAGTGTGGGAACTTAGGAACTGATGCCAGTTAGCGCGGGAACTTAGGAACTGATGCCGAGCACTGTGGGAACTGAGGGACTGATGACAGGCAGTGTGAGAACTGATGAACCAATGCCAGGCAGTGTGGGAACTGAGGAAATGATACCAGGCAGTGTGGGAACGGAGGTGCTGATGTCAGACAGTGTAAGAACTGATGAACTGATGCCAGGCAGTGTGTGAACTTAGGAACCGATGACAGGTAGTCTGTGAACTGAGGAATTGATGCCAGGCAGTGAGTGAACTGAGGAATCGATGCCAGGCAGAGCATCATAATAGGAACTGATGCCAGGCAGTGCGGGAACTTAGGAACTGATGCCAGGCATTGATGGTATCTGAGGAACTGATGCCAGGCAGTGATGTGAACTAAGGAACTAATGCCAGGCAGCACGGGAGCTGAAGAACTGATGCCAGGCAGTGATGGGACTGAAGAACTGATTCCAGGCAGTGTGGGAACTTGGGAACTGATGCCAGGCAGTGTCGGAACTGAGGAACTGATGCCTGGCAGTGCGGGAACTGAATAGCTGATTCCAGGCAGTGATGGGAACTGAGGAATTGATGCCAGGCAGTGCGGGATCTTAGGAACTGATGCCAGGCAGTGCGGTAACTAAGGAACTGATGCCAAGCATTGATGGGACTGAGGAACTGATGCCAGGCAGTGAGGGAACTTAGGAACTGATGCTAGGCAGTGTGGGAACTGAGGAACCGATGCCAGGCAGTGATGGGAACTGATGAACTGATGCCAGGCAGTGATGGGAACTGATGAACTGATGCCAGGCAGTGTCGGAACTTAGGAGCTGATCCCAGGCAATGTGGGAATGGAGGAACTGGTGCCAGGCAGTGTGGGTACTGAGGAATTGCCGCCATGCAGTTTGAGAACTGAGGAGCTGATGCCAGGCAGTGCGGGAACTGAGGAAGTGATGCCAGGCAGTGTTGGAACTGAGATACTGATGTGAGGAAATGTGGGAACTGAGGAACTGATGCCTGGCAGAGATGTGAACTAAGGAACTAATGCCAGGCAATGATGGGAACTGAGGAAGTAATGCCAGGCAGTGTGGGAACTGAGGAACTGATGCCCGGCAGTGCGGGATCCTAGGAACTGAGGCTAGGCAGTGCGGGAATGAAGGAACTGATGCCAGGCAGTGCGGCAACTGAGGAGCTGATGCTAGGCAGTGATGGGACTGAGGAACTGATTCCAGGCAGTGTGGGAACTTAGGAACTGATGCTAGGCAGTGTGGGAACTTAGGAACTGATGCCAGGCAGTGCGGGAGCTTAGGAATTGATGGCAGGTGGTGCGCGATCTTAGGAACTGATGCCTGGCAGTGCGGAAACTAAGGAACTGATGCCAGGCTGTGCGGGAACTGAGGAGCTGATGCCAGGCAGTGATGGGAAAGAGGAACTGATGCCAGTCACTGTGGGAATTGAGGAACTTGTGCCAGGCATTGTGGGTACTGAGGAAATGATGCCACGCAGTTTGGGAATTAAGGAATTGATGCCAGGCAGTGAGTGAACTGAGGAATCGATGCCAGGCGGAGCATCATAATAGGAACAGATGCCAGGCAGTGCGGGAACTTAGGCACTGATGCCAGGCATTGATGGGATCTGAGGAACTGATGCCAGGCAGTGATGGGAACTGATGAACTAATGCCAGGCAGTGATGTGAACTAAGGAACTAATGCCAGGCAGCGCGGGAGCTGAGGAACTGATGCCAGGCAGTGATGGAACTGAAGAATTGATTCCAGGCAGTATGGGAACTTGGGAACTGATGCCAGGCAGTGTGGGAACTGAGGAACCGATGCCTGGCAGTGCGGGAACTGAATAGCTGATTCCAGGCAGTGATGGGAACTGAAGAACTGATGCCAGGCAGTGCAGGATCTTAGGAACTGATGCCAGGCAGTGCGGTAACTAAGGAACTGATGCCAAGCATTGATGGGACTGAGGAACTGATGCCAGGCAGTGAAGGAACTTAGGAACTTATGCTAGGCAGTGTGGGAACTGAGGAACTGATGCCAGGCAGTGATGGGAACTGATGAACTGATGCCAGGCAGTGTTGGGAACTGAGGAACTAATGCCAGGCAGTGATGGGAACTTAGGAACTGATGGCAGGCAGTGCGAGAACTGAAGAGCTAATGCCTGGCAGTGATGGGATAGAGGAACTGATGCCAGGCAGTGTTGGAACTTAGGAGCTGATCCCAGGCAATGTGGGAATGGAGGAGCTGGTGCCAGGCAGTGTGGGTACTGAGGAATTGCTGCCACGCAGTTTGAGAACTGAGGAGCTGATGCCAGGCAGTGCGGGAACTGAGGAAGTGATGCCAGGCAGTGTTGGAACTGAGATACTGATGTGAGGAAATGTGGGAACTGAGGAACTGATGCCTGGCAGAGATGTGAACTAAGGAACTAATGCCAGGCAATGATGGGAACTGAGGAAGTAATGCCAGGCAGTGCGGGAACTGAGGAACTGATGCCCGGCAGTGCGGGATCTTAGGAACTGAGGCTAGGCAGTGCGGGAACTGAGGAGCTGATGCCAGGCAGTGCGGGAACTGAGGAAGTGATGCCAGGCAGTGTTGGAACTGAGATACTGATGTGAGGAAATGTGGGAACTGAGGAACTGATGCCTGGCAGAGATGTGAACTAAGGAACTAATGCCAGGCAATGATGGGAACTGAGGAAGTAATGCCAGGCAGTGCTGGAACTGAGGAACTGATGCCCGGCAGTGCGGGATCTTAGGAACTGAGGCTAGGCAGTGCGGGAACTGAGGAGCTGACGCCAGGCAGTGATGGGACTGAGGAACTGATTCCAGGCAGTGTGGGAACTTAGAACTGATGCCAGGCAGTGTGGGAACTGAGGAACTGATGCCACGCAGTGCCGGAGCTTAGGAATTGATGCCAGGTGGTGCGGGATCTTAGGAACTGACGCCAGTTAGTGTGGGAACTAAGGAACTGATGCCAGGCAGTGCGGGAACTGAGGAGCTGATGCCAGGCAGTGCATGGACTGAAGAACTGATTCCAGGCAGTGTGGGAACTTAGGAACTGATGCCAGGCAGTGTGGGAACTGAGGAACTGATGCCAGGCAGTGCGGGAGCTTAGGAATTGATGGCAGGTGGTGCGCGATCTTAGGAACTGATGCCTGGCAGTGCGGAAACTAAGGAACTGATGCCAGGCTGTGCGGGAACTGAGGAGCTGATGCCAGGCAGTAATGGGATAGAGGAACTGATGCCAGTCACTGTGGGAATTGAGGAACTTGTGCCAGGCATTGTGGGTACTGAGGAACTGATGCCAGGCAGTGCGGGAACTGAACAGCTGACTCCAGGCAGTGATGGGAACTGAAGAACTGATGCCAGGCAGTGCGGGAGCTTAGGAATTGATGCCAGGCAGTGCAGGATCTTAGGAACTGATGCCAGGCAGTGCGGTAACTAAGGAACTGATGCCAAACAGTGATGGGACTGAGGAAATGATGCCAGGCAGTGTGGAAACTTAGGAACTGATGCTAGGCAGTGTGGGAACTGAGGAACTGATGCCAGGCAGTGATGGGAACTGATGAACTGATGCCAGGCAGTGTTGGGAACTGAGGAACTAATGCCAGGCAGTGATGGGAACTTAGGAACTGATGCCAGGCAGTGCGGGAACTAAGCAAATCATGCCAGGCAGTGCGACAACTGAAGAGCTGATGCCTGGCAGTGATGGGATAGAGGAACTGATGCCAGGCAGTGTTGGAACTTCGGAGCTGATCCCAGGCAATGTGGGAATGGGGGAACTGGTGCTAGGCAGTGTTTGTACTGAGGAATTGCTGCCCTGCAGTTTGAGAACTGAGGAGCTGATGCCAGGCAGTGTGGGAACTGAGGAAGTGATGCCAGGCAGTGTTGGAACTGAGATACTGATGTGAGGAAATGTGGGAACTGAGGAACTGATGCCAGGCATTGAGTGAACTGAGGAATCAATGCCAGGCAGTTCGGGATATTAGGAACTGATGCCAGGTAGTGCGGGAACTTAGGAACTGATGCCAGGCGGTGTGTGAACTTAGGAACTGATGCCTGGCAGTGATGGGAACTGATGAACTGATGCCAGGCAGTGATGTGAACTAAGGAACTAATGCCAGGCATTGATGGGATCTGAGGAACTGATGCCAGGCAGTGTGGGAACTTAGGAACAGATGCCAGGCAGTGATGGGAACTGATGAACTGATGCCAGGCAGTGATGTGAACTAAGGAACTAATGCCAGGCAATGATGGGACCTGAGGCAGTAATGCCAGGCAGTGCGGGAACTGAGGAACTGATGCCCGGCAGTGCGCGATCTTAGGAATTGAGGCTAGGCAGTGCGGGAATCAAGGAACCGATGCCAGGCAGTGCGGGAACTAAGGAACTGATGCCAGGCAGTGCGGGAACGGAGGAGCTGATGCCAGGCAGTGATGGGACTGAAGAACTGATTCCAGGCAGTGTGGGAACTTAGGAACTGATGCCAGGCAGTGTGGGAACTGAGGAACTGATGCCAAACAGTGCGCGATTTTAGGAACTGATGCCTGGCAGTGCGGGAACTAATGAACTGATGCCAGGCAGTGCGGGAACTGAGGAGCTGATGCCAGGCAGTGATGGGATAGAGGAACTGATGCCAGGCACTGTGGGAATTGAGGAACTTGTGCCAGGCATTGTGCGAACTGAGGAACTGATGCCAGGCAGTGCGGGAACTGAACAGCAGATTCCAGGCAGTGATGGGAACTGAAGAACTGATGCCAGGCAGTGCGGGAGCTTAGGAATTGATGCCAGGCAGTGTGGTAACTAAGGAACTGATGCCAAACAGTGATGGGACTGAGGAAATGATGCCAGGCAGTGTGGGAACTTAGGAACTGATGCTAGGCAGTGTGGGAACTGAGGGACTGATGCCAGGCAGTGATGGGAACTGATGAACTAATGCCAGGCAGTGATGGGAACTTAGGAACTGATGCCAGGCAGTGCGGGAACTAAGGAAATCATGCCAGGCAGTGCGACAACTGAAGAGCTGATGCCTGGCAGTGATGGGATAGAGGAACTGATGCCAGGCAGTGTTGGAACTTAGGAGCTGATCCCAGGCAATGTGGGAAATTAGGAACTGGTGCCAGGCAGTTTGGGTACTGAGGAAATGCTGCCACGCTGTTTGGGAACTGAGGAGCTGATGCCAGGCAGTGTGGGAACTGAGGAATTGATGCC
This sequence comes from Cetorhinus maximus, assembly GCF_964194155.1. Lineage (NCBI taxonomy): Eukaryota > Metazoa > Chordata > Chondrichthyes > Lamniformes > Cetorhinidae > Cetorhinus > Cetorhinus maximus. The sequence continues at coordinate 10,147,270 of NC_135906.1, forward strand.
AGGCAGTGTTGGAACTTAGGAACTGATGCCAGCCAGTGCGGGATCTTTGGTACTGATGCCAGGCAGTGCGGGAAATGAGGAACTGATGCCAGGCAGTGCGGGAACTGAGGAACTGATGTGAGGAAATGTGGGAACTGAGGAACTGATGCCTGGCAGAGATGGCAACTGATGAACTGATGCCAGGCAGTGATGGAAACTGAGAAACTGATGCTAGGCAGTGTGGGAATGGAGGAGCTGATGCCAGACAGTTTGTGAATGGAGGAGCTGATGCCAGACAGTGTGAGAACTGATGAGCTGATGCCAGGCAGTGTGGGAACTGAGAAGCTTTTGCCAGGCAGTGTGTGAACTTAGGAACTGCTGCCGGTTACTGGGGGAACTGAGGTACTGATAACAGGTAGTGTGAGAACTGATGAACCGATGCCAGGCAGTGTGGGAACTGAGGAAATGATGCCAGGCAGTGTGGGAACGGAAGAGCTGATGCCAGGAAGTAATGGGATAGAGGAACTGATGCCAGGCATTGTGGGAACTTAGGAACTGATGCCAGGCAGTGCGGGAACTGAGGAACTGATGCCAGGCAGTGCGGGAACTGAGGAACTGATCCAAGGCAGTGTGGGAACTGAGATACTGATGTGAGGAAATGTGGTAACTGAGGAACTGATGCATCGCAAAGATGGCAACTGATGAACTGATGCCAGGCAGTGATGGGAACGGAGGAACTGATGCCAGGCAGTGTGGGAACGGAGGAGCTGATGTCAGACAGTGTGAGAACTGATGAACCGAAGCTTGGCAGTGCGGGAACTTAGGAACTGGTGCCAGGCTGTGTGGGTAGTTGGAAAATGCTGCCACGCAGTTTGGGAACCGAGGAGCTGATGTCAGGCAGTGCGGGAACTGCGGAAGTGATGCCTGGCAGTGTTGGAACTTAGGAACTGATGCCAGCCAGCGCGGGATCTTTGGTACTGATGCCAGGCAGTGCGGGAACTGATGAAATGATGCCAGGCAGTGCGGTAAGTGAGATACTGATGTGAGGAAATGTGCGAACTGAGGAACTGATGCCTGGCATTGATGGCAACTGATGAACTGATGCCAGGCAGTGTGGGAACTGAGAAGCTTTTGGCAGGCAGTGTTGGAACTTAGGAAATGATGCCAGACACTGTGGGAACTGAGATACTGATGACAGGCAGTGTGAGAACTGATGAACCGATTCCAGGCTACGCGGGAACCGGCGAAGGTAGCGTTGGAACTGAGGAATTGATGCCAGGCAGTGCGGGAACGAAGGAACTTATGCCAGGCAGTGTGGGAACTGATGAGCTGATGCCAGGCAGTAATGGGATAGAGGAACTGATGCCAGGCATTGTGGGAACTTAGGAACTGATGCCAGGCAGTGCGTGAACTGAGGAACTGATGCCAGGCAGCGATGGGAACTGATGAAATGCCAGGCATTGATGGGTACTAAGGAAGTAATTCCAGGCAGTGATGGGAACTTAGGAACTGGTTCCAGGCAGTGTGGGTACTGAGGAAATGCTGCCACGTAGTTTGGGAACTGAGGAGCAGATGACAGGCAATGCGGGAACTGAGGAACTGATGCCAGGCAGTGATGGGAAGCGAGGAACTGATGCCAGGCAGTGTGGGAACGGAGGAGCTGATGCCAGACAGTGTGAGAACTGATGAACTGCTGCCGGTCACTGTGGGAACTGAGGTACTGATAACAGGCAGTGTGAGAACTGATGAACTGATGCCAGGCAGTGTGGGGACTGAGGAAATGATACCAGGCAGTGTGGGAACGGAGGAGCTGATGCTAGGCAGTGTGCGAACTGATGAACTGATGCCAGGCAGTGTGGGAACTGCGAAACTCATGCCAGCCAGTGCGGGAAATTGGGAACTGGTGCCAGGCAGTGTGGGTAGTGAGGAAATGCTGCCATGTAGTTTGGGAACTGAGGAGCTGATGCCAGGCATTGCGGAAACTTAGGAACTGGTGCTAGGCAGTGTGGGAACTGAGGAACTGATGCCAGGAAGTGATGGGAACTGATGAACTGATGCCAGGCAGTGATGGGAACTAAGGAACTAATGCCAGGCAGTGATGGGAACTTAGGAAATGGTGTTAGGCAGTGTGGGTACTGAGGAAATGCTGCCACGCAGTTTGGGAAATGAGGAGCTGATGCCAGGCAGTGCGGGAACTGAAGAAGTGATGCCAGGCAGTGTTGGAACTTAGGAACTGATGCCAGCCAGCGTGGGATCTTTGGTACTGATGCCAGGCAGTCCGGGAAATGAGGAACTGATGCCAGGCAGTACGGGAACTGAGGAACTGATCCAAGGCAGGGCGGGAACTGAGATACTGATGTGAGGAAATGTGGGAACTGAGGAACTGATGCCTAGCAGAGATGGCAACTGATGAACTGATGCCAGGCAGTGTGGGAACGGAGGAGCTGATGCCAGACAGTGTGGGAATGGAGGTTCTGATGCCGGGCACCGTGGGAACTGAGGTACTGATGACAGGCAGTGTGAGAACTGATGAATTGATGCCACTCTATGCGGGTACTGAGGAAGTGATGCCAGGTAGCGTTGGAACTGTAGAATTGATGCCAGGGAGTGAGTGAACTGAGGAATCGATGCCATGCAGTGCGGGATATTAGGAACTGATGCCGGGCAGTGCAGGAACTTAGGAACTGATGCCAGGCACTGGGGGAAGTGAGGAACTGATGCCAGGCAGTGATGGGAACTGAGGAACTGATGCCAGGCTGTGTGGGAACTTAGGAACTGATGCCAGGCACTGTGGGAACTGAGATGCTTTTGCCAGGCAGTGTGTGAACTTAGGAACTGCTGCCAGGCAGCGATGGGAACTGAGGAAGTGATGCCAGGCAATGTTGGAACTTAGAAACTGATGCCAGGCAGTGCGAGAACTGAGGAACTGATGCCAGGCAGTGCGGGAGCTTGGGAACTGATGCCAGGCAGTGGGGGAACTGACGAACATGATGCCATGCAGTGCGGGAACTTAGGAACTGATGCCAGGCAGTGTGGGAATTGAGAAACTCATGCCAGGCAGAGTGTGAACTTAGGAAGTGATGCCAGGCACTGTGTGAACTGAGGTACTGATGACAGGCAGTGTGAGAACTGATGAACCGATGCCAGAGTATGCGGCAACTGAGGAAGTGATGCCAGGTAGTGTCGGAACTGAGGAATTGATGCCAGGCAGTAAGTGAACTGAGGATTCGATGCCAGGCAGTGCAGGATATTAGGAACTGATGCCAAGCAGAGATGGGACTGAGGATATGATGCCAGGCAGTGCGGGAACTGAAGAGCTGATGCCAGGCAGTGAGGGGACTGACAAACTGATGCCAGGCTGTGTGGGAACTTAGGAAGTGATGACAGGCAGTGTGGGAAGTGTGGACCTGATGCCAGGCAGTGATGGGAACTGATGAACTGATTCCAGGCAGTGATGGGAACAAAGCAACTAATGCCAGGTAGTGATAGGATCTTAGGAACTGATGCCAGGCAGTGTGGGAATGGAGGATCTGATGCCAGGCAATGTGAGAACTGATGAACTGATGCCAGGCAGTGTGGGAACTGAGAAGCTTTTGCCAGGAAGTGTGTGAACTTAGGAACTGATGCCGGGTACTGTGGGAACTGAGGTACTGATGACAGGCAGTGTGAGAACTGATGAACCGATGCCAGGCTATGCAGGTACGGAGGAAGTGATGCCAGGTAGCGTCTGAACTGTGGAATTGATGCCAGGCAGTGAATGAACTGAGGAATCGATGCCAGGCTGTGCGGGATATTAGGAACTGATGCCAGGCAGTGTGGGAAGTTAGGAACTGAGGCCAGGCAGTGATGGGAACTGAGGAACTGATGCCAGGCTGTGCGGGAACTGAAGAGCTGACGCCAGGCAGTAATGGGACTGAGGAACTGATGCCGAGCAGTGTGGGAACTTAGGAACTGATGCCAGGCAGTGGGGGAAGTGAGGAACTGATGCCAGGCAGTGATGGGAACTGAGGAACTGATGCCAGGCTGTGTGGGAACCTAGGAGCTGATGCCAGGCAGTGTGGGAACTGAGATGCTTTTGCCAGGCAGTGTGTGAACTTAGGAACTGCTGCCAGGCAGTGATGGGAACTGATGAACTGATTCCAGGCAGTGATGGGAACTAAGCAACTTATGCCAGGCAGTGATAGGATCTTAGGAACTAATGCCAGGCAGTGATGGGAACTGAGGAAGTGATGCCAGGCAATGTTGGAACTTAGGAACTGATGCCAGGCAGTGCGAGAACTGAGGAACTGATGCCAGGCAGTGCGGGAGCTTAGGAACTGATGCCAGGCAGTGCGGGAACTGACGAACATGATGCCATGCAGTGCGGGAACTTAGGAACTGATGCCAGGCAGTGTGGGAAATGGGAAACTCATGCCAGGCAGTGTGTGAACTTAGGAAGTGATGCCAGGCACTGTCGGAACTGAGGTACTGATGACAGGCAGTGTGAGAACTGATGAACCGATGCCAGAGTATGCGGCAACTGAGGAAGTGATGCCAGGTAGTGTCGGAACTGAGGAAATGATGCCAGGCAGTAAGTGAACTGAGGATTCGATGCCAGGCAGTGCGGGATATTAGGAACTGATGCCAAGCGGAGATGGGACTGAGGATATGATGCCAGGCAGTGCGGGAACTTAGGATCTGATGCCAGGCCGTGACGGGAACTGATGAACTGCTTCCAGGCAGTGATGGGAACTAAGCAACTAATGCCATGCAGTGATAGGAACTGAGGTACTGATGACAGGCAGGGTGAGAACTGATGAACCGATGCCAGGCTGTGCGGGAACTGAGGAACTGATGGCAGGTAGTGTGGGAACTGAGGAATTGATGCCAGGCACTGTGAGAACTGAGGTACTGATGACAGGCAGTGTGAGAACTGATGAACCGATGCCAGGCGATGCGGGAACTGAGGAAGTGATGCCAGGTAGCGTCGGAACTGAGGAACTGATGCCAGTCAGTGAGTGAACTGAGGAATCAATGCCAGGCAGTGCGGGATTTTAGGAACTGATGCCAGGCTGTGCAGGAACTGAAGAGCTGATGCCATGCAGTGAGGTGACTGACAAACTGATGTCTGGCTGTGTGGGACCTTAGGAAGTGATGACAGGCAGTGTGGGAAGTGGGGACCTGCTGCCAGACAGTGATGGGAACTGATGAACTGATTCCAGGCAGTGATGGGAACTGATGAACTGATTCCAGGCAGTGATGGGAACAAAGCAACTAATGCCAGGCAGTGATAGGATCTTAGGAACTGATGCCAGGCAGTGTGGAAATGGAGGATCTGATGCCAGGCAATGTGAGAACTGATGAACTGATGCCAGGCAGTGATGGGAACTGAGGGACTGATGCCAGTCAGTGTGGGAACTTAGGAACTGATGCCAGGCAGTGATGGGAACTGAGGTACTGATGACAGGCAGTGTGGGAAGTGAGGACCTGATGCCAGGCAGTGATGGGAACTGAGGAAGTGATGCCAGGCTGTGTGGGAACTTAGGAACTGATGCCAGGCAGTGATGGGAACAAAGCAACTAATGCCTGGCAGTGATAGGATCTTAGGAACTGATGCCAGGCAGTGTGGGAATGGAGGTTCTGATGCCAGGCAATGTGAGAACTGATGAACTGATGCCAGGCAGTGTGGGAACTGAGAAGCTTTTGCCAGGCAGTGTCTGAACATAGGAACTGATGCTGGGCACCGTGAGAACTGAGGTACTGATGACAGGCAGTGTGAGAACTGATGAATCGATGCCAGACTATGCGGGTACTGAGGAAGTGATGCCAGGTAGCGTCGGAACTGTAGAATTGATGCCAGGCAGTGAGTGAACTGAGGAATCGATGCCAGGCAGTACGGGATATTAGGAACTGATGCCAGGCAGCGTGGGAAGTTAGGAACTGAGGCCAGGCAGTGATGGGAACTGAGGAACTGATGCCAGGCTGTGCGGGAACTGAAGAGCTGACGCCAGGCAGTAATGGGACTGAGGAACTGATGCCGGGCAGTGTGGGAACTTAGGAACTGATGCCAGGCAGTGGGGGAAGTGAGGAACTGATGCCAGGCAGTGATGGGAACTGAGGAACTGATGCCAGGCTGTGTGGGGAGTGAGGACCTGATGCCAGGCAGTGATGGGAACTGAGGAAGTGATGCCAGGCTGTGTGGGAACTTAGGAACTGATGCCAGGCAGTGATGGGAACAAAGCAACTAATGCCTGGCAGTGATAGGATCTTAGGAACTGATGCCAGGCAGTGTGGGAATGGAGGTTCTGATGCCAGGCAATGTGAGAACTGATGAACTGATGCCAGGCAGTGTGGCAACTGAGAAGCTTTTGCCAGGCAGTGCGGGAACTTAGGAACTGATGCCAGGCAGTGGGGAAGTGAGGAACTGATGCCAGGCAGCGATGGGAACTGAGGAACTGATGCTAGGCTGTGTGGGAACCTAGGAGCTGATGCCAGGCAGTGTGGGAACTGAGATGCTTTTGCCAGGCAGTGTGTGAATTTAGGAACTGCTGCCAGGCAGTGATGGGAACTGATGAACTGATTCCAGGCAGTGATGGGAACTAAGCAACTTATGCCAGGCAGTGATAGGATCTTAGGAACTAATGCCAGGCAGTGATGGGAACTGAGGAAGTGATGCCAGGCAATGTTGGAACTTAGGAACTGATGCCAGGCAGTGCGAGAACTGAGGAACTGATGGCAGGTAGTGTGGGAACTGAGGAATTGATGCCAGGCACTGTGAGAATTGAGGTACTGATGACAGGCAGTGTGAGAACTGATGAACCGATGCCAGGCGATGCGGGAACTGAGGAAGTGATGCCAGGTAGCGTCGGAACTGAGGAACTGATGCCAGTCAGTGAGTGAACTGAGGAATCAATGCCAGGCAGTGCGGGATTTTAGGAACTGATGCCAGGCTGTGCAGGAACTGAAGAGCTGATGCCATGCAGTGAGGTGACTGACAAACTGATGCCAGGCTGTGTGGGAACTTTGGAACTGATGACAGGCAGTGTGGGAATGGAGTATCTGATGCCAGGCAATGTGAGAACTGATGAACTGATGCCAGGCAGTGTGGGAACTGAGAAGCTTTTGCCAGGAAGTGTGTGAACTTAGGAACTGATGCCGGGTACTGTGGAAACTTAGGTACTGATGACAGGCAGTGTGAGAACTGATGAACCGATGCCAGGCTATGCAGGTACGGAGGAAGTGATGTCAGGTAGCGTCGGAACTGTGGAATTTATGCCAGGCAGTGAGTGAACTGAGGAATTGATGCCAGGCAGTGCAGGATATTAGGAACTGATGCCAGGCAGCATGGGAAGTTAGGAACTGAGGCCAGGCAGTGATGGGAACTGAGGAACTGATGCCAGGCTGTGCGGGAACTGAAGAGCTGACGCCAGGCAGTAATGGGACTGAGGAACTGATGCTGGGCAGTGCGGGAACTTAGGAACTGATGCCAGGCAGTGGGGGAAGTGAGGAACTGATGCCAGGCAGTGGAGGAATTGAGGAACTGATGCCAGGCTGTTTGGGAACTTAGGAACTGATGCCAGGCAGTGATGGGAACTGATGATAAAAACAAAAAACTACTGCGGATGCTGGAAATCCAAAACAAAAACAGAATTACCTGGAAAAATTCAGCAGGTCTGGCAGCATCGGCGGAGAAGAAAAGAGTTGACGTTTCGTGCCCTCATGACCCTTCAGCAGAACTGAGTGAAGTTAGGAGAGGGGTGAAATATAAGCTGGTTTAAGGTCGGGGGGTGGGGGTGGTTGTAGCGACAAGCAAGCAGTGATAGGAGCAGATAATCAAAAGATGTTACAGACAAAGGAACAAAGAGGTGTTAAAGGCGGTGATATTATCTAAGAGAATGTGCTAATTAAGAATGGATGGCAGGACACTCAAAGTACAGCTCTAGTGGGGGTGGGGTGTAAAGTCTGACAGGGTATTATAGTCATAGATTTAAAAATAATGGAAATAGGTGGGAAAAGAAAAATCTATATAAATTATTGGAAAAAACAAAAGGGATGGGGAAGAAACGGAAATGGGGGTGGGGATGGGGGAGGGAGTTTAAGATCTAAAGTTGTTGAATTCAGTATTCAGCCCGGAAGGCTGTAAAGTGCCTAGTCGGAAGATGAGGTGCTGTTCCTTCAGTCTGCGTTGGGCTTCACTGGAACACTGCAGCAAGCCAAGGACAGACGTGGGCAAGAGAGCAGGGTGGAGTGTTAAAATGGCAAGCGACAGGGAGGTTTGGGTCTTTCTTGCGGACAGACCGCAGGTGTTCTGCAAAGCAGTCGCCCAGTTTGCGTATGGTCTCTCCAATGTAGAGGAGACCGCATTGGGAGCAACAAATGCAGTAGACTAAGTTAGAGGAAATGCAAGTGAAATGCTGCTTGGGCCCTTGGACGGTGAGGAGAGGGGAAGTGAAGGGGCAGGTGTTGCATCTTCTGTGTGAGCATGGGGAGGTGCCATAGGTGGGGGTTGAGGAGTAGGGGGTGATGCAGGAGTGGACCAGGGTGTCCCGGAGGGAACGATCCCTACGGAATGCCGCCAGGGAGGGGTGAAGGGAAGATGTGTTTGGTGGTGGCATCATGCTGGAGTTGGCGGAAGTGGCGGAGGATGACCCTTTGAATGCGGAGGCTGGTGGGGTGATAAGTGAGGACAAGGGGAACCCTATCATGTTTCTGGGAGGGAGGAGAAGGCATGAGGGCGGATGCGCGGGAAATAGGCCGGACACGGTTGAGGGCCCTGTCAATGACCGTGGGTGGTAAACCTCGGTTAAGGAAGAAGGAGGACATGTCAGAGGAACTGTTTTTGATGGGAGTATCATCAGAACAGATGCGACGGAGGCGAAGGAACTGAGAGAATGGGATGGAGTCCTTACAGGAAGCGGGGTGTGTGGAGCTGTAGTTGAGGTAGCTGTGGGAGTCGGTAGGCTTGTAATGGATATTGGTGGACAGTCCATCGTCAGAAATTGAGACAGAGAGGTCAAGGAAGGGAAGGGAAGTGTCAGAGATGGACCATGTGAAAATGATGGAGGGGTGGAGATTGGAAGCAAAATTAATAAACTTTTCCAGGTCCCGACGAGAGCATGAAGCCGCACCGAAGTAATCATCGATGTACCGGAGAAAGAGTTGTGGGAGGGGGCAGGAGTAGGACTGGAACAAGGAATGTTCCACATACTCCATAAAGAGATAGGCATAGCTGGGGCCCATGCGGGTACCCATAGCCACACCTTTCATTTGGAGGAAGTGGGAGGAGTTAAAGGAGAAATTTTTCAGTGTGAGAACAAGTTCAGCCAGACGGAGGAGAGTAGTGGTGGATGGGGATTGTTCGGGCCTCTGTTCAAGGAAGAAGCTAAGGGCCCTCAGACCATCCCGGTGGGGGATGGAGGTGTAGAGGGATTGGACGTCCATGGTGAAGAGGAAGCGGTTGGGGCCAGGGAACTGGAAATTGTTGATGTGACGTTAGGTGTCAGAGGAATCACGGATGTAGGTGGGAAGGGACTGGACAAGGGGAGAGAGAAGGGAGTCAAGATAACGAGAAATGAGTTCCGTGGGGCAGGAACAGGCTGACACGATCGGTCTGCCGGGACAGTTCTGTTTGTGGATTTTGGGTAGGAGGTAGAAGCGGGCCGTCCGAGGTTGGGTGACTATCAGGTTGGAAGCTGTGGGAGGAAGATCTCCAGAGGAGATGAGGTCAGTGACAGTCCTGGAAACAATGGCTTGATGTTCAGTGGTGGGGTCATGGTCCAGGGAGAGGTAGGAGGAAGTGTCTGCGAGTTCTTAATTAGCACATTCTCTTAGATAATATCACCACCTTTAACAACTCTTTGTTCCTTTGTCTGTAACATCTTTTGATTATCTGCTCCTATCACTGCTTGCTTGTCCCTACAACCACCGCCCCCCCTCTCCCGACCTTAAACCAGCTTATATTTCACCCCTCTCCTAACTTCAATCAGTTCTGCTGAAGCGTCATGAGGACTCGAAATTTCAACTCTTTTCTTCTCCGCCGATGCTGCCAGACCTGCTGAGTTTTTCCATGGGAACTGATGAACTGATTCCAGGCAGTGATGGGAACTAAGCAACTTATGCCAGGCAGTGATAGGATCTTAGGAACTGATGTCAGGCAGTGCCGGAACTGAGTTACTGGTGCCAGGCAGTGTGGGAAGTTGGGGACTGATGCCAGGCAGTGATGGGAACTGAGGAACTGATGCCAGGCTGTGCGGGAACTTAGGAACTGATGCCAGTCAGTGATGGGAACTAAGAAACTGGTGCCAGGCAGCGTGGGAACATAGGAACTGATACCAGGCAGTGATGGGAACTGATGAACTGATGCCAGGCAGTGATGGGAACTATGGAACTAATGCCAGGCAGTGATGGGAACTGAGGAAGTGATGCCAGGCAGTGTTGGAACTTAGGAACTGATGCCAGGCAGTGCGGGAACGAAGGAACTGATGCCAAGCAGTGCGGGAGCGGAGGAGCTGATGCCAGGCAGTGATGGGAACTGCTGAACTGGTGCCAGGCAGTGTGGGTACTGAGGAATTGCTGCCCTGCAGTTTGGGAACTTAGGATCTGATGCCAGGCAGTGCGGGAACTGAGAACATGATGCCAGTCAGTGTTGTAACTTAGGAACTGATGCCAGGCAGTCCGGGATCTTTGATACTGATGCCAGGCAGTGCGGGAACTCAGTAACTGATGCCAGGCAGTGCGAGAAGTGAGGAACTGATCCCAGGCAGTGCGGGAAATTAGATACTGATGTGAGGAAATTTGGGAACTGAGGAACTGATGCCTGGCAGAGATGGCAACTGATGAACTGATGCCAGGCAGTGATGGGAACCGAGGAACTGATGCCAGGCAGTGTGGGAACTGACGAACTGATGCCATGCAGTGTGGGAACGGAGGAACTGGTGCCAGGCAGTGTGGGAATGGAGGAATCGATGCCAGGCAGTGCATGTTATTAGGAACTAATGCCAGGCAGTGCAGGAACTTATGAACTGATGTCAGGCAGTGATGGGAACTGAGGAACTGATGCCTGGCAGTGCGGGAACTTAGGAACTGATGCCAGTCAGTGATGGGAACTGAGGAACTGGTGCCAGGTTGTGTGGGTACAGAGTAATTGCTGCATTGCAGTTTGGGAACTGCCGATCTGATGCCAGGTAGTGCGGGCACTGACAACGTGATGCCAGGCAGGGTTCGAACTTAGGAACTGATGCCAGCCAGTCCGGGATCTTTGGTACTGCTGCCAGGCAGTGCGGGAACTCAGGAACTGATGCCAGGCAGTGCGGGAACTGAGGAACTGATCCCAGGCAGTGCGGGAAATTAGATAGTGATGTGACGAAATTTGGGAACTGAGGAACTGATGCCTGGCAGAGATGGCAACTGATGCCAGGCAGTGATGGGAACTAAGAAGGTTTTAGCCAGGCAGTGTGTGAACGTATGTTCGGAACTATGTCGGGCACTGTGGGAACTGAGGGACTGCTGGAAGGCAGTGTGAGAGCTGATGAACCGATGCCAGGCAGTGTGGGAACTGAGGAAATGATACCAGGCAGTGTGGGAATGCAGGAGCTGATGCCAGGCAGTGTGGGAACTGATGAACCGATGCCAGGCAGTGTGGGAACTGAGGAAATTATGCCAGGCATTGTGGGAGCGGAGGAGCTGATGCCAGGCAGTGTGGTAACTGATGATCTGAAGCGAGGCAGTGATGGGAACTGAGGAACCGGTGCCAGGCAGTGTGGGAAGTGAGGAACTGATGCCAGACAGTGTGGGAAGGGAGGAACTGATGCCAGGCAGTGATGGAAACTGATAAACTGATGGCAGGCAGTGATGGGAACTAAGGAACTAATGCCAGGCAGTGATGAGAACTGAGGAAGTGATGCCAGGCAGTGTTCGAACTTAGCAACTGATGCCAGGCAGTGCAGGAACTGAGGAACTGATGCCAGGCAGTGCGGGAGCTTAGGAACTGATGCCAGGCAGTGTGGGAACTTAGGAATTGATGCCACACAGTGCGGGATCTTACCAACTGATGCCAAGCAGTGTGGGAACGAAGGAACTGATGCCAGGTAGTGCGGGAACGAAGGAACTGATGCCAAGCAGTGCAGGAACGGAGGATCTGATGCCAGGCAGTGATGGGACTGAGGAACGGTTGCCAGGCAGTGTGGGAACTTAGGAACTGATTCCAGGCAGTGCGCGAACTGAGGAACTGATGCCAGGCAGTGTGAGAATTGAGGAACTGATGCCAGGCAGTGATGGGAACTGAAGAACTGATGCCAGGAAGTGTGGGCACTTAGGAACTGATGCCAGTCAATGATGGGAACTGATGAACTGGTGCCAGGCAGTGTGGGTACTGAGGAATTGCTGCCCTGCAGTTTGGGAACTGAGGATCTGATGCCAGGCAGTGCATGTTATTAGGAACTAATGCCAGGCAGTGCGGGAACTTATGAAGTGATGCCAGGCAGTGATGGGAAGTGAGGAACTAATGCCAGGCAGTGCGGGAACTTATGAACTGATGCCAGGCAGTGATGGGAAGTGAGGAACTGATGCCTGGCAGTGCGCGAACTTAGGAACTGATGCCAGTCAGTGATGGGAACTGAGGAACTGGTGCCAGGTCATGTGGGTACTGAGGAATTGCTGCCCTGCAGTTTGGGAACTGCCGATCTGATGCCAGGTAGTGTGGGCACTGACAACGTGATGCCAGGCAGTGTTCGAACTTAGGAACTGATGCCAAGCAGTCCGGGATCTTTGGTACTGCTGCCAGGCAGTGCGGGAACTCAGGAACTGATGCCAGGCAGTGCGGGAAGTGAGGAACTGATCCCAGGCAGTGTGGGATATTAGATACTGATGTGAGGAAATTTGGGAACTGAGTAACTGATGCCTGGCAGAGATGGCAACTGATGAACTGATGCCAGGCAGTGATGGGAACTGAGAAGCTTTAGCCAGGCAGTGTGTGAACGTATGTTCGGAACTATGTCGGGCACTGTGGGAACTGAGGGACTGCTGGCAGGCAGTGTGAGAGCTAATGAACCGATGCCAGGCAGTGTGGGAACTAAGGAAATGATACCAGGCAGTGTGGGAATGGAGGAGCTGATGCCAGGCAGTGTGGTAACTTATGATCTGAAGCGAGGCAGTGATGGGAAGTGAGGAACTGATGCCTGGCCATGTGGGAACTAAGGAACTAATGCCAGGCAGTGATGAGAACTGAGGAAATGATGTCAGGCAGTGTTGGAACTTAGGAACTGATGCCAGGCAGTGCAGGAACTGAGGAAGTGATGCCAGGCAGTGCGGGAGCTTAGGAACTGATGCCAGGCAGTGTGGGAACTTAGGAATTGATGCCACACAGTGCGGGATCTTACCAACTGATGCCAAGCAGTGTGGGAACGAAGGAACTGATGCCAAGCAGTGCGGGAACGGAGGAGCTGATGCCAGGCCGTGATGGGACTGAGGAACGGTTGCCAGGCAGCGTGGGAACTTAGGAACTGATTCCAGGCAGTGCGGGAACTGAGGAACTGGTGCCAGGCATTGTGGGAATGGAGAAATCGATGCCAGGCAGTGCATGTTATGAGGAACTAATGGGAGGCAGTGCGGGAACGTATGAACTGATGCCAGGCAGTGATGGGAAGTGAGGAACTGATGCCAGTAAGTGATCGGAACTGAGGAACTGATGCCAGGTGGTGTGGGCACTTAGGAACTGATGCCAGTCAGTGATGGGAACTGATGAACTGGTGCCAGGCAGTGTGGGTACTGAGAACGTGATGCCAGGCAGTGTTCTAACTTAGGAACTGATGCCAGGCAGTCCGGGATCTTTGATACTGATGCCAAGCAATGCGGGAACTCAGGAACTGATGCCAGGCAGTGCGGGAAGTGAGGAACTGATCCCAGGCAGTGCGGTAAGTTAGATACTGATGTGAGGAAATTTGGGAACTGAGGAACTGATGCCTGGCAGAGATAGCAACTGATGAACTGATGCCAGGCAGTGATGGGAACCGAGGAACTGATGCCAGGCAGTGTGGGAACTGAGAAGCTTTTGCCAGGCAGTGTGTGAAGTTATATTCGGAACTATGTCGGGCACTGTGTGAACTGAGGGACTGCTGGCAGGCAGTGTGAGAGCTGATGAACCGATGCCAGGCAGTGTGGGAACTGAGGAACTGATGCCAGGCAGTCTGGGATCTTTGGTACTGATGCCAGGCAGTGCGGGAACTCAGGAATCGATGCCAGGCAGTGCGGGAACTGAAGAACCAGTGCCAGGCAGTCCGGGATCTTTGGTACTGATGCCAGGCAGTGCGGGAACTCAGGAACTGATGCCAGGCAGTGCGGGAAGTGAGGAACTGATCCCAGGCAGTGCGGGAAATTAGATACTGATGTGAGGAAATTTGGGAACTGAGGAACTGATGCCTGGCAGAGATGGCAACTGATGAACTGATGCCAGGAAGTGATGGGAACAGAGGAACTGATCCAGGCAGTGTGGGAACTGAGAAGCTTTTGCCAAGCAGTGTGTGAACTTATGTTCGGAACTATGTTGGGCACTGTGGGAACTGAGGGACTGATGCCAGGCAGTGTGAGAGCTGATGAACCGATGCCAGGCAGTGTGGGAACTGAGGAAATGATACCAGGCAGTGTGGGAATGCAGGAGCTGATGCCCGGCAGTGTGGGAACTGAGGAAATGATGCCAGGCAGTGTGGGAGCGGAGGAGCTGATGCCAGGCAGTGTGGTAACTGATGATATGAAGCGAGGCAGTGATGGGAACTGAGGAACTGGTGCCAGGCAGTGTGGGAACTTCGGAACTGATGCCAGGCAGTGATGGGAACTGATGAACTGATGCCAGGCAGTGATGGGAACTAAGGAACTAATGCCAGGCAGTGATGGGAACTGAAGAAGTGATGCCAGGCAGTGTTGGAACTTAGGAACTGATGCCAGGCAGTGCAGTAACTGAGGAACTGATGCCAGGCAGTGCGAGAGCTTAGGAATTGATGCCAGGCAGTGTGGGAACGAAGGAACTGATGACAGGCAGTGCAGGAACTGAGGAACTGATGCCAAGCAGTGCGGGAACGGAGGAGCTGATGCCAGGCAGTGTTCGAACTTAGGAACTGATGCCAGGCAGTGCGGGAACTCAGGAACTAATGCCAGGCAGTGCGGGAACTTATAAACTGATGCCAGGCAGTGATGGAAAGTGAGGAACTGATGCCTGGCAGTGTGGGAACTTAGGAACTGATGCCAGGCTGTGTGAGAATTGAGGAACCGATGCCAGGCAGTGATGGGAACTGAGGAACTGATGCCAGGCAGTGTGGGCACTGAGGAATTGACGCCAGTGAGTGATGGGAACTGATGAACTCGTGCCAGGCAGTGTGGGTACTGAGGAATTGCTGCCCTGCAGTTTGGGAACTGAGGATCTGATGCCAGGCTGTGCGGGAACTGAGAACGTGATGCCAGGCAGTGTTTGAACTTAGGAACTGATGCCAGGCAGTGCGGGATCTTTGGTACTGATGCCAGGCAGTGCGGGAACTGAGGAACTGATGCCAGGCAATGCGGGAACTGAGGAACTGATGCCAGGCAGTCCGGGATCTTTGGTACTGATGCCAGGCAGTGCGGGAACTCAGGAATTGATGCCAGGCAGTGCGGGAACTGAGGAACCGGTGCCAGGCAGTCCGGGATGTTTGGTACTGATGCCAGGCAGTGCGGGAACTCAGGAACTGATGCCAGGCAGTGCGGGAAGTGAGGAACTGATCCCAGGCAGTGCGGGAAATTAGATACTGATGTGAGGAAATTTGGGAACTGAGGAACTGATGCCTGGCAGAGATGGCAACTGGTGAACTGATGCCAGGAAGTGATGGGAACAGAGGAACTGATGCCAGGCAGTGTGGGAACTGAGAAGCTTTTGCCAGGCAGTGTGTGAACTTATGTTCGGAACTATGTTGGGCACTGTGGGAACTGAGGGACTGATGCCAGGCAGTGTGAGAGCTGATGAACCGATGCCAGGCAGTGTGGGAACTGATGAAATGATACCAGGCAGTGTGGGAATGCAGGAGCTGATGCCAGGCAGTGTGGGAACTGATGAACCGATACCCGGCAGTGTGGGAACTGAGGAAATGATGCCAGGCAGTGTGGGAGCGGAGGAGCTGATGCCAGGCAGTGTGGTAACTGATGATATGAAGCGAGGCAGTGATGGGAACTGAGGAACTGGTGCCAGGCAGTGTGGGAACTTCGGAACTGATGCCAGGCAGTGATGGGAACTGATGAACTGATGCCAGGCAGTGATGGGAACTAAGGAACTAATGCCAGGCAGTGATGGGAACTGAAGGAGTGATGCCAGGCAGTGTTGGAACTTAGGAACTGATGCCAGGCAGTGCAGTAACTGAGGAACTGATGCCAGGCAGTGCGAGAGCTTAGGAACTGATGCCAGGAAGTGTAGGAACGAAGGAACTGATGACAGGCAGTGCAGGAACTGAGGAACTGGTGCCAAGCAGTGCGGGAACGGAGGAGCTGAGGCCAGGCAGTGTTCGAACTTAGGAACTGATGCCAGGCAGTCCGAGATCTTTGGTACTGATGCCAGGCAGTGCGGGAACTCAGGAACTAATGCCAGGCAGTGTGGGAACTTATGAACTGATGCCAGGCAGTGAGGGAAAGTGAGGAACTGATGCCTGGCAGTGTGGGAACTTAGGAACTGATGCCAGGCTGTGTGAGAATTGAGGAACCGATGCCAGGCAGTGATGGGAACTGAGGAACTGATGCCAGGCAGTGTGGGCACTTAGGAATTGACGCCAGTGAGTGATGGGAACTGATGAACTCGTGCCAGACAGTGTGGGTACTGAGGAATTGCTGCCCTGCAGTTTGGGAACTGAGGATCTGATGCCAGGCTGTGCGGGAACTGAGAACGTGATGCCAGGCAGTGTTTGAACTTAGGAACTGATGCCAGGCAGTGCGGGATCTTTGGTACTGATGTCAGGCAGTGCGGGAACTCAGGAACTGATGCCAGGCAGTGCAGGAACTGAGGAACTGATGCCAGGCAGTCCGGGATCTTTGGTACTGATGCCAGGCAGTGCGGGAACTCAGGAGTTGATGCCAGGCAGTGCGGGAACTGAGGAACCGGTGCCAGGCAGTCCGGGATGTTTGGTACTGATGCCAGGCAGTGCGGGAACTCAGGAATTGATGCCAGGCAGTGCGGGAACTGAGGAACCGGTGCCAGGCAGTCCGGGATGTTTGGTACTGATGCCAGGCAGTGCGGGAACTCAGGAACTGATGCCAGGCAGTGCGGGAAGTGAGGAACTGATCCCAGGCAGTGCGGGAAATTAGATACTGATGTGAGGAAATTTGGGAACTGAGTAACTGATGCCTGGCAGAGATGGCAACTGATGAACTGATGCCAGGCAGTGATGGGAACTGAGAAGCTTTAGCCAGGCAGTGTGTGAACGTATGTTCGGAACTATGTCGGGCACTGTGGGAACTGAGGGACTGCTGGCAGGCAGTGTGAGAGCTGATGAACCGATGCCAGGCAGTGTGGGAACTAAGGAAATGATACCAGGCAGTGTGGGAATGGAGGAGCTGATGCCAGGCAGTGTGGTAACTTATGATCTGAAGCGAGGCAGTGATGGGAAGTGAGGAACTGATGCCTGGCCATGTGGGAACTAAGGAACTAATGCCAGGCAGTGATGAGAACTGAGGAAATGATGTCAGGCAGTGTTGGAACTTAGGAACTGATGCCAGGCAGTGCAGGAACTGAGGAAGTGATGCCAGGCAGTGCGGGAGCTTAGGAACTGATGCCAGGCAGTGTGGGAACTTAGGAATTGATGCCACACAGTGCGGGATCTTACCAACTGATGCCAAGCAGTGTGGGAACGAAGGAACTGATGCCAAGCAGTGCGGGAACGGAGGAGCTGATGCCAGGCCGTGATGGGACTGAGGAACGGTTGCCAGGCAGCGTGGGAACTTAGGAACTGATTCCAGGCAGTGCGGGAACTGAGGAACTGGTGCCAGGCATTGTGGGAATGGAGGAATCGATGCCAGGCAGTGCATGTTATGAGGAACTAATGGGAGGCAGTGCGGGAACGTATGAACTGATGCCAGGCAGTGATGGGAAGTGAGGAACTGATGCCAGTAAGTGATCGGAACTGAGGAACTGATGCCAGGTGGTGTGGGCACTTAGGAACTGATGCCAGTCAGTGATGGGAACTGATGAACTGATGCCAGGCAGTGTGGGCACTGAGGAATTGACGCCAGTGAGTGATGGGAACTGATGAACTCGTGCCAGGCAGTGTGGGTACTGAGGAATTGCTGCCCTGCAGTTTGGGAACTGAGGATCTGATGCCAGGCTGTGCGGGAACTGAGAACGTGATGCCAGGCAGTGTTTGAACTTAGGAACTGATGCCAGGCAGTGCGGGATCTTTGGTACTGATGCCAGGAAGTGCGGGAACTGAGGAACTGATGCCAGGCAATGCGGGAACTGAGGAACTGATGCCAGGCAGTCCGGGATCTTTGGTACTGATGCCAGGCAGTGCGGGAACTCAGGAATTGATGCCAGGCAGTGCGGGAACTGAGGAACCGGTGCCAGGCAGTCCGGGATGTTTGGTACTGATGCCAGGCAGTGCGGGAACTCAGGAACTGATGCCAGGCAGTGCGGGAAGTGAGGAACTGATCCCAGGCAGTGCGGGAAATTAGATACTGATGTGAGGAAATTTGGGAACTGAGGAACTGATGCCTGGCAGAGATGGCAACTGGTGAACTGATGCCAGGAAGTGATGGGAACAGAGGAACTGATGCCAGGCAGTGTGGGAACTGAGAAGCTTTTGCCAGGCAGTGTGTGAACTTATGTTCGGAACTATGTTGGGCACTGTGGGAACTGAGGGACTGCTGGCAGGCAGTGTGAGAGCTGATGAACCGATGCCAGGCAGTGTGGGAACTGATGAAATGATACCAGGCAGTGTGGGAATGCAGGAGCTGATGCCAGGCAGTGTGGGAACTGATGAACCGATACCCGGCAGTGTGGGAACTGAGGAAATGATGCCAGGCAGTGTGGGAGCGGAGGAGCTGATGCCAGGCAGTGTGGTAACTGATGATATGAAGCGAGGCAGTGATGGGAACTGAGGAACTGGTGCCAGGCAGTGTGGGAACTTCGGAACTGATGCCAGGCAGTGATGGGAACTGATGAACTGATGCCAGGCAGTGATGGGAACTAAGGAACTAATGCCAGGCAGTGATGGGAACTGAAGGAGTGATGCCAGGCAGTGTTGGAACTTAGGAACTGATGCCAGGCAGTGCAGTAACTGAGGAACTGATGCCAGGCAGTGCGAGAGCGTAGGAACTGATGCCAGGAAGTGTAGGAACGAAGGAACTGATGACAGGCAGTGCAGGAACTGAGGAACTGATGCCAAGCAGTGCGGGAACGGAGGAGCTGAGGCCAGGCAGTGTTCGAACTTAGGAACTGATGCCAGGCATTCCGAGATCTTTGGTACTGATGCCAGGCAGTGCGGGAACTCAGGAACTAATGCCAGGCAGTGCGGGAACTTATGAACTGATGCCAGGCAGTGAGGGAAAGTGAGGAACTGATGCCTGGCAGTGTGGGAACTTAGGAACTGATGCCAGGCTGTGTGAGAATTGAGGAACCGATGCCAGGCAGTGATGGGAACTGAGGAACTGATGCCAGGCAGTGTGGGCACTTAGGAATTGACGCCAGTGAGTGATGGGAACTGATGAACTCGTGCCAGACAGTGTGGGTACTGAGGAATTGCTGCCCTGCAGTTTGGGAACTGAGGATCTGATGCCAGGCTGTGCGGGAACTGAGAACGTGATGCCAGGCAGTGTTTGAACTTAGGAACTGATGCCAGGCAGTGCGGGATCTTTGGTACTGATGTCAGGCAGTGCGGGAACTCAGGAACTGATGCCAGGCAGTGCAGGAACTGAGGAACTGATGCCAGGCAGTCCGGGATCTTTGGTACTGATGCCAGGCAGTGCGGGAACTCAGGAGTTGATGCCAGGCAGTGCGGGAACTGAGGAACCGGTGCCAGGCAGTCCGGGATGTTTGGTACTGATGCCAGGCAGTGCGGGAACTCAGGAATTGATGCCAGGCAGTGCGGGAACTGAGGAACCGGTGCCAGGCAGTCCGGGATGTTTGGTACTGATGCCAGGCAGTGCGGGAACTCAGGAACTGATGCCAGGCAGTGCGGGAAGTGAGGAACTGATCCCAGGCAGTGCGGGAAATTAGATACTGATGTGAGGAAATTTGGGAACTGAGGAACTGATGCCTGGCAGAGATGGCAACTGGTGAACTGATGCCAGGAAGTGATGGGAACAGAGGAACTGATGCCAGGCAGTGTGGGGACTGAGAAGCTTTTGCCAGGCAGTGTGTGAACTTATGTTCGGAACTATGTTGGGCACTGTGGGAACTGAGGGACTGATGCCAGGCAGTGTGAGAGCTGATGAACCGATGCCAGGCAGTGTGGGAACTGATGAAATGATACCAGGCAGTGTGGGAATGCAGGAGCTGATGCCAGGCAGTGTGGGAACTGATGAACCGATACCCGGCAGTGTGGGAACTGAGGAAATGATGCCAGGCAGTGTGGGAGCGGAGGAGCTGATGCCAGGCAGTGTGGTAACTGATGATATGAAGCGAGGCAGTGATGGGAACTGAGGAACTGGTGCCAGGCAGTGTGGGAACTTCGGAACTGATGCCAGGCAGTGATGGGAACTGAAGAAGTGATGCCAGGCAGTGTTGGAACTTAGGAACTGATGCCAGGCAGTGCAGTAACTGAGGAACTGATGCCAGGCAGTGCGAGAGCTTAGGAACTGATGCCAGGAAGTGCAGGAACGAAGGAACTGATGACAGGCAGTGCAGGAACTGAGAAACTGATGCCAAGCAGTGCGGGAACGGAGGAGCTGAGGCCAGGCAGTGTTCGAACTTAGGAACTGATGCCAGGCAGTCCGAGATCTTTGGTACTGATGCCAGGCAGTGCGGGAACTCAGGAACTAATGCCAGGCAGTGCGGGAACTTATGAACTGATGCCAGGCAGTGAGGAAAAATGAGGAACTGATGCCTGGCAGTGTGGGAACTTAGGAACTGATGCCAGGCTGTGTGAGAATTGAGGAACCGATGCCAGGCAGTGATGGGAACTGAGGAACTGATGCCAGGCAGTGTGGGCACTTAGGAATTGATGCCAGTCAGTGATGGGAACTGATGAACTCGTGCCCGGCAGTGTGGGTACTGAGGAATTGCTGCCCTGCAGTTTGGGAACTGAGGATCTGATGCCAGGCTGTGCGGGAACTGAGAACGTGATGCCAAGCAGTGTTTGAACTTAGGAACTGATGCCAGGCAGTGCGGGATCTTTGGTACTGATGCCAGGCAGTGCGGGAACTCAGGAACTGATGCCAGGCAGTGTGGGCACTTAGGAACTGACGCCAGTGAGTGATGGGAACTGATGAACTCGTGCCAGGCAGTGTGGGTACTGAGGAATTGCTGCCCTGCCGTTTGGGAACTGAGGATCTGATGCCAGGCTGTGCGGGAACTGAGAACGTGATGCCAGGCAGTGTTTGAACTTAGGAACTGATGCCAGGCAGTGCGGGATCTTTGGTACTGATGCCAGGCAGTGCGGGAACTGAGGAACTGATGCCAGGCAATGCGGGAACTGAGGAACCGATGCCAGGCAGTCCGGGATCTTTGGTACTGTTGCCAGGCAGTGCGGGAACTCAGGAATTGATGCCAGGCAGTGCGGGAACTGAGGAACCGGTGCCAGGCAGTCCGGGATGTTTGGTACTGATGCCAGGCAGTGCGGGAACTCAGGAACTGATGCCAGGCAGTGCGGGAAGTGAGGAACTGATCCCAGGCAGTGCGGGAAATTAGATACTGATGTGAGGAAATTTGGGAACTGAGGAACTGATGCCTGGCAGAGATGGCAACTGGTGAACTGATGCCAGGAAGTGATGGGAACAGAGGAACTGATGCCAGGCAGTGTGGGAACTGAGAAGCTTTTGCCAGGCAGTGTGTGAACTTATGTTCGGAACTATGTCGGGCACTGTGGGAACTGAGGGACTGATGCCAGGCAGTGTGAGAGCTGATGAACCGATGCCAGGCAGTGTGGGAACTGATGAAATGATACCAGGCAGTGTGGGAATGCAGGAGCTGATGCCAGGCAGTGTGGGAACTGATGAACCGATACCCGGCAGTGTGGGAACTGAGGAAATGATGCCAGGCAGTGTGGGAGCGGAGGAGCTGATGCCAGGCAGTGTGGTAACTGATGATATGAAGCGAGGCAGTGATGGGAACTGAGGAACTGGTGCCAGGCAGTGTGGGAACTTCGGAACTGATGCCAGGCAGTGATGGGAACTGAAGAAGTGATGCCAGGCAGTGTTGGAACTTAGGAACTGATGCCAGGCAGTGCAGTAACTGAGGAACTGATGCCAGGCAGTGCGAGAGCTTAGGAACTGATGCCAGGAAGTGCAGGAACGAAGGAACTGATGACAGGCAGTGCAGGAACTGAGAAACTGATGCCAAGCAGTGCGGGAACGGAGGAGCTGAGGCCAGGCAGTGTTCGAACTTAGGAACTGATGCCAGGCAGTCCGAGATCTTTGGTACTGATGCCAGGCAGTGCGGGAACTCAGGAACTAATGCCAGGCAGTGCGGGAACTTATGAACTGATGCCAGGCAGTGAGGAAAAATGAGGAACTGATGCCTGGCAGTGTGGGAACTTAGGAACTGATGCCAGGCTGTGTGAGAATTGAGGAACCGATGCCAGGCAGTGATGGGAACTGAGGAACTGATGCCAGGCAGTGTGGGCACTTAGGAATTGATGCCAGTCAGTGATGGGAACTGATGAACTCGTGCCCGGCAGTGTGGGTACTGAGGAATTGCTGCCCTGCAGTTTGGGAACTGAGGATCTGATGCCAGGCTGTGCGGGAACTGAGAACGTGATGCCAAGCAGTGTTTGAACTTAGGAACTGATGCCAGGCAGTGCGGGATCTTTGGTACTGATGCCAGGCAGTGCGGGAACTCAGGAACTGATGCCAGGCAGTGTGGGCACTTAGGAACTGACGCCAGTGAGTGATGGGAACTGATGAACTCGTGCCAGGCAGTGTGGGTACTGAGGAATTGCTGCCCTGCCGTTTGGGAACTGAGGATCTGATGCCAGGCTGTGCGGGAACTGAGAACGTGATGCCAGGCAGTGTTTGAACTTAGGAACTGATGCCAGGCAGTGCGGGATCTTTGGTACTGATGCCAGGCAGTGCGGGAACTGAGGAACTGATGCCAGGCAATGCGGGAACTGAGGAACCGATGCCAGGCAGTCCGGGATCTTTGGTACTGTTGCCAGGCAGTGCGGGAACTCAGGAATTGATGCCAGGCAGTGCGGGAACTGAGGAACCGGTGCCAGGCAGTCCGGGATGTTTGGTACTGATGCCAGGCAGTGCGGGAACTCAGGAACTGATGCCAGGCAGTGCGGGAAGTGAGGAACTGATCCCAGGCAGTGCGGGAAATTAGATACTGATGTGAGGAAATTTGGGAACTGAGGAACTGATGCCTGGCAGAGATGGCAACTGGTGAACTGATGCCAGGAAGTGATGGGAACAGAGGAACTGATGCCAGGCAGTGTGGGAACTGAGAAGCTTTTGCCAGGCAGTGTGTGAACTTATGTTCGGAACTATGTCGGGCACTGTGGGAACTGAGGGACTGATGCCAGGCAGTGTGAGAGCTGATGAACCGATGCCAGGCAGTGTGGGAACTGAGGAAATGATACCAGGCAGTGTGGGGATGCAGGAGCTGATGCCAGGCAGTGTGGGAACTGATGAACCGATGCCCGGCAGTGTGGGAACTGAAGAAATGATGCCAGGCAGTGTGGGAGCGGAGGAGCTGATGCCAGGCAGTGTGGTAACTGATGATATGAAGCGAGGCAGTGATGGGAACTGAGGAACTGGTGCCAGGCAGTGTGGGAACTTCGGAACTGATGCCAGGCAGTGATGGGAACTGATGAACTGATGCCAGGCAGTGATGGGAACTAAGGAACTAATGCCAGGCAGTGATGGGAACTGAAGGAGTGATGCCAGGCAGTGTTGGAACTTAGGAACTGATGCCAGGCAGTGCAGTAACTGAGGAACTGATGCCAGGCAGTGCGAGAGGTTAGGAACTGATGCCAGGAAGTGTAGGAACGAAGGAACTGATGACAGGCAGTGCAGTTACTGAGGAACTGATGCCAAGCAGTGCGGGAACGGAGGAGCTGAGGCCAGGCAGTGTTCGAACTTAGGAACTGATGCCAGGCAGTCCGAGATCTTTGGTACTGATGCCAGGCAGTGCGGGAACTCAGGAACTAATGCCAGGCAGTGCGGGAACTTATGAACTGATGCCAGGCAGTGAGGGAAAGTGAGGAACTGATGCCTGGCAGTGTGGGAACTTAGGAACTGATGCCAGGCTGTGTGAGAATTGAGGAACCGATGCCAGGCAGTGATGGGAACTGAGGAACTGATGCCAGGCAGTGTGGGCACTTAGGAATTGACGCCAGTGAGTGATGGGAACTGATGAACTCGTGCCAGACAGTGTGGGTACTGAGGAATTGCTGCCCTGCAGTTTGGGAACTGAGGATCTGATGCCAGGCTGTGCGGGAACTGAGAACGTGATGCCAGGCAGTGTTTGAACTTAGGAACTGATGCCAGGCAGTGCGGGATCTTTGGTACTGATGTCAGGCAGTGCGGGAACTCAGGAACTGATGCCAGGCAGTGCAGGAACTGAGGAACTGATGCCAGGCAGTCCGGGATCTTTGGTACTGATGCCAGGCAGTGCGGGAACTCAGGAGTTGATGCCAGGCAGTGCGGGAACTGAGGATCCGGTGCCAGGCAGTCCGGGATGTTTGGTACTGATGCCAGGCAGTGCGGGAACTCAGGAATTGATGCCAGGCAGTGCGGGAACTGAGGAACCGGTGCCAGGCAGTCCGGGATGTTTGGTACTGATGCCAGGCAGTGCGGGAACTCAGGAACTGATGCCAGGCAGTGCGGGAAGTGAGGAACTGATCCCAGGCAGTGCGGGAAATTAGATACTGATGTGAGGAAATTTGGGAACTGAGTAACTGATGCCTGGCAGAGATGGCAACTGATGAACTGATGCCAGGCAGTGATGGGAACTGAGAAGCTTTAGCCAGGCAGTGTGTGAACGTATGTTCGGAACTATGTCGGGCACTGTGGGAACTGAGGGACTGCTGGCAGGCAGTGTGAGAGCTGATGAACCGATGCCAGGCAGTGTGGGAACTAAGGAAATGATACCAGGCAGTGTGGGAATGGAGGAGCTGATGCCAGGCAGTGTGGTAACTTATGATCTGAAGCGAGGCAGTGATGGGAAGTGAGGAACTGATGCCTGGCCATGTGGGAACTAAGGAACTAATGCCAGGCAGTGATGAGAACTGAGGAAATGATGTCAGGCAGTGTTGGAACTTAGGAACTGATGCCAGGCAGTGCAGGAACTGAGGAAGTGATGCCAGGCAGTGCGGGAGCTTAGGAACTGATGCCAGGCAGTGTGGGAACTTAGGAATTGATGCCACACAGTGCGGGATCTTACCAACTGATGCCAAGCAGTGTGGGAACGAAGGAACTGATGCCAAGCAGTGCGGGAACGGAGGAGCTGATGCCAGGCCGTGATGGGACTGAGGAACGGTTGCCAGGCAGCGTGGGAACTTAGGAACTGATTCCAGGCAGTGCGGGAACTGAGGAACCGGTGCCAGGCATTGTGGGAATGGAGGAATCGATGCCAGGCAGTGCATGTTATGAGGAACTAATGGGAGGCAGTGCGGGAACGTATGAACTGATGCCAGGCAGTGATGGGAAGTGAGGAACTGATGCCAGTAAGTGATCGGAACTGAGGAACTGATGCCAGGTGGTGTGGGCACTTAGGAACTGATGCCAGTCAGTGATGGGAACTGATGAACTGGTGCCAGGCAGTGTGGGTACTGAGAACGTGATGCCAGGCAGTGTTCTAACTTAGGAACTGATGCCAGGCAGTCCGGGATCTTTGATACTGATGCCAAGCAATGCGGGAACTCAGGAACTGATGCCAGGCAGTGCGGGAAGTGAGGAACTGATCCCAGGCAGTGCGGTAAGTTAGATACTGATGTGAGGAAATTTGGGAACTGAGGAACTGATGCCTGGCAGAGATAGCAACTGATGAACTGATGCCAGGCAGTGATGGGAACCGAGGAACTGATGCCAGGCAGTGTGGGAACTGAGAAGCTTTTGCCAGGCAGTGTGTGAAGTTATATTCGGAACTATGTCGGGCACTGTGTGAACTGAGGGACTGCTGGCAGGCAGTGTGAGAGCTGATGAACCGATGCCAGGCAGTGTGGGAACTGAGGAACTGATGCCAGGCAGTGATGGGAACTGATGAACTGGTGCCAGGCAGTGTCAGTACTGAGGAATTGCTGCCCTGCAGTTTGGGAACTGAGGATCTGATGCCAGGTAGTGCGGGAACTGAGGGACCAATGCCTGGCACTGTGGGAACTGAGGTACTGATGACAGGCAGTGTGAGAGCTGATGAACTGATGCCAGGCTGTGCGGAAACTGAGTAACCGATGCCAGGTAGTGTGGGAACTGATGAACTGATGCCAGGCTTTGCGGGAACTGAGGAACTGATGCCAGTCAGTGATGGGAATTGAGAAACTGATGCCATCCAGTGTGGGAACTGAGGAACTGATGCCAGGCAGTGCGGGAACTTTGGAAATGATGCCATGCAGTGTGGGATCTTTGGTACTAATGCCAGGCAGTGTGGTAAGTGAGGTACTGATGCAAGGCAGTGTGGGAACTGATGAACTGATGCCAGGCATTGATGGGAACCGAGGAACTGATGCCAGGCAGTGTGGGATCGGAGGAGCTGATGCCAGGCACTGTGAGAACTGATAAACTGATGCCATGCAGTGTGGGAACTGAGAAACTTTTGCCAGGCAGTGTGTGTGAACTTAGGAACTGATGTCGGGCGCTGTTGGAACTGAGAGACTGATGACAGGCTGTGTGTGAACTTAGGAACCGATGCCAGGCACTGTGGGAACTGAGGTACTGATGACAGGCAGTGTGAGAGTGGATGAACAAATGCCAGGCAGTGTGGGAACTTAGGAACTGATGCCAGGCTGTGTGCGAATTGATGAACTGATGCCAGGCAGTGTGGGAACTGAGGAACTGATGCCAGGCAGTCCGGGATCTTTGGTACTGATGCCAGGCAGTGCGGGAACTCAGGAATTGATGCCAGGCAGTGCGGGAACTGAAGAACCAGTGCCAGGCAGTCCGGGATCTTTGGTACTGATGCCAGGCAGTGCGGGAACTCAGGAACTGATGCCAGGCAGTGCGGGAAGTGAGGAACTGATCCCAGGCAGCGCGGGAAATTAGATACTGATGTGAGGAAATTTGGGAACTGAGGAACTGATGCCTGGCAGAGATGGCAACTGATGAACTGATGCCAGGAAGTGATGGGAACAGAGGAACTGATCCAGGCAGTGTGGGAACTGAGAAGCTTTTGCCAGGCAGTGTGTGAACTTATGTTCGGAACTATGTTGGGCACTGTGGGAACTGAGGGACTGATGCCAGGCAGTGTGAGAGCTGATGAACCGATGCCAGGCAGTGTAGGAACTGAGGAAATGATACCAGGCAGTGTGGGAATGCAGGAGCTGATGCCAGGCAGTGTGGGAACTGAGGAAATGATGCCAGGCAGTGTGGGAGCGGAGGAGCTGATGCCAGGCAGTGTGGTAACTGATGATATGAAGCGAGGCAGTGATGGGAACTGAGGAACTGGTGCCAGGCAGTGTGGGAACTTCGGAACTGATGCCAGGCAGTGATGGGAACTGATGAACTGATGCCAGGCAGTGATGGGAACTAAGGAACTAATGCCAGGCAGTGATGGGAACTGAAGAAGTGATGCCAGGCAGTGTTGGAACTTAGGAACTGATGCCAGGCAGTGCAGTAACTGAGGAACTGATGCCAGGCAGTGCGAGAGCTTAGGAACTGATGCCAGGCAGTGTGGGAACGAAGGAACTGATGACAGGCAGTGCAGGAACTGAGGAACTGATGCCAAGCAGTGCGGGAACGGAGGAGCTGATGCCAGGCAGTGTTCGAACTTAGGAACTGATGCCAGGCAGTGCGGGAACTCAGGAACTAATGCCAGGCAGTGCGGGAACTTATAAACTGATGCCAGGCAGTGATGGAAAGTGAGGAACTGATGCCTGGCAGTGTGGGAACTTAGGAACTGATGCCAGGCTGTGTGAGAATTGAGGAACCGATGCTAGGCAGTGATGGGAACTGAGGAACTGATGCCAGGCAGTGTGGGCACTGAGGAATTGACGCCAGTGAGTGATGGGAACTGATGAACTCGTGCCAGGCAGTGTGGGTACTGAGGAATTGCTGCCCTGCAGTTTGGGAACTGAGGATCTGATGCCAGGCTGTGCGGGAACTGAGAACGTGATGCCAGGCAGTGTTTGAACTTAGGAACTGATGCCAGGCAGTGCGGGATCTTTGGTACTGATGCCAGGAAGTGCGGGAACTGAGGAACTGATGCCAGGCAATGCGGGAACTGAGGAACTGATGCCAGGCAGTCCGGGATCTTTGGTACTGATGCCAGGCAGTGCGGGAACTCAGGAATTGATGCCAGGCAGTGCGGGAACTGAGGAACCGGTGCCAGGCAGTCCGGGATGTTTGGTACTGATGCCAGGCAGTGCGGGAACTCAGGAACTGATGCCAGGCAGTGCGGGAAGTGAGGAACTGATCCCAGGCAGTGCGGGAAATTAGATACTGATGTGAGGAAATTTGGGAACTGAGGAACTGATGCCTGGCAGAGATGGCAACTGGTGAACTGATGCCAGGAAGTGATGGGAACAGAGGAACTGATGCCAGGCAGTGTGGGAACTGAGAAGCTTTTGCCAGGCAGTGTGTGAACTTATGTTCGGAACTATGTCGGGCACTGTGGGAACTGAGGGACTGATGCCAGGCAGAGTGAGAGCTGATGAACCGATGCCAGGCAGTGTGGGAACTGATGAAATGATACCAGGCAGTGTGGGGATGCAGGAGCTGATGCCAGGCAGTGTGGGAACTTAGGAATTGATGCCACACAGTGCGGGATCTTAGGAACTGATGCCAGGCAGTGTGGGAGCTTAGGAATTGATGCCACACAGTGCGGGATCTTAGGAACTGATGCCAGGCAGTGTGGGAGCTTAGGAATTGATGCCACACAGTGCGGGATCTTAGGAAATGATGCCAGGCAGTGCAGGAACTGAGGAACTGATGCCAGGCAGTGATGGGACTGAGGAAATGATGCCAGGCAGTGTGGGAACTTAGAAACTGATTCCAGGCAGTGTGGGAACTGAGGAACTGATGCCAGGGAGTGCGGGTGCTTAGGTATTGATGCCAGGTAGTGCACGATGTTAGGAACTGTTGCCAGGCAGTGATGGAAATGGAGGAAGTGATGCCAGGCAGTGCGTGAACTGAGGAGCCGAAGCCAGGCAGTGATAGGACTGAGGAACTGATGCCAGGCAGTGCGGGAACTTAGGAACTGTTCCCAGGCAGCGCGGGATTTTTGGAACTGATGCCAGGCAGTACGGAACTGAGGAAGTGATGCCAGGCAGTGTTGGCACTTAAGAACTGATGTCAGGCAGTTCGGGAACTTTGGAACTGATGTCAGGCAGTGCGGGAACTTTGGAACTGATGTCAGGCAGTGCGGGAACAGAGATACCGTTGTGAGGAAATGTGGGAACCGAGGAACTGATGCCAGGCAGTGTGGGATCGGAGGAGCTGATGCCAGGCACTGTGAGAACTGATAAACTGATGCCAGGCATTGTGGGAACTGAGAAGCTTTTGCCAGGCAGTGTGTGAACTTAGGAACTGATGTCGGGCACTGTTGGAACTGAGGGACTGCTGACAGGCAGTGCGAGAACTGATGAACCGATAACAGGCTGTATGGCAACTGAGGAACTGATGCCAGGCATTGTGGGAACTAAGGAACTAATGCCAGGC